>NW_026652293.1:3468573-4068573 GCF_009828535.3 Hylobates moloch
CATCAGAGTGAACAGGCAACCTACAGAATGGGAGAAAATTTTTGCAACCTACTCATCTGACAAAGGGCTAATATCCAGAATCTACAGTGAACTCAAACAAATTTATAAGAAAAAAACAAACAACCCCATCAAAAAGTGGGCAAAGGACATGAACAGACACTTCTCAAAAGAAGACATTTATGTAGCCAAAAAACACATGAAAAAATGCTCATCATTACTGGCCAGAGAAATGCAAATCAAAACCACGATGAGATACCATCTCACACCAGTTAGAATGGCCATCATTAAAAAGTCAGGAAACAACAGGTGCTGGAGAGGATGTGGAGAAATAGGAACACTTTTACACTGTTGGTGGGACTGTAAACTAGTTCAACCATTATGGAAGTCAGTGTGGCGATTCCTCAGGGATCTAGAACTAGAAATAACCATTCGACCCAGCCATCCCATTACTGGGTATATACCCAAAGGACTACAAATCATGCTGCTATAAAGACACATGCACACATTTGTTTATTGCGGCACTATTCACAATAGCAAAGGCTTGGAACCAACCCAAATGTCCAACAATGATAGACTGGATTAAGAAAATGTGACACATATACACCATGGAATACTATGCAGCCATAAAAAATGATGAGTTCATGTCCTTTGTAGGGACATGGATGAAACTGGAAACCATCATTCTCAGTAAACTATCACAAGGTCAAAAAACCAAACACTGCATGTTCTCACTCATAGGTGGGAATTGAACAATGAGAACACATGGACACAGTAAGGGGAACATCACACTCCGGAGACTGTTGTGGGGTGGGGGGTGGGGGGAGAGATAGCATTAGGAGATACACCTAATGCTAAATGACAAGTTAATGGATGCAGCACACCAGCATGGCACATGGATACATATGTAACAAACCTGCACATTGTGCACATGTACCCTAAAACTTAAAGTACAATAATAAAAAAAAAACATAGATAATCTATGTAATTCACGGAGAATAATCTTATGATTACTCAATAAATGACGATAAAGCATTGGGTAAAATTGTACATTCATTCACAATAAAAACCCTAGAGGACTAGAAAAAGAGAAAGCATCTTTAAGTTGAAAAAGATGATATGCCAACATCCCAGAGCAAGCATTCCCATAACTTCAAGATAAAGACAT
Organism: Hylobates moloch; assembly: GCF_009828535.3. Lineage (NCBI taxonomy): Eukaryota > Metazoa > Chordata > Mammalia > Primates > Hylobatidae > Hylobates > Hylobates moloch. The sequence continues at coordinate 3,469,739 of NW_026652293.1, forward strand.
TTTATCCTCTATTATCCAAAGCTGTACAAAATATCCTAGTCAGTACAATGAGATAATTAGATGCAGTAAGAGTTACAATTGTTGGCAAAGACAAAACTGTCATTATTTGAGGGTGATGTGACCATCGATATAGAAAATTCAAAAGAAACAACTGGCAAATTACCAGAGCTAACAAAAGATTTAGACAATGTAAATGCAAAAGGTTAACTCAGTACAAAAATCAGTACTTTTCCTATACCACAGCAATGATACAAAAAGAAGTATGCAAGACTTCTAAAAAGAAATGATGACACTTTATGTAAGACCATAAGGGAAGATTTGAATAAATAAAGTCTGCTATGGTTTGAAACTTAATCCTCATTGTGGTGGTATTAAGAGATGGGGCCTTTAGGGGAGTGATTAATTCATGAGAGCTCCACCCCATAAATGGATTTGGGCTCTTTTAAAAGGGCTTGTCAGAGTGGATTCACTCTCTCTACCCCTTCATCCTTCTTCCTTCTGCCATGTGAGGACACAACATTTGTCCCCTCTGGAGGATGCAGCAACAAGATGCCATCTTGGAGGGAGAGACTGGGCCCTCACCAGACACTTAAATGGCCAGTGTCTTGATCTTTGACTCCCAGCCTCCAGGACTCTAGGAAATAAATTTCTGTTCTTCATAAATATCCTGTCTCAGGTATTTCATTACAGCTGCGCAAATGGACTAAGACAATGTTAACTCTACTCAAATCATACTACAATTCAATGCACATCTAACAAATTCCAATAAAAATACCAAACAGAGTTTTGGGGAACTTCACCAGTTCTAAGATTCAGATGGAAGAGTCAACAGGCAAAACTAGCCAATGCAATTCTGAAAAGAATGCCAAAAAAGGTAGGGGCTTTCCCTAGCAGAAATCAGGACACAATATAAAACTCTAGTATTTAAAACTGAAATAATCAACTAGATCAATGCAATAGAATAGATAGCCAAAAATGGAATCCAAGTCTATTTTGATACTTACTATATATTAAAGGTGATCTTTTAAATAACTGCGGAAAGCATAGAGTATTCAATAATACAATTTTAAAATGTAAAAATGATTCATAACTGCAGGCCATATAAAAACAATCAGTTGACCAAATCTGGCTCATGGGCCTTAGTTTGCCAACTCCTCTATCCTATTTTGTTCTTGGTAACTGCCCTAAAGAACCACGTACACACATGTACAAGGAAGCTCGAAATGGAGTCTTCACTGCAGATGCATTATTTGCAAGAGAAAAAAATAGAAGCAACCTGAATTTTCAACAGGAGAATGGCTAAATTATATATCCATACCATCCATATCATTCCTGATTACACAGATCTGCATACACTATCATAGAAACATCTTCACAACATATCAGTGAGTAAGAAAAGAAATGCGAATTTTAGAATATTTCTTAAACAACACAAAGCAGCAAAGGTATGGGAGACTATATTCGAACTGATAATAATGGTTACCTCTTGGGGAGGAAAATGAGCAGGGTGTGGTTGTTGGGGGGTGGGTATCCCAGAGGACTTTCAGCCTCATCTCTCTCTATATATATTTTTTAAAGCATATGGTCGTGAATGACTTCATTAAGTTAAAAAGAAGTAACGGGGGAAAAAAAAAAAAAAAGAAAACCTAGGAATCTTTCCAGTAAATGACCTTAGACACTGGCCACCTCCCTTGAGCATAAAGAGTCAAGGCACATGGGTGGGAAGATGAAAGTCTGTCGACCATCACACCCAAGTGATAGCTGCTCATGGTACTGGGGGCCTCCCTCTCCAGGCTACACTTAGGTCCCTTGGGACTACTGAATAAGCCTAGGATGTGACAGCTGTGGCCTCAGCTATATTCTGTTAAACCACAAAAACAACAGCTTAAAGCAAGGCCTCCTTTTTAAGTAACCTTAATATTTTAAAATCTAAGAATGATTCACCAAGTGATAGGACACAAAACTCCTCTAGCAATATCCAACTAAACAACATAAACATCTCTGATGCCTTCACAAGCCTCATTAAAATGCAAGTAAACATTTGAAAGGGGTATACATCCACAGATAAAAAATGAAGAGCAGGGTGAGCAAAGTCAACCCATTTTAATAAGATAGAGCAGATTAAAGAATTACCAGATTTGAGATACCCGAATACTAGATGCCAAAGAGATGAAAGCCATTTATACACCAAACACCCATAAGGCCCGGGCATAGAGGCACCGGTACAACAGATGGCAAGAGTAACCCATGAAGAAGGAAAAAAAAAACAAGAAGATTAGTTAAAAATCTGGGTAATAAACATATACAGCCCGAGGTTTCCCTCTTCCTCCTTCACCCCCAGGATAAAAGTTCTTTCACAGATAAATTGCATCAAAGAGAATTTAAAGGCAGGGACAACGGGCACAGTAAAATTTTAGATATATACCGAAGATGTTTGCAGTAATGCTTCCAGAGCAAAAAACAGAATACATACAATAATGAAAATGGCATTTCTCGACAGAAAAGCTAAAAGCTAGAAGACAGATAATATCTTCAAAATTCTTAGGACAAATTACTTTTCAACCTGAAATCCAGTGCCTAATCAATCAAGTGTGAGAGTAAAAATAAGACATTTTTTGAAAATACAAGGTCTGAAAACACTATTTCCTATGGCCTTTTTCTTAAAAAAGCTACTAACGGATGTGCTCCACCAAATAAAGAGAGAAAAAGAAAAAACAAGAAGACCCAGCACAAAGAAACAGGGATTTGTTAAAGGAGAGAGGAGAAGGGAAGCATCAGTACAACAGCTAAACAGAGCATCTAAAGAGCAGTGAGGCAGGTAGGAAAAGAGGATGGAAGGGCTTCAAGAGAGATTCTCCAGGAAAGGAAGAGAATAGACAGATGAGCAGATACCTCTGACCATGTGGAAAATTCTATCTGAGAGATTTTCCAGTTCTATTGGAAAATCTGGGAAGAAGGAGGGACAGTAAACTAATGAAAGAAAAAAACGGCAAGGCAATTCTTCATTTAAGTGGAGGAAATAGTTGTGTAAGAAAGGAAATGTACTTATATTAAACAGTTTGGCAGTGAGCCACACTTACCATGGTGTGCTGAGTGCTGAATTAACAAAAAAAAATGGAGTTATTACATTAGGAGGAAAAATAGGGAGTAGGTCTCAGACGCTAACATTTCATGAAGAAAGCAGTTAATAGTTACAATTCATAAATGAAGAAATAGGCTGGGCGCGGTGGCTCATGCCTGTAATACCAGCACTTTGGGAGGCCAAGGCAGGTGGACCTGACCTGAGGTCAGGAGTTTGAGACCAGCCTGGACAACATGGTGAAATTCCACCTCTACTAAAAATAAAAAAATTAGCCAGGTGTGGTGGCACATACTTGTAGTCCCAGCTACTCAGGAGGCTGAGGCAGGAGAATCGCTTGAACCCGGGAGGTGGAGGTTGTGGTGAGCCAAGATCAAGCCACTGCACTCCAGCCTGGGCAACAAGAGCAAAACTCTGCCTCAAAAAAGGGAAAAAAAAAAAAAAAAAAGAAACATAAGTGAAGAAATTAATAAAATTAGTGTACACTTTGGAAAGAAGTAAAAATCAAACAACTAAGAGAACTGAACGTTGCTGTTGCTGTTTCTGGGGAAAGGGACCCAAGAATGGGATGAATGGAGGCTGCTTGTTTGCTTATTTACTTATTGCATTCATACTTGATGTGTGAGTCATGGACAGATCTTACTTAAGCTTTCAGGTTTCAGTTTTTCTCCTGGTAAAATGGGAATAATGATAATACATGCCTATAAGGCTACTGTTAACATCACGTGAGATAACGTGGTAAAATTCCTTCTGTGAACATTCCCTTTTTAGTTGGACCAATTTTTCAGAGTCGTTATTTAATAAACCGGTTGAGAGGAGACACAATCGAAACCCATGTTGTCCAAGTACTGAGGGCTGGAATATTAATCAATCCAATGCCCAGTATGCATAAACAGCAAAGAGACATGAAGTGAATGGGGTGATCTAAGTAGGAGGGGTTTATCAAAAAGAAGGTTCTTCTAGTCTGAAATCCAGAAAGCTTAGATCATGTATAACTGGGTTTGACTCCCTCCCTCATTTAACTAACTCTGTTCTTAGATAAATTATTTACCTTCCCCAGTCTCCAGTTTCCCTATCTGTAACATCTGTAACACTGGGGGTAGTAACACCTACCCTGGAGGTTTGCTACAGTGATTATAGCAAATAACAAATGTGAAAGATTCTTGTACAGTATCTGGTACCATTTCCTCTTTGGCAAACGGTGGCAACTACAACAGCCCTAGTTTGTTCTGGAGAATGACAACTCTAACTTTCAATTTCTTGTTGTTGTTGTTGTTGTTGTTGTTGTGGTTGAGTCTTGCTCAGGTTGGAGCATACTAGCTATTTGCCAAGTACAATCATAGCGTGCTATAGCACAGAACTCCTGGCCTCAAGCGATATTCCGCCTCAGTCTCCTGAGTAGCTGGGACAACAGGCACATGCTATCACAACAGGCTGATTTTTATTTGTTTTTGTAGCAAGGAGGTCTGTGTTTCCCAGGCTGGTGTCGAACTCCTGGCCTCAAAGGGTTCTCCCACCTTGGCGCCTCAAAGTGTTGGGATAATAGGTATGAGCCACTACATCTAACTTTCAATTTTTAACATAAATCAGGCATCCAGGATCAGCTAATCAAAGCCTCCCTAGGGTGAACCCGTCCTACTCACCTCTCTCAATAATTTTTAGTTAGACAACAGTATGCATTTACTGTAGCAAAAGTTGAAAATATAAATAAGCAAAAATAAGAAACTATGTATCACAAATAATACCACCAGTAATAGTTAACCACCCACAATTATTTTAGTGTATAACCTTTCACATACTTTTCTGTTTATGTGTATTTTTAAATAAAAATAAGGTTTTATTAAATCTATCATTCTTTGGTGATCATTTTAAACTAATATGTCAAGAACATATTCCCTCTCAATAAAACTATTTTAGGCTGAGCGCAGTGACTCAGGCCTGTAATCCCAGCACTTTGGGAGGCCGAGGTGGGCAGATCACGAGGTCAGGAGATCAAGACCATCCTGGCTAACGTGGTGAAACCCCATCTCTACTAAAAATACAAAAAAAAAAAAAAAAAAAAAAAGCCGGGCATGGTGGCATGCACCTGTAGTCCTAGCTACTTGGGAGGCTGAGGCAGAAGCATCACTTGAACCTGGGAGGTGGAGGTTGCAGTGAGCCTAGATTGCACCACTGCACTCCAGGCTAGTGAGACTCTGTCTCAAAACAAAACAAAACAAAAAAACTGTCTTAACATCACTGTTAATAGCTGCAGTCAGTTTGATGGATGAACTTCACCTTTTATATTATACCCTTGCTTCCTACCCTTCCGTGGACAGTCAGTGTCTGTTCCAGCAATTACTCCAGCCTATTAGGTAAACTACAAGTTTGACACCAGAAGAAAAAGCAAGATCTGACTTAAATTGTGTTTCAATACATGTCAGTAATCACAAGTATATTGATACCAACCCAGCTTATCTCTAACAAGGCTAGCAGCTGCTCAAAAGGCTTTTTAAAGCAGAGTTTATTTCTAGGTCTTGGAAGGAATGTGAGATACTTTAGAAGAATTTTATTTTGGAAGTCCTGCACATCTCTGCTTTAGATCTTTAAAAATGAGTACATATGCACGCACACACACTCATTGCACACATATAGTCACAGGATATGTACATATATAAATATACATTGTAAAAATATATTGCAGTGAGTATGTGCTTATTATTTTAGGAAGAAACAAGGGGGCTATTTTTCTTTCCATCAATAACAGGAACACTGGAAATTCAAGCTTTGTCACTTCCAGTGGGTAATTTGGATTTAGGGGAGAAAAAGATACCCAGAATTGGAAAGACACAGCCAAAGCTTCAACATGTACATACTAAGATTATTTATTTTTCCCAAGTTCATCTATGGAAAGCTGCTAGGCACTAGACTGCGATTAGAGCAACCACCATTCATCTGTGCTGCAGAAACAGAGACCAGAGACTCACAGATGAAGAATCGAACTCCACAAACCACTGAGAAAAGCCAGTTTTAACCACTGACATTCACACTGTGGATCTCATCTTTGGCTCAGTACTCGTTCCTGAGATCATGGTTTCTCAGGTGACACTTTGCATTAAGCAGGGAGAAGGTATAAGAATGCCATGATAGCAGCCGATGATTAGAGCAGGACACCTGTCTTGCTCCAGCAGAAACTGAGCAGCCGAGGAAAGGCAGCAGAAGGCCAAGCACTGGCCAGTCCTGGCGCTCATCAGTCCAGGAATAAGTGAAAATGGGTTCTATTTCAAAGCCTTCTATGTGTCAGATAGCCGACTCAGTCATGGAAAGCTAAAAAGAACCCTTGAAAATGCTTTTGCCATACTAAACATATTTGAACTAACGTGGAATTACTTTCAGAATTCTACCTCTTAGACCAGAGAGGTTAAGATTCAGGCTTCCAATTCCCACAGAGAAGAAAATGTATAACCAGCAAATTGCATAGTGTGTTTCCTGCATTGCTAATGATCCTTAGGAGTGGGAGACAATGCTGTGGGGGTGCCAATGGGTCATAATCCACCAAGGAACACACTGTTCATAACAACACGCATTGCTTTTTCCAGACCCAGAGGCCCGGGTGAGCACTAACTAATAAGCTGGCACGACAGGCTAATTTGATGTGTGGGATTAATATGTTAATTTAATGCTCTCCTGTTTGGTTAAGTGGTTTGTGTTCCTAAATTTCTAAGCATGGCATTCAAATCCCTTTAGATGGGAACCATGTGGCCTCTCTAACTGCCCTTCTTCCATTTGTCTTGGCAGCCTCATGACCTGGATACAGCATGCCCATGACTGACTTCAGGCAGCGCGTGCACTGTTCTCCCAGCCTGCAATGCTAGCCTTCTTCTCCCTCCTGACCCTAGCCAAATCCTACTGTTGATTCTCCAGGGTGCTATTCAAGCCTTGGCTCTTTAATGAACCTTTCCCAAAAGCTTAGCTCACATTGGCCACCATGAACATCAGCTGCCTCTGTGCCTCATTCTGGCCACTCGCACGTGATGCTTCACAGTGGTCCTCAACTGGTCTGTGCACATCTCGCCTCTCCATCTGGATCCTAAACCCCTGGGGGGCAGGGATGAACTCTCACAGCTTTCTTTTCTCACTGCCAGCACTCTCATTTTACTCGACCCCTGAGTAGCATCACCACTGTGGACCACTTCCCCTCCATGAAATTTCCCCTCTTCTTGGTTTCTGTGAAATCACCCTCCTCCTCAGCTCCTCCTCCATCCAACTTCTCAATGTAGGTGTTCCTTGGCTGCCTTTTCTTCTCTTTCCGTGTGCGCGTGCACGCACGCCACACACACACACACACACTCTCTCTCTCTCTGAGTCTCAAATATTCTCATGGCTCCAAAATATCATCTATACGCTCCCAAATTTCTATCTCTAGCCTGGACCTTTCTTCTAAGCAATGCCTAGGAAGGCTAGGTCATTCAGTATTTTATTATGTTTATAAAGGCAAGTTCATTTGTCATATAGATCTTGTAGCTCTTCATAGAGAGAAGCTCCCATTTCATGGTTTTATTATGTCTTTAATCCAAAGCAGTCATCATAATATGAGTACTCTGATAGGAGGCCAGGCAAGACACCCTCATTCATGGCAGGGATCATGTCTTATTCAGTTTAGAGTCCTTCAGTCATGTGCAAAGTGTCTTCTACATAAGGTGCTGAGAACTTTTTTCCTAAATGAGTAAGTTAAGAAATGAATAGCCACATTGACTATGCCTAAGTGGGCTCAGTTGAAAAAGGGTACCGTTTTCTAGAGAAAATGGCTTATGTCCAGTGAGTGCTTGATTTCAATTTGTTGAAAGAAATCCAAATGGTGGAGGAATAGAAGGCCATGAGCCATTATCAAACACCACAGCTCTTCTCAAATTTGCTTTATACTCCCTCAGAGGCTTAGCTGGGGCTTGGACTACTGACCCCTAACGAAAAGGTTTTCTAATTGGACCAACTAGATATGTACGTCTTGCCAAGCAGTGAGTTAGGATTCCACAGAATCAAATAACCACAGTTTGGATCATGTTGATCAATTTACAATCAACAATACTTTTAAATTGGTTCATTTCTTAAACCCAATTTGGAATTCTCGATCTTCAAAACCAAACTAATCAACATGGCCAATAAATTGAATTACCACCACCATAGAGTCTTTGGGTTCTCCCTGATGCCCCAGAACATCAAATCCCTGCCATGACCATCAGACTGATTCTCGGTGGTTTTCACTGGAGGCATGTTTCCTCCATTAAGTTTATAAACAGAAATTATACTGCTTCAGAAAGGATATAAATCACTTCAGCAGGACACTCTAGGGGCAAAGAGGAGGAGGCAAGGCTGGGAGAGGAGAACGTATTTAAATTATTCAATGAAATGGAAATCAGGGGTGGGAGTAGGTGAACTATTTGAGATATAGATTCTCCTTTGGGTAGGAATAATCGACAAGCAGACTGAAGGAGCCTTCCTTCAAAGGAGAGATCAAATCGAGAATTGGCAAGAAGTGGTGTCACTTCAAAATGTTTCCTCTGATGAAAATATTTCAATGCTAAACAGAAATCCTCACTCCCTGGAGAGTACTTGTACAGAGAAAAAGCATAGTGCTCCAGCAGTAACTCCTCTACGTCCACCCAGCTTGGGTGCTTTGTGAAAATGCCTTTTGTCAGCTTCCTACAGCTCTGTGCCTCAGTGAGTCACAACCAACAATCCCTCATCTCATAAAGCAGCAGGCTACCAGGAAGACTAATTCTTCCTTACCCCATTTCTTTCCTGTATATATATTTTGTGCACTGAGCATTATAACAGCATTTTGCTATTGCTAGACCTATTTGTATCTATGCTGCTGCTTAGTAAGATAATCTCCCAATACTCAATAACTCTCAGTCTTAGTTTTTTTCAGTGTTCAATCTATATTCTTCATGTTGCTGCATAAGCTTATTTCATCTTAAACTCCCTCAGTGAAGGAAGTCAGAAAATATCATTCATTCTTTCTTTTATTCAAAAAGGCATTGTGCCAGGAATTGGGATAAGGGTCAAGAATACAGTATTTCTGATCTTATGAGGCTTACAGTTCAGTGAGGGAATAAATTATGTCAAAAATTTCATTTCAACTGTGATAAATATAGCAGAAGAGAACATATACAAGGTACCCAAAATAAATTATCAAATAGGATCTAATTGAGTTAGGAGGGCCAGTGAAGGGTTTCCAAACTAGATATCATTTGAGCTGAAATCTGAAGGATGAGTAGAGGTGGAGGGGAAGGAAAGAGAGCATCCTAGGAGATGGAAATACCTGGGTTGGGGAGCTGAGGCTAGAGGAATCAGGTATGTAATGAAAAGAAAGAAGAACAGAGAGGTGAGGGGGGAGGAGTGGGAAGAGGCAGTAAGTGAAAGATCAGATAGGGTGTCATAGGTCATCTTAAATGTTGTGGACCTGGTTCTAAAAAAATGGGAGTCACTATAGGATTTAAAAGACAGCAACATGGTTAGGTTTCTATGGAGAAATATCACTCAGGACTATGAGGATAATAAATGGAAGGGGTAGAAAGTGGAAGCAAGGGTTTAGTTAGAAGCTATTTGGTAGACCAGTAAAGAAATGAGAGCAGCTTGGATTAGGATTTCAGTAGAAATAGAAACAAACAAAAAAATACAAGATCTACTTAGGAGGTAGAACGTACAGTATATGCAGATGAATCTGAGAGGGAGAGAGGTACAAAGGATAACATAATGGCTTTGGCCTTGAGTAGCTAGATAGATGGTGGTGTCATTTGGGGAAAGAGAGTATGCTGGAATTACTGGGAGGTAGGGGTGCATGAGCTCCGTATTACACATGCGAAGTCTGAGAAACCTGGTAGATTTCCAAGTCAAGAGGTTCAGCAGCCAGTTGTATATATGAGGTGCCAACAGCATTAATGAAGATCATTCCAAATAACAGCAGGGCCAGACACACTATATGCCTTTAATGTTTTCTAGAAGGGGGGTATGTTCTAGAGCTGCACTGTTTAAAATGTTGGCCATTAGCCATATGGGAGATACTGGGATCTAAATTAGTTAAAATTAAATATATTTAAAATTCAGAGTTTAAATAGGCACTAGCCACATTTCAAGTGCTCAATGGGGCTAGTAGCTACTGTACTGGACAGTGCAATTAACATTTCTGTCACCATAGGAGTTCTATCAGACAACCCTGTTGTAGATGATCAGAGGGCTTCCTATTTACAGCACTCAGTTCTGACAAGTATTTGGGTGAATGTTTAGCTCTCAGTCTACCAACACCAAGAAATAGATTTCTTCTACATTTCGATCCCCAAATAAGGCCTTGGGGTTGAAGATGAAGATGTGAAAGAAGTGGGAGGTGAAACAACATGGCGAAATAGAAGCCTTCACCAATCATTCTCCCTGCAGGAACACCCAATTAAACAACTATCTACACATCAAAACCCACCTTTATAAGAACCAAGAATTGGGTGAGCAATCACAGTACCTGATTTTAACTTTGTATAACTGAAAGTGGCTCTGTAGAGGGTAAGAAAGACAGTCTTAAATTGCAATGCCACCTCTCCTCCATCCTCCCACAGCAGCCACATGGCATGGAGTGACAACTTGTGCCCTTGGGGGCGAAAGATCACAGTGAGTGTGGGACTCGGCACTGGAACTCAGGGCTGCCCTGTCACAGCAGAAAGCGACACTGGGCAGAACTCAGCCCAGTGCCCATGGAGGGGACACTTAGAACAGCCCTAGTCAGAGGGGAAGCATCCATCCCAGTGGTCAGAACTTGGATTCCAGCAACCCTTGTCCCCAAGGGCTAAGGGGCTCTAAGGTCATAAATAAACTTGAAAGGTAGTCTAGGCACCAAGGACTGATTCCTTAGCAAGTCCTCATACTTTGCTGAACTTCAAGCCAGTTGATTTCGGGGACATGTGACCTAGTGAGACACCAGCCAGGGCATCCAAGGGAGTGCTTGTATCACCCCTCCCCCAACCCCAGGCAGCATAGCTCACAGCTCCAAGACAGATTCCTTCCAAACTTCTGCTTGAGAAGAGGAGACAGAAGAGTAAAGACAACTTTGTCTTGCAATTTGGATACCTGCTCAGCCACAGTAAGATAGGGGGCCAGGCAGAGTTCTGAGGCCCCCAAAACCCCTACCTCCCAGACATTTCTAGACACACCCTGGGCCAAAAGGGAACCCACTGCTTTGAAGGGAAGGATACAGTCCTGGCAAAATAAATCACCTGTTGACAAAGAGCCCTTAGGCCCTGAGTAATCAACAGCGGTAGCCAGGCAGTGCTTGCTGTGGGCCTTTGGTATGACTCAGAGACTTGCTGGCTTCAGGCATGACATAGCACATTCCTTGTTGTGGTAGCTATGGGGAACTCCTTCTGCTTGAAAAAAGAAGAAGGAAGAGGGAAGAGGAAAGAGGACTTTGTTTTGCAGCCAAGGTACCAGCTCACCCACAGTGGGGTAGACCACCTAGTAGGCTCTTGGGGTCCCCAGTTCCAGGTTTTGGCTCAGACATTTCTGTACCTGTCTTGGGCTAGAAGGGAGCCTACTGTCCTGAAAGGAAGGATCCAGGCTTGGCAGAATTCATCACAAGCTGAATGAAGAGCCCTTGGACCCTGAATGAACACTGGCAATAGCCAAGCAGTACTTGCCACAGGTCTGGGGTGGTGGTAGTCATGGGAAAAGACTCCTCCGCTTGTGGAAAGGAGAAGGAAGAGTGGCAAGGACTTTGTGTTGCAGCCTGGGTGCCAGCTCAGCTGTAGTAGAATAATGCACCAAGTAGATTCCTAAGGTTTCTGACTCCAGGACCTGGCTCCTGGATGGCATCTTAGGACCCACCCAGGACCAGGAGGAACCCATAACCCTGAAGGGAAGGATACAAGTCTGGCTGGCTTTGCCACCTGCTGATTATAGAACCCTAGGGCCTTGAGCGAACATAGGTGGTAGCCAGGCAGTAGTTATTGTAGGTCATGGGCAAGACCCAGTACTGTCCTGGCTTCAAGTCTGACCCAGTGCAGTGGTGGCCCACAGGAGTTTTTGTGTCACTCCACCTCCAGCTCTAGGCAGTTTAGCACACAGACTCCATTTGTCTGGGAGAAAGTAAGGGAAGAGAACAAGAGTCTTTGCCTGGCAATCCAGATAATTCTTCTGGATCTTCTCTAAGATAACCAAGGTGGTACTTCTATGAGTCTGTAAGACTCACAGCATTACTGGACATGGGGTGCCCCATAATGCAAATACAGTCAGAGCAACCAAAAACTTAGATCACAATGCCCAAGTCCCTTCAAATACATGGAAAGCCTTCCCAAGAAGGACAGGCACAAAGAAGCCCAAACTGTGAAGACTACAATAAATACCTAACTCTTCAATGGCCAAATACAAATGCACCATCCACAAGCATGACAACCATCCATGAAAATATGACCTCACTGAATGAACTAAAGAAGGCACCAGAAATAAATCACTGAGACACAAAGATATGTGACCTTTCAGGCAGATAATTCAAAATAGCTACTTTGAGGAAACTAAATGAAGTTCAAGACAAAACAGAGAAGGAATTCAGAACCCTATCAGATAAATTTAACAGACACTGAAATAATTAAAAAGAATCAAGCAGGAATTCTGGAGATGAAAAATGCAACTGACATAATGAAGAATGCCTCAGAGACTCTTAGCAGAATTGATCAAGCAGAAGAAAGAATTAGCACACTTGAAGATGAGCTATATGAAAATACACTCAGAGGAGACAGAATATAAGAGAATGAAGCATGCCTATAAGATCTAGAAAATAGCCTCAAAAAGGCAAATCTAAGAGTTACTGGCCTTAAAAGGGAGGTAAAGAAAGGAAAAGACAGGGGTAGAACATTTATCCAATGAGATAATATCAGAGAACTTCCCCAAACTAGAGAATGATATCAGTATTCAAGTACAGGAAGGTTACTGAACATCAAATAGATTTAACCCAAATAAGACTACCTCAAGATAACCAAACTCCCAAAGTCAAGTATAAAGAAAGAATCTGGGTGGAGCCAAGATGGCCGAATAGGAACAGCTACGGTCTCCAGCTCCCAGCCTGAGCGACACAGAAGACGGGTGATTTCTGCATTTCTGTTTGAGGTACTGGGTTCATCTCACTAGGGAGTGCCAAACAGTGGGTGCAGGACAGTCGGTGCAGCGCACCCTGCGCGAGCCAAAGCAGGGCGAGGCATTGCCTCACTCGGGAAGCGCAAGGGGTCAGGGAGTTCCCTTTCCTAGTCAAAGAAAGGGGTAACAGACAGCACCTGGAAAATCGGGTCAGTCCCACCCTAATACTGTGCTTTTCCAACGGGCCTGGAAAACGGCACACCAGGAGATTGTGTCCCGCACCTGGCTTGGAGGGTCCTATGCCCACGGAGTCTTGCTGATTGCTAGCACAGCAGTCTGAGATCAAACTGCAAGGCGGCAGCGAGGCTGGGGGAGGGGCGCCCACCATTGCCCAGGCTTGCTTAGGTAAACAAAGCAGCCAGGAAGCTCCAACTGGGTGGAGCCCACCACAGCTCAAGGAGGCCTGCCTGCCTCTGTAGGCTCAACTTCTGGGGGCAGGGCACAGACAAACAAAAATTCAGCAGGAACCTCTGCAGACTTAAAGGTCCCTGTCTGACTGACAGCTTTGAAGAGAGTAGTGGTTCTCCCAGCATGCAGCTGGAGATCTGAGAACGGACAGACTGCCTCCTAAAGTGGGCCCCTGAACCCCGAGGAGCCTAACTGGGAGGCACCCCCCAGTAGGGACAGACTGACACCTCACTCGGCTGGGTACTCCTCTGAGACAAAACTTCCAGAGGAACGATCACACAGCTGAATTTGTGGTCTCACGAAAATTCACTGTTCTGCAGCCACCGCTGCTGACACCCAGCCAAACAGGTCTGGAGTGCACCTCTAGCAAACTCCAACAGACCTGCAGCTGAGGGTCCTGCTTGGTAGAAGGAAAACTAACAAACAGAAAGGACATCCACACCAAAAACCCATCTGTACATCACCATCATCAAAGATCAAAAGTAGATAAAACCACAAAGATGGGGAAACAACAGAGCAGAAAAACTGGAAACTCTAAAAAGCAGAGCACATCTCCTCCCCCAAAGGAACGCAGTCCCTCACCAGCAACGGAACAAAGCTGGATGGAGAATGACTTTGACGAGTTGAGAGAAGAAGGCTTCAGACGATCAAACTACTCCGAGCTACGGTAGGAAACTCAAAACAATAGCAGAGAAGTTAAAAACTTTGAAAAAAAATTAGACGAATGGATAACTAGAATAACCAATGGAGAGAAGGGCTTAAAGGAGATGATGGAGCTGAAAGCCAAGTATCGAGAACTACGCGAAGATTGCAGAATCCTCGGGAGCCGATGCGATCAACTGGAAGAAAGAGTATCAATGATGGAAGATGAAATGAATGAAATGAAGCAAGAAGGGAAGTTTAGAGAAAAAAGAATAAAAAGAAACGAACAAAGCCTCCAAGAAATTTGGGACTATGTGAAAAGACCAAACCTACGTCTGATTGGTGTACCTGAAAATGACAGGGAGAATGGAACCAAGTTGGAAAACACTCTGCAAGATATTATCCAGGAGAACTTCCCCAGTCTAGCAAGGGAGGCCAACATTCAGATTCAGGAAATACAGAGAACGCCACAAAGATACTCCTCGAGAAGACCAACTCCAAGACACATAATTGTCAGATTCACCAAAGTTGAAATGAAGGAAAAAATGTTAAGGGCAGCCAGAGAGAAAGGTCGGGTTACCCACAAAGGGAAGCCCATCAGACTAACAGCTGATATCTCAGCAGAAACTCTACAAGCCAGAAGGGAGTGGGGGCCGATATTCAACATTCTTAAAGAAAAGAATTTTCAACCCAGAATTTCATATCCAGCCAAACTAAGCTTCATAAGTGAAGGAGAAATAAAATACTTTACAGACAAGCAAATGCTGAGTGATTTTGTCACCACCAGGCCTGCCCTACAAGAGCTCCTGAAGGAAGCACTAAACATGGAAAGGAACAACCAGTACCAGCCCCTGCAAAAACATGCCAAATTGTAAAGACCATCAAGGCTAGGAAGAAACTGCATCAACTAACGAGCAAAATAACCAACTAACATCATAATGACAGGATCAAATTCACACATAACGATATTGACTTTAAATGTAAATGGGCTAAATGCTCCAATTCAAAGACACAGACTGGCAAACTGGATAAGGAGTCAAGACCCATCAGTGTGCTGTATTCGGGAAACCCATCTCACATGCAGAGATGCACATAGACTCAAAATAAAGGGATGGAGGAAGATCTATCAAGCAAATGGAAAACAAAAAAAGGCAGGGGTTGCAATCCTAGTCTCTGATAAAACAGACTTTAAACCAACAAAGATCAAAAGAGACAAAGAAGGCCATTACATAATGGTAAAGGGATCAATTCAACAAGAAGAGCTAACTATCCTAAATATATATGCACCCAACACAGGAGCACCCAGATTCATAAAGCAAGTCCTGAGTGACCTACAAAGGGACTTAAACTCCCACACAATAATAATGGGAGATTTTAACACCCCACTGTCAACATTAGACAGATCAACGAGACAGAAAGTTAACAAGGATATACAGGAATTGAACTCAGCTCTGCACAAAGTGGACCTAATAGGCATCTACAGAACTCTTCACCCCAAATCAACAGAATATACATTCTTCTCAACACCACACCACACCTATTCCAAAATTGACCACATAGTTGGAAGTAAAGCTCTCCTCAGCAAATGTAAAAGAACAGAAATTATAACAAACTGTCTCTCAGACCACAGTGCAATCAAACTAGAACTCAGGATTAAGAAACTCACTCAAAACTTCTCAACTACATAGAAACTGAACAACCAGCTCCTGAATGACTATTGTGTACATAATGAAATGAAGGCAGAAATCAAGATGTTCTTTGAAACCAATGAAAACAAAGACACAACATACCAGAATCTCTGGGACACATTCAAAGCAGTGTGTAGAGGGAAATTTATAGCACTAAATGCACACAAGAGAAAGCAGGAAAGATCCAAAATTGACACCCTAACATCACAATTAAAACAACTAGAAAAGCAAGAGCAAACACATTCAAAAGCTAGCAGAAGGCAAGAAATAACTAAAATCAGAGCAGAATTGAAGGAAATAGAGACACAAAAAACCCTTCAAAAAATTAATGAATCCAGGAGCTGGTTTTTTGAAAAGATCAACAAAATTGATAGACTGCTAGCAAGACTAATAAAGAAGAAAAGAGAGAAGAATCAAATAGATGCAATAAAAAATGAAAAAGGGGATATCATCACCAATCCCACAGAAATACAAACTACCATCAGAGAATACTACAAACACCTCTATGCAAATAAACTAGAAAATCTAGAAGAAATGGATAAATTCCTCGACAAATACACCCTCCCAAGACTAAACCAGGAAGAAGTGGAATCTCTGAATAGACCAATAACAGGCTCTGAAATTGTGGCAATAATCAACAGCTTACCCACCAAAAAGAGTCCATGACCCGATGGATTCACAGCCAAATTCTACCAGAGGTACAAGGAGGAACTGGTACCATTCCTTCTGAAACTATTCCAATTGATAGAAAAAGAGGGAATCCTCCCTAACACATTTTATGAGGCCAGCATCGTCCTGATACCAAAGGCTGGCAGAGACATAACCAAAAAAGAGAATTTCAGACCAATATCCTTGATGAACAATGATGCAAAAATCCTCAATAAAATACTGGCAAATCGAATCCAGCAGCACATCAAAAAGCTTATCCACCATCATCAAGTGGGCTTCATCCCTCGGATGCAAGGCTGGTTCAACATATGCAAATCAATACATGTAATCCAGCATATAAACAGAACCAAAGACAAAAAACAAATGATTATCTCAATAGATGTAGAAAAGGCCTTTGACAAAATTCAACAACCCTTCATGCTAAAAACTCTCAATAAATTAGGTATTGATGGGACGTATCTCAAAATAATAAGAGCTATCTATGACAAGCCCACAGCCAATATAATACTGAATGGGCAAAAACTGGAAGCATTCCCTTTGAAAACTGGCACAAGACAGGGATGCCCTCTCTCACCACTCCTATTCAACATAGTGCTGGAAGTTCTGGCCAGGGCAATCAGGCAGGAGAAGGAAATAAAGGGTATTCAATTAGGAAAAGAGGAAGTCAAATTGTCCCTGTTTGCAGATGACATGATTGTATATCTAGAAAACCCCATTGACTTAGCCCAAAATCTCCTTAAGCTGATTAGCAACTTCAGCAAAGTCTCAGGATACAAAATCAACATACAAAAATCACAAGCATTCTTGTACACCAATCACAGACAAACAGAGAGCCAAATCATGAGTGAACTCCCATTCACAATTGCTTCAAAGAGAATCAAATACCTAGGAATCCAACTTACAAGGGATGTGAAGGACCTCTTCAAGGAGAACTACAAACCACTGCTCAATGAAATAAAAGAGGATCATCAGAGTGAACAGGCAACCTACAGAATGGGAGAAAATTTTTGCAACCTACTCATCTGACAAAGGGCTAATATCCAGAATCTACAATGAACTCAAACACATCTACAAGAAAAAAACAACCCCATCAAAAAGTGGGCAAAGGATATGAACAGACACTTCTCAAAAGAAGACATTTATGCAGCCAAAAGACACATGAAAAAATGCTCATCACCACTGGCCATCAGAGAAATGCAAATCAAAACCACAGTGAGATACCATCTCACACCAGTTAGAATGGCCATCATTAAAAAGTCAGGAAACAACAGGTGCTGGAGAGGATGTGGAGAAACAGGAACACTTTTACACTCTTGGTGGGACTGTAAACTAGTTCAATCATTGTGGAAGTCAGTGTGGCGATTCCTCAGGGATCCAGAACTAGAAATACCATTTGACCCAGCCATCCCATTACTTGGTATATACCCAAAGGACTATAAATCATGCTGCTATAAAGACACATGCACACGTATGTTTATTGCAGCACTATTCACAATAGCCAAGTCTTGGAAGCAACCCAAATGTCCAACAATGATAGACTGGATTAAGAAAATGTGGCACATATACACTACGGAATACTATGCAGCCATAAAAAAGGATGAGTTCGTGTCCTTTGTAGGGACATGGATGAAGCTGGAAACCATCATTCTCAGCAAACTATCACAAGGTCAAAAAACCAGACACTGCATGTTCTCACTCATAGGTGGGAACTGAACAATGAGAACTCATGGACACAGGAAGGGGAACATCACACACTGGGGCCTGTTGTGAGGTAGGGGGAGGGATAGCATTAGGAGATATATCTAATGCTAAATGATGAGTTAATGGGTGCAGCACACCAACATGGCACATGTATACATATGTAACAAACCTGCACGTTGTGCTTATGTACCCTAAAACTTAAATAAATTAATTTTTAAAAAAAGAATCTGAGAAGCAACAAGAGCAAAGAAACAAATATCATACACTGGAGCTCCAACACATCTGGCAGAAGATTTTTCAATGGAAACCTTACAGTTCAGGGAGGATAGCAAGATATAAAGTGAATGAAAAAACTTTTATCCTAAAATAGTATATTCAGCAAAAATATCCTTCAAACATGAAGAAGAAATAGACTTGCCCAGACAAACAAGCTGAGGAATTTCATCAACACCAGAACAGGAAATGCCAAGAGTAGTTCTTCAATCTGAAAGAAAAGGATGTTAATAAGCAGTAAGAAATCATCTGAAGGTGCAGAACTCATTGGCAATATCAAGTACACAGGAAAACACGGTATACTATAACAATGTAATTGTGGCCTACAAACTACTCATATATTGAGTAGAAAGACTAAAACACAAACCAATAACAAATAACAACAACTTTTAAAGACATAGATAGTACAATGAGACATAAATAAAAACAACAAAAAGTTAAAAGCAGTGTAAACAAAGTTAAAGTGTAGAGTTTTTATTAGTTTTCTCTTTGCTTATTAATTTGTTTATGCAATCAGTGTTAAGATGTCAGTTTAAAATAATGGGTGATAAGATTATTTGCAAGACTCGTGGTAATTTCAAATCAAAAAACACACTACAGATACACAAAAAACAACAAATTAAAACACACCACCAGAGAAAATCACTTTCACTAAAAGACAGAAAGGAAGGAAAGAAGGAGAAGACCACAAAACAGAAAACAAATAGTAAAATGGCAAGAGGAATTCCTTATTTATAAATAATAACATTGAATGTAAATAGACTAAACTCTCCAATCAAAAGACAGAGTGGCTGAATAGATTAAAAAACAGGACCCCATGATCTGTTGGCTACAAGAAACACACTTAACCTATAAAGACACACAGACTGAAAGTAAAGAAATGGAAAAAGATATTCCATGCCAATGGAAACCATAAAAGAACATCAGCAGCTATACTTAAATCAGACAAAATAGATTTCAAGACAAAAACTATAAAAATAGACAAAGACACATATCATCATTATATAATGATAAAGGGATCAATTCAGCAAGAAGATATAACAGTTGTAAATAACATATGCAACCAATATTGGAGCACCCAGATGTACAACGCAAATATTATTAGAGCTAAAGAGAGATACCCCAATAACAGCTGAAGAAATTATACATCCCACTTTCAGAATTAGACAGATCATCCAAACAGAAAATCAACAAAGAAATATCAGCTTTAACCTGCAGCACAGGTCAAATGGACCTAATCAACATTTACAGAACATTTCATCCAGTGGCTGCAGAATACACATTCTTCTCCTCCATATATGGATCATTATCAAGGATAGACCATATGTTAGGCCACAAAATAAGTCCTAAAACATTTTTAAAAGTGAAATTATATCCACTATTTTCTCTGAACAATGGAATAAAAGCAGAAATCAATAATGAGGAATTTTGGAAACTATACAAACACAGGGAAATTAAACAATATGCTCCTGAATGACAGAGGGTCAATAAAGAACTTAAGAAATTGAAACACTCCTTGAAACAAATGATAATGGATACACAACATGCCAAAACTGATGGGATATAGCGAAAGAAGTACTAAGAGGAAAGTTATAGCTATAGGCACCTACATCAGAAAAGTAGAAAAACTAAAAATAACCTAATGATGCACCTTAAAGAATTAGAAAAGAGCAACCAAACCCAAAATTAGAACAAAGGAAACAAAGATCAGGGAATAAATACATAAAATGGATACAATGAAAATACAAAAATCAATGAAATGAAAAGTTGGTTTTTTCCAAACACCGCATGTTCTCACTCATAGGTGGGAATTGAACAATGAGAACACTTGGACACAGGAAGGGGAACATCACACACCCACGCCTGTCGTGGGGTAGGGGGAGTGGGGAGGGATAGCATTAGGACATATACCTAATGTAAATGATGAGTTAATGGGTGCAGCACACCAACACGGCACATGTTTACATATGTAACAAACCTGCACGTTATGCATATGTACCCTAGAACTTAAAGTATAATTAAAAAAAAAAAAAGAAAAGTTGGTTTTCTGAAAAGATGCATATAATTGACAAGTCTTTAGCCAGACTAAGAGAAAGAAATCAAGAAAGTAATCCCAATTATAATAGCTATGAATAAAATTAAATACCTAGGAATTAACCAAAGAAGTGAAAGATCTCCACAATGAAAGCTATAAAACACTGATGAAAGAAATCGAAGAGGACACAAAAAATGGAAAGATATTCCATGTTCATGGATTGAAATAATCAATATTGTTAAAACATCCATATTGCCTAAAGTAATCTACAGATTCAATGCAATCTCTATCAAAATACTAATGACATTCTTCACAGAAATTAAAAAAAAAAAATCCTAAAACGTATATGGAACCACAAAAGACACAGAATAGCCAAAGCTATTCTGAGGAAAAATAACCAAACTGGAGGAATCACATTACTTAACTTCAAAATATATGACAAAGCTCTAGTAACCAAAATAGTATGGTATTGTGCAAAAACAGACACATCGATCAATGGAACAGAATAGAGAACCCAGGAACAAATCCACACATCAACAGTGAACTCATTTTCAACAAAAGTGCCAGGAACATACACTGGGGGAAGGAAAATCTCTTCAAAAAATGGTGCTGGGAAAACTGGATATCCATATAAAGAAGAATGAAACTAGACCCCTATCTCTCACCATATTAAAAAAAAAAAACAAATCAAAATGAACTACAGACTTAAATTTAAGGTCTCACAATATGAAACTACTAAAAGAAAACACTGGAGAAACTTGCCAGGATACTGGAGTTAGCAAATAATTCTTTAGTAATACCCCATAGGCACAAGCAACCAAGCAAAAATAGACAAATGGGATCACATCAAGTTAAAAGTTTTTTGCACAGTAAAGGAAACAATCAACAAAGTGAAGAGACAACCCACAGAATGGGAGAAAATATTTGTCAACTGTCCATCTGACAAGGGATTAATAACTAGGATATATAAGGAGCTCAAACAACTCTACAGGGAAAAAACCTAATAATCTGATTAAGAAATGGGCAAAGATCTGAATAGACATTTCTAAAAAGATGACCTACGAATGGCAAACAGGTATCTGAAAAACGTGCTCAACACTAAAGTCAGAAAAATTCAAATCAAAACTACAATAAGATATTATCTGTCCCCAGTTAAAATGGCTTTTATCTAAAAAGCTGGTAAGGATGTGGAGAAAAGGGCATCATTATACACTGTTGGTGGGAAGGTAAATTAGTACAAGACCACGGTATGGAAAACAGTTCACAGGTTCCTCAAAAAACTAAAAACAGAATTATCATATGATTCAGCAGTCCTATGGCTTGGGATATACTCAAAAGAAAGGAAATGAGTAAATTAAAGAGATATTTGCATTCCCATGTTTACTGTAGTACTATTCACAATAGCCAAGATTTGGAAGCAACCTAAGTGTCCATCAAAAGACAAATAAAGACAATGTGGTACATATACACGATGGAGTATTATTCAGCCATAAAAAAGGATGAGGGCCTATCTTTTGCAACAACATGGATGGAACTGGAAGTAATTAAGGGAAATAAGCCAGGCACAGAAAGACAAACTTCACATGTTCTCACTTGTTTGTGGGAGTTAAAAATTAAAACAACTGAACTGTGGAGACAGAGAGTAAAAGGATGATGACCAGAGGCTTGGAAGGGTAATTGGGGGGAAAGATGGTTAATGAGCACAAAAATATAGTTATATAGAATAAGATGTAGTATTTGGTAGCACAACAAGGTGACTGCAGTCAACAATTATTATATATTTAAAACTGACTGGAAGAGTATAACTGGATTGGTTGTAATGCAAAGAAAGGATACATGCTTGAGATGATGGATACCCCATTTACCCCCATGTGATAATTACACATTGCATGCCTGTATCAAAATATCTCATGTACCCCATAAATACAAACACCTACTATGTACCTACAAACATTCCTTGAAAAGAAGATATGACAAAGAAAAAATAATTTTCGTTATTTAGAGATCTGCTAATCTACCTTAATAAAACAGATGAAGGATATACACCATGAAGAAAGGGTGTGATGGTTAATTTTATTTGTAAACCTGACTGGGCCCAAATATTCACTTAAATATTATTCATGGGTGTTCTGGTGAAGGTGTTTCTGGATGAGATTAACATTTGAATCAATAGACTGAATAAGGCAGATTTCCTTCCCCAATGTGAGTGGGCCTCATCCAATCTGTTGAAGTTCTGAATAGAATAGAAAGCTAACACAATATTTTTTTCTGTCTTCAAGCCTGACTGTCTTTGAGCTAGGACACTGGTCTTCTCTTGCCTGTTTTTTTGGACTGGAACTTACACCATCAGCTCTCCTGGGTCTGAATTTCTCAGCCTACAAAATCACATGGTCTAATTCTGCATACTAAATTTCTTTACCATCATCCCTATCCCCCTACCCAAACACACGCACATCCTATTGATCTGTTTCTCTGGAGAACTCTGAATAATACTGAGGATGTGAGGGGCATGCAGAATGAACTCACAAAGCCAGTAAGTCTTCATCTGGATTTTGACAGAAGAACAGGAAATTGATTCATGGAAAGAGAGGGAAGAAGGGTAACCTAAGTGGGGAAATAGTTAACTCAAAAAGCTGTGTGCATTTGGATGTTGTGTGGAACTACATAAGAAACAGGGTACTGGAGGAAGACTCTATGTCTAGACAAGTGGAGGAAGAACTAAAGAATCGACCTGATATGAAAGCACTAATTGTGCACTGATTTAACACTGAGGCTCACTCAGACAATGGGCATAAACAGAGTAATGGGAACCTGGCCATGTACTCAACGAGTGCGTCGTCTAAATAGCCGTAACTGCCTACCAGGCTTGTAGGTGATAAAAAGAGGTTTCATATATTCTTGCTCAATACATATGCAAGCCAAATATCATATTTGCAACATATAAGACAAATATTTTGCCAAAAAAATGCATATCAAAAATTACTATGTACCAAGGTACCTGAATTGTAGATGGAAGGCCAAGTGAGGTGAATGAGTGAGTCCGGGAGCAAGCTGTGATGGAGCAAGGTAGACAGGCAAGAGCTTCATCCTGTGAGTAAGTGTGCTTGATGCCTTGATTTATTTTGAACCAAAATGAACAGGCCACAGGCTACATGGCACAGTTGGGTTACTCTAATGTTTTAGATGTCTAAAATTATTACTAGCATAAGCTATGGCTTAAAGGCCAAAGAGCACTGCTTAACATTAAGTTTCAAGGTTAATGTTAGTTGCTCCATGAAAGAGCACAGAAAATGTGTTGCAGGGCCACAGACTGGGCTGAAAAGAACCTTCTGACTTTCAAAGGTGATAACTGTGTTTTCGGGCTCTGGAGCAGAATGCTCAGATTTGAGGACGAAGATTAAAATCTTTATGATACCATCCTTTTTGGTTTTCCTGTGTGTTACATAGCCATGGCTTTCACTGAAATACCATTTTCTGTTAGAATCCACTGGCATTTCTTTCCTGCTGGTGGCTGGAAAAATATTTATCTTTATACATACATGAGCATATTTAAATCCCCTCCAATGTGTTGTTTGACTACTCGGTTTATTTCAGTTTTTATTGAAATAACTGTCCACTTGTACTATGGCTGTCTTTATAAAGACATATGTAGATGTATTCTGTTTTGACAGGGCTTTTTAAAGTGCATTTGCTTTAGTTATTCATACTGGGTGGAATTTAGCCACATTAATCATTTTTCAAATTTTCTGTGTGTGATTACCTGCCATGAACACTGATGCCAGCTCATTTCTTTTTAGCTACTTTTTTCGGGGTTAGAGGAATATTGCTACATCTTCAGAACTGATGATTTCCTACAATATTGTAATATATCATATGCCACATTCGCAAGATAAAAGCTATGCCCATAGTTTAAAATCACTTAAAATACATGTGTAAAGAGAAATGCTTAATTGATTTTCCAAATCATTTTCCTGTAAAGTTGAACTGCTTCTTAAAAATCTTAGCTGTTTTTTATACTACTATATACAATACCTATCAAGGATTTAAAATTCCAGTTATACTCAATATTAGCAAGCTCATTCTTATGCACCATTGGTAGAAATATAAATCAGTGTACTTTTTTCTACAGGGCAGTTAAGAGTTAATAAGCAATATACATAATGAACATTAAAGATGAGAAAAACCTTGAACCTGGAAATTTCACTTACGAGAATTCATCCTGCTGATGATATTCATCTTAATACAGTTGATAGTTGCAAAAAACCTTTAGAATAATATGATTACTAATAATAGGAGACTAAAATAAATTATGGCATATCCACATAAGGGAATTCTATGTAGCCATTGAAAGGGTGGTTAAGTATGGACTCGGTGACTTAAAAAGGTGGTCCCGATACAATCGTCTCTCTGTAATAGCATTTGTTTTAATGTTATATACATATATCTGTTTATATATACACATAGAAAAAATTTAGAAGAATGGATCTTAACATGGTTTCTGTTGAAGAGAGGTCTTTTTCTTGTTTAAATGTTCTAATTTTTACATAATTTTACATAATACATTTTTTATAGTTATATATACACATACACACACAGGCACAAACACACATATATGCACTACAGAAGCTTCTTTTCCAGCTGTTTTGCCTCTAGGCATATGGACTTTGAACCAACCTAGTAGAAAGGGCCCATAGTGGGGGCAGGGAATCTGATGGCCCCATCCCTAATAAACCTGATCTGCCTAGTTCCACTGTCCCCTAACACAGGAGCAAAGATCCTGCTCACCAGACTGTCCTGGATGCAGGGAGTCTCCACCAGCCTCCGGACTCCATTCTCCACAGTGACTCCTAGCCAGTTGAGCGCTGCCCAGCACCAGAGATAGTCGTAGCCGCCATGCCAGTAGCTCACAAATGCAAATGTCATCGCCGTGGACAACAGTGTCCCCAGCAGGCCATGCTGGGACCCGCCCACTGGAATGTACACATACCTAGAGAAAGAAGAGGCTGTTAGGAGTCATACAGAGGGCTGCCCTGCAACTCTACCTGCTCCCCGGCGTGACTCTCGTGTCACACACTGATGTTCCCATATGCACATCCTTCCTCACTTCCAGGAGGCCAGATTCCTTGGATTCTCCATCTCACAAGGAATTGGCAAAAACCCAAGCCTCAGCTCTGCAGGGTGTTAGGTTAAATGAACACACAGGCTCAAGAGCTCTCATTACTAGAGCAAAATAGCACTTACAAGAGCCAGGGAAAGAAGTCATGAATTTAGAGTTTCTGAAAGGGATGGGCCCAACCCTGGAAATCCAATCACAGAATGGCAGTCAAGCTTCTGGCTACATGGGGCCAGCAACCTTCAAGGCAGGTGATATGGTTTGGCTGTGACCCCAACCAAATCTCATCTTGAATTGTAGCTCCCATAGTCCCCACGTGTCATGGGAGGGACCCAGTGCGAGGTAATTGAATCATGGGGGTGGGTTTCTCCTATGCTGTTCTTGAGATAGCAAATAAGTCTCACACGGGATCTGATGGTTGTATAAAGGGCAGTTCCCCTGCACATGCTCTCTGGCCTGGCGCCATGTAAGATGTGCCTTTGCTTCTCCTTCACCTTCCGCCATGATTGTGAGGGCTCCTCAGCCATGTGGAACTGTGAATCCATTAAACTGTTTTTTCTTTATAAATTACCCAATCTTGGGTATTTCTTCATAGCAGTAGGAAAATGGACTAATACAGCAAGTGTGGATTTTACAGCTCAAACTATTAAGTTTATGGTAAACCCATTATTTAAATGCAATTGGTAAGACCACGTTCCTAAACAGGCAGGAGCTGGGTGCAGCAGATGGGTGCCAGAGACGGTTCTCCAGCTTTCTAGGCAGGTTGCCCAGAAGCAGTCGTGAATTCACAATAAAGAAAAGGGCTCTGTGCTCACAGGGCAGCCAAAGTACCAGACAAAATGCATAGCTGTCCCCTGGGTATGTTCTCCAATGCCGAGACAGCTGCCTGAGTATGTAGAGACAGTACTATGTTCTTCAATCAGTATTTTCCTGCTTGAGTTGGACAAAACTCACACCTTGAGTTGTTAGGACCTGGAAAGCTAGGAGCATACCCTTCTTGCAATAGCCTTTTTAAAAAGCCCATAGGCCTTTGTTTATTGCTGATCAGTGCTTCTTTGTCCAACCTTCCTCCAGGAGGGAAAAATGAAAAAGTCCTTTTCTGAATACATAGTATGTTCCAAGTACTAGACACTTCACATGTACCACTTTGATTCTTTAAAGCACCATATGTATAGTTTATACCCACTGCCCCAGCATTTTAAACAATTTGGCATTTGTCCTGTTTATATATTAATTTGGGGGAGGAGATCAAACTTGTTTTTGAGGAGGAAATAAAATTGTTTTTTGAGAGGAAATTGTTCTAGTCAAAATGTTTTCAGCAGGACTACTTTATTTTTAGAGATAGCATCTCTAGATGTTAACCCAGGCAGGAGTGGAGTGGTGCAATCATAGCTTACCACAACCTCAAACTCCTGAACTCAGATCATCCTCCCACTTTAGGCCCCCAAGTAACTGGGACTACAGGCATGCACCACCACACCCAGCTAATTTAAAACTTTTTTGTAGAGATGATAAAAGTTGCCTAGGCTGGTCTCGAACTCCTAGCCTCGAGTGATCCTCCTGCCTCAGCCTCCCAAAGTGCAAGGATTACAGGTGTGAGCCACTATACCTGGCTTAATAGAACAACTATATAGGTACGTAAGCTGAAAATAAAAACAACTTATCAGGTAATAAATCTTTTAAAAGTCTATATGATAAAACTGTGCCACTGGACAAAGACTCTCTCCTTGACTAAACTTTAGTCAAGCTCCTCTAAGCTCGCTAGGCCTCGACCTTGGTGTCCATCTTTACTGTAGCAAGAATCCTGCTAAGTCGGTTTAGAACGAACCCCCCACCTGCAATATCTGATCATGCTCCATTATCTGGCCAAATTCTTCATCACCTACTCTTGGTGTCTGATCACCCTGGTTGCCTTCAGGAGGAATCCTGTTAGATCTGTTTAGCCAGAATCCCCCTATTTCCCAATGTTTCCTCTTAATATTCCACTCAATGACCCCCATCTTGCTCCTTGGCTATATCCCCCTTGTCCAAGCTGTATTCAGAATTAAGCCCAGCTCTGGCCGGGTGCAGTGGCTCTTGCCTGTAATCCCAGCACTTTGAGAGGCCGAGGCGGGTGGATCACCTGAGGCCAGGAGTTCGAGACCAGCCTGGCTAACACGGCAAAACCCTGTCTCGACCAAAAGTACAAAAATCAGCCAGTCATGGTGGTGTGGGCCTGTAGTCCGCTACTTGGAAGGCTGAGGCAGAAGAATCATTTGAACCCGGGAGGAGGAGGTGGAGGTTGCAGTGAGCTGAAAACATGCCACTGCACTCCAGCCCGGGAGACAGAGCAAGACTCCGTCTCAAAAAAAAAAAAAAAACTGAGTCCAGTTCCATACTGAGGTCTCTTTTCCCCTATTACAACAGTTCCCAAATAATTTTTTTTTACTGCTTCAACTACTACCTATCTCTGGTTTTTCTTTAACATCCTCCACTCTCAAATATGTTCCAGTTTCCAGTTTAGATAACAAATTATTTGATCACCTTAGATAATCCCATTTTATGGGTGAGGAAACTGAGGTTGAGAAATTAATTTGCCCAAGGTACACAGCTGGGAAGGAGAAAGGCCAAGATGCAAATCTGCATCTGTACAGCCAACTTACTGCTTCCATTACAACCCTGGGCTAATTTTTAAATTCCTCTATATTTCACCCCAATCAAGAACAATTAAACTGGAAGGCATGTGAGAATGTAGCAGTTTCAGAAATAAGTAAAGCAAAGCCAATACCTTCATTTGTGCAAAAACAGGACCATCTTGACAATCAAATTAGCAAATAGGCATCAGGCACTCACTACAGATTAAGGGATATTCCACCTGCTGTTGAGCATGTCTTTAGGCCTTCAGGGAATTCCTGGCATTATGGGAAACAGACATGACTTTGTTCTTGCTATAAGGATAGGCAAACCTGCTTGTGAAACAACAGCAAACAATTCCCATCATTAAGCTATGTGACATGGTACAAAGTAGACCAGGAAGGTTTCAGAGTGCAGGGGAGAAGGGTGTGAGTGAAGACAGTAGGGCAAAGGAGGCTGAAGGCCGAAGGCTCTCATTCTGACAAGGCCGAGAGGATGAGTTTTGCTAGGCAAAGAGAAGGTTGGGCACTGAGCCAAGGACACAAATGAGGGGTTGGATGACAAGTCAGAAAAGCCTGACAAGCCCAGGGCACAGTGGTCTTATCCAGTGTTCTGCTGCCCCCCAGAGGCTGCTTGGTCATTGGTGTAGAATACCCAGCAGAGGCAAAAAATGGGCCACAATTCGCTGCCTCCTACCTGCATGGAGGTAACCGCTGGCCCATCATGAGGCTGCCCTTAACTTTACATAACCAGTGTTGTATGTAAAAATAAAATAGGGTGATCAACTCTATTGCAAAAGGATGAAGAATGACTTCTCTTTAAGGAAACTGTGCAGATGGCTGTTTTATAAAAACAGATTATCAAACGCTCTCTTCACCCAAGAGAAGAGATTTTTTTTTAAATCGGATCTCACTATATAAAAGTGAGCTGCAGCTGGGGACAGTGGCTCACGCCTATAATCCCAGCACTTTGGGAGGCCGAGATGGGGGGTCACTTGAGGTCAAGAGTTTGAGACCAGCCTGGCCAACATGGTGAACCCTGTCTCTACTAAAAATACAAAAATTAGCCAGGCATGGTGGTGCACACCTATAGTCTCAGCTACTCGGGAGGCTGAGCCAGGAGAATTGCTTGAACCTGGGAGGCGGAGGTTGCAGTGAGCACCACTGCCCTCCAGCCTGGGCAACAGAGTGAGACTCCATCACACACACACACACACACACAAAATTAGCTGCACTGTATATTTCAGAAAGCCATAGCATAAAAACCTCTCATTCTCCACACCAATGGTACTTGATCTTGGATTCGACTCCAAGGACATGTTTTCAAGCTTGTGATCAGGAAACATCTAGCCCCAAAATTACATGCCCAGCTATTTTGGGCATCTCCTGGAATCATGGCTCTGTTACTTTGCCTTCAAAATGACAGCAGACAAAAATCTCTGAAAATTCCTTTTATTCCAGAAATTCATATATGGCAGGTCTCCAAGGACATGAGACTGTTTGTTTCAAACCAGAAGAGGGTATAGCTTCAAGACTGGAAGATAAAAATCCCTTCTTTATTCTTAATTTATAGAAGACAGTACGTGTGGTAAAAAAGGAGAGCAAACAGGTTATTTTTACAAATTCTACCATCTTCTATCAGTTCCATGATTAATAAAAAACAGAAACATGTCTCTTTTTTTTAGAAAAGCAATAGTATGAAACTGCCTACTAAGATTCGCTGCACAGTAAATTGATTTCCCAATGGAAGAAAGCAATCAGCACCACCTTCTCAGCAAAGCAAAACTAAAAAGATTGCTTCTCGTCAGTGACTACGTCAGGTTGAGTCTTCACGAAGCCTGCCTCTGTCTGGCCGGTTTCATGTGGTCACTGCTTATAGAAAATGCTGCCGCCACCTTCTTAATTTAAAAGCATCTCACCGAATCAATGCACCATAGCAAACCTCCAACTCAGGAGGAGGAATCTATATAAAATGTAGACAGTATTGATGACTTCCACCCTTTACTCAGTGCCCATGCACCAGGTGGTTTATGCATACTATTTCTAATCATTAAAACAACCCTCCAAGGAAATAACCAGGCCTATCTTACACAGGAGAGGTGAAATCTGCACCTAGAATGTTGTGATTCCAGGGTGCTTTTGCTGATACATTTCTTGTTTAACCAAATCTTCAAAGCAGTCTCCACAGAAACATCCACTGATGTTTTATTAACTGAAAAGTGTCCTTTCTAGGAAAGAATTCTTGCTCAAGAGAATAATGATTAACATTTACAAAGGGATTTGGGCCAATGAGCTCTGTTAGCCACTGTTCAGTGTCAGAAGACACGAGGAATAACTTCCATTTTTGAACAGACTAAGTAGTTACCCTCTGTCCCACAAGCAGAGATAACACCTGCTATCTCAACTGCCTGACATCCTGCAGACGTCTGCCTATGCCAGAAGTGAGGCATAAAAAGTTGGAGGCTAAGGTGATGCTGAGTAGAGGTACACAAAGGGAGAAGAAAGTATCTAGCTCCCTCATACCTACTATGAAAAACAACACAAATATACGCCCTACAGTGGGAGACAGGGGTGGTAACAATCCATGTGGTAAACGCATTAATCTTAAAATCACAACACTTCCTTTTTCCAAGGACCTATACAATAGCTCTTTGGCTTGCTATATTATCACTTAACTCTACGACAGACTAATCCCAGACCTCAACAAGCTATGAAGATGAAGCACCAGACACTGACAGATGTGGCTTTTACTGTCTCCTGCACTGAGCCAAGGTGGGCTTGCTGGTTTCTTATGATCACTTACCTATTCCTCGGCCGGGCTGGGGCAGGTGGTTGCTGACATCTTACTCTAGCTCCACCTTAACTTTCCACCCTCATTTCCCTTCTCCCCACTTGGTTCTGGTGACAAATCCTAAAATCCTGAATAAAGGAGGATTTGATAGTTCCGTGCCTTTGGTCATACCATTTTCGCATCTAGAAGACACTCCTCCATCCTCCCTGATTTTCCAACACCTACTCAGTCTACAAAATCCAGTTGATTTTCCAACTCTAGGAAGTCTCTTTTGCATTTTCCAACTTGCAATTTAACCCAAGAACCTACTGTGTGTACTGTCTGTTCCACTGATTGAACAGCTTTTTACCAAAATGTATCTATGATGGGTGTCATTTTAACTCAATTGTAAGATTCATTCAGACAGCACTAGATATGTGATGTGCGTATGTGTATGAGTGTGTGTGTTACACAGCTACTAGTCAACAGTACTTATATATGTAACATAATTTCCATTTACTGCTGATAGCCTCGAATGGCTTTTAAACTTGTTAAAAACTGTCACCATTGTCATGGACCCATTATAAGCAACAGAAACGAAGGGATGATTGAATATAAGGTCCTGTACCAGGTACTGGGGAGACTGGAAGACACCTATTCCTAAAGAATACAGACCATTGAAAGACCCTGAAGTTTCTCCATACTTTGTAATCCTAATTACCCTATTAAAGTCAAAAGTATGTGTCACCACACCTCTGGAACTACTCCAACCCTAAGATTTACCACCCAAAGTAAAAGTACTAGTCCTTTAAAGAACAGAGCCTTTAGTGGCTAGGAAAGGCAAGACTTTTGTCCATGTTACACTGGTGGTGAGGTGACCTCACCTTGGCTTCATGTGGGCCCTGAGACCAGCCCCTGCTCAGGTTTCTCTACAGAGCTGGCTGTGCTGTCCTGAGCCCAGCTCATGGAGAGTAGCTCCCCTGACCCAACCCTGGCTCTGGCTTTGGCCTTGGCCCACATTTTAGTGTTCTTTCTCATAGCCAATGATGACCCTCCAGTCAAATCTCCATCTTCTAGGTAGTTCTCAGAAAGGAAGCTACACATCTACTTATAAAATGTTTTCACAATCTACCCATCTGACAAAGGTCTAATATCCAGAATTTACAAGGAACTTAAACGTATTTATAAGAAAAAAATAATCCCATCAAAAAGTGGGAAAAGGATATGAAGAGATACTTCTCAAAAGAAGACATTTATGTAACCAATAAACATATGAAAGACAGCTCAACATCACTCAGCATCAGAGAAATGCAAATCAAAACCACAATGAGGTACCATCTCACACCAGTCAGAATGGCGATTATTAAAAAGTCACGAAACAATAGATGCTGGCGAGGCTGTGGAGAAAGAGGAACGCTTTCACACTGTTGGTGGGAATGTAAATTAGTTCAACCATTGTGGAAGACAGTATGGAAATTCTTTAAGGATCTAGAACCAGAAATACTATTTGACCCAGCAATCCCATTACTGGGTATATAACCAAAGGAATATAAATCATTCTACTATAAAGACACAGGCACACGTATGTTTTTTGCA
Source organism: Hylobates moloch (assembly GCF_009828535.3). NCBI lineage: Eukaryota > Metazoa > Chordata > Mammalia > Primates > Hylobatidae > Hylobates > Hylobates moloch. The sequence continues at coordinate 3,502,477 of NW_026652293.1, forward strand.
GCACTATTCACAAAGCAAAGACTTGGAACCAACCCAAATGCCCATCAATGATAGACTGGATAAAGAAAATGTGTGGAATACTATGTGGCCATATAAAGGAATGAGATCATGTCCTCTGCAGGGACATGGATGAAGCTGGAAACCATCATCCTCAGCAAACCAACACAGGAACAGAAAACCAAACACCACATGTTCTCACTCATAAGTGGGAATTGTACAATGAGAACACATGGACGCAGAGAGGAGAAAAACACACACCAGGGCCTGCTGGGGGGTGGGGGGTAGGGGGTGGGGGATGGAGGGGAGGGAACTTAGAGGACAGGTCAATAGGTGCAGCAAACCACCACGGCACACGTATACCTATGTAGCAAACCTGCACGTTCTGTGCACGTATCCCCCTTTTTTTTTTTAAAGAAAGAAAAAAAAGTTTTCAAAGATGTACACAAAAAGGAATATAATTTGCTTTTAATATCTTTCTGTCCAGTAGAGATAATAACAGCATTTTAATAAGTAATAACCAGCAGTTGGTTAATGGGCAACCATAGGCTTTGTCATCCTCCAGAAGGCTAAGAGGAGTCTATTTTCAAAGCAGAGAAAATATTTTGAGCTGGGCTAATTCTCAGCTCCTTTACTAAAAGATGTTATGTATAAGCTTCATATGCAATTCTGAAAATTATCTATTAAAAATTCTATGCCCTCTTTGGCAACAGAACATCATAGAATTTATAAAATAGAAATTACATTCAAGCTATATTTAGCCTACACTTCAGCTTCTAGGTAAATGTAATTAGACGCCAACATTTAAAAAAATAATAATCTTTCTTTTCACTCCATAAAACTGGTAGTTCAGTGAGTTGAAGTATTGTGCTGATGAACCTAAGCTTGTAGCTTCCATCTTACAGAAAGATTCAACCACACCTTCACAGTTCAAAACCCAAACTCTGGCTTCACAAAAGCTCTATCTTTCTCACAGAAAGAGAGGCTGCAAGAGTCTGAATGGCTCAGTCCAAGCACATTTGCCACTAGAAAACAGCCCAAGCAGCAACAGTGGCAAAGTGCCGGACAAGAAAGAGGGCAGTGCTTGAGAGCTAGATGTGACCTTGGCCCTGCTCTGCCACTCACCAACTTCTGTAACCTCGAACTTGTCAAGTAAACCTCCTCAGCTTAAGTATACACACTTAGTATGCACTAGCAACACTAAAACCTTCTTTGAGTATGAGTTGCTGTGAAGATCAGATGAGACAATATATAAAGACTCTGGAGATTTATTTTTTTTTAATTATGGCAAGAACACAGCATGAAATCTACACTGCTAACAATTGTTTAAGTGCATAATACAGTATCGTTAATTATAGGCATAATGCTAGCCAGTGGATCTCTAGAAATTCTTCATCTTGCATAACTAATATTTCATACCCATTGATTAGCAAGACCCCCTTCCTCTCACCCCTGGCACCTGGCAACCACCATTCTATTCTTCACTTCTATGAGTTTGACTATTTTTTAACCTTTAAGTTTAGGGGTACATGTGCTGTTTGTTAGATAGGTAAACTCATGTCATGGGGGTTTGTTATACAGATAATTTTATCACCTAGGTATTAAGCCTAGTATCCATTAGTTATTTTTCCTGATTCTCTCCCTCCTCCCACCCTCCATCCCCGGTATCTGTCATTCCCCTCTGTGTGTCCATGTGTCCTCATCTTTTAGCTCCCACTTGTAAGTGAGAACATGCAGTATGTGGTTTTCTGTTTCTGCTAAAGATAATGGCCTCCAGCTCCATCCATGTTCTTGCAAAGGACATGATCTCATTGTTTTCCATGGCTGCACAATATTCCATGGTGGATATGTACCACATTTTCTTTATCCAAGCTGCCATTGATGGGCTTTTAGGTTGATTCCATGTCTTTGCTATTGTGAATAGTGCTACAGTGAACATCTACATGCATGTGGAGTTTGACTATTTTTAGATCCCTCATATAAGTGGAATCATACAGTATTTCTCTTTCTGTTATGGGCTTATTTTGCCTTCATAGCCTTATATATATAACTGGAATCATACAGTCTTTGTCCTTCTGTTATGGGCTTATCTCACTGAATACAATATTCTCCATGTTCATCCATGATGTTGCAACTGGCAGGAATTTCTTCTTTTTTGAGGCTGAATAATATTACATTGTATGTATATACCACATTTTCTTTATCAATTCATATATCAATAGATATTTAGGTTATTTCCGTATCTTAGCTGTTGTGAATAATGCTGAAATGAATACAGAAGTATAGATATCTCTTCTAGATACTGATTTCAATTATTTTGTATACTCAGAAGTGTGATCACTGAATCACATAGTAGCTCTTTTTTATTTTTTTGATGAATCTCCATACTGTTTTCCACAGTGGCTGTACCAACAATGTATAAGAGTTCTATTTTTCCACATCCTCACCAACACCTGTTATTTTTTTTTTCTAGAAAGTAATAGCCATCCTAACACATATGAAGTGATATCTCATTGTGATTTTGATTTTCATTTCCGTGATGACTGGTGATATTGAGCATCTTATCACATATATCTTGAAACATACAACCTATCAAGAATGAATCAGGAAAATCTAAACAGACTAATAACAAAGAGATTGAATCAGTAATTAAAAACCTCACAACAAAGAAAAGCCCAGGACCTGATGGCTTCGCTGGTGGATTCTACCAAACATTTAAAGAAAAAGTAATATAAATCCTTCTCCAACTCGTCAAAAGAACTGAAGAAAAAGAACACTTCTGAACTCATTTTATGAGGTCATCATTACCCTGATACCAAAGCCAGACAAAGACATCATTAAAAAACTTCAGGCCGGCTGGGTGCAGTGGCTCATATCTGTAATCCCAGAACTCTGAGAGGCTGAGGCAGGCAGATCATATGAGGTCAGGAGTTCAAGACCAGCCTGGCCAACATGGTGAAACCCTGTCTCTACTAAAAATACAAAAATAGCCCAGTATGGTAGTACATGCCTGTAATCCCACTACTTGTAAGACTGAGACAGGAGAATTGCTTGAACTCGGGAGGCAGAGGTTGCAGTGAGCTGAGATTTCACTACTGTACTTCACCCTGGGTGACAGACTGAGACTCCATCTCGAGAAAAAAAAAAAAAAAAAAAAAACCCTGCAGGCCAATATCCCTGATGCACATAGATGCAAGAATACTCAACAAAATACTAGCAAATCAAATTCAACAGTATGTTGAAAGAATTGTTCATCATGATTAACTGGGATCTACCCCTAAGGTGCAAGGACATCTCAACTTACACAAATCAGTTAGCATGATACATCACGTTAACAGAATGAAGGACAAATGCCTTCGTTATCATCTTAACACATGGAGAAAAAGCATTTGACAAAGTTAAACTTTTATGATAAAAACTCCCAACACACTAGGTACGGAGTAAATTTATTTCAATACAATAAAGTCCATATATGACAAGCCACAGCTAACATGTTTGACACTGAAAAACTGAAAGTCTTTTTGCTAAGATCAGAAACAAGCAAGAATGCCCACTCTCACCACATCTTTTCAACATAGTATTGGAAATACTAGCCAGAGTAATCAGACAAGAAAAATAAATAAAAGGCATATGAATTGGAAAGAAAGAAATAACATTATGTCTGTTTATAGATGACATGATCTTATAAGTAAAAAACCCTAAAGACTACAAAAAAAAACCCGTTAAACAAATTCAGTAAAATTGGAGGATACGAAAGTAACATAAAAATCAGTTGCTTTCCTGTAAACAATAAATGATCCAAAAAGAAAATTAAGAAAAATATCATTTTTAAAAGAACAAAAAAAAAGAACAAAATAGAATGACAAAGAATACTTAGGAATAAATTTAGCCAAGAAGGCAAAAGATTTGTACACCGAAAACCATAAAACGTTGATGAAAGAAAGTAAACACAAAAAAATGGAAAGATATGCTGTGCCCATGGATAGGACTTCGGAGATTTTAACACTGCATACACATGAAAGGTTTATACTTACTAATAATGGGCCAGCAGCAGCATACTTCATTCAAGGAAAATCATGTTAAGTGTTCTTAACACACACACACACACATCCCAAAGGGGTACAAGGAAGCTTTTGGAGGTGATGGATATGTTAATTACTTTGATTATGTTGATCGTTTCATGGGTGCATGCATATGTCCAAACTCATCAAATTGTACACATTAATATGTGCAGTTTTTGTGTATCAGTTATACTCCAATAAAGCTGGGGTTTTAAAAAGCCATTATCATAATGAGTAGCATTCCTATATCTTTCATCAGCATTTGAAGACACCAAGAACACTGAACTCCTTGCTCAGGGATGTTCTTTACCTAAAACCATTAGTCCTAAAAATGTCACCATCAGATCCAGGTCACTTAATGCTAAGGGGTCAAAGCTATGGATTCAACACCGACATATACCTGTTGATTATGCTTAATCCAGATGACAGCCAGCTGTTCTCCACACATCTAACACTGGCTGCAGAGAAGCCTACAGAGGGTATGTGGGTGTGTCAGGGTAAGTCAGTACCTACTACACTTTTGTCTATCTCCAACATTTTGCCATCAAGTAACTGTCACCCTTCCCCTCAGGTTCCCCGTTTATCTGCCAAGTAGAAAAGTCACCTGACCAAATCCTTTTTTTAAATTTTTTTATTATTATTATACTTTAAGTTTTAGGATACATGTGCACAATGTACAGGTTTGTTACATATGTATACATGTGCCATGTTGGTGTGCTGCACCCATTAACTCGTCATTTAGCATTAGATATATCTCCTAATGCTATCCCTCCCCCCTCCCCCCTTTTCTTATAATGAGTTACCGCAGTAACTGTCTAAAGAAAGTCCTTAATACAGGTTGACACATTTTATCAGTTTAAGTGACCGCATGATGTCCTGGAAGATCAAAGTCCTGATGACACATGTGTCTTTGTGGTATTACAATCTTCACACCAGAGACTGCAAAACAAACAAGCAAAGCACCAAAAGCACTTTTTAAGATGTCATGCATCAAAACTAGCTCCCAGTCACAAACAGGGACACGCCAAGGCCCAGGAGAGGTGTACACCAGAAAGGGGTATGTACCATTTCCCTTCCTGGGGTTTCTAACCCTCTTCTTCTGCTTGAGAGCACATTGAAGCCTCAGCATCCCCAGGGCTCCCAGGCCCAGGTCTATTCTGGGTTATAAATAAACACCATATAAAACAGATTCTTTGGAGGTTTGAGCAAAGGAGACAGAGTGGGAATTTACACTCTTTAGTGCTGCAGAGCTGAGTCTAATTGCTAATAAAAAGGTCCTTGAAGCCTCAGTTTAATAACCACCAAGATTTTCTGGCTGCCTGCCTGTCTTCCCACCTTTCTCCCAAGATGATGCTAAAAGCATTTATAAGCTCCCCTAGGCCAGAGGAAAAGGTGGGGGTGGGGTAGGGGGTACGAAAAGCCAGAAGTTAGGCAAATAAGGATGTCCGTATGATGAAGGGATGCATGATTTCTCCCACCACAGTCAGGAGGAGAAGAGGTAGGGGAAAGAGCCCACCCTCCCTTGCCCCTAAGGAATTTCCCAACCTTTGCTCCATCAGCAGATCCCAAATCCAGGGATCAAAATTACCAACATCCTGGACATATACCTCCTCTAATCAGCATGTGAACTATGGGTTTCTCCTGGATGTTTCCTTTCCATCCCTGCCTCTCACTCACATCCTATTCAGTCCCACTCCTGTCGGTCCTAATCTTCAAACTCATTTATCATGGCTGTTAGGAAAATGTTCACTATAAAATAAACCTGTACAACTTAAAAGTTACTGTGCTGGTACAATGCCTTGGAGTCTCCAGAAGAAAGTGCTCTGAGGACAAGTGCAATAAAGAAATGCCTAGCTGGTTCCCGAAGCATTTCATTCCTCATCTGGGTTTGTGGTGTAATGCTTTTGTGGCAGTCTTGCTGGAGAGGGCCTCAGAGGCAGGGCCCATGGCCCTGATAAGTGTATACTCCAGGTTTTCAAAGCAACCCAGTACTACACATACAAAGTCTGGTCGGTTGGTCAGTCAGCAAAAACAAAAATCAACAGCTGACTTGTGTAACATAAAGGAAAAGAAAAGTCAAGTTCCTTATTGTCAGGAAGCATTTAGTCTAATAAGGGTGGGCAAGTCCCTACCTTCAGGGGGTCCCACTTACAGTGGATTCCCATTGTATTATGGCCTAAATTAAACCCCTCAGCTTGGCTTCTTCGACGTCATTCTCCAACTGCCTCTTATGCCACTAATTTCATCTTATCAGTCTCCAAAATAGATTCTCCACCCCAGTCATTAACTTCATTCCTGCCCAAACCTGGGCCTTGTGATTATGCCATCCCATCGCCCAACCACAGAAGGCTCCTGGCCAGTCTTTTCCATCATTTGATCTTTCAAAATGGGTTTAACATTCACTTCCAGGAAAATTTCCCCAGCCAATCTCACCCTTTCATTCTTTACCTCTTTAAGATTCATGCATTCCTCAGGGATCTAGAACTAGAAATACCATTTGACCCAGACATCCCATTAGCTGGTATATTCCCAAAGGATTAAAAATCATGCTGCTATAAAGACACATGCACACGTATGTTTATTGCGGCACTATTCACAATAGCAAAGACTTGGAACCAACTGAAATGTCCAACAACGATAGACTGGATTAAGAAAATGTGGCACATATACACCATGGAATACTATGCAGTCATAAAAAACGATGAGTTCATGTCCTTTGTAGGGACATGGATGAAACTGGAAACCATCATTCTCAGTAAGCTATGGCAAGGACAAAAAACCAAACACCGCATGTTCTCACTCATAGGTGGGAATTGAACAATGAGAACACATGGACACAGGAAGGGGAACATCACACATCGGGGACTGTTGTGGGGTTGGGGGAGGGTGGAAGGATAGCATTAGGAGATTTACCTAATGCTAAATGACGAGTTAATGGGTGCACCACACCAACATGGCACATGTATACATATGTAACAAACATGCACATTATGCACATATACCCTAAAACTTTATAATAAAATTTTGAAAAAAAGATTCATGCATTCATCTCAATCTAGATGGTTTCTTTCAACTTGCTGATGTGCTGCTCTTTAGTACTTCGGAGCTACCTCACCAGGCCTGAGAGCATGCAGGATTCCTCACCTTACATCAATATCTGCAACACTGAATTACAACATTTCCCTTCTCACTCCACCAGAGTCTAATTTAGACTCCGAATTCAGGAGGACACTCAATAAATCCTGGCGAATTTCCTCTGTCTCCTGCTCTTTCCTTCATCCTTCTCTTTCCCTGATTCATCTCTCTTGCCTCTTCTTTTCTTTGACTGTCACTCCCTGTAAACAAAAGATGATTCTCCAGCTAGAAACTGTGGCTTCATAAGTAAGTGTCATTGTTTATGTCTGCCGCCACTGTGTTCTCCTCCAAAGTGCTGTGGGGTTTGGAGGGAATATTTACAAAGTCAGACTAAATCACGGATACCAACAGGAGATACCCTAAGCAAAAGGGACAGCTGGCGGGGACTGATGGGGGGACACATGCCAATGCCAACCTCTCCAAGAAAGCTGCTGGAACTACCGAAAGGAAAGGGAGATTTAACCACAAAGCAAAACTCCAGGGTTACATGTTTTTAAAATTAAACTACTCAAGTTGTGATATTTAACATATGTGACCTTAACTTTAAAAGCCTCAAATAAAACCATGGCTGTGCCCATCAGTATTTGATATCTGTGAGGGGATGGGGTCCAGGAGGCCAATGAGAGTTGGCGTTTGCTGGATTACTTGGGTTAACTTTCCTGACTGTACCTCTTCCTTGGCCAGGCACGCCACTTCAATTCCAGCATGTTTGAGGGTCACAAAAAGAGTAGTGTGGGGTCAGGACCCTTAAAAAGCACCTTGGAGCACAGAGTAGGGCAGAGCAGATGTAGGGATGAATAAGTCAGGGTCACAGATTTCAGTGGCAGTCACGTTCCTGGTTTTTGATTTACAACTGGGAAAGCTCAAGGACTAGGAGAGAACCAGGGAATGAGGCCTCTCGAAAGGTCTGTAAAGGTCTCGGAACATTTGGGACATAAGCATAAATGCTCTTGAAGAGTTACAAAATATCACAATAGTGTGCTGTTTGCTACTGGTTTCTAACAAAGCAGAGGGGATCTGTCTTCCCTAATTGGGTTTCAGAACACAGAGCTCCTGAAATATTAGCTTATGCTTTTGAGTTCCCCATTTTCCTTACCCCTCTGCTGCCATGAAGTTAACTCTGGTCTTTTAACCAAAATTAAAACATACAGGCAACTGCAAAATGCACAGGGGAGAGTTTGAGTGGGGGGGTCTCACTCTGTTGCCCAAGCTGGAATGTACTGGTGCAATCATGCCTCACTACAGCCTCAAACTCTTGGGCTCAAGGGATCCTCCCACCCCAGCCTTCTGAGTAGCTGGGACTGCGAGTACACACCACCATGCCCGGCTACATTTTTTTTATATTTTAGAGACCAGGTCTCACTATGTTGCCCAGGCTGGTTTCAAACTCCTGGCCTCAAGTGATCCTCCCACCTTGGCCTCCCAAGTCACTGGGATTACAGGCACGAGCCACAAAACCCAGCCAAAGGGGGTTACTTGTAGGAAGCCTGAGATGAATCTTGACTCAAGGTAACAAATTATTTCCTAGTAGCACATTTCTGTTGTATCCTGGGCTTTCTTAAATACACACTGGAAATGAAAATGGTCATCTAGGGTGGCCACAGGTGGGTTTCAATGCCCAGAAAGGGTAAGTGGGAGAAAATGCCAGCACGTATTATATGGGTACCCCTCGCAAAACACTGACACTCAAGACTGTCTTCAGGGGTAAGGAAAATAAAGGTCTTTGAAACTGATGTGATTTTCAAAAAATAATCAAAGTGGAATGACTGCTGGTGGTAATGAGGAGGCTGCTCCCTCTCCGGACTGAAATCCGCACTCTAACAAATCAGCTTTGACAGAACTGTTTCAACTGCCTCTCATTTACCGTAATTATGATTCACGATCCCTATCAGAGACGGCACCTTTTAAAGTTTGGCACTGGAAGGGAAAACTGATAATGCTTCAGCTTGGGCATGAATGACAATAAACCTGCAGTAGCCAACACAGCCGTGCCAGTGTAACATTTACGGAAACAAAGCAAGACCATCATCCCATGCTCAGGAAACAATGGCCCGGTAAGCATTTTTCTCTTAATGCAGTCAGGGCTGCGGGGATGATGATGCTTATTTGAAAAATCCCATGGTAATTGAGTAAACTCTTGAGTGCACATTAGAGATTAATATTTTAAGAGCTGGCATTTTACAGACAGAGGCAGTCTAAGGATGACATTAAACGTGTGTCACACAAGGCAGAGTCTTCTGCAGATTAAAAATGCTTCTGTTCATGCAATAAAGTCATAAGAAATCCAAAGATGTCAGCTGTAGATCTGGATATTAACATAGTGATCCAGGCTAGGAAACAGCCACTTCCCAAGGGTTGGGGAAAGAAGTGCACCGTACTGATGGCATTTCACTTGCTTGGAAGGCTCCCTCTCAAGCGGAGTCAAGATAAGAAAAGAAGTTTCATGGCTTGGAGAGTACTGAGCTTGACTTTACCTTACCCCTGAGGAAGGCAGGCAGAGAAGATGAGTTATTAGTCACTCCCCAGTACAGGCAGCTAATGTTGCTGCAAAGAGATGCCAGGTCCTGAGTGTGGGGATACAGAGAAGCAGCTGGGTCCAAATGAAAGATGTGCTGTTCCAAGCTCTTCCCACCCACACCATGGTCCTGCCTTCCAAGACTATGACAGGAGAAATTGCAGGCAAGGGGCAGCTGCCAAGCAAAGCCATTTCATGGAGCCAAAGAACAAAGAGATGCCCTCCAAGCGCCCGCGTGCCTGTAGAGCCTCATTTACCCAGGCTGCATGTGTTGACTTGAATCTAACAGCCAGTAACTAAATCAGCAGATCTGGGTCTCCAACACCATTAGCTTTCCTGATAAGAAAGGGAAAGGCACAGAGGAGATGCTATGTATCTGGTTCATGCCCAAAGACAAGGTAAAGGGCAGAAGTAGCTGATCCAGAGCTCACCAACTTTGCCTTAGGTAGCACAGATCAGACAGTTTATTTTCACAGGTTAAGAAGCAGACCCTTTTTCAATTCAACAGCCGAGGCCAGGAGACTGGGAGAGCCTCCTTCAAGAGCATTCCCTATTTACCTCAGTGAGAAGGCCAGGAGAGAAGGCTGACTGTCCATGCTGCAAAGCACAAGGGTTAAGGTCAAGTTGTGGGCTTTAACACTTACCCCTCTTATGGCACCAGGAGCCTAGAACCATCCAGAGGGATGCTAGAATGGGCTGGACTGATCGGGGCAACCAAGCTACTCTTCAGAGTTCACCTGCGGGGCCAATATTCCTAGCCCATCTGGTTAGCACCACTTTCCTGCTGCGTCACCTTATGACTTGACAGCACTGCCTTAAGTGACCTCTCCTGCAGCTCAGTCACTTCAAATCACACTATTCTAGCTCCTCAGTGAGGAGCTTGCTTGGAGAATGAAAGTCTCTATATTAGAGTGTATGCCAAGGGTGACCCGCAAATTTCATCAGCGCAAAGGTCTTTTTAGCCTGATGCCTATCCTTCTGCTCCACTCCACACGCACTCCTGGGTGGTGGGTCTGTGGCTTGCTGTCTTCCTCAGCAGCACCAGCCCCTGGGCACACGGCAGACTCTGGCACAGCTGCAGAGTCCTCCGTGTTCTTTCCAGCATCTCTCACACCCTCCAGGAGTCCCTAGTTCCCAGGGACTACACTGTACATTGTCATGCCCAACACCACTCTTAAAGCTCGCATCAGGGTCTCTGCTGAGCCTCACAGGGCTGCATAGCTCTCTAGAGGACCCTCATCCAAAGTCCCCTTGGGAGTAAGACATCTCCCAGGATCATGGTCTGGGCAGGGCATGGGATTTGGCAAAGGACCGAGACCCCTCCCATGGCTCTGGATGAGCTCAAATACTTCCTAGGGGTGTAATTCCAGAGCAGAATGTGAGCTAGAGATCATGACTCCCTTCTCACAGTTCTAAGGAAAAATGTCTCCCTTTCAGGATGCAAGTTTCTAGGAACAAGGCACATAAACTCTAACGGTGGCTCAGGGTTGCACCTATATAACCTGGTATCACATGAACTGTATAGTGACCATTCGCTAGAATCAAACCAAGCCTCTCTTGGCTCCCCAATCATTTTTGTGTGTATTTGTGTTTGTGAAAGGAATATGCCTATAAAAAATAGGCTGAGTACCAACTACAGGCTAGGCATAGGGATAATATAAAGAGGGATTGAAACATCTGTGCTTGCCTGGGGCAAACAGTCTATAGGTATGTTAAACATCTAAAGGTACAGTTAAAAAAACAAATTGAAGCAGAATGAAATAAATATAGCCTGGATCTATAGACAACTTGCATGTGCTGGGGGATGAAGGGGTTGATTCTGAGGTGTGGCTCCCAGGGACAGGTTCATAGAGAAAGCCACATCTAAGATAAAGAAGTGGATATACAAAGCAGGAGATGGTTTGAATTTTGTCTTTACTGGCTACCTGACATCAATCCCAATGTATCCCTAATATCACTGACAAGCTCTTGCAAAGTCAATGTAGAGGAAAAAGATTATCCTTGCCTTCCTGAATCAAGGGAAAAAAATCCTAAAAGTTGACAAATTAAAAAAATGTAATTGTACATTACAATGGAAAATCCAAAAGGTAGACTACAAAAAGACATGTGGGTACATTATAAAGAAATGAAATGAGCCTTTCTCAATAAGTAGAAAACACAAGCTCAGATTCTGCTGCTATACTTTTTTTTTTTTTTTGAGACAGACTCCGGCTCTGTCACCCGAGCTGGAGTGCAGTGGCACAGTCTCGGCTCACTGCAACCTCCGCCTCCCGGGTTCAATCGATTCTCCTGCCTCAGCCTCCCGAGTCGCTTGGGTTACAGGTGCCCACCACCGCACCCGGCTAATTTTTGTATTTTTAGTAGAGATGGGGTTTCTCCATGTTGGCCAGGCTGGTCTCAAACTCCTGACCTCAGGTGATCTGCCCGCCTCGGTCTCCCAAAGTGATGGGATTACAGGCCTGAGCCATCGCACCCAGCCTCTGCTGCTATACTTCTGATACCTCATGTGTGGGGGTTTTCTCTCACATACCAAGAAAGCAAGCAATTCTAGAGTGACATGAGCTAGGTGTCCTCTAACTCAATTTAATTCTGATACTATCTACCTGGAGATAGGGTCAGATCACACACAGGTTGGGGACTTGTCCCCACAAAACACAGCCCCACTTCTGATGCCAATCACAGGCCCTAAGTTGTTTTACCTGTGCTTTTGACCAGCTGAGGCAGGAGCATAGGGTCTGGTGGTCAGAAAAATAAGGCTGATTCATGCTGACTTCCTAGAGCTAAATCAAATGGAAACACTTCAGCTGTGACAGGAAATATCCTCTCCATTTACACAGGGCCTACACTGAGTAAATGACTTTGTAACCCTACTTGATCCTGTTCATTTACATAGAGCATAAGCCAAGTAACCAATGGAAACCTCTAGAGGGTATTTAAACCCCAGAAAATTCTCTAACGGGGCTCTTGAGCCCCTAGGCTTGGGTCTGTTCCCACCCCGTAGAGGATACTTTCATTTTCAATAAATCTCTGCTTTTGTTGCTTCATTCTTTCCTTGCTTTGTGCATTTTGCCCAATTCTTTGTTCAAAATGCCAACAACGTGGATACCCTCCATCGGTAACATAACCAGCCATAAATTGAGGCTCCCACGACCCTCCCTCTTTGGGTTTGATTAATTTGTTAGAGCAGCTCACAGGACTCAGGGAAACTTACTTACATCTACCCTAAATTGTTATTATAAAGATTATCACAAAAGATAGAGAGGAAGAGATGCATAAAGTGAAATATGGTGGAAGGGGCTCAGAACGTACATGCCCTCCCCAGGCATACCACCCTCGAAGAGCCTTCACATGTTTAGCTATCTGCAAGGTCATCATTACTCTGTCCTTTTGGACTTCTATGGAGACTTCATTATGTAGGAATAATTGATTAAATAATTGGTGATCAGCTCTCCCGTTCCCACAGGTTGAGGGATGGGGCTGAAAGTCCCATCTGTCTCATCAGGCATTGGTCTTTCTAGTGATAAGCCTCATCCTGAAGCTACTAAGGGGCTGCCAGCCATCAGTCAACTCCTTAACATACAAAAAGACGCATAACTTTAGAGATTCCAAGGATTTTAGGAGTTGTATGTCAGGAAACTGGGAGGAAGATCAAGTATATATTTCATAATTTCACACTTAACAAGTTACCTGAGAACCAAGGGCACCCAGCTATAAAATCTGGATGTTAGTTGTTCCCCAAGAATGAGGCTGGCTCAGCAAGCAGGTCCCTGAGTATAAGCAAGGCTCTGTTTCCATCTCTATAACCTAACAGCTATGACCTATGCTGGGCCACAGCATCTCCATCTAAGACATAAATTTGTAATCTATGCCCAGCTCACCTCATAAGATTGTACATGATGATCTAATAAGGCAAAAGGGATGGAAAGGAATGGAGAAATAATGTAAAACAAATGATCACTACACTGACAGTATATAAACAATAGTGTATTAGGGACACTACTACTGATAATCAGAAAAGGATTTCCATTGAGTTAAATATTTTGATAAATAAAGAAAAGAGATAAATAAAGACTGCTCACTGTGAACCAGGTACTACGCTGAACATTTTACAGGTATTACTCAATTTATAAAACTACTCTGGGCAATTTCCACCTCCCCCAATTTCCAGATGAGGAAAATAAAGCTCAGAGAGGTTACTTACTTCCCTACTTGAGGAAATGGTCAGTTTGTTCCATGTTGCATCAAAGAGCAGAACTTTTCATCCACTGGTGAAAATTACAGTGATGCATGTTCTCTTCGATCTGAAATGTCTAAGAGTAAGAAAGCTACACAGCTAATGGTGGAGGAGAAATTGAGACTTGGGTTTGTCTGATTTCAAAATGGGCACTCTTCTTGATGAAACGGTAGAGTTCTGACACCCCTCGCAGGACGTGAAACAGGGATGTGAGTCCTCTGTTTGGTTGCCGCCATTGCTCTAACCCCTTACTGGAGGGGGAGCACAGAGACAGAGAGGTGCAGGAGCTGGAGCAAGCATTCCTGGGCTCCAGCCCCATGGCAGCATTAAGGGGTGGGAGGCTGCGACTCCCAAAGCCCAAATGGGCATGTGTTACAGTGCATTCTTTTAGCCTTGCCATCTGTGAATGGCTTAAGTGTTAACCAGCTCAGTGGACCCTCTTCCTTTTTGCAAGGGCAGGGGGCCAGTGTGACAGCTTTCTGTATCCCGAGCTCTTGTCCAGCATCCCTGAAGAACTGGGTCACACACAGACTTGAAGGATGAATGCAGGGGTTTTACTGAGTGGTGGAGGTGGCTCTCAGTGGGATGGATAGGGAGCTGGAAGTGGAATGGAGTCGAAAGATGGTCTTCCCCTGGAGTCTGGCCATCTAGTGGCCGATCTCCCTTCTGATCATCACCAGCTGAACTCCTCTCAGCATTCAGACATTCCTTCTCTTCTCTCCTTCTCTGCCGTGCTGTTCTGCCATTCATCAGCTCATCTCTTTGTCTCATCTCCTTGTCTCCTCATCTGCTTATGGAGCCTGGGGTTTGGGGTTTATATGGGTACAGGATAGGAGTGCAATGGGCCAAAAGGCAACTTTTGGGTGCAAAAACAAGAATGCCTGTTCTCATTTAGGGTCATGGGTATCCAGGCTTGAGGATGGGGCTTTTGCTGGGGAACCACCCTCTTCTGCCCAGTATTTCCCTGTCTCCTGTCCATATCATCACTAGACCAAGTTGTTTCCCCGTGATTACTACAAATATTGAATATAGATAACCTATATGCTTAACACTAAAAAGACAATGTTTAATTTAATATTTTCTAGCTTTTTAATATCTACTGAGCCCCTAGTAAATGTCAATCACCATGTTCTGGGCTTTCCACCATATTTTGTTTGATGCTTTTTTGGCATCTTTAAGTGTTCAGAGTCATGTTTGTGAACCTAAATCATCATTGTAGCAGCAAAACATGGCAGATGTAGATAAAGTATCCAACTAACTATGAGGTGATAAAAAAAATTCAATGCATTTCTACTCAAATCTGGTAGAAACTCCTGATGACAGCATGATGTCTAGAGGCCAAGAATGACCCCCTATAGTTGGCACAGAGGACACTAGAGCTGGAAGGGATCCGAGAGGCCATCTTGCCCAGGGACCCCTGAGCTACACCCACACCAACAGCCATCCAGCCTATACCACCACACTCTTAGCAGCCAGGAGATCTCAGCTTGTGAAACAGTCTTTCTACTTTTAGACAACTTAGGTTGAAGAAAACGTGCTTCCTGGCGCTTTTCACTAGTTGGGCCTCACTCTCCTCTTCAAAGAAACACAGTGCAAGTACCAACCCACCAACTGGCAGCCTGCAAAATAGCTGACAAGGGCTTCAGCTCTCTCCAAAAGCTTGCTTTTGCCTGCTACAGATTCTCAGCTTCTTTGTCCATTCTGTGTGATTCCAAACTCTCTCACTGTCATGGTTTCTGTTTTTTTAGATATTTCCTTGTTTGTGTTCCTCTGGGATTATGGAGCCAGAAATAGAAGGATAATTCATGGAATTACAGGAATAATGAACAACAGACTAGGAATGCCACATTCTTTTCCCAACCATATATTTGCATCATCACCAAATATTTTCTAAGCAGCTACTACATGCTGATACTGTGCTATGCATCAGAGATGTACAGGAATGTGCCAGATCAGACTAAGAGCTTACATCCAACCTAATACAGAGGATGCCTGTGGTGATATTTGTTTCAGGGCAGACTTAACTCACAGCAGAGCTTGCATCTATCACTTTTTTCTGAGAAAGTCAAGACCATCATATGAGCACCCTCTCCTTCTTCCCTAACCATATACATCATCTTTATCACCATCGGCACGTGTCCATTCACGATTTGTCCCTTCTCCCATAGTAAAAGAGATGTCCTTTCCACGACTAAGGCTAACTCTGCTTGTTAGCTCCATCTCCTTTTGCCTCCTGAGGAACCATGCTTCCCCTTCCCACCTCCCATCCCCAGTATCTCTATCCAACTTATCTGACTGGTTCTTTCCTTAGCCTAAAGATGCACTCCAGTCTTTCCCATTTCATAATGTCTTTCTTTCATCCACAACTTCTTCCAGCCTCAATCCTAATGGCTTTTTTTAAAAGCAGGTATTTAAGGTCCTTGAAAGAGTAGTCTACACACAGTCTCTAAGTCACCCCCCATCCCATTTCTTCCTTAACCTGTTGCACTCTGACTTCTGCCCCTCCCCTCCCCTCCCCATTCCATCAGCTTTTGTCAAGGTCATCAAAGACCTCCATATTGTCACAGCTAATGGCTAAATCTGTGTCTCTCTCTTATTTGTCCTATCTATTACATTGTGCATTGACAGTGTCCACCACTTTCCTCTTTAGATAATGTCTGCTTCATGTCTTACCACTACTGTACTCCTTACCTTTAGAAGTACTTTTTAAAATCCAGAACTACCAATGATCTTTTTGTGTATGACCTCTATGACATTTTTCTATAAATACACATAGACACATACTTCTTATACGAATAGGATGGCATACATTCCACTTTAGGAAACTGTTCTGTTCACCTAATCACGAGCATCCTTCCACATGACTTTCCTTTTTCACATTTTTGCTTCTGTGGCTCCAATGGAGCTCTCTGTTTTCATCTTTAGAGCCACTGCTCCTCATGCTCCCTTCTCAGGCTACTTATTCTCTGCCTAGTTCTAAAAGTATCAGAAACCACTCATGGTTCTGTCCCTTAACTTCTATGTGCTCACACTGGGAGACCACATCAGCACATTAACAATGTAGTGAAGCCAGGCACGGTGGCTCACGCCTATAATCCCAGCACTTTGGGAGGCTGAGGTGGGCGGATCACCTGAGGTCAGGAGTTCCAAATCAGCCTGGCCAACATGGTGAAACCCCATCTCTACTAAAAATACAAAAAAAAAAAAAAATTAGCTGGGTGTGGTGGTACGTTCCTGTAACCCCAGCTACTCCGGAGGCTGAGGCAGGAGAATCACTTGAACCCAGGAGGCAGAGGTTGCAGTGAGCTGAGATTGTACCACTGCACTCCAGCCTGGATGACAGAGTAAGACTCCATCTCAAAACAAACAAACAAAGAAACAAAAACAATGTAGTATGAGTTCATCTATCACATTAACCAGCTAGTCAACCACTCACTGAGGCTAATAATACATTGATGCTAATATACAGTAGATGCTCAAGAAATATCTTCCAAATGAATTGGAAGGCAAGGAGGAAGAGAGAAGAGCTGAAGTGAGGGGTATACCCTGGGGGAGGCCAGCCCAAGTAACTTGGCATGGTGAAGACCCAATATGAAGTTATGGAAAAGAATAGCAATGGACTGAAGGGAAAATATCAGAGAAGTATCAAAACCAAACTCTCTCCTTCACACCTATGCTGAGAGTTGGATCTGTCATGCAGTTGCTGAGAGCACCACTGAATAGATAAGAAGTGGTTCCCAACTCCCTGCTCTCCCATGATCAGCCTCCAGGAATCACTGTGCAAGAGTGCCCTTGTGAAGGGGATCTGAAGAGGCTCTCCCTGGACTTCACTCCACCGCAACGTTGAAGAACCCTCCCCATCGTGCTTCCCACCCACTATCCCATAAACTGCCTTCCACCCCACTCTACTCTGATTTCACCTTTAGGCTCCTTCTGGAAGCCTTCTCAGATTAACATCATCCATCTTCCAAACCCAAATTATGATCCCCGGCCCCTAACACGATCTTTTCTGCTATTTCTAAATTCTTACAGTTTGGATAATTATACTGTTGCTCAGTTGCTTCATTTTCTTAGCTATATTGGGACCCCACAGGGCTGAGACCTCATCTGTTCCAGAATCTATACCCCACATGCCCAGTAAGTACCCTTCTATATTCCCTCTAGGTACTTGCCACAGGCGGAATCACTTGACCCAGAAGCATTAAAACCAAGAAGAGGCCTCAAAGTATAGTGGTTAAGGCATGGATTCACCCTTGGATTCTAATCCTACCTTCACTTACTAGTTGCGAGGCTCTGAGCCAAGTTTATCCGTTCTGAGCCTCAGGCTCCTGATCCTTAGTGGAGGCAATAAAACCCACCTTTGTAGGGACATGGATGAAGCTGGAAACCATCATTTTCAGCAAACTATTGCAAGGACAAAAAAACAAAACACCACATGTTCTCACTCATAGGTGGGAATTGAACAATGAGAACACATGGACACAGGAAGGGGAACATCACACACCAGGGACTGTTGTGGGGTGGGGGGAGGGGGGACGGATAGTATTTGGAGATATACCTAATGTTAAATGACGAGTTACTGGGTGCACCACACCAACATGGCACACGTATACATATGTAACTAACCTGCACATTGTGCACATGTACCCTAAAACTTAAAGTATAATAAAAAAAAAAAAAAGAAAGAAAAAAAAAAAACAACCCACCACAGGAATGTCGTGAAGCTTAACCAAGACATTGAACACAAAGAGCTCGAAGCGTGCCTGGCATACAGCAAGCACTCAATAGATGTTGGATGTTAGCTGTGACAAAGACGCACCTCAGCAGAAAGAAACATCTCAAGGAAGCAAAAGGGTAGAGGAAGCAAGGAGCCCTGCTCCTCTCTCCAAATCATGAATGGCCTCAGGACATCTGCAGCAAATTCAAAATTCTTTACCCACCCCCCACCCCTTGGCCCTTGGTGATTGGATTGAAAAGAATTTCTGCTAAATACTCTTTTCTTCATGAGTGCGATATTCCTTAATAAGTTGTTTAAGTGGAAGCCCCAACGTCAACGATGCAGATTAGAAAAATATATATCCTTTCCAATTACCTTCTCTAATTAGTGCTTGTATGATTCGTGCTGCTAATATTGTTTACACTAAAGGATGCTCTCGAAACAGCAGTCAACTCTATCTCCTAAGTGTTCAGCAGCTACTTAAAACTGAGCTGGTTTACTGAATGATATCTATAAGTTGTAATCTTATAATTAAGGTTTCATCAGTGCCCATGACACCAGTGCTCTGTAGTGGTTGATATAACAGGGTGTAAGTTTACATTGTATTTGATTAGTCTCCATCATATTCATTCATTCATTTAACTCAACATCTACTATGAGCAGCCACTATGCACTGGAAGGAGTTAGTAAGTGACTGTCAGGTGTCAGGCACTGTGCTGGACACGTTGAGGAAAATGAAGATGCCAGAGACACAGTCCCCACCTTCAGGGAGTGTATCCTCTGTCTGACAGACAAAACAAACATTGAGAGTGACAGCCAGAAGAATTGATTTTAAATGTCCTCACCACAAAAAAATGATAAATATGTGAGGCAACAAATATGTTAATTACTTTGACAATTACTTCACAATGTGTACATATATCAAAACATCACATTGTACCCCATAAATATATACAATTATTATTTGTCATTTAGAAATAAAATAAATGCAGAAAAAAGAGAAAATGACAGCAGTTTAAGGTAATGTGAGTAGCATACAGAGTAGCAGTAAAACAAGGGTAAGAATGAACACTTACTGAGCACCTTCTAGGCACCAGGCAGATGGCTGGGCACTTGCCACATGTAAACCTATGATATGAGGTAGAAAACCCCCATTTTCCAGATGAGGAAACAGATTTGGACTCACATCTATCTCTGAAACTGGCATCCTGTCACCATGCCATGCTAACTCTCTTTGCCCAACCTCTTCATTTAGACCTATTTATACATTTAGACTTATTTATACAACATTTATGCAAAATGAGGTGCAGAATGGTTAAGTACCCTGCTCATATTTAAACACTATGAATAGATTTATTTTCAAAAGTTCTCAGTCTTTTAATCCTACAGACTCTTTATGATGAAACCAAAGGGCCTTTCATCTGTCCAAACAAGTGACCCAAGATCACCTTGAGGCCATGAAGAAGGTCAAAGGTACAGGCCAGTGAAGAAATCACCTAGTTCCATGGGATTTACCCCACACCTCAGCTAGAAACTGGAATGTGGCAAAGGATTCTGTTTTAAACCTGGAAAGGAGATGACCATTTTCACCACATCTTCCCCTTCTTTCTTTGAGAAAAGATGTATCAAAGAACCTCATAGATACTGGCCTCAGTGATCATTACCTTCCTTCACTCTCCATGGTCAGTGCAGCTCAGGACTTGGCATTTCTTAATCTGAAAGGTCTTTAAAGTCAAAAAGAAAAAGGTAAAAAAACGGATCCACCAGATTCTACTCTGTTTTGTTTTTTTGTTTATTTTTTTAAGACACAGGGTCTCACTTTGTCACCCAGGCTGCAGTGCAGTGGCACGATCATAGCTCACTGTAGCCTCAAACTCCTGATCTCAAGTGATCCATCCTCTTGCCTCAGCATTCTGAGTAACTGGGACTACAGGTGCTGCCATCACACCTGGCTTTTTTTTTTTTTTTCTGGTAGAGATGGGGTCTATGTTGCCCAGGCTGGTCTTGAGCTGCTGGATTCAAGCAATTCTCCTGCCTTAGCCTCCCAAAGTGCTAGGACCACAGGTGGGAGCCACCTTGGCCAGCCTCTTCTGTTTATCTTGAATGATATCATAGCTGTCATCCCTTTACAAGGTTCTTTTTAACTTACAGGTAAGTGCCCTGGGCAGGGTGAGCCCCCAAGAAGCCAGAGGTCTCCTCAGGGAATAACTTCCCATTATAAACAAGTCTCAGAACATCTAGGGGAAAAGCAACAAAGCATGAGAGAGGTGAGATATGGACATTCCCATTGTTTTCAAGTGGGGGAAAAAAAAACCTTTGACTCTGAGGAAGTCACACATATTCTCACCGTGTTGTTTTCCTTGTTTTTGTTCACAATTCTAAGAAGTAATAAGCAAAGAAATAAAGGACCATCTTTAGGAACTAAATACCAATTCAAAGGTCAGGCCTAGTCCTTAGAAGGGTACAAGAGAGAAACTGGAGGACTGAATGCCTCAGGACTGAGGGTTTTCATGTGATCCTAAGAGTTCATGGGAAAGGAGCACACAGGAAAACTTTACCAAGTGGCAGAGCTAAGAGGCGGCCAACTCAGGAGAAAGACACAGGATCCCAGGGCTTAAAGGGCCTTCTACGATTACAGTGGATGAAAGCCTCCAATCCCCTGGCACTACCAGAGGAAGCTGCTCCCAAATTCCCTGACTGAGCAGGCTTTCAACCTCATTAGAAATGTCTTTGGGAAGGAACTGCCATAATTTCTCAGATGATAGAGTCTGATACATTTTGTTTCAATAATGTCACACAAACAAAAAATACCTACACTTTCCTGGGTGACATCAACGACTGGATGGTCAAAAGAAGGAACCACCACATCTGTGTAAGTCACTCATCCATATAGCAGCCAGCATATTGCCATAATAAAATCCTGTTTCGAGCACACAGAGACCAGATCTGGATTTCTGTCTCTGACCTATGGTCTCCAGGACATTTGGTGGGAAAACCTGGCCATTTTTGTGAATGGCAGCATTGTATGGTGGAAAGACGAAGGTTTAGGAGTCAGGCCTGTGTCCAAATCCTAGCTCCACCCCTTCCAATCAACAGCGCGACTCTGCAAAGTGAGCTACGATCTATGTATAGGGGGTGCTGAATAATAAATGCTGAATGGAATTTAAAACTAGATTCACTACTATATCCTGCTTCACATTAACCTTTACCAACTAACCTCTCCTGTAGCACTTATCCACTCCACTTATTCAACAGATATTTACTGAGTACCTACTGTGGGCCAAGCAGACAGAGTTCAAACTGTTTATTTAAAATCATGAAGAGTACAGAGAAGGTCCCTGCCCTCATGAAATATTCTAGTAGGGGAAGACTTAAACAGAAAAGCAAATGAATAGGTAAATATTTTTAGACTACTATTTTAAAAATACAATAAAGCACAATAAGAGGCTACAGCCTGACTATAATCTGAACTAGGCTGAAACTTCTTAGGCATATGGATTCTGCCTTGTAAGTCTTCATGCTCTGTGATATCTATGGGAATGCCAAGCACATAACAAATGCTCAGCAAATTTCTATCAACTGACAATGAACTGACCGAAGAGGATTCTACCAAGTTAGATACGATCTGATTCCATGAGTCACTAATTGATATCACTATGAAATAAACAGAAACTTTAGAAGCACAGTCTCCTCACTACTCCAGACAGTACCTCATCATTAGCACTAAGGTGACCCAAGACAGCCCCGCACCTTCCTTTTTAATTTCTCTTTGCACCTTTCCCAAGGATGCCCCATCATCCCAGCCATATGACCCCAACCCATGTATGCCTGGCCTCAAGAATAACTGGCAAAATTCTGAATGGCTCAACAGCCTTTTTCCTATAGAGCTATTTTGGAGGTTCAAAGAAAGTGGCAGAGACTGTTTACCCATTTGGAAATAAAACGTTTCTCTTCCTCACTTCACCAAAGCCTGTAAGCTCTGTCTACTAGGAGCCCCTCAAAATGGACCAGAAAGCAGCAAGAAAAAAGTTACCTAATCAATTTCCTGCCCCTGGAAATCATATTTATTCTTCCCTATCCCTTCCCCCTTAAGCTCCCTCTACAATCATTACAAACTGCTCAAGCCAACACAAACAGATAAGACCCAAAGGCAAGTCCTGGCAGGTGGCCAGCATCTGCTCTTAGGGACAACTGCATCCTTTCTTTCTAAATAAAGTAACAAGAGAAAGCAGCACAGGATGCCCCTCTCACCTTAGCCAAATAGAACTCTACTGCAGCACTCCTTTGCAAAAGAGTTACCAGCCTTCATTTGAAAGCTCCCACTAGCCTGATTCCTTCTGGAACTATGAGGGACACTGAGACCACCAGGTTTTGTGAAACACGTTTTCTATTCACTCGGCTTTTATCCACCCACCATTTGCTGGATATCTTCCGGCAGAAGGCTCTGTGTTAGGTGTTATGGGAAATTCAAACCCGAGTAACAAAACACTCTCTGCCACCAAGGAACTCCCAATACAGCATTATCCTCAAATACAAGGTTGAATCATTCTCACTGCTCAAGTGGAAGGAAAAATCCCTAGTGATCCAGTTCTTTTTAAAGTGTAGCCACTTTCCCAGGATACCACTGAAGGCGAAGCAGGAAGAATGCTCTTCTGACCTTCTAGGAAATGAGCCCAAATACCCATGTGGACAGTGTCTTCTGGCCTGCTCCACCCACATACTCCTGGCCGCCCACATAACCAGCCAAGTGCCTTGCCCAGTTCTTCCTTGACAGGTGATATGGTTTGGCTGTGTTCCCACCCAAATTTCAACTTGAATCACATCTCCCAGAATTCCCACGTGTTGTGGGAGGGATCCAGTGGGAAATAATTGAATCACAGGGGCTGGTCTTTCCAATGCTGTTCTCGTGATAGTGAATAAGTCTCATGGGATCTGATAGTTTATCAGGGGTTTCCGCTTTTACTTCCTCATTTTCTCTTGCTGCTGCCATGTAAGAAGTGCCTTTCACCTCCCGCCATGATTCTGAGGCCTCCCCAGCCACGTGGAACTGTTAAGTCCAATTACACCTCTTTTTATTCCCAATCTCAGGCATGTTTTATCAGCAGTGTGAAAACAGACGAATACAGTAGCCAACAAGTAACTGGCCTGATCCACCACCCAAACAGGAGACATTCGTGTACAAGTAAGTGCAACTTAGGTTCTGATCATCAGGCTGGGGAAGATTCCAAAATTTCAACTCTCTAAACCAGGGGTTTCAGGAGTTGGAAAGCAGTGGAGGGTGTTGGCTTATCTTGGACTCATCTGCCTTCCAAGGACACTTTGAGGTTCATGGGGGCATTTATTATGGGTCCTCCATGCACAATGAAGGCATTCTTTCTCTATCACATATCCAGCAGTTTAGCAAGTGTCGGTTAATAACACATGCATTTCATACCTTAATGCATTTCTTTCATTGCTCAAAGTTGGTCCCAGTCACATTCTGTCTCCCTCCTAGGGTCTCTTTCTCACCTGTTAGCCTTTGGCACCACTGGGTCCTCCCCATGCTCCTCCAGCTCATTCAGGGGCAAAGGCTGATCTTGAGCCCTGCTGTGAGTATGGGTGACAATCAGCACTGTCTGCAGGAAGCCTCACATCTGGGTCGCATCCCCTATTTCTACAGCCACAATCCTACGCTGTCCTTCATTTAAAAGAGGAAACTGCTTATCTAGCCCTTCAGGGGGTCAGTGGCTTTGAGCTGTTTTTCCAGTGGTATTGGATTATGCTGACTCTTATATCCTTACTTTACCAGAACAAATCACACCCATTCATGAGTGGCTGGCTAGGTTAGGGGTGAAATCTGTGGTCCATGCGT
This sequence comes from Hylobates moloch, assembly GCF_009828535.3. Lineage (NCBI taxonomy): Eukaryota > Metazoa > Chordata > Mammalia > Primates > Hylobatidae > Hylobates > Hylobates moloch. The sequence goes on from NW_026652293.1 coordinate 3,526,987, forward strand.
TGTTATTCTTGGGCAAATTACATGAAGTTAAATTCCATCATCTCGGTCTCATCAGTACCAGTCTCCAGCTCAAAGAGCTAATCAACAACATCTGCCAAACTACAATCAATCAAACATGGCAAGAGAGTGAAGCTGTCATATCAGTTCCCCTCTTGGAGGCCACCCTGGGCCCAAAGGATGGTATATGTGTGTGTCAGCAGGAGGAAGGATGTTTGGAGGCCCAAAGGCAATGATAGGAAAGGAGGCAGTATGGGTTGGCAGATCAGCAGGGAGGGCAGCCCCCTGGGGTTCAGGTGAGCAGCAGGAACCAGGGTGGACATATGTGCATTTATATCATATATTCATGCACCTAACAAATATCTGGGGGCTGACCACAGCTAGAGGACGTAGTGATAAACAGAAGAGACATAGCCCTTGCCCTGGGAGAACTGACCTTTTCACAAGAATGGACTCAAATGATGGAAGGTTCTGTTTGTTTGCATCTTTAAGAAAATCAGGGGAAAGATACCACTTGAGGGAAAACTCTCTCCAGAGGTCAGGCAACATGAGACAATACGGAAGGAGGCTGGTAGGGCTGCAATTTACACGCCCTCCATGCCCCCTGCTGCTGGAGACTAGATGAGAAAAAGACCACAAGAAGGGGAGGAAAAGAAAAGAAATGGGAGTATAGACTAAACTCCCTGCACACTAAGGTTCTGGCTCCTCACAAAATACTTTCTCAAATGAAAATTGTCTTAAAAAAAAATTGGGGAAGGACATGTGAAAGAGAAAAGAACAAACATGGCTATGCTTTCAAAAACAGGGTCTCCAAACATCGACATTAATAAGCAAATTTATTGGTAGGAAGAAATTCCAATCAATACTAATCAGGCTCAGCTGGCCCACTTCTCCTCACAGGGCTTAATAACACTTCCCAGCCCTGATCTGATTGGAGTCCAACACATGCATACTAATGAGGCCACCAGTGCAGAATTTACCACTAGGCTTCTAAGAGGGTTTGATGGGCACCATTTCTGTCCCAGATGTCTGTCAACCAATATATATGGTCTTCAGCCATTAATTCAGTGGTTTGTTGGTAATACCCAACAGGTTCCAGCCTGTTATCTAACAGTTATGAGGGAGAGTGAGTCAAAGCCTGGCTGCTTTGAAATAGCATAAACTCCTCTCTGAAAATCTAAGTCCAGAGAATCTCTTCTTCTCACAATTTCCTAATTGCCCCCAACTATTCTATGTCATGCCCACTCTCCACAGACTCCCACTGATGGGCAGCCACTCCCTTAACAGGACTAGGGCCCAATTCTAGGACTTCCCAGTCTTGTTCATCTCACAACTCCAGTCTTGTGCACGAATTAAAATTCTTCCTGTCCCCAGCACTGGCGAGATCTGTTGCTTCTTCTCTCAGCTTGGAGAGAAGGGGTTCTGGAGGCTGACGCTTTCTCTTCCTGCTGATCTGGGCTTCACTCTGGTGTCACAGCGAGGGGTCGGGGTGAGTAGAACTACAGGCAGAAAGAGGGGTCTTCTCAAGTGAGTGCTTATGGCAAGGAGGTAGCCTCTTTCTGTAGGCTGCTTCTGCTTCTTCGAATTGGTTGGTTGTTGGTTTTTCTTTGTGGCAAATGTTTCTAAATGTCAGGCTTTTGTGGAAAACTTTTATTGGTTCCTTGAGGGGATCCCCCTTCAAGTCCCTGGGTGTGAAATATCACACTCAAGTTCAATATATTCTTTCCTTCCTCTGGCCTCTATCACAGGAGGCCCAATATACAGCCTCTTGCTTCTGGGACCCCCTTTATCTGGTGGGCAGCCTTCTTTGCAGGAGACGGAGGTAGGCAGAAGAGAAAACACCAGCAGGATGGCTCACACCCAATCATCTTCCAGGGGACCCACTCAACAAACACGAACCTTGTGTATTCCAGCCTTGCCAAATGGCCTGAGAGCAGACTGCTAGATGGCACCCTCTCTTTCAGTGCCTCCATCTCTCTCCTGACCCTCAGATCTCCAATGAACCACAAGGCACACCTTAACAAAGACTAGATGGTGCCACATAAATCCATCACAAAAGAAAGGAAGTCAAGGAAACCCCACTTTCCTGGTTTAGAGATGGCACCTTCTCATTCAAAGGATCTTAGCACTTTTATGGGCTTAAGCTGATGCCTCCCCGCCTCCTCGCTAGTATATTCCCACACATTGCACACTCATGCACATTTTCACAGCACCTCCATGGACTCACATCCACAACTCATGCACAGGGAGGGTGGCCTTGTCTCTGGGTAGAGAAAGGTGCCTTTGTCTCCAAACCCAAATCTCAACCTTCAAGGCACAAACCCTGCACTTAGCTTTGACCAGCACCAAAGGGCAAAACTCCCTTAGTCCTCAGAGTACAGCATCCCACCAAAGTTCATCTTCAAAAGCCAGGACAAAGCATCAAACTGAGGTTACAACCCTAGCTGAATTAGAAGAGGGTCAGGGTTTTCCTGAAAGTAATTAGTTCAACAAATATTTTTGAACCCCTACACAATGACAGACATTACAAGGAGCACTGAGGATGCAGCACTGAACAAAACTTTCATTATACAATTATAACAATGTGCACCCTCAGGCTAAAATCATCAACCTATCTGGTTTATCATCATTACCAGTATTATTACTCTCTTTCTTAAAATGCATCCCCTCCCTGCCCCTCCACATGCAGTGTTCATAACCCAGCAGCCCTGGTTCCGCTTGCTCACTGCAGGCTTTGCATGCCCATGATGTATGACAACAGAAATGTAGCCTGTCCACTTTAAGTTTTCAATAAAAATACAGATCCCAGTGATTAATATTTTATCAGGGAAGAGAACAATTTCAGGGCCATTTCTAGTAATATGTCAGCCCCAGGCAGGAGTGGAAGGGAGCTGGAGAGTAATGAAGTGGATACGCTCGGAGTGGAGCCACGGCCAGGCAAACGATACAGGGAGAGGAAGAGGTGGGGAGGTGGGGAGGTGGGGAGAGGGGGAGAGGGAGAGAGGGAGAGAAGGAGGCAGAGCCCTGGGTGGCCTGAGCAGCTCTGAGCCTATATCCCCATTTCCAGGGAAAGAGGCTGAGGTCCACGGAGAAATGATTTGGGAAGCTCACACTGCAGAGGTCTAAGCCAGCCCTGAACACCAAGATGTTTCACTCTGGCCTCAGAGAAGAGTATTGTCTGATGCCCTGTGGGCACTGAGCAGGGCTAGGGTTGAAACCTTCAGGAGACGATGAAACCCCATTGCTAGGTGAACTGTAACTCCGGTACCCACACGGGTAAATTTAGGTCTTATTACTCTGCACTTCACTCATGTTTCTAAAGTTTCTCTTCTGCCTTCCAATGTGTATGTCTATCTTCCCCGTGATCCTAGAAGGGCCTCAGCCGAAGAATGTCCTCCCCTCCATCTGGAAGGCTCCTGAATCTAGGGAAGCTCTGTAGCCTCTCTGACCCCAACCCTTTCAAATCCTCTAAAGGCAGGGCACAAAGTGGGGAGCCAAGTTGGCAGCTGAAGAAGAGCAAATGGACACAAACTGAAAATTCAGCTTGGGGTCCAATATCACAGGGCTTGGCTGTTCTTGCTGTGGGCCAGGAAGCCAGCCTTGGTTCTTTCTGGGCAGCAGTAGAGCCACTGGATCCAAGACATAGGTTCTATCTCCCATTTTCCTCTCCCCTCAAAGGCCCTTGGGTTGGAATGACATCAAGAAGATGCTGACATCTTAGGACAGAGAAATGGAGTGGAACAGGCAAAGATGGGGTAGAGTCACCTGAATGGGGGAATAAAGACATTTAACTCTTCAACACAGGCACTGCACTAAAGGCTGGGGATATGAGATGAAGGAGACCTGCTCCCTGCCCTCACAGACCAGCAAAGAGAGAGACAGCTACAAGAACACAGAGGTCGGACTCAAAGGAGGGCAGGAATCATTCTGTGAGGGTAGAAAGCCAAGGAGTGCTTCTCAAAGGGAATGAGGAGGTCCATTAATACATAATCACCAGGCAAACCAAGGGTAGCCCCATTTGCTCTCCTGGCAGCTGAGCCCTCTCCAGGAATTGCTTTTAGTCCAAGAGAGCTGCCTCACCCAACGACATGGCCCCTCCCTGAAGGCAGCCCACATCAATAACTGGTCAAGAGGGAGAAGGTTATAAATGTCCGGTTCCCTTGACTCAAGGCAGGACAACTGTGAAGGGTGTCTCAATTCGAGAGCAACATGGGGCCAACTAGGTGATGCCTCTGCCACAACTGCCCAGCGGTCCAATTTCCCCCTTGCTTAATCTTGTTTGCCTAATTCCCTCAAGGCTATCCAGCCCACGAGCACTTGCCAGTGAACTACCTGTTCACAAATTTCCATCTCCAAGTCCATTTCCCGTATCTCCACCACCTCAGCCAGGCACGGGCCAGAGGTTTTCCAAGAACAGCACCTCAGAAGGACACAAATCGGACACGCAAGTTACCTGCATTTTAAACAAGCAAAGCACTGATTGTCAAAGATGGAAGCTTTCTCCCAGAGCCCTCTGCAAGTTGTGTGAGTCCCTGAAGAATCTACCTGGAAAATTCCATTGCCCCCAGGAGCTTTCTCAAAATGTATTCCTGCCACCTGCTTCCCTGCATATAATCCTCACTCTCCACAAGTCTGTTTATCCATAGACACAAAATGTTAGAGCTGTCACCAGGAATACAAATGGGGAGAAAGCCACCCCCAAGCCAATGAATAATGCTGGAGACGAAGCAACTGCAGCACTCTGCGGGTCATAGATTACGAAGCACAAAGAAAGGAAACTCAACTCCTAGCATTGTATTGTAGCTGATGGTCAGTACGGAAAGCTCATGTTCCAATCTGATTCTATGTTAGTCACTTGGCAGAAAATCATCACTGAGGCACAACTGAGATGGCCTTGAAGGTGAATAAAAATCTTGGGTTCACGTTCCAAGACTTCAACATCACAGCACTTTTCAGGAGCTCTGCCTCTCTGCAAGGCTTGCGTGTCTATTTACAAAGGCAAAAGCTTCTCTAAAGTACCTTCGTTACCAAAGCAGGCTGGGAGCTGATAAACCAATTTGTTTTCCCTTCAATAAATCGTTCATTAATGTTGCTATGACATTTACAGCCTAAAATGGTTTTATGACTTGAGATTAAAAAAGAACCATTCCAATAAATTTCATATAACTGAGAAGATTCCTGGCATTTTGATTAAGTAGTTCCTTGTGATGATAAAGTTTTATCTTGAATAATGAAGGGGGAAAGCATTAATCACTTTAAAGTCATTGTTGCCTGGTCTCTGGAGCCAACAGCCCAGCAGGCCGTCCTAGGGGGTTACTCAGAAACACAATTTAAAAAACAAAAATAAACCCACCAATCTTCTAGGAGGGTTAGAGTTTTCAGAATAATTGCTAAATCTGCACTGTCTCTAAATGGTGCAGAATCTTCAGAACTGTGATGAGTCACACTGGTCCCCACCTTCCAGTTCCTCATGGGGTGGGGGTGCTAAGGATTCTGCTCGCTGCTGGGACGTCCCCTCTCTCCCTGGGCTTTGCAGCAGGCTGCACTAAGAACCTCTGAAGGCCCTTTAATTCGGTCACTGGAGTACACATCACATCCTACAAGGAACCCAGGGCTTCAGAGAAGAACAAAGACATTTGATTATTCCAGCCACATGGAGTTCTTTTATAAAAACCCACAGATCTGGGCTAACTTACTATTGAAACTCAGACTCTAGCTGATGTCAGGATTCTTATATCCCCCTTGTCCTTTAGCTCTGTATCGGTCTTTAGGAGAAGTTCTCACTCCTGCTTAAAAAGTCATCACTTCTGGGCCAGGAGTGGTCGCTCACACCTGTAATCCTAGAGCTTTGCGAGGCCAAGCTGGGTAGATCACTGAAGGTCAAGAGTTCAAGACCAGCCTGGCCAACATGGTGAAACCCTGTCTCTACTAAAAATACAAATTATCTGGAGGTGGTAGCATATGCCTATAGTCTCAGCTACTTGGGAGGCTGAGGCAGGAGAATCACTTGAACCCAGGAGGCAGAGGGTGCAGCGGGCTGAGATCATGCCACTGCACTCCAGCCTGGGCAACAGTGAGACTCTGTCTCAAAAACAAAAAAGGCATCACTTCTGTAGATTAGGCAAGCCACTGAACATTCAATGCTGAGTTTTGGTGGGGTTAACAGTATCTCCTTTCCACCTCTCTCCCTCATCCCTAGGCTTCCCCTGCAGGAGAGAAGGGGGTCAAAACAACATTAACTGAATACCTACTATGTGCTCGTTACCGTGCTCACAGCTTTGTATCATTTAAGCTGCACAGCACTCCTGAAGTAGGTATTATCACCATTTTACAGTTTAGGAAACTGAAGTTCAAAAGAGTTTAAATAACTTATCCAAGGACACACCCAGGGTAAAAGGCAGAGAGAAGGAGACATTCTCCATTGTGCTTTTTCTACTGTACAGACAGATTTCTTCTCTTTCATGTACTTTTGGATGTACACATATTAACTAACCATGGCTCTTATATCCGACGCATTTACAAAGGAGTTAGAAATCTCAGCCAGCTGAAGAATAAGTCAGTGCTGATCTGCGGATTTCAGAAAAGAGAGAAGTCTGTGTGGCTGGAATAATCAAACAGCTTTCGGGAAGAGGTGAGACATAAGCTAGGCATGAAAGGATGAGTGGCGTTTAGATGATCAGAAGTAGAAAGAACAAATACTTCAGGAAACAGCACAAAGGCTTGCAGTTGAAAATCAGCATGGTGCCTGGGGAGGATAGTGGATAAGGGGGTGAGTAGAGACAGTAAACATTCTCTTCTGTGGCTCTGATGAGCCCCTGGTACGTGTCCCAGGACAGATGACAACTCTGTTTTTTTCAGAAAGGCAGAATGCAAGTTAGTATGATTCAACTGAACAACAGAATTTATTCTATTTATGGATATCTTAATCTTCTCAAACTGCTTTGACATGGGTTCTTGCTATGTTGCCCAGGCTGGCCTTAAACTCCCAGGCTCAAGCCATCCTCCTACCACAGCCTCCCAAGTAGCTGGGACTACAGGTGTACACCACTGTACCCAGCTTCTTTATTTTTATCCTATCATAATGCCATATGGTAAACAGAGATGTATTATTCTGCTCACTTTATGAAGAGGAAAAAATGAAGTCTAAATTGCCCACAACTCTTCCAAATAAATGGTGAACCTAAAACTCAGGTCTCCTTATTACCAGACCCTGAAGGTATATAGATGTCTTCCCATCAAATGGCCTTTGAGCACTGACTGGCTAGAACTATGGATTCTCACCCCTTTGCACACTTTTCTTCTTATAATTTCAGGAATTCAGGGAGTCCTGCCAGCTTACCCTGGACTTCAGAGAACCGTGGACTCTGAATATAAACCTCCCCACAATGCCACACTCTGACAATCCATCCTTCATATTAACTGAAAAAATGCATTTCCTAAAAGGCTTGATTGCCAATGGCTCAATACCAACCCTTCATTATAGAAACCTAAACTGAAAAACAGACAACATCTGATCATTCTTTCCTCACCCACAGTAATAAAAACAATTACAAATAACAAAAACAACAATCATGCCTACCTTAGTGCTTTACGTGTGTTATGCCATTTGATCCTCACAATAACCCTACAAGGTAAATGCGGTTATTATCCCGATTTTACAGGTGAGCAAACTGTGGCACAGAGAGATTCGACAACTTGCCCAAAGTACTAAGTGGCAGAGCCGAGAATGGAAGCTGGGAGCCAGGCTCCAGAATCTGTGTTCTTAAGAACTGCTGCACTGCACTGCCATCTGAGAAGCCCTGCCCTGGCTGAACCATGAGCCTGGCAGTAAACTTCAGAATACTTTTCCCCCAGTGAGCAGGGTCTAATTAGGCATTAGGTAACAGCAATTGGAATAATGCCAAATACAGGCACTTCGGGACCTGCCTTAATAGGCAGATAAAATAAATATGCCCTCATCACAACCAGCGTGACTACTGCTGAGGGGCTGGGATCTACTTTCTTAACAGGAATTCCATATGCTTCTGTAATTTTCAATTAATACCATTAACAAGTCCAGTGATTTCCTTCTTCATGGAGATCCAACTTAAACTTCTGCTCAAGTTCTAATCAAATTATGAATCAAATAATTAGGTAACTAGCCTGTTACCTAATTCTCCATGCACCAAGGAGGGCCAGAGCCCTGGCATAGCCAGAGCATCAAGCCACATCTGGGTGCCTGTCCCCACCTTCTGTACCACCTGCCTCATGAGCTCCCCTAAGTCCTCCGGTTCCTACTCCAGATCTGTGGCTTGGAACCTGATTCATCCATTCATCAATTTGTTCTTCGTTAATTTATTCAAACAACTTACAAACACTTATTAAACACCTACTATTTTCCAGGCCTTGTAGGCTCTGGGGATACAACATTTTAAAGCAGCTACTGTTTTAGTCAGTCCTTGTATCACCTCCAACAAAACTCCCTTAAAGCACTGGGCCTTGTCCAGGACATTAACACAGGCCAAGGTCAGACCAGACAGTTGTTGGCTCAGCCTTGATAATTGGGTCTGGCCCTTTTCCTAGGTGTTCTTGGGTGCTTTCCCCAATTTCCCTCTGCCTTGTTGCCCACGGTGAGCACTGACAGCAGAACAGAAATGTTCCATAAGACAATGGCGACTCTGAGGCTGATCCATCACTGCTGGGTCGGTGAGTATAGTAGGGTATGAAATAAGAGAGGAAATCATGCCATTATCTCAGAGTTTTCCCCAAGACCTTCTTGGACTCTGTTTCCTATAAACACCACCTTATTATACAGTTGTTTATACCCACCCTACATGAAAATTGTTCTGTTTTGACTTCTTAATGCCATTCATTGTTCCAAAGTTAATCTGCTCTGCTGTGTACACACACTTAAGATGCCCACCTGGCTGGGGTAACACACCTGCTCAGATACTCCAGATTCAGTACAGGCAGACAGAAATAGGTCCTTGGGTGAGGTTCTGGAGTCACAGGAGGACTTGGTCAAGTGTATAAATTAAAGCTATTTGGAGGGAAACTCGGAAGTCTGAATTCCCAGAGGCTTTGGAAGAAATGAGATTTTCATGACTCATTTAATCATCTTCCTCACAGCTCCCAACTCAGTGTTATGCACAAAATGGTGTCCAATACGTTTTAGAGACTAAAAATAGTAACTAGATTATTGGAAAACTGCCAAATAGAGGCCCTTTGGGACCTGCCTTAATAAGCAGATAAAATAAATATGCCCTCATCACAACCAGGATGACTACTACTGAGGGACCAGGATCTACTTTCTTAACAGGATTCCATACGCTTCTGTAATTTTTCTGTTAATACCATTAACAAGTCCAGTGATTTCCTTCTTCATGGAGAACGAACTTAAATTTCTGCTCGAGTTCTATCCAAATTATGAATCGAAAAGTTTTTGTCTTGTAACCTATTAAATTTTTTGAGATAGAGTTTTGCTCTTGTTGCCCAGGCTGGAGTGCAATGGCACAATCTCGGCTCACCGCAACCTCTGCCTCCCGGGTTCAAGCAATTCTCCTGCCTCAGCCTCCTGAGTAGCTGGGATTACAGGCGCTCACCACCACGCCCAGATAATTTTGTATTTTTAGTAGGAATGGGGTTCCGCCATGTTGGTCAGGCTGGTCTCGAACTCCTAACCTCAGGAGATCCACCCACCTCACCCTCCGAAAGTGCTGGGATTACAGGCGTGAGCCACCATGCCCGGCCTAACCTATTAATTCTCTCTATTCCATTTCAGCCCATCTCCTAACCACTAACGCCATCTGAGACCATTTGAAAGGGTCCAGAGAGGCCCTGGTGATGGCCCCAGTTCATCACAATCTGTCACTTCACCCAACCAAAAACCCCAAGCTGTTCTGTCTCCACTCTCCCCACATTCTTCCCCACCCAGGCTTCATTATCAAGTCTGTCGCTTGGACTTTCAAGCTTTCTCTCAAATCATCCCACCCTCCCCATTCCCACTTTCATGGTGAAGCTTCAGGCCCTGCTCCTTCATAGCCCAGGTCGCTGCAACCACTGCTTTGCTTTTCTCTGTGCCTCCATCCTCACCACCACCAGCTGCCACACCCTCTCCACACCAATGCTGGGTTATCATTTTAAAAATGAAATCTGATGCTGTTAAGCCCGTGCTTAAAGCCATGTGGAGGTTCCTCATGCCAGACAGGATAAGGTCCCACCTTCCTGGCCTCTCCACAACCCAGTGTCTCCTCTTACCTCCCAGTGGACCTAACCATCCCAGCCACACTGGACCACCACCTTTCTAAGCATGCCCTTATTTTCCACCTCTGCACCTCTGCACCAGCTGCTTCCTCCTCAGCAGTTCCCTCCTCCTCCATCTGCCATGCCTGGTGGAATCACATTCCAACCTTGAAGTCCAGCCCCTGGATCACGTTCCCTGAAATGTTTCGTGGCTTCCCCAGGCCCAAGTGGACGGTCCTGCTTGTGTATTTTCCCATCACTTTATTCAGATTCCTAGTACGGCATTCAAATACATCACATTCAGGTAAACTATGGGCCACTTTGTATCCGGGACAATGTCTTTCCCATTTTTATGTCTCCAAGGCCCAGTGTGTTGCCTGGCATGTAGTAGACACTGAGAGAATGTCAGCTGAATCGACCAGCTGAAGCACAGAGTAATTAATTCTGGCTGGTGAGAAACAGCATAGTGTCATCTAAAGGGATGCTTAGACTAAATGTTAAGTAGAAGGAGAAAAAAAGCTATAGTATGAAAATAGCACAAACAAAGTAAATGCCCTTCCTCATGACCTTCAACAAATAGTTAAAGGAACCTATTAAGTGCCAGGTGTTGCGCTAAGTGTTGATGATATAAGCAAAATTATACATGATCCCTGCTTTAATGGAGCTTACAGTCCAACAGGGAAGAAAAGCAGCCAAATCATTTCACAAATAAATGAAAAGCTGTCATGAGGCTCTGGAGAGATAAATCATACTATTCAGGGAGAAACAACACAATTTTACTTAGGCGAGAAGGTCTCCGGAAGAAGTGATGACTAAGGCCTGGTGCAGTGGCTCGCGCCTGTAATCCCAGCACTTTTGGAGGCCAAGGTGGGTGGATCTCTTGTTCCCAGGAGTTTGAGGCCAGCCTGGACAATGTAGTGAAACCCCATCTCTACAAAAAATACAAAAATTACTAAGCATGGTGGCACATACCTGTAATCCTAGCTACTTAGGAGGCTGAGGCAGGAGAATCACTTGAGCCCAGGAGGTGGAGGTTGCAATGAGCCAAGACTGTGCCACTGCACTCCAGTCTGGGCAACAGAGTATGACTCTGATCTCAAAAAGAAAAAGAAAAGGAAAAGAAAGAAGTCATGACTAAATTGAGTTGTGAAGGGAAAGCTTATTAAGCAAGTGAGAGAATGATACTATTCTAAGCAGATGGAATAGCTTGTGCAAATGCCTTGTGGCAGCAAGAGAAAATGAGCATTCAAGGGACCAAAAGAAAACTCATGAGGCTGAATGCTGAGAGTGAGGGATGCCTAATGCATGACGAGGCTGCAGAGGTACGAGAGGTAAGAGAAGAGGCCTTAACAAGGAGAGTTTTATAGTTCAGTTTAAGAATTTTGTCTTCAAATCTTCAAAGCATTGGGAATCACCGGAGTATTTTAAGCAAAGGGTACCTTGATCAGAATTGTGTGTGTGTGTGTGTGTGTGTGTGTGTGTGTGTGTTTTTAAAGCCATTCTCATTACAATATGGCGAATGGGTAGGAGGAAGAGAACACGTGGATGTTGACTAGATGGGAAACTACTTCAGTCGCCCAGATAAGAGGTGACAGTAGCCATGGATATTTAGAGACAGTGGGAACATTTGGGAGACATAGGTATGTAGAATCGACAGACCTGGGAATTTAGGGGTGAGGATGAAGGAAGTATCAGAGATGACTCCTGCCATCTGGTGCATGTAATGGAAGAAGTGAAGGCACCATTTACTGAGATAACAACTACTGAAGAGATAAGATATTCAGGTAAGATCATGAATTGTGGCTACCAAATGTTTTGAATGAACTGGGAGCAGAAGGACACCTATAAGAGAACCAAACCCATGTATGAACTAGATTAGTAATAGCTGGTAGATCTTCTCTGAAAAACACCCTGGGCTGGGCATGGTGGCTCATGCCTGTAATCCCAGCATTTTGGGAGGCCGAGGAGGGCGGATCACCTGAGGTCAGGAGTTCGACAGCCTGGCCAACATGGTGAAAGCTTGTTTCTACTAAAAATACAAAAAGTAGCTAGGCATGGTGGCGCACGCCTGTAATCCCAGCTACTCGGGAGGCTGAGGCAGGAGAATCACTTGAACCTGGGAGGCAGAGGTTGCAGTGAGCTGAGATCATGCCCTTGTACTCCTGTTTGGGCAACAAGAGCAAAAGTCTGTCAAAAAAAGGAAAGAGAGAAAGAGAGAAAGAAAGAAAGAAAGAAGAAAGAAAGGAGAAAGAAAGGAGAAAGGAGAAAGAAAGGAGAAAGAAAGAAAGAAAAGGAAGGAAGGAAGGAGAAAGAAAGAAAGAAAGAAAGAAAGAAAGAAAGAAGAAAGAAAGGAAGAAAGAAAGAAAGAAAGAAAGAAAGAAAGAAAAGAAAAGAAAAGAAAAGAAAAGAAAAGAAAAAAGAAAAACACCCTGGAGACTTATTAAACCCTTCTAACTTTCTCTGAGTAAAGATACTTGACAAGCTCCCTTGACAGGAATCCACATAGTCAAAAGTCACTAAAACTGTACGTATCACCAGCTACATCCCCTCCCAGTGGCGATGCCTAGAGCTTGAGAGATTCCCACACCTCAGGACAAGCAGTGGGTGAATAGAGGGCACAGGCAGTGCATACTATTTCCTTCTCTACCTGTTGCAGAATATAAAGAGTCTTTTCTTAGGGTCTAGTGTTTGAGTGGGCCAAAGACCCCGAAACAGACAGATCTTGGATCTTACAGACAGCTCACAGGCTACCTGCAACCAAAGGGCAGAGAAGAGAAAAGTCAACAATGTGTTCTGGGACCAAGAACTGCTTCAGCTGTCTAGATTATGTGAAAGGTGGAAACAGTGAGTGTAGAAAAATAGGGCTGGAAAGGTGAGCTGGGATTGGATATGAGGACTCGATGAATTTATCCCTATGGGCAGAGAGGAGCTACCAAGGTTTCTGAGGATGTTGCTAGACTCTAATCCATGATCTGTTAAGATAAGGAGGTCATGGAAAGAATGGACTTAGAGGCCAAAGAATGCAGGCAATAATACAGAGCATAGTAGGAAGGCCTTTGGAAGGGTCCTATGAAGAAACAATGAGAGCCCCAAAAATGAATTCAAAGAAAAATTTGGAAAAATTAAAATTCAAAACACATGAAGTCTTTTGAAGGGGTGGGGAGGGTTGAGGCAGGGTCTCACTCTACGGCCCAGACTGGAGTGCAGTGGCACAATCACAGCTCACTGCAGGCTTGAACTCCTGGTCTCAAACTCCTCGCTTCAAGCAATTCTCTTGGCTCAGCCTCCCAGAGTGCTGGGATTACAGGTGCAAGTCACCATGCTCAGCCAGACATGAGTTTTTTAAAGAGTGAAGAGAGATTATTTGAACAATTCCCTTAATTTTTCACAGAAAAAGAAGGAAAAAAAAGAAAAACACCCTGGAGCCTTATTAACTTTTCAGAGAAAAATTAGAGAAAAAAAAAAATTCAGAGAAAGCATGCCAAACCATCCTACTGATGAAATTTACCCTTGCTATATCCTCCCCTAACTTCCCTGCCCCTGTTAACCCGTATTTATGAAATTAGCTGAATTTCTTTTTTTTAAAAATGTCTGCTTTATTAAAGGCTATTCCATCAGCTCCTGATTATGAACTCACTAAATATGTTTTCTCTTTCTTGGCAGGACTAACATTCCATAAAGGCTTTAGAAAAATAAAATGGAAAGCTTTGCTTAACTGTGGTCATTACAATGAAGCAAATGCAGTTCTCCCCATGATGCCTGTCTGTGAACAATGGTGCCATATTAATCTACCTCTGTTGGCAAACAGCTCTGAGATCAGCCCCTAAACCTTTTGCAAACATAAAACAATCAAACAATCAAAATATATACATACACATAAATATATCCATATATGTATAATATATATAAAACATGTATATCTAATATGATTTAAGACAATATTATTTTTGGTTTTTTCAGAGACAGGGTCTCACTCTGTCAACCAGACTGGAGTGCAGTGGTGTGATCCTAGCTCACTACAGCCTTGAGCTCCTGGGCTCAAGCGATCCTCCCACCTCAGCCTCCTGAGTGGCTGGAACTACAGGTGCACACCACAATGACTGGCTAATATTTTATTTTATTTATTTTATATTTTATTTCATTTTATGAGACGGAGTCTCACTATATTGCCCAGGCCAGTCTTCAACTCCTGGCCTCAAGCAATCCTCCCAACTCAGCCTCCCGAGTGCTGGGATTACAGGGGCAAGCCACTGTATCCAACCAATATTGGTTTTTTTTGTTTGTTTTTTGTTTTTTTTTTACTAAAACACTGATGCGGGAAAAACTGTCCGAATTTTATGTATCTCCTAAACCTAACACTGATATGACAGAAACAGGAAACGAAACTAAGGCATTTGCTGAATTGTAAAGACATCAAAATGGGTTTTGAAATACACCAGAGGGATGACCATGTCCCTGGTAAGCAGGGGTAACAGTTTAGGTGACAGCAAGAAATTTGGGCAGTTGGAGGCCAACCTCCCACCCCTACCTGTTTATTCCCTGCCCAGAGGTGGGAGAGGCAGACAGAGAAAGAGTAATCAAGATCTATAGGGATACGTAGGTTGTCGTCTGTCAATAGTGACAACTTCCTGTCTGTCTCATCTTGAAACAGTTTGAATTTCACTTTCCTTTGCCATTCAAAAAGCAGGGCTGGAGATGGGGGAAACAGCCAAAGGGACATCAAGGGAGAGGAAAAGAGAAAGCAGGAGGAACGAGGAGATGAATCCATCAACCGGCCAGTTATCCCCCATTCAGACACTTGGCACAGAGGCATTCCCTGGAATAAGCGCTGATGCTGATGAACTCCCTGGTCAGTGCAGAAACGTTCTCCCAGGGAGAGCCACACTCACATTGTTGGCCTGGGGCACGGGGCAGACAGCAAATCCTTCCCAGGCCCTCAGCTGAGTCATTCAGAGCAGGAGACCGGGGGCGGGGGGCGGGGGGATGCCGACATTCTACCTAAACCTCTAAAGTTTCCTGTGACTGTAGATATTCTTTTCTTTCTGTTGTTTTGTTTTTTTGTTTGTTTTCTGAGATGGAGTCTCACTCTGTCACCCAGGCTGTAGTGCAGTGGCACAATCTCAGCTCACTTCAACCTCCGCCTCCTGGGTTCAAGTGATTCTCCTGCCTCAGCCTCCCAAGGAGCTGGGATTACAGGCACACACCACCATACCCAGCTAATTTTTGTATTTTTAGTAGAGACGGGGTTTCATCATGTTGGCCAGGTTAGTCTCAAACTCCTGAACTCAAGTGATCTGCCACCTCAGCCTCCCAAAGTGCTAGGATTACAGGCGTGAGCCACCGCGGCTGGCTGGTGTTCTTTTCTAGAACAGTCAAACTTTATGTCTGCCTGTGAGACTTTGTTAAGCCTTTACCCTCAAAGAGCTTGTTTCCCCTCATTCAGAAAATGGCAAAAACCCACTCTATTGGATTCACAGGAAGATTTGGGAAGACAATGCTGGTCAAGTGGCTAAACATGATACTCCATGCACAGGAGGTTCTTAGTTAGTCATTATTGTGGTTTTATTCAGAAACATTCCTCAGTTTTGTCTCTTTTTTTTTAATATAAAGCTTATATTTTTTCATTTAAAAAGCAATACTTGGCTAGGCGCAGTGGCTCACGGCTGTAATCCTAGCACTTTGGGAGGCCAAGGCAGGCGGATTGCCTGAGCTCAGGAGTTCAAGACCAGCCTGGGCAACACGGTGAAACCTCATCTCTACTAAAATACAAAAAATTAGCCAGGCATGGCGACCTGTAGTTGCAGCTACTCAGGAGGTTGAGGTAGGAGAATTTCTTGGACCCAGGAGGTGGAGGTTGCAGTGAGCCGAGATCGCACCACCGCACTCCAGCCTGGGCGACAGAGCGAGACACTCTGTCTCCAAAAAAAAATTAAATAAAGCAATACTTAAGTTGGGTGTGGTGAGGCACACCTACAGTTCCAGCTACTTGGGAACCTAAGCAGGGGAGGATAACTTGAGCCCAGGAGTTCTAAGCTGTAGTGTGCTATTATTGCACCTGTGAATAGCCACTGCACTCCAACCTGGACAATGTAGCAAGACCTCATGTCTTAAAAAAAAAATCAATAACTGCTCATTGAAGCAAACATACACATAGTGTATATTTTATATATATATATATTTTTTTATACACACTATGTGTATGTATATGAGGGTGAGTTAGAGAGAGAGAGAGAGAGAGTGTGTGTGTGTGTGTGTGTGTGTGTGTGTGTGTGTGTAAAGAGGGAAAAAAATCTATTTACTACCACCAAAGAAAACCACATAATATTTTGGTATTTTTTCCCCAGTTTTCTCTCAAGGCAACACTGTATGAATGTTCATATTTGCTACATTGTTGTCATTATATTAAACTACAATTATAATTCCAATGATAAATGCTACCTGGGAGAAAGGCTGTTTCGGGACATCTTTTATGTCAGATTACAGGATTATTGCCTAAATTGAGAATAACAATCCCTAACAACATTCTTTACTTTTTAGTTTCATCCAGATGCTATTGTGAAAAGAAATACCAAGGCCTCGGTCATCTTCTATGTCACTAGAGCAACCAAGTCATCAGGGTGGCCTATTGGGTGACCAGTCTCCTCAGGACTTTAGGCAGAAATTAGGTATTAAGCCTACTGAGAGTCCCAGAGAGCAATCCAATCACTTCACACTTCTTTATTATTTGATTCATAATTTTTAGTGTACTTCAAGCAACGTTTTCAATTAAAGGTTGCCAGGTGGCATGCTTCATAAGCCCTTGAGGATCTGAGAATGCCCTTGTAGGAAGAACGTTTCTTGAGCAGAAGGAACAGATACACTCTCTCATATCCAGGAGGATTTACTGGAAGGACACAGGACACAATTCAAAGGATGACAGAGCTTCGTGAACACAAGAAAGGCACTGAAACAGCTGCCCTGTCTCTGTGTGTGGCTTCTCTGCTCCTCTCTGACCCCACTCAGCACCCCTGCCTCCTCACAGCTTCCGGCCCTCTGCAATATCAGCTTACACATTGCCAGACTGGGGAGCTGCTGACAACACCCTCATCTCTGTGACTCTCTACCTTGAGTCCTCAAAACCAACTGCAACATTTTCTCTATCCCAAAATCCTCGAAGAAGAATCTAGCTGGCCCACCTTTATCCCTGTTTACCAGATCTTAAATCGCAGGTTACTTCTGAAGGATGGCCACTCCTACTCCTACCACTTTAGCAGGAGATGGCAAGGCCACCCGGGCTCAAAGGCCTTCCTACTCCATAGGTCCTTCCAGGTCAAGACTATTCTGTGAGAAGAGGGCTTGTCCAGGGCAGGCACCCTAAAGCATTTTTAGAGAAGTTGTTCAGTTGGCTTCAAACACTAAAACAATTTAACTGGATATAAAATTCTTGAACCATAGTCTTTCCCTCTCAGTACTCAATAGGCCCTTGTTCCACTGCTTTTTGGCCTGAGGTATTGCCAGGCAGATGTCTTACACCTTTTTCTCTTCCTAAGTAACCCTTGTCTCTTGTGTGGATCCTTATGTACCTTTTTCTTTTGTTCCATAATTCAAAAATTACAGCAGAATGTGCCTCCACATGGCTCTCTTTCTGTGATTTTTTTTTTCCAGACAGGGTCCCCCTCTGTTACCCAGGCTGGAGTGCAGTGGTGCAATCTTGGCTCACTATGGCCTCTGCCTCCCAGGTTCAAGCAATTCTCCTGCCTCAGCCTCCTGAGTAGCTGGGATTACAGGAGTCCACCACCCCACCCAGCTAATTTTTGTATTTTTGGTAGAGACGGGGTTTCACCATGTTGGCCAAGCTGGTCTCAAACTCCTGACCTCAGGTGATTCACCTGCCTCGGCCTCCCAAAGTGCTGGGATTACAGGCATGAGCCACTGTGCCCAGCCCCTTCTATGTATTTTGCTTATAATATGGTTAGTCCTTTTAAATCCAGGACAGTTTTCTTCTTTATGTTGTCCATTTTAATGCTTCTGCTCTCATTGTTCAGGTTTTACAGTTATCTCTAGTATTTATTATTTTCTCTCAATATTTGTATCTCCTTTTCTACAATGTGGAAGATAATCTCAAGACTGTCTTCCTCATAGGAGTATTTTCAAGTGTCAGTTTTGATCTTCATGTTCTCCAAAGAGAACTTTAATTATGTGACTGCATCCTTGTTTTTCCAGAAATGCTTTCTTATTTCCCTTAACTCCATTTGCCTTCCCTTCTTATCCTCTATTTAAGGCTTATTACTCCTATTTCATATATGCCACATGAGACTAAAGTTTTAAAATATTTTTCCTGTTTTTTATATTTATAATAAATCATCTCACAGGCCTGCTTTTCCTCTGAGACTTGGAGTGATGAGTCCATTACATTACAGTGGAAACTTTTTTCAATGGCTAAATATTATTTATTTTCTCTACATAAATCCTTAGATGAAGTAAAATGTATTCATATTTAGCATTTATCAACAACTGCTATCTATCAATGAGGAATACATTGCCTTTTGCTGTGATTTTCAATGATGAATATCTCATTTTCATTACATACTATAATAGCAAATTATGGGATACGATGAATCCATTCTCATAAAAGTCTGTATGGAGAAAAGCAAAAAAAAAAAAAAAATACAAAATGTGTACAATTGTTTAAAGGAAAAAAAAGCCTTGTAATACAAAAAGACACTTTCATCACTATTTCTAATTATCAAGAGGACAAAATCACTGAAAAATTTTTATAGCATCCAATTACCAATAACAACAATAAAACCCAGAATCATAAAATTCTCTATAAAATTAATAAAGGAGAACTTCAAATGACTCGAGTTTCTCAAACTGTTCTTCTTTCAATTGAAAAGGGTAAAGGCAACAGTTTATTGCTTTTCACTTTGTTCTGTTTCTCCTTAAACAACAGTCAAATCTCCTCAAGCAACACACTCAAAGAACGAAATGAGGTGCCAGTCCCTAGTCCAATTTCAAGTTTCCAACAGGTATTCTCTGACATCCTGCTTCTTCCTTCAGGGCACATTTTCCTCTATCCCGTTCCTTGCTTGTCTGATCAATTAACCAACATGACACATTAAAATGGCCCTCCCCAATGTGTCAGCAGGGCCCTTCCTGTCTCCATTTTCACCTACTGCAGCTGACCTGCAGAAGACGGAAGACAGAACACAGAAATGAACCCCAATGGCCCAATTCGGTGTTCCCCACTTCCTGTCTACTCATTTTATTATTACTGGAGTCTCCACATTGGTGTGGAAAGGGGGGTGTATATGAAGTGAGAAGAGGGATACAATAATTGCGCTGGGACGGAATGCAACGATGACTCTGTATTTGTACAAGGAAGGGCAGCCCACCTTTCTGCTTGGAACAGACTGTGTTTCTGAACTGGTGGGACGGGCAGACAGCAGAAGAAGGGTGAGGGGCTTCGTAGCACAGCATGCACAAGCCACTGACAGCATTTTCAGACAAGTGAGCTTTCTGTGCCAAAGTAAGAGAAATTTCTCATTGATTCTGACAACAGACTGAAGTCCAGCCCTACTTTTCCGTGTTTATTTTGTTCACCTTTTCTCAGTGTTTTCTAGACATTACATTACAGTAGCAGTTGGGTGAGGATGTATCAGAGGCAATAGACATTATTTTAAACTTGAAGACCTATAGCCACCTTTTTTTTTTTTTACACCTTCCTTTATGTGCAGTTCAAAACCCGACATGACATTTTATCTTTAACAGTGGTTTTCAACCAAGTGCAATTCCCCCCTCTCTCTCCATACCCCAGGGCTAGTTGGTACTATCTGATGATATTTTTTATTGTCATTTCTAGGGGGTGCTACTGACATTTAGCAGATAAGAGACCCGAGATGCTGTTAAACATCTAAGTACACAGAAGAGCTCCCACAACAAAGAATTAACCAGTCCAAGATGTCAATAGTGCCAACATCGCCAAATCCTGCTGTATGGCAAAGGTCCAACTCAAACAGAAGCCCTATGGGGGAATTATCTGAGGGGTGTCTTTGCTACTCCCCTGATCACCTGTATTAGCACCCTATTCATTACCTGAACGCCCCAGTTACATTAACTTTCTGCTGATTAGGAGACACAAATCCTTCTCCAACTCAAGAAAAGACAGATTCTCCCACATTGTTCTTCCACCTCCACTGTAAATGATACAGCAGAGGAGAGATACAATCACTAACAGGCAGAGGCTGTAAATCTTCAGTCCACAAGCAGTAATGTGGTGCTGAGCCCAGCACGCCTGAGCTGGACACACATGAAAACAGCAGACAGCTGGGTTCCCCAGCAGGAAACTGGAGGGAACTGGGTGCATTCTGTTCAGACAAAGTTGAGTACTGAAAAGATGCTCTGAAACTCATTCTCAAAATAACAGCAGTAGCTATGAGTCCTCAGGGAACAACAGGCATCACAGACTCTAGGTTAGGTGGATGAAGGATGGTAAAGTTCTGTGTGCTAGAACGGGCTAAATTCATACAAATGTCCCAGAACTTTCACATAGGCTATTTATATATTTTACTGCAGTGGCTTCAGTGATGAGGTGCTTACTAAAGCTTTAAACGTATTTTCCCCCATTAAAAAGAAAATATTTTCAAAAGGAATTCCACCACATTAAGGCAGCCAAATCAGTTGGTCATTAGCACTCTGATGGCCAGGGACAGCTCGGAGCTGGACTTGATATGCATATGCCCTAATCTCCCCAGGAGCGGCTGAGAGTTATGGAGCTGGCTGCTAGTTGAATAATTACTGGGATCTTGAGCATCCGCAAGCTGCTCTTCCAGGCTCTGTAATTCAGAGCTAAGGGGGCCATGCTATTGGTTACACAGCTTTTAGCATATTTGCATGTTTGTGTTGTAGTGGGTTTGGTTTGGAACACTGTTAATTTCGTGAGTGTGTTTATTTGTTGATGTGCTATTCACAGGGATTCTCCCCCACCCCCAAATTTTCATTCAAACCCTTTGCTATGTTTTCTATGCAGATACAGCACAAGAAGGGATGCACGCATGCACGCACGCACACACACATACACACACACACACACACACCAGCAAGAGTGTCGCTCAAAGTAGCTTCTGTCATAAAAGGCCAAGCCAATCTGACATCTGATGTGTGAACAGAGCTATTTGCACACCGAGCAGACTGGCCTACCCCCTCCCACTGATCTCTCTCCCCCATCCAAAGGGATTCTAGAGAATCATCACCTAAGAAAGACAGATTATTTATATTATTTTACCACACACACACAGACACAAACACACAATGTTTCCCAGTCCCCTTCCCCCACAGTATTACAGCTCAGTAGGTTAGAGCAACAGGCCAGTAATCAACCTCACAATACTGTACAGTGCCACCAAGTTCTTCCACATAAATCATCTAACCCAATCTTCACAAAACCCTGTGACATAGTCACTGTCTTCTATTTGGCAGATGAGGAACTGGAGGCTGATATGGGCATGTTCGCATGGCCAGGTAGAAGTTGTGCTGGCAATGGAGGTCCTATAACCCAGAGCTCCATGCGTAACAGTGGCCTTCCTCAGGGCTGGGATTCATTGTCTTTGCCCCAGAGAGGCCTCTCTGCTCCTCCCTGGTGCTCAACATAGCTAAACAATCCTACAAAAAGCCAGAGGCTGGTCAGGAAGCCTGGTTAAGAAAATGTGGATGCAAAGCCAACCCTTTATCAAGGAGTGACTTCAGCAGTGCATCCTGCTAGCAGTATTCCCATGGAAGGCAAAGAGAGACCAACCCAATCCAGAAGGTCCTTGTTGAAGGCCAGAAAGTTAGACACAGGAGGTACAATTCTATAGGTATCTTAGCACTAATGTGAAGGGTAAATCTAGACCCTATATATTTGACCTTTCTCTGGGAATTGTATTACAGAAAACGCACAATTCAAAACTCTAAAATTTGAAACGTTTGAGCTCCGTGATGATGCCACAAGTAGAAAATGCCACACGTGGTCTCAAGTGACAGGCCACTGTCCAAATGCAGTCAACACTTTGTTTCATGCACAAAATTATTTAAAGTATGGTATAAAATTACCTTCAGACTATGTATATAAGGTATACATTAAACATAAATGAATTTCATGTTTAGACTTCAGTACCATCCCCTAGATATCTCATTATGTATATGCAAATACTCCAAATTCTGAAAAAATTTAAAATTCAACACTTCTAGTCCCAAGCATTTCAGATAAGGGGTACTCCACCTGTATTTCTGTAAACGTACAGGACGTAGGGGGGTAGGGATTGTTATATAAAAAGAGCATTAATGAAATAAACATAACAAAACCCTACAGAAAAAAAAATGTATAAATCTTTACCACATGTAGTGTGAACAATCATCTCCCCACATCCTCAGGTAGCCAAAGTTAAATATAACAGGAGTGTACAAATCCACCATGGTAGCAGTGCAGTGACACAGTATCAAGTTTGAAAAGGAAACTCAACAGGCTCCACATGAGCCATCAGAGCCAGGAAAAGAATGGATGCCCCTCACAGACCATAGGTGCCTGCTCAGCAGTGCCCAGAACAGCACCTAGGAGAATACTCGGGAAAAACAAAAAAAGGTATAATTACCCCAGTGCGTGGCAGCTAGCCAGTATGGAAAGATGTCCTTCCACTCTATGCAGTAGCCTGAGACTCCTCATTTCCCCACCGGCTCCCCATCCACGTTCTCTTCCAGCCTCCTGCCTAACGCCATCTCCCACAGTGAGTTTGGGGACCCCTGAGTATTCTGCATCATGAAGCCGCCAGGTGCCAGCACAAACTCATTCGAGCTGGGCCTTTTTTGTTTTTGGAGTCAGGATTGATTTCTCAGAAATTTTAAAAAGTTTGGTAGGACCAAATTATCAAACCTTTGATTTCTTTATTAGAGAGAAAGCCAGGAAGATCAAAATCATTGGAAATCCCTAAATCTCAGTTTAACCAGTAGCTTCCTTAGCAGGTCTACAGAACCCATTTAAAGATCCCCAATTTAAAGCAATGATGACATAGCTTGATTTTTTCCCTCTGAAAATACACCTATGGGTGCACTATATACAAATGCCGCCGCTCTCTTGCCTGCTCCAGCATGATGCATCAAGGACAGGATGGAGAAGCTCTTACAGACAGAAAGTGGCAAGTTGTCTGTGAGTCTCAGAGGTGATTACAAACATATTTAGTCATGAAAAGACCAGCTCCAGACATAAGCCCAAGAGCAGCATCTGGGGATGCAGTTTTCTCAGGCATACCCATTTCCCTTGGAGTTGACAGTCCCCAAAGATGCTGTCTTCCGAAGCAGCCAGCTGCCATCTGTACTTCTGAAACAGCAGAGCTACCAACAAAAGAGCCAGCTTTTCTGTGCCATTCACCTCCATCTCACCCAATTATCACTCCTGGCAATACCCAAATTCAGGTGCCAGTGAGCAATGATAGGGCTGGAGGGTGAGGATCAGGGGCGTTCCACCATTCAAGACATTTATACTGAACAAAGTGCCATGCTAGACGCCACAGGGATTTCACACCGAAAAACAAGGAGAGGCTTCCGAGATGCTCACAAATCTAGTGAGAGAGCAAGACTCAACTAGGGTATATTCCAGAAAACCTATATGGAAAGAAAATAAGTAGTGCAGATTTGGCTCAGTAAATAGAATATGAACCCAAGTCATTTTTCAATTATAAATATTGTCCTTAAGAATGTGTCCCTTTCTCCACATTGCCCCCTAGGACTCTTTCTTCCTTTCGTATTCTACAATTATCAAAGGCTTGTGCTCTGGCATTTCTAACTGGTTTAATCATTCTAATTATGTCATAAATGTTTGTTTTCCCTCTCCAACAAGACCACAGAAAACTCAGGTAGTCGCTCACCTTTCTGTCCCATCATTGGCCTTAAGAGTATTCTGCATACGGTAGGAGCTCTGTACATGGTGCTGACGGAAACATAAAATCCAGTATCTAAAACTCCAATATGGGGTCTGGAGAATGTCATGGTTCTTGGATTGCTCAACTGCTTATAGGAATTTGCCTGCTTTAGTCAAGTCGCAGGATTCTACAGTTACATAAGTTTAGGGCTAGAAGAGACCTTTTAAATCATAAGATGTTTTTACCAATGAGTAGCTGATGTCCAGAAATGGGAAGTGACTTTCCTAAGGCCATGAAATAAATGGAAAAGCCAGGACTGGAATCTCGGGTCTCTGAAGCATCAGATGAAAGTCAAAAATGTTATAGAGTCCAGAGATAAAATAAGGAACCTCCTCTCAGTAGCACAGGGAGAAACAATACATATCTGCATTTTATTACAACTGAAAAATTGGCCTGTGTAATCAGATGCACTTTCTCAGCTAAATGTTTTCCAGTTCATTATTTTGCTTAAAAATTGATTAAAATGTTCAAAAATCTATTTCCATTTCCAAAATGGATTTCACTGCAGTAGACTCAGTATATTAATAAACACATATAAATGTCACTCTATGAAAAACACATTGTCTGCAAATAACCTTTCAATTAGAAACAGATGCTATGGGCTTTCAGCTTCTAAAGTGTTTTTATTTTAAATGGCCTTTTCACAGCTGAAACCAGGTTGCTCTTTCTTTCTAGTCCACACACATTTTGAAGGTCGGACCTGCCCCCGGGATCACTTGTTGCTTGCAAGCATCCAGGAATCATCGCCTGTTGGTGTAGAATATGCTCTTGTGTCTGTCTTGTCAATAAAGATTATCCCACCCTTGCCACTAGGCAAGCCATTTCACATAGACTTGGTGAGAGGAAAAGAAACAGTGTTAGTTGCAGTTATGTCGATATTTCTCATCAGATTCAAATTCCACAAATATGTACTGAGTGCCTACTAAGTTTTAGACCCTGTGAGAGGCATTTTCATATGGGTTTTCTCTCCTTAGCCTTGAAACAGATGGTACTGTGGACTGATGGACAGGTAAGAGATAACAATATCCACCACTTAGGGAACTGTCCTAAGTATTTTACATACATTAGCAAATTTATCATTTCCAACTTACAGATGAAAAAAACCGAGGCTCAGACTTAGTATGCGGTAGAGTAGGGATTCAAACCCAGGTGCTTTAATTCCACAACTTAGCTTCTAACTGTTAAGCTATTCCACCTCTCTGCAGCCTGTACTGACAGGAGATTCTAGTCCTCTGCCTAGGTTCCTCTTCTTCCTCTTCAACAATGTTAGAGACTATCTGAAGCCCACAGTCCCTTTATTTACAGGCCAGAGGTCCACCAGCTTTTCAGGTTTACACAGCACTTTCAAATACAGACTGTTCTATGACACACACTCACACACTTTAATTACCATAGTTCATATGTACAGTCATGCATTACATAATGATTCAGTCAACAACAGACTGCAGATACGACAGTGGTCTCATAAGATTGTAATAGTGTATTTTTACTGTACCTCTTCTATGTTTAGATACATGAGTACTTACCATCATATTACCACTGCCTGTAGTATTCAGTACAGTAACACAGTGCACAGGTTTGTAGCCTAGGAGCAACAGGCTCCACCATATAGCCTATGTGTGCAGTAGGCTATACCATATAGGTCTGTGGAAGTACACTCTATGATGTTGCACAATGATGAAATTGCCTAACGATGCATTTCTCAGAATGTATCCTTGTCGTTAATTGATGTACAACTAACTGGTAAACAGGAAAATAATACCCTTATAAAATTGAAATTGTGACTGTTTATATGCATTTTTTTTTTCTTAGCCTGTCAATACTTTGAGCATCTGAACATAGAATTCACTAACAGAATTGACTAGATTATTGTACCAGATATCCACTAATCCTGCCTCTTTTTCCTATCGGCTTAGTTCGGTCAACATGCTGTCTTAGAAGCACATAGGGCCCACCCAGTTCTCCTAGGTTCTTGTGTAAAAGAACAACCCAAAACAAGGATCCAGAGCCATCTCTCTCAGACATCACTCAAGTCTGTGCAAAGTCTGCAAATGCTTCTCCATCTCTCCCTGCCTTTGTCTCCAGAACAAGTTGCTCCGTTAACTCCTTATTCAGTACTCCTCATTTCCTCAGGCTGCAGGGTACGCCTGATTTCCAAGTCCCTGCTAGTACTGTCACACATTTTTCTCATTCAGGAAAGAGTATTTGAATGCAAATGAATCTCCTCTAATTAATACAAATACGCACATCATTGCAAACATCGGTATTAATATTATGATTCATAACAAATTAGCCCTGACAGCCCCCACCCTTGTTTATACCCCTTTCATCATGTTACCTTCACCTTTTAAGGTAAAGGCTAATATGTACTTACTAGAATATGTATTTCCTAGGAATTCAACATGGTATTTCAAATGTGCTAAGATCCTTATTAGGACTGTTACTGTTTTTCTTGGTGTTCTGGACTAAGTTGCGTAGGTTTTGAGTGATTTACTCAACTCTATTTTTCCCATAAATCCTATGATTTTTGTGTGCAATTTTACATAACCTGAGCTTTTCCAAGTTTGTATACCCTGCATCATAGCAGAAACATTTGAACTGGCAGCACAACCAAAGGATTAAACTTTATCCAGTTACCTTAAGACTCACATGGTCCCTCTTCAACACCGAGTCGCTGTCAGAACAGAACGAATTACTGCATTTACCGTGCTTATTTATATAGTCTGATATATAACTCAGTTTTTAGTTGCAAACAACAGACTGTAACTAAGCAGAAAAGGAATTTATTAAACGACATGTGCTCACAGAATACCTGGGTGGGCCAGCAAATCAGGCTGGGAGACCATTGCTCTCTGAGGCCACTCCAGTTCACCCCGCTTCTGGTGACACCGCCAGCAGCACTATGGCTTGTACAGCAGACGCCTGTGCTGCAGAACCCTGTTTATGCTGCAGGGAAAGCTGCATGTCTCTCTGCCATCCTTGCTGGAAACAGTTCTGTGGGAGGCCCTCTCGTTCCCATGACCCTCTTCCGAATCACAGTTAGCCCTTTGATATCCCTGAGAAGTTGGGCCTGGGATACAGTGGGGTACAAGCTGCAAGGGAGGCCCGGAGAGTGACTTTTTGACTTGTACTTTGAGGAGGCAGAGTACATAAGGCTAGAAATTCCCTAAAAGCCAGAAGAATGTTCAAAAGGTACCACATAGCTAGAGTAGGGATTAAATTTTACACAAGTCACAACAAATACTGATCTCTCAGTACCAGGTTGACGTCCCTGCTCCTCACAGCTTGCTTAATTCAGGATTCTGTCTGATGTACATCAGCTTAAAAACAAATATGCCCATTTTCTTTTTTTCTTTTCGAAATGAAGTCTTGCTCTGTTGTCCAGGCTAGAGTGCAGTGGCACCATCTCTGCTCACTGCAACCTCTACCTCCTGGATTCAAGCAATTCTCGTGCCTCAACCTCCCAAGTAGCTGGGATTACAGGCACCTGCCACCACACCTGGCTAATTGTTGTTTTTTCAGTAGAAACGGGGTTTCGCTATCTTGGCCAGGCTGGTCTCGAACTCCTGATATCAGGGGATCCGCCTGCCTCAGCCTCCCAAAGTGCTGGGATTACCGGCGTGAGCCACCGTGCCCGGCCTTAGCCACCGCACCCGGCCCCCATTTTCTAACAAAATTTGATCTTATATGGTGATCAACATTTGAAACTATCCCCAAGGTTCCAAGGCTGCACTTGTCAATGGATGATATCCCAGGGGGTAATAATTCGTATGAGCACGTGGGGATTTTGACTTGCTGATAAACCAGGACATATGTGCATCACAGATTTCTACAGACCACAGGATATGCCCAATTTCCAGGTCCCTGATGGTACTATCACATTTTTCTTATTCAGGAAAGGGTATCTGAATGCAAACGAATCTGCCCTAATTAATATAAAAATGTACATCATTGCAAACATTGGTATTATGATTGGTAACAGATTAGTGATAATATTCCTCACAACAGATCCTTCCACTTTAGCATATTAATAGGCTACACTATTCATTTTCTAGTGAAAGTTTCTCCCTTCAATATGTTAATTACATCATCTGAATGAGAACTTTAGACATGCTAGGATACATTTGCATACATAATTTTTAGCTACAGTTACATTTCCCCAGGAAACTCCTTAGTCATTCATTTCCAGTCTATTGCTTAGCACCTAAAACTGACTTTGATCTTTGGCCCAGCCATGGACAATCTACCAGCCTCACCGTGCCGATCACTCTTAGTGCCCGGAACACAAGAAACTTCTTTCTCTTTTTCCTCCTGTGATGCACCCTGCTCCTTCTACCACAGGGGTTTGATATGCTTTTCCCTCCACCTTCCACCCCAAAGATCTTGGGAGAACCTTCCCCATGACCAGCCCCTGCACTACCCCTGGCTCAGGTAAATTGTGACACACACTTATAGGACCATGTATCTCTCTCTCTCGGCATAACTGGTTGCTATACTTATGCAGATATGCATATAATCACCTGGTGAACACTTTCTGCTCCTAAAGCATAATAAGCTCCCAGAGTGTAGGAATTGCATGTCTTTTTGCTCACTGCTGTGTTCCAAGGATGAGTAGGGTTTCTTGCCCATGGTAGATGCTAAAAATCATCTGATGCACAAATGAATGGGTTCATGCGTTTAGAGTGATTGACTTCACCCATTTGTTTATTTATTTGCTTAATTTAACTCAGAGTTTCAAAGTATCTGACTTTTCTCTCAAAGGTGACAATGTCTCCATTTCACAGATGGGGAAACTGAAGCAGTGCTATTAAATATTTGCTAATAAAGTCACATGGCTAGTACATACTAGAGATGGCCTGGGTTTGGCCTAGGGCAACTCCACTCATTAGGGCCACCCTGTTGGTGCACCATCCTCTGCCACGTGCTCAAAGGAAATTGCAGAAGAAAGCAAGCCCATGATTCTGGCCCTCAGGGAGCTTGTGAATCGCCAAACCTTAAGCAAAAGCAGAATCACCCATTTCCTTTATTATTTTTTTAAAGGTGTTGCCACTCAGTCTGCTAAGATCCCAAAGAATGACAAGATATCCAGGGAATTTATGATGCTGATAATGGTGATGGCTAACAGCCATTGTATTACTGCTGAGCACTATTCTAAGCACTGTAAGTGTACTATGTTATTTGGTCCTCGAAAACCTCCTGTGAAATAGGTATTACTATTAATCTTCATTTTACAGATGAGGAAAGTGAAGCATGGAGCTGTTAAGCTGGTCACACAGTCAAGAGTAACGCATCCAGCACACAAACCCAGGCAATCAGCCATGGGAGCCTGAGCTGCAAAACCATGACAGACCACACAGCATGCTGCAAGGGAGTACCTGACGCTTCCAGGGGAGTCTGAGCTGGGTGCTGAACCAGCCTAGACACATGCACTAAAGGAAAGAAGAGAATGAAAGAGCCTCTTCATTCTTGCGAGGTGGTGATGAGGGTGGGGCTAAAAGTTCCAATCCTCTTATCAAATGGTTGGTTACCCTGGCACCCAGCCCCCATCCTGATGCTATGCAGAAGCCCACCAAGAGTTGCCTCATTAGAACAAAAGATGCTCTGATCACTCAGGAAATTCCAAGGGATTTAAGAACTCTGCATCAGGAACTGGGGTCAAAGATCAAATATCAGGACAAAATATTATCCTAGTGCCCCCATCTAAGCATTTTAGGAGCTCTGTGCTGGAAACTGGGAGGCAGAGACCAAATATATATTTCATATTATATCACAACATCACAGTAATCTTGTGGAATTTCAGTAGTTTAAATTTAAATAGCCATGAGTGATTAATAGCTACTGTATTGGCTGGCACATATCTAGACAACAGAAGCTGCTCTCTAATATTAGAAACAGCAAGGCTGCTTAGCAGAGGCTGTTGAGATTGGAAGAGACCTTAGAGTTTATCTGGTATAATTCTCTCATCTCACAAATAAGAAAACTAAGGCCCAAACAGAAGCGACTCACACAAAACCATTGCAGCAAGAGAGGTACGGCAGTCTAGAGTGTTGGTCTTCTGCATCTGATCCAATGCCTTTTCCATTCCACAGGCTGCTTCTGTTACTGATGCAAAAATAGCTCTAATTTTGTTTAATTCTGGTATGTGGAACTGACGCAGCTCATAGGCAAAGCTAACTAAAGATCATGCGCTCCCCCTGTTGAGCCAGGCATCTCCAATGTCCATCAGGTAAGTATATTAGTTATCTCCGTGGAAAAAAAAAAAAAAAAAAAAACAGAACCCACGCTGGTTAGTTTATTAAGGAAGGTTAGGCAGTTTGCACAATCTCTGACAGGGCCTGAGAGCCAGGCTCAGAGGTGATGCAGTCACGAACTGTTGACAAATTACACCACCACTGCTCCAGTGGGGACTCAACCATGTCTGCCACTGGACTCAGGGAAAGGAGTTCCCCATCTCTGGTGCTGGGCGTAGGACTCCACCCCAGAACCTCTGCTCCTCCAAGCTGGGTGTCACCACTACCACGCTCACCAGAATGCATTCCAGGTCCCACCTCTTCCCACCTCCCATTTTCTTTGGAATTTAATCTCAGGCATGAGGGATCTGAGACTCTTCCTGCAAGGAAGAAAAAAACATTATGGCTTCTACCAGATGCAGCAACCGCATAAGGCAGAAAGATCCCCACGCATTAGGAAACGAATTCAAAAGAAGGCAGCGACAACACTTAACAAATGGCCTGTCAAGAAAATAATCCATCTGCAGTGGCCTAAGACCATGGATCTCACAGCCCATCTTTCTAAGCAGCATCGCTGACTCAGAGCTTTTTACATTTAAAACTATGTCTCTACGTTGCAAATATCCCGAGTAAGTCACCAGGGGCTCTTTTTAATTTTTTCAAAAGATACATTTATTCACAGGAACATCTGTATTGATAAAGCTATATATGGTGGGAACTAAATTATGCATCTCAATTCTCAAGTGTGGAGAGTTTCTCTTAGTTTTTTCTTTTTAAATCTGGATTTTCTCATTAATAAACTCAAATATAGCACAGCCAGGAAGACAAATAATTCTAACAAGTTTTTCCTCAAAAGTGGTAACAGCAAGATCAGGGTGAGGAGTGAATCTGAGAAATCTTCTAAAAATGAAATATTAGTGAAATGTGGAACATAATCATCAAGGCCCTTCCATTCTAACATTCTGTGAACATAAGCAAAGGACTCCAAAGCACTCTAAGTGTTTGCATCTGAAGGACGAGGAATGTTGTCTTGGACACTGACATGACTGTGATGGGGAAAGCCTGGAAGGGGATTTAATTTTTGACAACAAACGGGAGAACACACCAACACATTATGTGACAGATTTCACTGGCAGCCCCAGAGAAGGAGCCAGCCTTGTGGATTTAGAGGGTCTCTGTGTCCTAAGAGGGGCTGACACCCATGGGGAGTGGGTATCAACACAAGGGTGCTGAGGGCTAAGAACTAGACCTTCAGAGACCTCACTAACTAATGGCCAAGCAAGAGAGATGAACCAGTGAAGGCGCCGAAGCCCTGGTTTGCTGAGTGGCCAGAGGACAAGATGGGTACTTATCACCCTGGGAAAACTGCAAACCTCTATCCCAAGTACATTTCCTGGCCCTGACTCCAACTCCACTCAGCTGCCCATGCTTCTGGAGAGAGCCCACTGCCACAACCCACCCTCACTTAACTGCCTCCAAGTTAATGTTCACATGCATAATTACATATTTTAGAACACGCCAGGCAAGCAGAAAGAAATTAAGAGGTATTTTAGGTCTATTGTTGCTCAACACAGAGAAGCTTTCACAGCAGCTGTCTGTTTGAGAAACCCCCGAGTAGCAGGACAGACCTGGACCTGCAGGCTCCAGCTCATGGTGCAGAAACGCAGTCATGGTTGAGGTTCAAAAATCCCAATTTCTCTAGATTCCCACCTAAGTCTATCAGAGTGACTTTTGAAAATGTAAATCAGATCCTGTCACTCCCCTACTTAAAACCCTTCAAGGGCTCCTATCACATTCAAAATGGAGCCCAATCTTCATCACAGTCTGGCTGTTCCCTCTTCCTCCAGCCTCACGGAGGACTCCTTGCTCCTCTCCTGGCCAGCCCCAGGCTCCCCTTCTGTTCCTCAAGCATGTTCCTTTGCAACTCAGGGGCTGGGGGCTTGCACTTCCCTCTGGCTCGAATAGTCCAGCCCTGACCCTTTCCCCAGTAACCCCTTCCTCCTCACTCATCTCTGTGTTGCCCACTGCCTCAAAGAGGGCCTTCCTGCCCAGCCCCTCAAACACGGCACTCACACCTGCACCCTCCATCACATCAAGGGAATGGTAGTGCTTGCTTACTTGGGTTCTTTTTGTTCTTTCATTTAAAAAAATTTTATCGTAGAAACACTTAATGTGAGATCTAATCTGTTAATAGGTTTCTAAGTACACCATACAGTACTCATAACTACAGGCACACGCTGTATAGTGGATCTCCAGAGCTTATGCATCTTGCCTACCTGAAACTTTATACCTGATTAGCAACTCTCCCTTCCCCCACCCCCTGGAAACCATCATTCCATTTTTGTTTTTGTTTCTATGAGTTTATTTTAGATACCTCATAAAAGTGGATTCATGAAGTTCTCGTTCTTCTGTGAGCAGTTGATTTCATTTAGCTAACGTCCTCCACGCTCACCCATGTCATCACACACTGCTTACTTGTTTTCTCATTTACGCACTGGGATGTGAGCTAAGAGAGGACAGGGACATTGTCTATCCTGTTACTGCTTTGATCCTGGCACCTAGAATAGTACTTAGGTCACTTAATTTGGTATAAAAATAAACGGAGTAAATGAAAAGAAAATTAGACGGTTACTAAGTCCTTTTACATTTTTGAAAATAAACTTTATCTAAACATGTTTAGGAGCCCACTAGACATACTACGTGGAAGATCCAGATGAGTCAGACCCTGCTCACTATCTGGGAGGGGGCTGCAATGCGTGCGCGCATGCGCGCGCGCACACACACACACACACTATATTTAAAGCAGGGGTCCTAAAGTCCCCTGAGCATCAGAGTCACTGGGAGTGACTCTGTTTATATATTATATGTATATAACAAACATATATACAATACATGCAATATATTATATGTATGTGACATATACACATGCAATGTTATATGTATGTAACATATATACATGCAATATGTTATATGTATGTAACATATAGACATGCAATATGTTATATGTATGTAACATATAGACATGCAATATGTTATATGTATGTAACATATAGACATGTAATATATGTATGTAACATATATACAATAGATATAATATGTATGTACATATATACAATACATATATGTATGTAACATATACACAATACATATATTATATATAACATATATACAATACATATAATATAATATATACAATACATATATAATATATACAATACATATATAAATATATACAATACACATAATATATTATATATTATATATAACATATATACAATACATATAATATATTATATATAATATATATACAATACATATATATTATATATAGTATATATACAATACATATATTATATCCTATATATCCTATATATAATATATATACAATATATATAATATATAAATATACATACAATATATATTATATATAATATAGCTATATAATATATATTATATTATACAGATATGTATTATATATTAAATATATATTATATATAATTATATATAATAAGATATATAATATATAAGATATATAATATATAATTATATATAATAAGCTATATATGATATATTATATATAATTATATATAAGATATATATTATTATAATATATTATATAAGATATATACAATATATTATATAAATTATATATTATATTATAAGATATATTATATAATATATATAATATACATTTATATATGATAATGTATAATATATAATATAAGATATACATTATTATATATATTATATATAATTATATAATATATAACTGTATATTATATATCTGTATATATTTTATATATATATATATAAAAAATGTAATTTACAATTATACTGATTCCTGGACTCTACCCAAATCCACTTAGCCCAATCCCCAGAAGTAGAGCTTGGGGATCTAAAGTGTCCAGGAAGATTCCCAGGATCCAGGAGGCTTGGGAGGCAGTGTTATCCAGGTAGAGAGAAGAAGGCTGCACAGAGAAGGCAGCATCTGAGATGGACTGAGATGGGTGGGATTTGGATATGCACTAATGGGGGAAGCTCAGGCACTTCTGATATAGGGAACAAAGATGCTGGGAGATGGTGAGGTAGGGGCAGAAAACAGCATTTGGTCCCAAGTGGCAGTGGCACAGGGGGAAAACGGTGAGATGAGATGGAAAGGTAGCCTGAAGACCCACTGCGGTGGGCCCGGGACACGGGGTTGTATAAAGTCTGGTTCTGAGGAGGGAGGGGAAGCATCAGGGCTGGGTTTCTGTGAGACTGATGGATGGCCACAAGCAAAGTCAAACAAAAGCCATGAAAGGTGAGGGGACTGGGAAGAGGCTCGGACAACCTGGTCAGAAAGAAAATGACGACCTGAGTAATAACTAACATCTGCATGGAGTGTTATGGCCCCTAAAACACTTTTGACACACTTCACCCCATTCAAGCCTGGCAAGCAATTTCTTGAGCCAGAAATTGTGATTTCCAATTTACAGATAAGTAGTCAAGGTCTTAGAAAGGTTACGTGCATTATCTACAGTCATGGGTAGAAAGAGAGCATGTCATGATTCGAATCCTGTTACTCTGATTCCAGAGGTATAGTGGGATTGGGGAGTGCGGGGCAAGGAAATAAAACTAGCCTTGAGTTTCCATCATTTCTAGGCACAGGGCTGAGTGATTAGCACATACTATTAAACCTCATCACATCTCTGTGAGATAAGAAGCCCAGTTCACAGACAACGGTGCATATTATTCTTTTCCTCCAGAAACAGAAAGGAAGGGGTGGATGTGAGAGATGTCAAGAAGACAAAGCCAGTGCAATTTGGAAAATGACTGGGTGCAGGAGCAATGATGGAAGGGGGGACCCAGCCCCATGGGAGCTAGTGGACTTCTCTCTAGCACCCTGCCTGCATTTTCATTAATTGCCTCTTTGGGGCCTATTTTGGTTACCCAGGTCTCTTCACTTACACGTTCTTCACTTTTTATTGAAAACACTTTAGTACAAGAACACCACACAGATCCTTAGCTTCTTTCTGGTGGAATCAAAGAAAAGTTTAAAAGAAACTGATACTGCAGTCACTTCAAAGGAGATGAGTTTTCATCAGGCAGGGATAAAAGAGACCTGGGGACTCCTCCCAGGTGTCATTTCTCCCCTCTGGATGCCACTAAAAGATGATCGACAATGCCTAATTAGGGCCGCAAAGACACACACTTTAGACTCACCTCCGGTGGAAGCAGTGTTTTAATAAGCTCATTCACTTTTTATATCACTATTAAAAACTGTTTAAACAGAAATCAACCTTTATGTTACATTTACAAAATACAAAGTTTAAAATCCTATGTAACAAAGCAAGTATTTTTGCCTCTGAGTTATCACCTCTGTGTTTAAAAATACATACATAATGGCTTCATCTTTCTTTCCTGGTGGACACAGAACATGCACATGTTTTAGCTGGTTCTAAACTGCAAGACTGAATACAGATGCTAATTAACTTCCCATTACCATCTGGGTCTTACTTCCAGGATCAAATGTGCACCTCTCTCCTTAACTTCTGTTTCCAGTGCAGCTCAGAGCCCAAAAAGGTGTAAACAGTCCTAAGGGGACACCAAAAAGCGAGTGGCTCATCTCCAGCTCTCTTCCTTCTCAGAGGGAGTGCATAAGCCTCAATTAATCCTTCATTGGACCACCTTGCTTCTTAAAGAGGCAAGGCAGATTTTTTGAACATTTCAGACACCACACAATCCAAGAAACACTTCAAATGATGGTGAGCAGACTTCATCATCAATACCAGGAATGCTACAATTAACTACAGCAAATGTGGTGATAGACTTGTGGTATCCAATATAAAGAAAGCTAAAAATTACCCTGTCATTCATAAAACTCAAAATTCCAATGATTTTTAGCCCAAATAATAATTCTGTTCTGCTGTAGGGCTAATTTTTTTTTTTTTTTTTTTTTGAGAAGGAGTCTCGCTCTTTCACCCAGGCTGGAGTGCAGTGGCGCGATCTGGGCTCACTGCAGGCTCCGCCCCCCGGGGTTCACGCCATTCTCCTGCCTCAGCCTCCTGTGTAGGTGGGACTACAGGCGCCCGCCACCTCGCCCGGCTAATTTTTTGTATTTTTAGTAGAGACGGGATTTCACGGTGTTAGCCAGGATGGTCTCGATCTCCTGACCTCGTGATCCGCCCGCCTCAGCCTCCCAAAGTGCTGGGATTACAGGCGTGAGCCACCACCCCCGGCCCCCTGTAAGGCTAATTTTATGAAAGGGTCAGGTATAGGGTATCAACAAGGAAAACCCAAAAGCAGGTAATATCATTTATAATCATTTCAGAATTCAGTAAGCCACCAACTCCCATATTGCAGAAATTTGCTGCCCTTCTGACCATTCAAAGATACTTGAGACTTCATGGAAAACCTGCACCAACCTCCAGAAGAATAAAAGACACTACAAGCAGTGAACAGGTGTCATGTTCTACCTTCTCTCTCATCAGAACAAAATCATGCTTCAAAAGGGCACACCCTATTTCATATAAATGTTGGCATTTGTATGAACTGAATATGTACTATACTGAACACCATTCTAATATGCAAACTCTATTTGTGGAAAAAAAATTATCTTCTAAGGACTATATTAAGAACTACATTAAGATCTCCAGAGATCTTCTCAAATAGCTTCAGGGTCATGCCAGAGGTTCACTGCCTTGTTATATTTGCCTAAGAAGTATCAGTGGAATGATTTCCATGCTTTGCATTTCCACTAGACCCGAGAGGATATCAAGACATTCTCCTTAGGACAAAAGTAGTGGCTCTGATGAATTCACACATGTCTCTGGAGTAAATATGAAAAGTGATGATAAAGAAAATTTATCTTGCTATTTCTTAAAAGCTAGATTCTTATTTGAAATATGTATTTGAAATTAATTAAAGAGATAATATAAATAATATAGAAAACAAAATTCAGGTGAATACTCTTCTGATTTTAAATCTGTAAGCTAAAGAGCAATAAAAATTATAAAATGACAAATTTAATGTTTCAGAGACACTGGGAGGAGGATGGTATCAGGTACTCCTTTAAAAGTCATATGTCCAAAGTTAAGTTGTTATCAGCTTTAAAAATTCTATTATAACTACAGCACTATTTATGTTAGTCCCATAGTAACCACAAAGAAATTACAGCAGATGCACAAATGAGAAAGATAAAAAAAACAAACAAAGCTTAGCAACACAGAAAACCACCAAACCAGAGCGAAAAAAAATGAGAGTAAAAAAGGAAAAAAAGATCTACAAAACCACCAAAAAACAATTGACAAAATGGCAGGAGTAAGTCCTTACTTATCAATAGTAATCCTGAATGTAAATGGATTAAATTCCCTAATTAAAAGACAGAATGGGTCAGGCACAGTGGCTCATGCCTACAATCCCAGCACTTTGGGAGGCTGGGGCGGGTGGATCATGAGGTCAGGAGTTCGAGACTAGCCTGGCCAACACAGTGAAACCCTGTCTCTACTAAAAATACAAAAAATTAGCTGGGCGTGGTGGTGGGTGCCTATAATCCCAGCTACTCAGGAGAGTGAGGCAGGAGAATCACTTGAACCCGGGAGGCAGAGGTTACAGTGAGCTGAGATCGCGCCATTGCACTCCAGTCTGGGCGACAGAGTGAGACTCTGTCTCAAAAAAACAAAAAACAAAAAAAAAAGGGTTTTAAAATGAGCTGAAGACCTTAATAGACATTTCTCAAAAGAAGATATACAAATAGCCAACAGGCATGTGAAAAGATACTCAACAACACCTATCATCAGGAAAATGCAAATCAAAACCACAATGAGCTACCACCTCACCCCAATTGGAATAGCTATTACCAAAAAGACAAAAAAAAAAAAAAAAGCCAAGTGTAGTGGCTCACACCTTTAATCCCATCACTTTGGGAGGCCAAGGCAGGAGAACTGCTTCAGCTCAGGAGTTCAAAAGCAGCCTGGACAACACAGTAGGACCCTGTCTCTAGAAAAAAAAAAAAAAAATTGCTGGGCATGGTGGTACATGCCTGTAGCCCCAGCTACCAGGAGGCTAAGGTAGGCAGACTGCTTGAGTCCAGGAGGTTGAGGCTGCAGTAAGCCATGATCATGCCACTGCACTCCAGGCTGGGTGACAGAGGGAGACCCTGCCTCAAAAAAAAAAGAAAATGCAAACAAAATTGTTGGCAAGGATGTGCAGATAAAGGAACCCTTTACATTGCACACTGTTGGTGACAATGTAAATTAGTACAGCCACTTTGGAAAACAGTTTGGAGGTTCCTCAAAAAATTCAGAACCAAACTATTGTATGATCCTGCAATCCCACTACTGGGTATATGTCCAGAGGAAAGAACATCAGTATATTGAAGAAATATCTGCACTCCCATGTTTACTGCAGCACTATTGACAATAGCCAAGAGATGGAATCAACTCAAGTGTCCAACAACAGATGCACAGATAGAGAAAATGTGGCATGTACACACCGTGAAAGTTAATTATACAAATTGTGTCAGTCTTGTCATACCCAACTAAATCAGAGTTGAGGGGCCAGGGAAGAAAAGCACTTGGGACACATAGCACCTGCTCCAAGAGTTAAATGTTCCACAAGCTCAGGTGCTGAAACAGCCTGCTGTAACCCTAAGACCAGTTTTACCTAGTAGCTGCTGAAATGACCTCCCAAGACTCTAAAACTGGTTTTATTTACCGTCATCAGTCACCAATCAGAGCTTTACCATCTCTCAAAAGCCTCTCTAGTGCCAATGACCTTTCTTTCAAAACAATACATAACATTTCTCTTTCTAATAAAACTCCCAACTTTCTATTTGTTCTCTGGACATACCGAAGACCACCTGGTCTGTATGTATGCCCCGAATTGAAACTTCTTGCTTCCCAAATGTTTGTTTTTGAGACAGTGTCTTGCTCTGCCACCCAGGGCTGGAGTGCAGTAATATGATCTCAGCTCACTGCAACCTCTGCCTCCCAGGTTCAAAAGATTCTCATGCCTCAACCTCCCAAGTAGCTAGGATTATAGGCATGCACTATCACACCTGGCTAATATTTGTATTTTCAGTAGAGACGGGATTTCGCCATGTTGGCCAGGCTGGTCTCAAACTCCTGGCCTCAAGTGATCTATCTACTTTGGCCTCCCAAAGTGCTGGGATTACAGGTGTAAGCCACCGTGCCTGGGGCCAAATAAAATGTTTTAAATTTAGAGATTCATCTCTATATTTTACTTGATTTTGGCAACACAATGGAATATTACACAGCCATAAAAAAGAATGAAATCCTGTTATTTATGACAACATGGATGGATCTAGAGGACGTCATGTTAACTGAGAAGATCCAGACATACAAAGACAAATACCACATGATCTCACTGATATGTGGAAGCTTAAAAAAATTCATAACACAGTAACAGAGAATAAAACAGTGGCTACCATAGATGGGTAGAGAAAGGAGGATAGGGAGAGGCTGGTCAAGGGGTACAAAGTTTCAATTAGATAGGAAGAGTAAGTTCTGGTGTTCAATTGCACAGTAGAGTGACAATGGTTAACAGTAAGGTATTGTATATTACCAAATAGTTAGAAGAGAGGCTTTTGGATGTTCTCACCACAAATAATAAATGTATGAGATGACAGATATGTTAACTATCCTGATTTGATCGTTATACAACATATATACATCAAAACATCAAATTGTACCCCATAAATATAAATACAGTGTGTCAATTTTTTTTAAAGTCATGACGTTATCCTGCTCCACTGAAAACTACCGCCCCATCTGAGGAGCTCAGACAGGAGCAGTCAGAGGTGGGGGAGGCAACAAAACAAGTGTCATTCATCTTTTTTAAAATATTATTTTTTAACTGACAAAAATGGTATATATTTATGGTGTCAACATGTTTTGAAATAGTTTACATTGTGAAATGGATAAATCAAGCTAATTAAGACATGCATTTCTTCATATACTTTTTTGTGGTGAGAAAGCCTAAAATCTCCTCTCTTAGCAATTTTCAAGAATACATCATTATTAGCTATTATCACCCTATTATACAACAGAGCTCTTGAACTTTCTTCTCCTCTCTAACTGAAATTGTGTATTCCTTGATATTTCTTCAGTCCCCACTCCTAGACCTTGGTAGCTACCATTCTACGGTTTCTATGAGTTCAATTTTTTTAGATTCCACATATAAGTGAGACCACATGTACACCTTTGTCTTAAAAGAGACAGTGTTGGCTATAATTCTGAGTAAGATGAAAAGTGCTGGCCAGGTGCAGTAGCTCATGCCTGTAATCCTAGCACTGTGGGAGGCCAAGGTGGGAGGATCGCTTGAGCTCACGAGTTCAAGACCAGTCTGGGAAACATGGCAAAACCCCATATCTATTCAAAGATAGAAGAAGAAAGAAAAAGAATAGAAAAATGCTTCAGTCAGCAAGCATCAAACCAAAATCACTTACTTTCTTGCCAAAGCTAAACTAAGCTAAATTTAAACAAGCCACCCTGTTATCTATAATGAAACAGAGATTTTTATTCTGTAATCTCTTTCCCCAGGTTGGTCACCTTTTCTTGTGCAGTGTCACATTAAGAACTCCAGCCAGTAGGCCTCTTCTGAGGCCATTCCTAGGTGAGTTGTGATTGCTGCTTCTGTCCATGATTTCTATAAGATGCAGGACTGAGCTCACTGAATTTTCCCACAGTCATCACAAAACACTAATACCAAAAATGCCCACATTTCATTAAATGTGACAGCTCTTTCCTGCCCCATGGCTCAGTGGAGCACTGCGAGGCTTAAAAGGAAGCATGTCCCTCCTTGCAAATGCCTAGTCTGAGATCAAAGATAGGGCCCTTAGCTTTGTGGAAATCTACGTCATTCCAGAGAAGTTGACATGACTTCCATCAATTTAAAAGATGCAGCTGATTAATTTCAGGCATGCTGCAGCTTTTTTTTTTTTAATGCCAAACACTAAGCATTCAATACAGTCTGACAAACCAAACTGCACATTAAGAGCTTGTTGGAGCTAATAAACGTAGTTAATCTTGAGGGGGTGTGGGGAACGTATGACAACTTCTCCCACATTTGCTCTTTTACAAAGGGAAGTATATTTTCTTCTCTTGGCCATTGTAGAGTGAGAAGGATTCCTTAAGTACCATCCCTCTCACTCTTCCAACCCTCTAAGGTCTTCTCTAATGATATATTTACAAGAAAATGCCATTGCTCTCTGAGGTTACTAAGGGACCACTCACTCCCCCTAGGAATCAGGCTCTACTTCTCTCCACCTAAATGAAACTGCGTTCTCTAAGTCTAAAGGACACTCAAGACCTTCTGGTGGCTAAATACAAGAGTTCATCCCATTAAAAAGAAAAAAATACCCACTCTACCTGCCCTCTCCACCAGCTGCCCTGTCTTTCTTTCCTCCCCTTCACAGCTTATCTTCTTAAAGGCGCTGTTGCTGCCATTCCCTCACTGCTAACCCCACCATGCCCCCACCCTCTTCAACCTAGCTTCAGGGTCATTATACAAGGGAAACAGTTCTTACTAAGGTGTCCAGTCATAAATGGTGCTGGGTCCCATCAGGTTTGACTTCCGTCCCAAGCTGGGAGCAGAAAATATCTTTTTTCCTTTTTCTTTTTCTTTTGAGACAGAGTCTCACTCTGTCACCCAGGCTGGAGTATAGTGGCCCCATCTTGGCTCACTGCAGCTTTGGCCTTCTGGGTTCAAGTGATCCTCATGCCTTAGCCACCCAAGTAGCTGTGATTACAGGTGGGTGTCACCACGCCTGGCTAATTTTTGTATTTTTAGTAGAGGCAGGATTTTTTTTTCATATGCCCAGGCTGGCCTCGAACTCTTGGCTTCAAGTGATCTGCCTTCCTTGGCCTCCCAAAGTTCTGGGATTACAGGCATAAGCCACTGCACCTGGCTGAAAATATGAAAATACTTTTTTTTTTTTTGAGACCTAGTCTCGCTGTATTGCCCAGGCTGGAGTGCAATGGCGCAATCTCAGCTCATTGCAAGCTCTGCCTCCCAGGTTCATGCCATTCTCCTGCCTCAGCCTCCCGAGTAGCTGGGACTACAGGAGCCTGCTACCATACCCGGCTAATTTTTTGTATTTTTAGTAGAGACAGGGTTTCACCGTGTTAGCCAGGATGGTCTCGATCTCCTGACCTCATGATCCACCTGCCTCGGCCTCCCAAAGTGCTGGGATTACAGGCGTGAGCCACTGTGCCCGGCCTGAAAATACTCACTTTCTGAAGAGAGCTGCAAATAAAGAGGTGAGATCCACCCCACTCTGGGATTACTGTGAGATGGAGAACTGACTCTGCTCCCAGCCACCGTCTTTAACACCCCTACCCCTTACTCCCAAGCCGGGAAGAGGAAAGACGAAGAGACAACTTGGAGTCATTAAGATGCTTGCTTATTGGGGCACACTGTCATGTGATGGGAGAGAAAGAGACCTGCTCCCAGAGGCTAGAGATGCCTGCAAAACTGACTTCTCATTCCCCAGTTGGATAAGCAATAAACCTGCTGATTTGCTCTGCCCTCTACCCGCATGAGGGAAAGGAAACACAGAAGGCGGCACGGCAGGGTAGAGAGAAGCCTTACCCTCCCAGTTCTGCTCGCTTCACGGAACACTGGTTAAGGTGACCAGTTAGAGCATCTTCCAGCACCTGCCCAAAAGGGCCTCCCGCCAGAGCAAGGGGATCCCAATCTCAGTCACATTAGAGACACTTGACCACTCCCTCTCCTTCCTCCAAACCCAAACATAGGAGGAATGTTTGGAGCCCAGAAGAAGGAAAGAGAGGAGAGATCGCAGAGGCAGACCACTGCTCGCTCTAACTACAAGCC
The DNA here is from genome assembly GCF_009828535.3 of Hylobates moloch. Taxonomy (NCBI): domain Eukaryota; kingdom Metazoa; phylum Chordata; class Mammalia; order Primates; family Hylobatidae; genus Hylobates; species Hylobates moloch. The sequence continues at coordinate 3,570,200 of NW_026652293.1, forward strand.
TGGCAAGGGATAAACACATGGAAAGCTTCAAATCAAATGTCTGTTTTTGCAAGTTACAGCATTCCCAGACATAACCAAGTAAGTGGCACATGGTAGGCTTAAGTTATTTGCTGAATAAATGACTGTATAGCTTTCTCTCAACCTGCCTCACCTCCCTTGTCCTTTCTGTCTCATCTCATTCATTCCCTCCTAGCCCTAATGTTTGTTGAAGGTTGATCCTATACAAGTTTCTGAATCTAATCATTGATAGGTGACTAAGACACGATCCCTGACCTCAAGAAATTTACTAGAAAAAATAAGAAGAGTACAAACTTGCATCCACTACAAGGCATTAAGGGAACAGTACAATGGGAGTTGTACAAAGCACCAAAGACATTAAATAAAAAACTCGAACTACTCCCTGAAGTATTAATACATCCAGACAGATTCTTCTGATCAGTTCAAATATGGAATGTTCATGCCTGCTTTCCCATGACTGCCGGTTCTTTGTCCTTCCTGCTAAAATGTATTTATCCTTGCTGTGTCAAAGATAGCAGTTCACACACTACTATCTGTTTCTGGATCCTGGAGAAAGCCAGGACCATCCATATTCCTAGAGTATGGGGGAGGCCAAGGAGATTTCACTGTGCAGACTTGGATGATCCTTGGAAAAGAGGTCAAAGAGGACAAGGTATGCGTGCCCTCACTCAGAACATCACCATATCCAGTGTGGAGGAAATGTGGTTTTTGGTGGGGATAAAGGTGATGTCAATTATGTACCCTTCCTCTCAAAGAGCATCTTACCAATAGGGAGATGGCCATGCATTGTAGAGAACAGGACCGAACCACCATAACACTTACCCAAAAGTCACATGGAGTCTACAGACTGTTCATTTTCAGGCTATTAGTCAGAATTAACTCGCATTTAGAGATACATACTTGCAGAAAGCAAATCGCTCTACGTAATTTCTGGTTTCCTTGTCATCTTTAGCCTGCAGTCTTTCGGCAACCATTTCTGCTTCCCTCAATATTTTTGACAAGCATTTTAAGGATCATTATTTACCAGTATTAGAGTAATACTTGCTCAATATTAATACATTTAGAAAACAGCAAAGTTGATAGCAGACAAAATATGCATATTCTTAAAACTATGATTAATATGCTGGTCTATTTCCATTTAACCTCTGTTAGGTTTAACGGATATTTGAAATTAATATGTCCCATAAGCCAACTCTGGTAAAAGTCATCAATAAACTAGGATATAAACTGCCATCTGTAATCTCTTTCAATTATGAACAAGGTTGTATCTTCACAACTATAAAGCAACTGGAAGATTCCACTTAAAAAGATTAAATTCAGTGGAGAGAAAATTGGTTAAGGGGGTTGTTTAATGTCTGAATATGAGCTGGCACTCCTAATTTTTCAATTAGTTTTCCCAGCAGCCTAGTAGTTGGAATTATACTTGTCAAGATCTTAGGTAACTATCACTTCAGAAATAAGCCTCTTTAAACATTGATTTCTTTTATTGTTTAACTGTGTGATTCTGGGAAACACAAAAAACCACAGTGTTAACAATGTTTTCTTGACAAGTATATATATACATAAGTGCCATTATTTATCAAGATATTTAACAAGGATTTTCCATTTCAGTCTTTCGTAATAGACACGTTATTCAATGTTACCGAAAATAAAAATCATTGGCTTACCTGATTAAGAAATTATGCAGTCCAACATCAAAATACCTGTTCAAAGGAGACATAGACAAGCATATCAATAAAAGATATTTATAGTGATGGTACACTAGACAACTATATTTATAATTTAAATTCATAGTGTGACTAAATGGATTGCTCCACCACAGTAGTTCTCAAGATGTGGCTGCTGGAACAGCAGCATTCCTGGGAACTTGTTGGAATCGCAGCTTCTCAGGCCCCACCTCAGACATACCAATTCCAAAATTCTGGGGATGGAGCCCAGCAATTAAACTTAACAAGCTCTCCAGGAAATTCTGGTGCAGAAACACTGCTCTCTAGTAGCGTAAGTGTCTCAGCAAGTGTAAGCTCTCTCTAGAAATATACGCCATGAGAGTGGATCTCCCAGGTACCTTCCACTTTTCAAATATAGGAGTCTGTTTGTAATATTCGTGTCTCAGATGGTCCCTTAAAATATATATATGTATATACACACACACACACACACACACACACATATATATGGGTTTTTTTTTTGTTTTTTGAGACAAGGTCTTGCTTTGTCACCCAGGCTGAAGTGCAGCGGTGCGATCACACTTACTGCAGCCTCGACCCCCTGGGTTAAACCAATCCTCCCACCGCAGCCCCCAGAGTAGCTGTGACTACAGGTGTGCATCACCGCGCCTGGCTGATATTTAACTTTTTTAGTAGAGACATGGTCTATATTGCCTCAAACTATATTGTCTCAAACTCATGGGCTCAAGCAATCCTCCCACCTCAGCCTCCCAAAGTGCTGGGATTACAGGTGTGAGCCACCGCACTCAGCCTGAAATATGTTTCAAAAGCACAACACCACACAAGCCAAAGGGAAGAAGGTGAGGGGGGTGGGGCGGGGAGAGGCTGGTGTGGCAGTCAGTGGAGCGTCAACCTTGGCCTTCCAAGCCCCACCTAGTTGTAGTCCCTGGAGCTTTCCACCTGAGAGAACAACCCTGTCCCATCTCTGGGTCTGCCCTGAGCAGGGGATTGGAAGAGCTGCAACTCCATGCACTACCTGGGGAGCCTGACATTGTGCTTGAGCCTCACACCAGGCATCCCATAGCGCTGGGCTATGGCAGAACCTTTAAGTCACAGCCTTTTCCTGACACCACCAAACTGGTACAGTCCATATAAATGACACTGCCTTGGTTTCTCTAACTAGCATGCTTGTTCCACCTGAACCTCTGATCATGTAGCCAGTGCCCTTCTCTCCCTTTGGGTTGGACTGTGAGTAAAAAGACCAGGCGGCCAGTGAAGTCCCAGTTACTCGGGAGGCTGAGGCAGGAGAATGGCATGAACCCAGGAGGCGGAGCTTGTAGTGAGCCGAGATCGCGCCACTGCACTCCAGCCTGGGCGACAGAGCGAGATTCCATCTTAAAAAAAAAAAAAAAAAAAAAAAAGACCAGGCGGCCAGAATCATGATGATATAGTCCCCCAGGCAGAATCACTGCTCCCAACACCTAAAGGGTGGTGGTTGCATCCCACCCACCAGTCTCGCCTCTTGGGTTGGCCATCTGACTGAGTAGGGCCTGAGTTAATTCTGTCCCTTTCAGACAAGGGGTAATGGACACAGGAATTCACCCTCGAGGAGGGTCTGACTGTCCAGACCCTGCCTGTCCCTAGCTTCCAGCTCCACCCTTGACTCATCCCTGGAACATCCCATCATGCCTAGTACTTCGCCACCTGACATTCGACAGGTGATTACTGACACTAAGATTCCCTGTGGGACACCTTTAAATGACAAGATTCTTTTATGTGCTTAAGTATCTGTTTACAGACAATGGACACAGCATAGGTGAGAATAAAGAAACTCAAAGCCAAAACATGACAGACCTCATTTACTACAGCACTGACCTAAAATAATTACATAATTCAGGAAAAACGGGATTCGAGATTATTATAAATTCCATTTATTCATAAGTCTTCTGCACAGAGCTCTTCTCTAAGGAGAGATCTACCTATAGGGAGAGCTGATGTGTTTCATTTGATTTTACATTGGCCTGGATAAGGTGCTAAGTTCTTCCTAAAATTATATTTAACACAAATTTTTAAAAAATAGAAACGATCCCTTCTCTCAACCAAAGCCAAGGCTACTTTGCTCAGCCCCATAAATAAATATCCACACCACAGACAGCAATTTTAAGGTTGCCAGATCTATAATATGGGAGGTAGAAGTACGTGTAGATTAAAACAAAGATGTCAGCTTCCTTCACTCATCCAAAGCTTGTAGAGCCTTTTCAATTACATTAGCGACAGAGAGCAATAGACTCTATTCCAGGAATCACAGGACAAAGCAGACATGGAAGAAATCATGGAAGACATGGAAGAGATCCACAGTATATAGTGGGGTAGGAGGAAGACACTGAGACAGTAATGAAAAACCTGATAACAATGAGAAATTATATTTATTGTTTAGAATGTGGCAAGTACTGTGTTTTGTTCTCATATATACATGCCAGTGAGGCAGGTACTGGTATCCCCGGAGTTGACAGCCAGTAGAAAACAAAGCTGGAAATCAAACTGAACCCTAAAACACATTAATTACTTGCTCTTCCCAAGCACCCCACTAAAAGCAGCGTTCTCACTGCCTTTCATTATTACAAATTGAAAATGACTGCTCATGTTAAAAGCTTCCACCTCATTTCTGCTTCTCCCAGCATGGCTGCCCTGCTCCAGGGAAGCCCACCTGCTTCTTCTCCCCAGGTGCTGCCCACCTCCTCGGTCTCAGCTAGCCAGGCTCTGGAAAGTGATGGAAGTTCACGTAAGCGGAGTTGTATGGTATTAGTCCTTTTGTGTCTAGATGGCTATCAGTTTTAAAAAATAAGGTTCACCCAACTCATGCCAACACCATCATTCTCATTCAACCTAGCCATGGCCTCCAGGGGATGATGTGGTAGTCAATTCATTTCTTTCCATTTCCAGGTGCCCTTCCTCATAGAAAGGGTGGCCAGCCAACCAATTCCCTCTCCCATCTCCTCCTCTACTTGTAACATGAGGCCTAGCTAAGGACACTAAGCTTTAGCATACCACCTACTGAATATTTAAAAACTAAATATATTTGAAACCATTTTTGCATTATAAAATATAACAATCTCTGAAAGGCAAAATGTGTCTTTCTTATTCAACTAATAGCCAGGAAATTATCCATTCTTATAGCCCTGAAAGATTTCCATTGCAAAGCACATCTTAGGGCTTTGAAAATACTTTCCAGTGACAATTCTGTGTAGATACCCAATGCATGAAAGGATGAATGTATCTAAGAACTAATTCTAGCTCCAGACAAAGAGCAGGTTTTTTAAAGAGCAGGGACAAAGAGCAGGTTTTTAAAAAATCACCTCTAATATAAGAGCCTTTGCAATGACTACAAGATATGGGTAGAATATACGCAAGCTTTAATTTAATGCTGCCTCTCACCTTCCTTGGATCACATGAGAAAGAAAGGCGAGGCTAGGGGAGGGTAAAGGGTTATAGTTTCTCAACATGCAGGCACAGTGCAGCGCACACAGAGTGGAGAAGGGGGGATGTTAATAGTAAAAGCCAACACACACACACAGTGCTTAGCATGTGCCAGGCACTCTTCCATTCTACACACATACACACAATTATTTTTGCAATAACCCTATGAGGTAGATAGATACTATTATCATCTGCACCACAGAGGAAGAAACAGAAGCATAGAGAGGTTAAGTGATTGTTAGTTAGGGGTAAAGCTAACACCTAAGCCCAGATAGTCTCCATTAGCCAGAAGACCCCTCCCCACCCCCCGCCCACCCCAACCCAGGGAACAGTACCTTAGTTTTGAGGAATAAATGGTAGGAATGCACCAAGCTTAACTTCCTGAGTTTGGTTATTAGAGGGCTGAGTATCCCAAATCCAAAAAGCTGAAATCTGAAATGCTCCAAAATCTAAAACTTTTTGAGCACCAATGAGACACTCATAAAAATGCTCATGGGAGCACCTTCGGATTTTGGATTTTTAAATTTGAGATGCTCAACTAGTATAATTGCAAATATTCCAAAATCTGTAAAGCTCAAAATCCAAAACACTGATTTCTGGTCCCCAGCATTTCAAGTAAGGGATATTCAATCTGCATAGTGCAGTTATTCAGTTGGTGCAAAAAATAATTGCATGTGGTCTTTGCCTTTAAAAGTAATGACAAAACCTGCAATTACTTTTGCACTAACCTAATACATAGGAAAGTGTCCTTAGAAGCATACGCTGAAGTATTCAGGGTGATGATGCTTCATGTCCACAACCTAATCTCAAATAATTCAGGGGGAAAACGTTACATGTACTGTGCTTCTAATGTTTATGAGTTTAAGATTATTTCAACATTTTAAAAATGAAAGATAAAAAGCACACTCCTTGCAAAAGAAAAATAAACAAGTTCATGTTTTCTGTATATAGAGAGAAATTAACAGTGCATCCTAAAATCAGAATCTAATTTCTATAACTCTGATTAGTTTTTCCTCATATATTTTGTTTTTGAGCTGTAAATGAGTAAGCATATATAAAATGAAAATCAAGACCACATGATAAAACCAATGATCGGTATCTTACTGGCTGGAGAACGAAGTGGTCCATAAAGCTGCTCTTCATAAGAGCCATTATAATCTTACCAACTCCACCACCAATAAGTCAGGCAACATATTTAATACGACGCTAAAGGTTTGACTTAAAGAATGTATATACCTTTCATCCTGTTCCCATTAGAAAAAAGTAAACCAAACATATTTAAAACTATAAACTGTTATTTAAATTTATGTGATATTTTAAAAATAAGTTATTTCATCATTACCTTAATAATTTTAAGTATCATATGAGAAAGTGACTCTATCCAAAAGAAAACTGTGGTCTACCCAACCAGAGGTCTAGCCCCATGTTACCAGAATTTGTGGGCTTTTGCAGCTTCTTCAGAATCATGAGATCATTCTTTTATCATTATTATTACATATTGACAAATTATAGTTGTATATATTTATGGGGTACAAAGTGATGCTAGGATTTTTTTTTTTCTTTTTCTTTTTTTTTTTTTTTTTGAGAAGGAGTCTCACTCTGTCACCCAGGCTGGAGTGCAGTGGCACAATCTTGGCTCGCTACAACCTCCACCTCCCAGGTTCAAGCAATTCTCCTGCCTCAGCCTCCCGAGCAGCTGGGATTACAGGTGCATGCCACCATACCTGGCTAATTTTTTGTATTTTTAGTAGAGACGGGGTTTCACCACGTTAGCCAGAATGGTCTTGATCTCCTGACGTCGTGATCAACTGGCCTCGGCCTCCCAAAGTGCCGGGATTACAGGCGTGAGCCACCATGCCCGGCCATGCTATGATTTTTGAACATAATGTGGAATGATTAAATCAAGCTAATTAACATATCCATCACCTCAAATTTTTTGTCATGAGAATATATGAAATTTACTCCACCAGTGATTTTGAAATGTACAGTATGGATTTCCTCTTTACCATGGTAAACCTAACTCATGCTCCTTCCAAAGAGTTCAGGGGTGGGGCCTCCCCTGTGGGGCCATCTTTAATTTCAAAACACTAGCAATCCAATGAACTCTAGAAATATATTCTCATGGCCAGGTGCGGTGGCTCACGCCTGTAATCCCAGCACCTTGGGAGGCCAAGGCAGGTAGATCACAAGGTCAAGAGTTCAAGACCAGCCCGGCCAAAATGGTGAAACCCTGTTTCTACTAAAAATACAAAAATTAGCCAGGTATGGTGGTGGGCGCCTGTAATCCCAGCTGCTAGGGAGGCTGAGGCAGGAGAATCACTTGAACCAGGGAGGCGGAGGTTACAGTGAGCCAAGACTGCACCACTGCACTCCAGCCTGGGCAACAGAGCGAGACTCCGTCTCAAAAAAAAAAAAAAGATAAAGAAAAAAATGTTTTCTTAGTTTTTGTATACAGATGGGAAAAGCACCTTAAGGAGCTACAGTAGGAAAGAATACACATTGTTTTCTTAGAAGTAGATGCCAAACACTGGGCTAAGCACTCTGTATATTCTCAATTTTTAATCTTCACAACAACTCTGTGAAATAGGTCCTATTTTATGAAGGCTTGTGTCTTTATTCCCAGTCTCATGGCTAGTAAATGCTGAGTCAGGATCCAGCTCAGAGCACACAGCAATGTCTGTGCTTTTTCCTTCATATATTCAACCATAGACTCATTTAACAAATATTGACTATGTGCCCATTCTGTGCTAGATACTGGAAATTCAGTAATGCACAGCACATAACCTCTGCTTCAGGGAGAATAGAGCCTAAAGGGATGGCAAAGTCAACAATAATTTCAATGCACTGTGATTGATAACTAATCAATCATTCTCTCCCACAACAGACCAAAAACTTCATAAGGACAAGAACCAGAGCCTGCCGGAAAGCAATAAATGTCATTGAGTGAAGCAATGTGTGCATGATAGGCCTGTAATAAGGTACCAATGCTTCTGTCTGCTCTGGCACTTAGCATCATACATTGCAGACAGAAGAGGCTCAAAAGTAGTTATTTAATACACTGATTATTTTATGTGAGTGCATAAAATAAATACCCACAGATAAAAATAGGGGTTCTCTTCTGAAATAAGATAGTGATCAAACTGTAGCACAATCATTCTTATCACCTTTTAAGGAAATAGTCTCACAGCTAACCAGCCCACAGAAAACCAGGATTTCCTCATGAGACATAAGGAACATGGATCCTGTACATATTATTCTTAGCTCCTTCCAGAAATTAAAAATAGAAAATCTTGTGTGTATGATATGCAAGTTTTGCTGTCTGCACATCAACTGATAGCAGTCATGGGGAGGCAGATTTCAGCTTGAGATAAAAAAAATTGGAATGGATGACCTTTAAGATTCCTTTAAGCCTCAAGCTTCCAAGTTCGTGTTTCAGACACTTTCAGGCAGCATCTCTAAGTATGAATGCTCCCTCCCACAGCAGCAGCTCCTGTCTGATTACCATCAGCAAATTAGTAGACTGTGCCTGGGCTAACACATCCGTGGCAGCCCTGGCGGTTTATTTATGATGATTATGACTGCTGTACTCATTAGAGCCTCACAGTGCATCAAAATTAGGCTTGTCGGGCCTGACAAAGTGGTGCTGCCCGTATGCTTACTCACAGAGCACAGAGGTTTATATATCACCCAGCTTAGAACTGCTCCTTTGACGGAGGAGGGGTGGGGCCCACATACCGTGTCCATGGCAGAACTCAGACCAGAACCCACGGCCGGTTCCAGGACTTGTTCTGCTCTAACAGGCTGCCTGCCCTTTGGGGTCCTGTCCTTCCTCCCAGGCTAATCTTGGCTGGGTGGGAGCTAGGGATAAAAACAGCAACAGACTATGGCCAGGAGTGGCAAATACCATACAACTGAGGCATGTTTTAGAACCACTGTTGTCATGGCCACTTAGCATGACACCGGCAGGGCAGCATGTAGACAATGTACCAAAATTTAGCTGTCAATCCTTGCCTCCACCTCTTCCATTTTCAATCTTCAGTCTTTTATCGCTAGACTTGTTTATCCTATTAATAGGCTGCCTGAGTTCAGCCTTTACATTCCTGCATGGGAAGTTTGAAAACTAATTTGCACAGCTGGGGGTAAAAAGCAAAGCACATCGCTAGGGTGATAAAGTTTATACCTAGACCCAAGAAGCCCTGATTAGTTCCAGCTGGCCTCCCTAACCCAATTTTGGAGAGCAGACAAGACCTGAAAGTGTACTGCCCTAACCTCCTCCTCACTTGACTAATTCGGAAGCAGAGAATAAGGAATATGAAATAATTGAAATACAACAAACAGCAGAGCTGAGGCTGATCGACCAGGCCCCCTAGACCCCAGCTTTTTGTTCAAAGTGTCCCAGTGCTGCCCTCCTCTCAGTCTCAAGCAACATCTGTATTTTCTAAGGATGCCCGAGGCACAATTCTTAGAATAGGCTTCCTGATGACATCATATAGTAACTGGCACCATATCATACCATCTTCAGCTCCATCTGTTAACCTATGTCTCAACCTGCTCACAGTCAAGAATAAAAAGCTGGGCCAGGCGTGGTGGTTCATGCCTGTAATCCCAGCACTTTGGGAGGCCGAGGTGGGTGAATCACCTGAGGTCAGGAGTTCAAGAACAGCCTGGCCAACATGGTGAAACCCCGTCTCTACTAAAAATACAAAAATTAGCCGGGTGTAATGGTGGGTACCTGTAATCCCAGCTACTTGGGAGACTGAGGCAGGACAATCGCTTGAACCCAGGAGGTGGTTGTTGGAGTCGAGATCGCACGGCTGCACTCCAGCCTAGGCAACAGAGCGAGACTCCATCTCAAAAAAAACAAAAAAACAAACAAACAAAAAGAATAAAAAGCTACGCTGGGAACATAGTGAGAAGTGAAGTGAAAATAAACTTAGACACTTAGACTAGCATGATCCCAGTTGGCAGTCAAACACGTTTTGTGAAATACCAAGGTCTGATGGAAACGTAGAAAACAAGCCCTGGGAGGACAAACACCTCAGAACAAACACAGTGAAAATGTGATAACAGTCCTGAGTTATCACATGACATGCTCTTATGGATCAGACAAGTGTGTCTGCCATCAGATCATCAGGAAGGAGGGTCTGGGAAAATAGCCCACAAGCTTGAGATCTGGGCATTTCACACTGCTGAAGGAAAGGTGAGAAGGCACCAGTCCCAGGCATCATCAGCTCAGGAGTGAAGACATTTCCCCAACAGCAGTGGAAATCATGATGCACTGAATGTAGAATTAGAAATTCGAGACCTGGATTCTGGCTCCACCACGTAACAGCATTTGACCACAGGCAAAAAGTTAAGCCCTCCATGGCTCTGTTTTCTTAACTGTGGCATGGATACAATGATACCAAGAGCAGAAAAGGGAATAAATGTAGTAGGTACAAATGCTTCAAAAACATTCTACGAATTCTCAAGATTGTTTTCTCTCCTCCTTAGACGTCATTAAGAATCCTAACAGAGTATTCTCCAAACTATGTTAATGCTATAATTATCCAGGAAATGCTTATCGAGTACCTTCTAGATGCTCAATAGAGCTACAAGAGAAGCTTAGGATACAGCAATGAACGAGAAAGTTCCTACCCTTGTGAGTATTCTGGAAACAAGTCCTTTATTGGATGTGTAATTTGCAAATATTTTCTCTCAACCTATAGCTTATCTTTTCATTTTCTGAAAATATCTTTGAAGCACAAAAGTTTTGAATTTCAAAAATCCAATTAATCGATTTTTTTCCTATTGTGGATCATGCTTTTGGTGTTATATCTAAGACATCTTTGCTTAACCCAAGATCTTGAAAATTTTCTATGTTTTCTTCTAAAATTTTCATAGTTTAGCACTTAAAGTTCATGATCTATTTTGAGTTAATTTTTGTGCGTGGGGTGAGTATAACGGTCTAAATTGATCTTGCTTTTTATTTCATGTAAACATGTCTACTAGACACATTTGTCAAATGAAAGGTCACTGGCAACTTTGAGGAGTAGTTTCACTGAGTGGTGGAAATGGAAGCCAGACTAGAGCCAAGTGAAGTGAGGATGAGAAGGAGAGGAGGACACTACCCGGTATGGATAACTCTAATGAGGAAGAGTTATATCCTGAAGGAAAAGAGGAACCATAGTCACCAAACAAAGATGAAACAAACAAGGTCGTTTTTGTTCATCTGGGGGAAAGTCTTCCATTGTACCAGGTGATAGGTACAGAAAATTCAGAAGAAGATGAATGCAAACGGCAGTGATTTGGTGGAGGGAAAATTTTCAAGAGTATAAAGCAAAGTCATGAGATGAGAGAAAAGTAGATAGGAGTTTCATGTGGACATTTGTTGGTTTTGCTTCTTTGCTTGTTGGTTCTGAGGGAAAGCCTGGCTTCCTTCGGGGACTTGCCTGTCACCTACTGTGTCCTGTTCTAGGAGGACAATTAAACCTCATCCCTGCCTTGCTAGGAGCAGGGGCAAGGCAGTCAGTCTAAGTCAAATTAACTCTTGAATACATAGTGGCTCATGCCTGTAATCCCAGCACTTTGGGAGGCCAAAGTGGGCAAATCACTTTAGGCCAGGAGTTCGAGACCAGCCTGGCCAACATGGCGAAACCCTGTCTCTACCAAAAATACAAAAATTAGCTGGCTGTCACGGCACATGCCTGTAGTCCTAGCTCCTCGGGAGGCTGAGGCAGGAGAATCACCTGAACCCAGGAGGCGGAGGTTGCAGTGGGCCAGGATTGTGCCACTGCACTCCAGCCTGGGTGACAGAGGGAGACTGTCTCAAAAAAAAAAAAAAATCTTCAGTATATAGATAGTATATTGAGTATACAGTATAAGCTAGATTAAATCTTAAGCATATAGACAGCAAGAAAGAAAAAAAAAATTGAGGCTGATTCACTCCAGGTATTGTGCCTTAATATGACCATGATACCACTTTGCTGACATATTATAACTACAATAAATTCTATTAAAGAAGTAATTCTAAACATGAATTTATAAGTTGTTATCTATTAAGAAAATAATAATTAGTACTTCAGTAGAACTTTAAATTTACAAAGCACCATCACAAACATTTCTTAACAAACTATAAGGAAAATAGGGCTTGTATATTACAAGCATTTAACAGCCAATGGTACCTAACAGAGCCTGGCTCTTAGCACTTAGTACAAGCCTGATAAATATGTAAATACATGAATGCATGATTCAAGGATTTTCCTACAATTATGTGGCCAATAAGGGACCTGATTTTAACTTAAACTCAGATTGCCTCACTAAAAATTCAGCAATTTTCAAATGACGTATGTACTATACATTAAATGAGATATACTTTTCAAAAGATTATGCTTATAATTTCTGGACTAGGAGAGATTTCTTTTTTTTTTTTTTTTTTTTTTTTTTGAGACAGAGTCTTGCTCTTTCACCCAGGCTGGAGGGCAGTGGCACGATCTCGGCTCACTGTGAGCTCCGCCTCCTGGGTTCACGCCATTCTCCTGCCTCAGCCTCCCAAGTAGCTGGGACTACAGGTGCCCACCACCACTCCCGGCTAATTTTTTGTATTTTTAGTAGAAATGGGGTTTTACTGTGTTAGCCAGGATGGTCTCTATCTCCTGACCTCGTGATCCACCCGCCTCCGCCTCCCAAAGTGCTGGGATTACAGGCGTGAGCCACCGTGCCCAGCTGGAAAGATTTAATTCTTAAGAAGAATAGAGGATACCTAAAATATAGGCAGAGGGGTTGCTAATTGCTGGAATAGGACTAAGGATGAGGGTTCCCACATATTAACAAAATTAAAGCATCCAATAAGATGGGCAGAGCTTTGTTTAAAAAAAAGGGTGGGGGTGGGCAGCTCAGGGAGAAGGTCTCAGATGAAGCAAGGCAGTGTTCTCGATATGCCAGTTTCTGTGTGTGGATTTTCCTTCCTTCTAAGCACTGGCCTGTACCTCAGAGGTGAAATGCCTATAAACTAGCACTTCCCAGATTCCCTTTTCAGCTGACTTCTGATTCAGTTCTCCCAATGAGAGTCACTCTCATAAGAACTGAAGGGAAAAAAGCAAGAAAAGCCATTTTTCCCCAGGAGCAGCTGGGGACAGGACTGTGGACGTCAGCAGATCGCAGACATGGGTTTCGCTAGCTGCTTCTGCAGTGAGGGACTTGAGACCCCACTTTGGTGCTGCAGGCAGCCAAGATCAGCAGCAGCAGCTTCCAACAGCCTTCTGACCCTCCACTCCACCACCCCTCTATGAATTTTGTGTGCCTCCACTTCCCTGTAGTTAACCCTTGCCACCCAAAATATCTTGAGTGGTTTCTATTTTCCTGCCCAAACTCCAATGCAACCGATGAAACAAGGCAAAGCTGCTGGGGCAAAAGGGAGAAAGGGGAGGAGATAGGACAGAAACAGATGTGCCAGGAGAGATCAAGCATCTGCAAAGGGCAGAGGTTGGGGCAACAGAGTCTATGGGCCAAAATAAGAATGGCAAAGAATTCCATTTAGTGAATATTTAGAGTGCCTACTATGTGCCAGGCATGGCATTAGAGGCTAGAAAAATAAAACTGAACAAAGCAGAGTGTGGTCCTCCAGCATTCAGTCTGGTGGAGGAAATATAAGTGATGCAATGAATCTGGAACAAAGGGACAAATGCCAAAGAAGAGATAAGCATGAGGTGCTGTGAGAGCTCTTGAGCGGGTGTTTACATTTTACCAGCATGGGGGAGGGCAGGAGAGGTGTGCAGGAAGGGCTTCCCAGAGGAGCTGATGCTCTAGCTGGGCTTTGAAGCACAAGAAGTTGGACAGCCTGGTGTGGGAGGTCCTTCCCGGTAACATGTCAATTCCATAGTGTTTAGGATCCTCACTGTGGAAGCCAATTGGCAACAGTCCCCACAGAACATCACTTGAGTTGGTGACTGATAAGGGGAGCTGGCTCCAGGGCCACAGGAGATGGTGACAAATGTTCTCTTCTTTCTTCCAAGCAGCACTTCAGTAATGATGCCCAGAGGGCAACCAAAAGCAGCAAGATTAAGAGGAGAGAAGTCTACATCCCTAATGGAACCACAGAGCCCTGCTGATCTTTCTGCCCAGGTTGCCCTTGACAACCACACTACTGAGTATCGCCAAACAGAGAACAAGGATATATGACTTACACCTCCTCTCCATGATGCCCCAAAACTTACATACAGACACCAGCTTCAGCATCTGCTTATAGAGTAAACTGAACCCAAGATACCCAGAGCTTCAAGAAACAAAAGAAATTAGGTTAGGCTTCTAAGGGTTGACTTCTGGGAGCTGGGTAATTAAATGAGTCAATACTTACCAAAAAGGTGCCAGCAGGTCACAAGAATTCAACACAAAACTAATATAAGGCTATTATTAATACAATCTTAAAAGCTGAGCATCTTCCCTGCATGTATATTTTTATAATCAGTTATCTTATTAAAACCTCATTCTACCCTTCAGCAGTTTGTGAATACATCATCACAACAAGTGATTATTCATGACACGTGTTTGATGAATCTGTTCATTATGGTTTGAAAAATTGTCACCGCATGATCCCTTCAAGGATCTAGTTTCACTTCTTAGAATAGTTGAACATTTGGCCTTTCACCTATTAGTAACCCAAAGCCAACTGCTTTGAGAAGTTGCTTGACTGGAATGAGGTACACAGGCTTTCCCTCTTTTTATATTGAAACAAAAGACTTTTTGCCATAACCAAGACTCAAAAGACAAGTCATTATATCTAAAAATGATACTTACAAATTTTGAAAATATATTTGACATTATTGTCATTCTCATTCTCACTAATTTGTGTCCTTTCCTTTCTCAGTTTTATTCTCATGCTCATGATATATCAGAGCCTTAAGAATTCCTATTTGGTTATTTATTCCCTACTTGACTAAGATATAAGTAGAGTTTCAGGGTTTTAAAACAACAAGCTCTCCTAGTCTTTGCAGCTGCCTCTCCTAGACTTACTAATTACCAGCAAAATGTCTAAGTGTCTCCTTGGGCATCTCTTTCACTTAAGTGGCTGAGCTAATCTAAGTGAATATGACTATTTTCCCTTCCATAAATTTCTCTTTTTTTTTTTTTTTGAGACAGAGTCTCGCTTTGTCACCCAGGTTGGAGTGCAGTAGCACAATCCCAGCCCACTGCAACCCTCAACTCCTGGGTTCCAAGGATCCTCATGCTTCAGCCTCCCGAGTAGCTGGGACTACAGGCATGCACCACCATGCCCAGCTAATTTTTTTATATTTTTAGTAGAGATGGGGTTTCACCATGTTGGCCAGGCTGGTCTTGAATTCCTGGCCTCAAGTGATCTGCCCACCTTGGCCTCCCAAAGTGCTGGGATTACAGGCGTGAGCCATGACACCCGGACACTTCCATAGCTTTCCATCAAATTATTTTTATTGAAGTCCAGAAGAAAAAAATTAAGGAGCCACAATTTGCCAACCGTCAACATCACAATGCAGCATAGGCAGGTGTGGGGAATGGGAAGCAGAGACCAGAGGGACACGGATGAGGATGGAGTTCTGCAGGGCTCTGTCACAGCATTCAGTCTGGTGGAGGAAATATAAGTGATGCAATGAATCTGGAACAAAGGTTCAAGGCAGCATGACACAGATAGTCTTCTCAGGACTAAGCAGGACATGGGCTGATTCGCACAGCAGAGGCAGCAAGGAAAAATAAAAATAAACTGCAAGGGCTGGGCATGGTGGTTCATGCCTGTAATCCCAGCACTTCGAGAGGCTGAGACGGGCAGATCACGAGGTCAAGAGATTGAGACCATCCTGGCCAACATGGTGAAACCTGGTCTCTACTAAAAGTACAAAATTAGCCAGGCATGGTGGTGGGCACCTATAATCCCAGATACTCAGGAGGCTGAGGCAGGAGAATCACTTGAACCCAGGAGATGGAGTTTGCAGTGGGCTGAGATCACGCCACTGCACTCTAGCCTGGCCACAGAGCGAGACTCTGTCTCAAAAAAAAAAAAAAAAAAAAAAAAACAGACTGCAAGGCCAAGAAGCAATACATACAAAAGAGTGTCTGGCCTTTCATAATCCACTATGCCAACAGTTGCTTTTGTTTTTCCTAGTTATAATTAATACTAAAGCTGGGTGAGTGGGCCAGGCCTACAGCACCTTCATAGCCACCCATTGCTCAGACAGCATTCTGGACAGAGAAGAAGTCACTTCATAAAGCTGCCTGATAATGTTGCCGGGTCTTCAGGGATATGCACAGGTGAGAACATAAAAGAGCCTTCAGTGTTCTCTAGCTGAGTAGTTCTCAACCTGCTCACTCAAGCTACCAGTAGTCCCTATCTGTGTTATAAAAACTAAATTCCTCTCCCACTGAATGTTACCAAAAATGCTATAGGGATTTTTAATAGATTTTTAAAAATCAATCTTAATTCAAGAAATAAGAATCATATTGTCTCAACATTTAAATTTTTACGTTTCACATACTTCAAGGAAAATTAAAATCTACTACATTTAATAGAAACACTAAGAAAAGTAGTATCATTTGCATATTATACCCCAAACCTTGTTCTTCTGGACATAAATCCATGCAAGAGAATAAAAAATGTAATTTCTTTACATTTACTGAGCTTCTCCCATGAGCCAAATGCTGTCAGGTACAGGGATGGACAGTCCCTGACCACAGAAGCTGATAGCTTAGGGGGTCAACTGATACATAAATAAAAAAATTATGGCCAGGCTCAGTGGCTCATGCCTGTAATCCCAGCATTTTGGGAGGCTGAGGCAGGCAGATCACAAGGTCAAGAGATCGAGACCATCCTGGCCAACATTAGTCTCTACTAAAAATATAAAAATTAGCTGGGAGTGATGGCGCATGCCTGTAGTCCCAGCTACTCTGGAGGCTGAGGCAGGAGAATTGCTTGAACGAGGGAGGTGGAGGTTGCAGTGAGCCGAGATTGCGCCACTGCACTCCAGCCTGGGCAACAGAGCGAGACTCCGTCTCAAAAAAAAAAAAAAAAAAAAAAAAAATTAGAGTCAGCCCAGCATTCTAGCAGTAGCAACTCTTCGAGAACGAATGGGCCTCTACAGACCTGCGAGCCCACTGAAAACAGCACACCCTCCAATCCTCCACTGTGACTGGAAGATGGAGAGAAGCCCTCAGGTGTAAAATCTTAAGCCAGAGAAGACCTGTGGCTGCAGGGCTGACAAGTAGTAGGAGTGTGTTGAAGAGCAAACAGTCAACATCAAACCAACAAACTTTCTTGTAGAATAGTTCCTTTCCAATTAATTAGTAGGGCTCACTTTATATCAAGCAACGACTCTAGTTTGAACTGCCACAGTTTCAAGTTAAGAACCCAAGGCCATATGTATTTACTTTGTGTTGTGTTTTCTACTGGTCTTTTAACTGTTTAACTAGAGACTTCTAGCCTGCATAGGATCTATTAGCACTTCGAAAATAATTTGTTCTTTTTCAGTCATTTACACTAGTCAACACAAAAAATATTGGCTAGGAGAGCTAAAACAGATTTGTTTTCACACCAGGGAATATATCAAATTACACAAATCATGTCTGTAATTATTCTACAAGATTCCTTTAAGTAGGGCATACCTTTATGTTTCTAATAATCCCTATTCTCAAAATATAAAAGTTTAATTATACCCCATTTATCTCCAGGTAGAATTTTCCATAAGCTCATTACTCAGACCACACTCATAAGAAGAATAAACAGGCAGAAAGATCAGCTGAAAGTATAACTGCTATCACAAACCCCTGTAATGTATTCTATAAGAAACAAGCCACACAGTTGTGCATAAAATATGGCCACAGATTTGAAGTGAGAACCCACCACCAACAGATATACTTGGCAGATGACCAGATAGGTAAAAGGTGTAAAACTACAGAAATCAAACAGAAGGATTCTGAAAGGACATTAGTACAGGCTCAATTTACTTAAGGACAAACAGTTCCCCATAGCCCCATAAGACTTCCATTATCTTGCTTCACTGTAAAAGTCACTGGTGTTCATATTCATGATCTTAAAGTCACAGGTAATTAACCGTGGGTGTAGGGAGCATCAACAGCAGAGCTTCCTAAATGGGCTTCTGCTAGCTAACGTACACCTCTGCCTAACGGTGCACAGTATTAGACACTGTACAGCACTGTTTCTTAAACACTTTCTCACATGACCTACATTTAAAGACGTATAACTCAACCCAGTTATAGAAGTTGTGATGACCAGTCTCCATGGTGGCCCTGGACAATCCTCACCTCCCGACCTTTACACTCTTGTAAAGTCCCTCTCGCACTGTACCAGGATCGCTAGATGTGACTAACAGAAGAGAAGAGAATCATAACGGAGTTGATTACTTTTGATCTGATACTGCATCTTCTGTCTTGGGGGCACTCTCTTGTTCTCTGTCTTAGGTCATGTGTTCTGGTAGAAACCAGCAAAGATGTCGTGAGTAGCCCTATGGAAAGGCCTATGTGGTGAGATGCTGAGGCCTCCTGCCAACAGCCACAAGCATAGGCCTGGAAGAGGATCAGCCCAGCGAGGCCTTCAGATGACTGTGGCCCTGGCTGACAGCTTGTCTTCCACCTGAATCAAACCACCCAGCTAAGCAGCTCACAGATACCTCACCCCTCTAAATAACAAATGCTTACTGTTTTAAACTACTAAGTGTGGGAGTAATTTGATAACTAACACAAGTTTAAAACTAAAAATATTCTAAAAAAAAAAACTGTAATTACCTTTACTCTCTCTAACCCATGAATACTGATATTTTCTATTCCATTTTCTTTTCTTTTTTTTTTTTTTGAGACAGAGTCTGACTCTGTTGCCCAGGCTGGAATGCCGCGATGTGATCTTGGTTCACTGCAACCTCTGCCTCCTAGGTTCAAGTGATTCTCCTGCCTCAGACTCTCAAGTAGCTGGGATTACAGGCATGCACCACCACACTCATCTGGCTTTTGTATCTTTAGCAGAGATGGGGTTTCACCATGTTGGCCAGGCTGGTCTTGAACTCCTGACATCAGGCGATCTGCCCGCCAGGGCCACCCAAAGCACTGGGATTACAGGCGTGAGCCACCACGCTCGGTCTTATTCCATTTTCAAATGTTGCCTGAAACCCACTAAAATGATTATGACCTACAATAGGTCATAATCTGAATGGTCCAGTAGGCATTAATAATATAACAAATATCTGGAATTCCTTATATACATACATATACATTTACACATACATAGTGAAAGAGAGGGAGAAGGAGGGAGGACAGGATCTTTATTGCTAACAAACCATATCCATATCTGTTACTTCAATTGATTCTTGCAATAACTGAGAGTAAAGAAAGGATTAAAATCTCTGCTTTCCCGATGAGTCAAAAATGTTGCTTGAAAAAGGCTATTTAACATGCCTAAAGTTAAAGAACTAAGACCAACAGAACTGAGCTCAGCCCTCAGGGCTTCTGATTCCTGGTGCCCTTTCCACTAAGCCACCTTTGCTGTATTTCCCCAGAAGTCATCTACTATATAAATTTTGTAATGTATTACAATTTATATAAAATCTTTATGGAAAATATATATTAAGCATGTATTATATATTATAGATGTATAAAACATTCTATACTATATATAAAATTTGTAATCTATTACATAGATTTCCTCCTTGATTTTCACTGAGTCCCCAGGACCCCACGTTCTCTTGGTTTTCCTGGTAACTCACTGGCTGCTCCTTCTCAAGTGCCTTTGCTGATTCCAGCCTCTCACTGCTGGAGAGCCAGGGCTCATTGATCCTTGGTCCTCTTCTCTCCTCTGTGTACTCATGCCCTTGGCAGTCGTACCACCCAGTCTCTGGGTTTTAAGTGCTACCTATGCTAAAGACTCCCAAGTTGGGAGTTCCAGCTCAGGCCTCTTTCCTGCAGTCCAGAGCCATACATCTCCTTACTTTGTAAATAACTCTACTCAGATGTCAAAAAGCAATTTCACGCCGGGCACAGTGGCTCATGCCTGTAATCCCAGCACTTTGGGAGGCCGAGGCAGGCGGATCACCTGAGGTCAGGAGTTCGAGACCAACCTGGCCAACATGGTGAAACCCTTTCTCTACCAAAAATAAAAAATTAGCCAGGCATGGTGGTGTACACACCTGTAATCCCAGCTACTCGGAAGGCTGAGGCAGGAGAATCACTTGAATCTGGAAGGCAGAGGTTGCAGTGAGCCACGATTTAAAAGAGCAAACTCTGTCTCAAAAAAAAAAAAAAAAGCTATTTCAGACTGAACTCCTGATCTCCCCACTTGCATCTCCTCCTCTGGTAGCCTTCCCTATCTCAGTTGATGGCAACTCCATCCTACCAGCAGCTGAGGCCAAAAACCCTGCAGTCATACTTGACTCTGTAACCCTGACATCCAATCCATCAGCACAGCCTGTTAGCTCTACTTTGAGATATATCCAGAATCTGATGACTTCTCACCACTTCCACTTCAATAGCCTCCTAAAAGGTTCCCCTTGCTCCCAAAAAGCCATTCTCAACAGAGCAGCCAGAATGATCCTTTAAAGACCCAAGACACGTCACTCCTCTACTTAATGCTACAAATTGTTCCCCACTTCACTCAGAGGAGCAGCCCAAGTCTTTACTATGTACTACAAAGCACTGCACATGTAGGATAGAGGCAAGGTGATGTTGCAGAAGCAGATTGAGATTTAGCCTTTAAGCCAAGAGTGAGCTCAATGAACCAACAGTATTCTAACCCCTCTCCCTCCAACCAAATTCTAATATTTATCTGCTTCATTAGAAGAACAAAAGAATTGAGCATGTCTTGTGTTCATCAGACCACACCTGGAAGGTCACCCTCAATTTCAAGGTGCCTACTTTAAAGACAGATTGACAAAGAAAGACATGTCTGATGATAACAACCAGGCTGAGGTGGGGATGTGAAAGAATACCATTTGAGGGGGTGATGCAAGGAACTGGTAAGTTTAATATGGGTAAGTAATGAACCAGAAAACAGGGTTTCAAGTGGATTTCGGCTCAATTATGACTGTAACCAAATGGGCCGCCTTGAGAAGTTTCCTGTCACTAGATCATTTTGGCAACCTCAGAACCCAGTCTCAAGGTTTTAACTGCTACCTATATGCTCAAGACTCCCAAATTTGTATTTCTAGCTTTGACCTCTCTCTCATACTCCAGACCTGGGATGATTAATTTTATGTGTCAACTAGTCTAGGCTATGGTACCAGTTGTTTGATCAAACACCAGTATAAATGTTGCAGGTAAGGTATTTTCAAAATATGATGAACATTTAAATCAGTAGACCTGGAATAAAGCAGATTACCCTCCATAATGTGGGTGGGCCTTATTCAATCAGTTGAAGGCCTTAAGAGAAAAGACCGAGGGCCCCAAGGAGGAAGAGATTCTGCCTGCAGACCACCTTTGACTCAAAAGTAGAACATCAACTCTTCCCTGGCTCTTTAGTCTGCCAGCCTGCCCTGCAGAGTTTGAATTTGCCAACTATTTAAAATGAATAAATATATAAAATATGTATGTATATATACATGCACATACATACATGTGAGTGCAACCTATTGATTCTGTTTCTCTGGAAAATCTTGACTACCATAAGACCCATAGATCTCCCTGCTTTTTTACTGTCTCTGCTTGGATGACTAGAAGTTGCAAACTTAGCATTGTGTAGGGTGTTATAAAGGAAACCAAATATTCAGATGGTTGGCTGAACTAGAATCAAGGTACTTGATCCTTTCAACTGCTGATATTCTGTAAACTTCGAAGGCATTTGTAGAAAAATGAGGGTGCACAGGCTGAAAAGGGAAAAGGGAACTATTTAAGAATTGGAGCCCAGTAGCCCTCTAAGAAATGAGATCCCAAAAGGGTGATAAGACATTTGGCATCTGAACCCATCCACTGACAGGAAGAAGACAAAAACTAATGCACAGAGTAGAATTCAGAGATCATTTAGTCTAGCTTTCTTTCGGTGCACAGTTTTGCTATAACCTAGCTAGTTGCTACTAAAACGAAATCCCTTTATTAAAATTATATTCCTTATTTTGAGCTGAGACTGGCCCGTATCTTTCATCCCAGTCTTGGTCATGGTTCTGCCATGTTAAACAATACAGAGTAAGTAAATGTACACTCTAGCCATTTATATATCCAAAGACAGCTCTGTAAACCCTCTCCTACCCATGCCTTCTTTCACAGAGCATGGGTATTTCTCAAATATTTGACCTATTTCTTAATCAAATAGGTTTCCAAACCCCTAACCATTACAACCACATTAGACACATTCTAATTTGGTAGTATCTCTCAAAGTGCCTTCACTCATCCATGCCTCCCCCTATCTAACCATCCATTCATGCATGCAGCATTTACGAGCACACAATATACAGGTAGGAGACATACAGAAATGATCAAGATATAATCCCTCTTTCATGGGGCTTGGGGAGTGAGGGAATGTTTACTGGAAGAAGAACTACAAATAAACAGACCATTATTGTGCTGTGTCATAAATGGTAGGAGAGAAAGATGAACTGGAGCTACAGGAGCCTCTAAGATAGAGTGGTATCTGGTAGGCTGTTCAGAGTAAAAGAGTCTTGACCTCAGCTGAACTTTGAAGGTTAAGGAAGAGTTAGTGGGAGGATGTAGAAGATGAATGTAGAGGATGCAGGTGGGTACGTGTGTGTGATGACATTCTAGGCAGAGAAAGTAGCCTATAGGAACTAAATACAGGGCCAGGTGCAGTGGCTCACACCTGTAATCCCGGCACTTTGGGAGGCCAAGGCGGGCAGATTGCCTGAGGTAAGGAGTTCAGGACCAGTGTGGCCAACATGGTAAAATCCTGTCTCTACTAAAAGTACAAAAATTATCCAAGCGTGATGGTGTGCATCTGTAGTCCCAGCTACTTGGGAGGCTGAGGCAGGAGAATTGCTTGAACCCGGGAGGCAGAGGTTGCAGTGAGCTGAGATCGGGCCACTGCACTCCACCATGGACGACAGAGTGAGAGTCCAAAAAAAACGACAGAGTGAGACTCAAAAAAACAAACAAACAAAAAAACTAATACAGACAGAAAGAAATATGGTCCATTAGGTGAATGCCAGTAGGGAAGAGCTCTGCAAGTAGCCGGGTATGACTGAAGGAATAGGGGGAGAAGCAAACTGGGAGCACAATATAAGTAATCACAATAAAAGTGAATCTTTATTAGGTGTTTAGTAAGTGTTAGAACTCATTTAATCCTCTCAACAACACTATCAAGGTTGTACTATTAAGCTGAAAACCAAAGAAATAAATAACTTGCCCAAGGGTTCTCCGCTGGTAAGTAGATGAACAAGGTCCTAACCCAGGAAGTACAGTTTCATGGCTCAAAGTCGTAACCACTGCCTTCCCACCAGCTCTCTGGACTTGCTCCTCATAGGAGTTTGCAGTTTATCCTAAGGCACTAGGGAGCCACCGGTGTTGGGCAGAGCAATGACTGCATAGAGACTTATTTATCTTCTAGAAAAATTTCACTCTGGCATTTGTGACAGCACAGAGGGAGAGGGCTCAAGAGTGAGGTGGGAGGCCAGTTCTGAGAGATGGTGATGGGCCTGCAAAGGTCAGCCTGAGAGGCCTGAATCAGGCTTGAACCACACCGACTAGGGTCTCAGAGGACTTAGCAGCACATAAATCACTGCCCCTCCACCATTTCTTCCCACTTTCAATCCAGGAGACAGATAGACACACACACACACACACACACACACACACACACACTCTCCCTCTCTCTCTCTCCACGTGTGTGTCTCACAAAAATGGTGTCTTCAGACAGTTTATGTGAGATGGCTGCATAATGGAGACTCAAACACATATTGGCTGTTTCAACTTTTTCCATATGGATTTTTTTTCCTATGATCCTTACAATGTGTTATTTTTGTCTTCTGGTGTAAAAGAATGTTTTTGCAACTTCACAGTTGAAACATTTTTCTACATCATAAGTAAAAATCTCTACTTTGGAATGTTTTTCTTAGCAGAAAACTTTCACTTGAGCGAGAGTCTCTTTTCCTATTACTGAGTTTACATTTGACAAAAAGTAAGACATGACACCCAGGTTAAATGCCGCAGGCTTCAATTTCAAGTTCTGGTGTGATGCCACCATCAGGTCAGCAGGTATGTCTTTTGTTCCCTTTGTGAAAACATTAGTTTTAATTAATAATCTCAATAATCTCATTTGCCTGAGGACACACGGGGATTTCAAACCTGGGAAGTTTGCTAAGGTGTTTGATTTGGCCAGAATATCAATATCACCTCTTGGGTGAACATGAAAATGTTTAGGTTTGATTTTTGAGCTTCAGTTTTCCTGTCCCTCTCCCCTAGAGAATTCTCCCAGGAACCAAGTCTAAGTAAGGGCATTTCAACTTCAAATGGGGAGAACCAAGGAAATCAGTAGAGACATCACTCCATTCATATCCATGTGTGGTCGTTATTTCTGGTAGAGAAGATATGCTGGTGGCAGAAATGTATGAGATACTCAGAAATACCTTTCCCCTCTTCAGAATGTGTTAAAGGCCAGAGTTATTCCATGATTTATCAAGCCTCTTTCTCTCCCCTCTTCTACACCATTACTTGGTCCCCCTCCATGACTTGAAGGCCTTGGCAGCCTATGAGCCTGGAGTCCAGACCACTTCATCAGACATCAGGGAGCAAAGTTCAGATGCCAAACTTGGGCTAATCCAGAGGCCACGGTACTGGTTAACAGATCTAAAAACAATTGAGGAATTTTACAGTTACTTTTTCTTTTTTACTCAAATGGGCTCACTAAATTCTTTGCTTCCTTCTATATCTCAGCAGTTAATAGCTGCTCTGTGTTAAGATGTAAAAGAATCATTGAGGACTATGCCTCCTACAGACAAGCCCACTCAACTGATCTGAAATAATCATAAATGATGTTATGGCCTTCACAAAGGACTGGGACTGTGGGCCGTGGGGGATGCATACCTGGAAGTGATATAGGGTGAGCATCTGCAGATTCTCCTGAGCTCCTCTTTCACTAAAGGCATGTATCCAAAGGTATGTGCTCTGCTTAAGAAGGTCATGGGCCGTTTTCCCGGATTCACAGATGGTCAGCTTGTAGGAAACCTAACCTACAACCTCAGCTTTTCAAGCTCCAAATAAGAAGTGCAAACATAGAAGCTGATGGTTACCAGGACAACACCAAATGCCAGTTGCTATAGAATAGAAAGAGAACACGACCAAAAGAGGCCCTGGTCAAGGGCAACTGACAAGCTACTCGGAGGAGGCTGCAAAAATAATAACAACGTGGGGACAATTATGACCACAAGTCAAGGTGCACAAAGTAAGATCCTCGGATTAGCCTACTTCTCTCTCATAAAGGCTTTAACTGGTGTTTATTCAGCATTTATGTGTTAAATTATGTAAGGCAATTATGGCATTAAGCTGACAGCCTCAGAATGACTTTTCTGTCACTCCTCCTAAAGAATCCCAGCTTAGCCCTGTCTCCAGTTACTTTCTTCAACTCTCTTCCCTCCAGTTTAATCTCCCCACTCCCTAATCCCCACTTCCTAGCTCTTTAGGGACAGCAGAGAACTATTTACTAACAACACGATATTTTACAAATCAGCACATTTTAAAGAAATAACTTGCACTGCATTTAAATAAAGTTGTACCCTAAATGAATGATATCAAAATAATGACTTTGGATCAATGAGCTGGAATCTTGAATGAACACATACAGGTAGAAAGAACATTACTTAAGACTTTTCAATTAATAGAATTTGTCATGAACCATTCAGCAAAGCATTGCTTCTGTTGTCCACTTTTTAGTATGGAAAGTTCCTTTTTCACTTAAGCAAAACCTGAAGAATGAGTTCCCTCCAGGTCCCCATTTTGGCTTCTTTGCTATGTCTGTGAATGTTTTACCTTATTTTTCTTTTTGTGAGACAAGGTCTCACTCTGTTGTCCAGGCTGGAGTGCAGTGCCACAGTTGGCTCACTGTGATCTCTGCCTCAGGGGCTCAAATGATCCTCTCACCTCAGCCTCCTGAGTAGCTAGGACTACAGGTGTGTACCACCAGGCTCTACTCATTTTTAAATTTTCTGTAGAGACAAGGTGTCACTATATTGCCCAGGCTGGTCTCAAACTTCCAGGCTCAAGCGATCCTCCCACCTTGGCCTCCCAAAGTGCTAGGATTATAGGCATTAGCCACCATGCCTGGCCATGTTTTACCTCTTATTTCATTCATTCATTCATCGAATGAATAATCATTGAACAGCTACTAGATGCTAGGCATTGTTTGAGCTGTTGGTGTACATCGGTGAATAAAATGGGAAAACATCTTCATTCTCATGGAACTTCTGTTCCAACAGGGAAAGGCAGACAATCAACAATTCACCCCCATTATGTGTATAATAAATAACTAGAGCATATCATGTGTTAGGGGATGGTCAAGTGCTAGAGCAAAAAGTAAAAAGTGGAGAGTGAGGGGGTGAGTGGGGATGTCAGTTGAAGTTTTAAACAGAATGGTCCAGGTAAGCCTCACTTTGAAGGTGATATGTGAATCAAGACTTGAAGGAGATGAGGGAATCTGTGATGCAAATATGCAGGGGAAAGAAGAGCCACGTGACCTTTATAGGTTTTCCTTCTGTGTTATAAATTGCTGTGCTGTGCATCAAATTCTCCAGTGTAGAGGGAAAAAAAAATTGCTTCCTTCCACCCTTCCGGATCTTTGGTCTACAAATTGACATAAGACAGATTAACAGAGGAAAAATAATTTTAATTATGTACAGATGCATGGGAATCCCACGAGGAAGCAGCCAGATGACTGAAACTAATGTATCATCTGAGCTACAGAGAAGAATAGGGGTTTGGTGCTTCTGAGGGGTGGTGAAGGCAAATTATGGGAAGGTGAGAAGAGGAAATGGACGGTGAATAAAGGTTGCCTTGGTATGCAGATTTAAGTCCCTTAGGTGATAAAAGCTGTCTCTTGGTAGCTTTCTTCCTGCTACAGATGCCTTTACTAATGAACATTAATGAGCATTTCCTCCATAAATGTACATTTTCTTTATAAAAGGGGAAATTTATACTTTATTTTAGGCAGCTGAGGGAAAGGTAAAAGAGCATTTCCTATGTTGGCTGGTTCTCAGTTTCTTTTAGCTTAAAATAATATGCCAAAGTGGCATATTTTGGAGCAACATCTTCTAAACCCCTTCACCAGCATCTCTGGATCATTCTTCCAAGCCATTCATTATCCATACCTCTCAGTGTCATACCAGAAACACCTATTAAAACATGCACGTGCTTCCTGGCTGTCAAAACAAATGGAAGAGAATGGGACTCTGAAGCAACCACTGTGAACTTCCCTTCAGAATACTACTAACCCTTGTCTTTCAACTGGATACCTCTGAAGACCATTCTCTGTGAAGTCCACGGAGGAGCTCAAATAGATATTGTGGGGCTCTGCAGGAGACCATGTTTATGCTCTTCCATAGCTAAAAAAAAAACCTCTTAGTTACTTTTCATTATTTTTGAGTATTGACTTATTCTGAGAATAGCCTCCCTTAAACCACATCCTTATGGTTCTGCAATCCCTTTGTCCTCACCTTTGCTCGTGAGCTCCTCACTGTGCCCACATATCTGCTGCTCTGCTGTCTGAGCTAATCCTAAGCTCTTTGCACAGCCACACAGATGCATGGCCTGGCAGCACTCTTTCCTGCCCGTCCTCTCCTACTGCCTACGCCTCTACAACAAGATCTGGACATCTTAGGAGTGAAATCTGAAAAACCACATCACAGGTATGAAGAACAGACAATGAAAACAATTTAAAATAATTATATGGCTCTAAGTTGAGAGTGACTGGGGACTTCATTATCCCTCCTTTTCACATTCTTCAGAGAGCAGAAGCAGCTTTCAAAGCCACAGTATAATCAGCAAATCAAGCTTTCCTTTAGGCTAGCAGCCTGTGCAGGATTTAATGACAGAGGGGAGAGGACACTTGCCTGCCTATTGCCCAAGCCAATAAGAAGATAATCAAGAGGCTTGATCTTAGATGACAGTGATTCCTGAGATGAATGCTCGATTGTTGAGTTTTTAGAAGCCCCTGACTTTGTAAGTATACAAACTACAGAAAAGGTACTATTAAATATGAACTGTCAATACTGGGGGCAAGTCCCTTATTAATAAACCACCTTAGAAGTTAGCCTGATGTATAGGAAACACTGTGCTTCCCCCTACACTGAAGGTCTGGGTGTGGACTCTGTCCACTCAAAAGAACACACGCTTGATCAGTCCTACCTGTGGCTAGCAGGTAAGTACACAGAGCTGCAGATGGTCAGAATACTTGAAAAGGGGACCCAGCATCTAGACAAAAGCTCTAATTATTAATAATGTGAATAGCACTTTCAGCAGCTCAAGAACAATCCTTCAAAATGAATGAAAAAGAAATGAGAAGCTGATTGGAGTGGCTTCATTATGGGTAAGCATTCGCTTAATGTAGTCTTAGGAGGAATTCAAAAATATGCCCTTTACTAGGCTGTTACAGAAATTCATTTCCTTTTTGTAAGAATACTTTGTTTTTATGTCCGTATATTA
The DNA here is from genome assembly GCF_009828535.3 of Hylobates moloch. Taxonomy (NCBI): domain Eukaryota; kingdom Metazoa; phylum Chordata; class Mammalia; order Primates; family Hylobatidae; genus Hylobates; species Hylobates moloch. The sequence continues at coordinate 3,598,942 of NW_026652293.1, forward strand.
TAGCTAGCAAATATATTAATTAACACCCTGATTACACTTCCATCAAAAGGGATCATTCAGGGGAGTGGTAAGAAGTTATTAAAGAAGAAAACCTATGAAAAGTGCCTATTTTGCTAGACACAATAGCAGAACTTTAGGGTGATAAGGGCAAATATATGAGAATACTAATTCAAGCGCATACAATTCCTGCCTCAATTTTCAGAATTAGAGAGTTTTGAAGTTGAAGACGATCTTAAAGATCCTAATCCTATTCCTTCTCTTAGCTTAAAGGAAATTGAGGCCCAATATTACAACCTATCAGATGCCCTCTGGAAACACAAGACAACACAGGGCATACAGTCTGAGACTGACATGGTTTAGCTGTGTCTCCACCCAAATCTCAGTACTCCCATAATTCCCACATATTGTGGGAGGGACCAGGTGGGAGAAAATTGAATCATGAGGGCAGTTTCCCCCATACTATTCTTATGGTGGTGACTGAGTCTCACGAGATCTGATGGTTTGATAAGGGGAGGCTGTTTTGCTTGGTTCTCATTCTCTCTTTGTTTGCTGCCATCCATGTAAGACATGACTTGCTCCTCCTTACCTTCCGCCATGATTGTGAGGCCTCCCCACCCACATGGAACTGTACGTCCTTAAACCTCTTTCTTCATAATTTACCCAGTCTCAGGTACGTCTTTATCAGCAGTGTGAAAACTGACTAATATAGAGACCTCATGATCCAAGCAGCCCCAGGACCTGTGGAGTTGCTGGTGGGAGAGGTCTGTGTGTCAGTTCTGCTGGGAGCACCCAAGGAAGAGATGAAATGGGTCCTGTTCTTAAGCAACTGTGAAGAACAAGAAAGAAGGCTACAGCTCTGACCAGGGCTGACTAGTGAAGAAGTCCATGGCGGCCGACCCTGAGTCTACAGAGAGGAGGACTTGCCTCAGAGTGATCAGACTGTAGCACTGTGTGCTGCATATCCTAGGAGGAGGAGCTGGCGTGTTAAAAAGTCAGGTATACAGATGTGTTCTTATTCTCACTCCCATCTAGGTCTTGAGCCCACTCCTACATGGGGGAAGGGGAGGCCTGAGCTCTTTGTTCTTTCTCTTTCCTCATTCATATTCTCATGTACTGTCTTCTCTCTCTTGTTCTTCTGGTAGCCACTCAACACGAGGCAAGACACTGAGGTTCAAGTTTAGGTTCAGTGAGGAGCAAAGAGACCCCATAAACCTCTAGCCCATACCTCGTCTTACTCTGCACATAGCCAGCAATGACCCTGAATTTATGTATGGATACTTTAGGGACCACAGAGGGAAAAAAGGTGATTGGCAGGGCAGAGTTTATTAATATAAGGTATCCTTCTCAAATCCCATTTGGGCATGTCCAAGGACTGAGAAGCAGGTTGATGGGGCTGCCATTGGCTAAGACTGAGACAATGTGAGCACCAAAAAATAAATACATAACTAAGTAATGAACTGTAAACTAATGAAACACAGGGAAGTGGCACATCCATATAGAAAATAAATATAGAAACGAATTGGGGGAAGGAGCTCATGTTTTCAAAAGAATGCCTAGTGCCACTGGTAAGTGCCAAAGTCAGAAAATCATTCTGCAACCATCAGGGTAAAACTGGCTCAGGCAAAAATAACCCATAACACTAAGTCTAGGGGGACATTTTGACAAAGAGCAGAGTATTTGCATGGTCTTCAAGTATCTTCCATATATTGCTTATTAGCTGCAAGGCCAAAAAAAAAAAAAAAGTAGCTATGGTAACAGTGGATAAATCAGACAAAATTCATTCTTCAGGATGATGAAAATTAACATCTCCAATGGGCAGCACTGGACATGGTGTCCCTCCAGATGACATACCCTGACAAGGATATAATACTTCTTATGTAGTATTCCTGCCCAGAATGCATAATATCAATCTCATCATGAGGATACTTCAAAATTATGAGTGTTCTATTAAATAAGGGATAACTATACTCTTTAATGTCATAAAAGACAAAAAAAGGCTACGGACATTTTCCAGATTAAAGAAGATCCTAGAACTCCAACTACATGTCAGTCAGGCATTTTTCCACTCTCTTCTATGTGAGAAATCAGGCTGGGGGTTAATAATAGGGTTTAGCATTCCTTACATGAATAATCTGCAGGTGGAAAATCAGTTTTTAAAATTTCACAGGCCTCTTACATAACCCAGCCCATGTTGAGGCTTGCAAAAATGAAACCAGCATTGTCCTTGAAGGTGTGCCTGTCAATCAGTCACAATCCCATTTTGCCTCTGGGCTCTGCTTCTTAACTAGTATTTTTTTCCCTGAATTGTGAATTCACAGCATTTTGACCACAGCTTTTGCTCTGTGGCAAAAATCAATTTATCCTTATAGAAAGATTTATAGTATAGAAATGGATTTATACTTATATTATTCTACCTTGGTTGATGGGTCTTTAATCTCCTTTCCAACTGAACTTTCAAAAACGTAACCCGTGAGGAGATAAACAGTCCATATAATAAAAATAACTTCCTTAACCGAGCTGGACACAACTGACCTTAATCTGAGGCCCTAGTTCATTCGCAAATTAAAAACACATCAAATAAATTATATCACTTCTTCCACTTTGCATTTTAGGCTTTATTTATTTAGATGATAGCTATTAGACATAAATAGAAACTAATCTATTTTTGCATCACCCTCCCTTACCCCACAAATACACAGAACCTGCTGGAACTGCTGGAACTAGATCAGACCTCTCCCCTGCCTTCCAATGACAAGATACCAGGGGCCCCATTTCAAAGATGAGGCAATCATAGCCAGGGGCTGACTTAAGGGTATGCATGCACGCAATGACAGAGGCAAGGTTAGGATGCTTGCTGGGCTCAGAGAAGTGTTATCTCTCTACTCTTCTAAACAAATGCAAAACATCATGAAATTATGCACTTTATGGTCTAGCTCTCTAGCTTGTCTTGCAAATCACTACCATGATTTGATGCATGCCATTTAATTTCCCACTATTTGAATAGTCCCAACACTCTCCCCATGGCAACAGAAATAAAAGTTTGTGAATTTTGTGCCAAAAGAATAGTAGAAAGAGTCACAGTGACAAAGGGCCACTGAAACAGAAGATAGTGCTATTATTATGCATTAGTTACATTTACTGGTGGTAAATCTACAAGAGATGCATTCATGTCAGACAGTGTGGATAAAAAATAACTCTCCCCAAGGCCCTAATATCCCCAAGCACAAGAGAGGCTACGTTTATACAGCATAGTATCTTTGGAAAATAATCTCTGGCTTTGAATCCAAGACGGAAGCTGAGATTTGCTTGAGTGCATGAGGAAATGGAAAGAGAGTGATGAAAAGCTACTGTCATGAACACATTACACTTTTTAAGCAGCGAGAAATTCGTTTAATAAATCGATTGAAGCCTGGAATCTAATTAAATCTTAAAGAGGTATCAACCTGAAATGCTAATAAGCTCACACTCAAACTGTATACACGGAAGCTCTGCTGTGCGTGCCTTTAATAATGCATTACCGAAAGTATATTCTGTATTCATTATAGCAGTACAGCAACGTGACATGAATTATTTCCACTCTCTACTTTGGATACAAATATCTTCATGCAGGCAATCTATTTAGCCACATTCCCCCTCCCAGTGAAGGTGAGTGAGATGTGGCTTTCAAGGGCTGGGATCATGGTTTTAAAAAAGGAAGCTGAAACTTAGCAAGGAAGCATACGTACCTTTTATCCAGACAAACAACGAAGGGAGTATTCTTCTATCTAATTACTGGCACCCTGTGTTTAAATAATTTGAACTTGTAAGGCCAATAATGCAAAGTGCAAAATTGCATTAGAGAAACTAAAGCTTCCATTAGTTCAGTTTCCAGTGGCAGCACATTTTCAGATAGACACCAGCAGCAGCAGGTACTGTAATCCCACAGTTTAACTCTCCTTGAGATGCTCCAAAAAGGTGGCTGAGTTCTAAGAACTGTGCTCTATTTGTGATCTGGGAGTGATTTGGGGACTGGGAGGTGCAAAAGAGTTCTTTTTAGTGGTGAGCAGATGATGACATCTAGGCTTGGCTATAGATTACTGCCGGCACTCTCTTAACTGGTTTACTGCTTCTGCCTCAACACAGTACAGTGCTGTAAAACTTCTTATCTCAAAACCCTTCCACATCTCCCCATCTAACTCAGATACAAACCAAAGGATGCACTATCGTTTACAAAGTCCACTCCCCCACCCTCATCTCCTGCCACTCTCCTGGTCACTCCACATTCCATGACAGCCACACTGGCCTTCTTGCTATTCCTTGAGCACTTTGGGCACACCTCTGGCACTGGCTGTACCTTCTTCCTGGAACACTTCTCCAAATACCCACATGACTCCCATAATCTCCTCCAAGTCTTCATCAGATATCACCTTCTCAATGAGGCCTACGCTGATCATTCATTGACACTCGATCCTCGTTATTCACAAATTGTGTATTTGCAAGTTCACCTCACTAAAATTTATTTGTAACCTCAAAATCAATACTTGAGGCACTTTTGTGGCCATTCACAGACAAGTTCCATGCAGCAAAATATGTACATCACCCAGTGAGGTCTGAAGTGCTGCTGAGGACCTCAGCTGGGTGAGATCCGACAAGGCCCATGCCGCCTCCATGCTTTAGCTCTCATACTATGAGTATCCTTTCTGCCACCTATTGAGTGCCATGTTTTTCACATTTTTGGGTTTTTGGCGATTTCATTGCTAAAAGTGACCCCCAAGCACAGTAATGAAGTGCTGTCTAGCGTTGCTAAGTACTGGAAGGCTGTGATGAGTCTTAGGGAGAAAACACAAGTGTTAGAAAAGCTTTATTCAAGCACAAGTTATGGTGCTGTTGGCCGTGAGTTCAATGTGAATGAATTGACTACATATGGTAAAGAAGGCATCTTTTAAGCAGAAACACTAAAAAAAACAAAGTTATGTATTATCAGTTGATGAGAAGGTTGTAACCAGAGGCTAGCAGGAACCTAACCCTGTATTTCCCCTAGAAGCAATGGCCCAGTGGTCACTAATTCAGTGTTCCTAAAGTGATATTGACTGTATACTGCAACCCTTCCCCCAGAACTCCAAGTCCCCCTCACCCTGCTCTACTTTTGCCATAGCATTTATCACGTCCTAACACACCGTATCATTCGCTTATTTATTAGGTTAATTATCTGTCTTGCCAGCTGGAGAGTAAGCTATGTGAGCGTATGTGCTTTTGCCTGTTTTGTTCACTGCTATATCCCCGGCACAAAGCACAGTTGCTGGCACATAATAGGCACTCAACAAATATTTGTTCGATCAGTGAATGGATAGATGGATGGAGTCACAGCCTCCCCTGAAGCAGAGATCTGACAAGTGCCTTCCTAGAGGATAAGTCCCACATGAGTGTATCCAGGAAAATAAAGGAATAAGGTGGGGACTCTGTCCTGGAGGGGAGCTATCAGGGAGAGGTCAGCTGAGCCTAAAGGGAAGCAGAGGCTGGATGGGGAACAAAGTTTATCTGCAGGCTCTGAAACTGAACCCAGGTAGAGAGCTGCCAGGTTTCTAGAGGCAGACTGTAGATGGAAAGTACAAGACAGCAAGGGGTGCAGGATATAACGGGCTCCAAACAGAAATGGGGGGTGCCAAGCACCATCATATTTGCATTAATCCTTAGTAACTAAAATCCCTGGTGTTGTGCCTCCTGGAATAAGCTCCATAGAGTTGCCCATGTAAGCAGCAGCTTCATTACGTATCAATAGCTGCAGCTCCAGGTCTTCCCTGGCAACTATTTATGCCTAGTGTTCCATTACTGGAATGCAAAGCATGTGGGAGTTACTTATATCCTACTGCTCAATGTCATCGCCGAGGTCTGATTGCAAATATTCAAAAAATTGCAACCTCAGGCACAAATGGGTTAATTGCTGGCTCAACTTTGATTCCTCAGCTTGCAGTCTGTCCATGGGATTTCAATACAGAGGTGAGGTCTCTCTCAATCCTGATTCACCTCCAGCACACTTTGGACCTTGGTGTCAGTAACCCTGGAGGGTGACTACACCTTGTTCTACCCCAAATGAACTTCCAATAGCTATGTAATTCATATTGTGTCAGTTTAGTCAAAAGACACACATACACACACACACACCTTTAATGCCTGAATGTCCAGTAACAAACAGAACATGAACCTTAATTTATACAGAAAGATTAAATTCTCACCTTCACCCCAGCAAGTAGGCATCATTAGCCCATTAATAGGTAGAGAAACTAAGGCTTAGATAAGTTAAGTACCTTGACCAAGGTGACAGAACTAGTAAGGACAGGATGTGACTCCAAGTCTGCCGGACTCCAAAGCTCATGCTCTATTCTCTACACTACATCATTACATAACTCCCTTAAATGCTTTTTAAATGAATTAAAATGTTGCTCTGCTTTTCCAACAACTTTATGTCGAAGTGACATACAATTATTCAAACAAAACAATTTATTTCACTTACTTTCAGGGAATTAGTGTAATTTCATTTAGTTTTCAAGGTGTCCACTGACCACAATATTTACATTTTAAAGACATGACAGTTTAAAGCTAATCACTGGTAAACTGTTACAGAAACCAACATCAAGTAAACTAGGACATGCTATTGGGAGATGACATGGTGTTGTCTCAGGTCTGCCACTCTCCTCTCTGGGCAAATCATTTAACCTAAACTTTTATTTTTCTCATCAATAAAATGGAGATAACAAAAACAAGGTCTTCTCTGACTAATCTATTGAACCAACAAATGAGACAATAGATGTGGAAATGTTTTTAAACAGTCAGGGGCTATAGAGACTCAATGATGGTCAATGCCTGTCTTGTGACACATTACTTGTCAGTATTAACTCCCTGAGGGCAGGGACTCCTCTATTCAGCTCTGTATCATATCCATTTGTCAATGATTGGCCCATAGTAGGTGCTCAATAAATACTCCTTGACCAAAGAGAATTTGGACTTTCAGGTACAATTCATTCAGAGAGGCTCTAGAACAAGTCTAAATAGTCTGTAAGCAAAGTATTGGTGAGAATAATCTAGACCATTCAAGAATCAAATATGAAGTTACAGAATAATTTGGGGAAAGGTCATATGATAGGGGACACTCTATTCAGTGCGACGCTGATAAAACTTGCCCGGGAACAGCTGACAAATTGTTTGCTACTCCTGCTGCTGGCACCTCCACCAGCTACTCAGTAGTCAGAATACACAGCCAACAGATCATACTTTAAGCCCACACGGGTCAGATGGCATGACACAGATGCCACCACTCTGCAAACCCTCTCCCAGATGCTTGTCTCTCATTATGGGGGGAAGGGGTCCAGAAAAATGCTTCCCAGCACCAGAAAAATATTTCATGACACATTCCTCGGGGCCAGCAGTTCCAGAGTATCCATCTAAGATTGGATAAACAGCACTTTTGAGGTGCATATATGACAAACTCACACAAGAACAGCCTGCATAGATTTCTCGAGGGCAGGTCCTGTCCCTACTTGTCATAAGGAAAATTCCTTTCTGCCTACATTATTCTGGAAAAGGGCCAAAGAGTCCCTTGTGGTCAAGGCTCCACTAGGAAGATGCTTTCACAGAGTGGGAGAGAATCATTCTCCACCTCACCTAACATCCTTCCCTCTCCTCTGAAGCACAGGCAAGAGACCTAGAACCCTTAGGCTGCTAAAGATTTTCTCAGATTCCAGAGATTCAGCCCCTCACCCTCCTATTTCACCATCCCAGGAGCCAAGGACCACAGCCAAATTCCACATATAACTCTAATTGAAGTCTTTACTCAAACCAGGAAAGGGGCTGGTCCAGTTTCTTGGTTCTACTGATAGGACTCTCGCAACCAACAACCTTGAGGAAGGGAGGTACCTAGGCCACATTTTAGTTGATTATGTTTGAGCCAAAGGCAAATATTGGCAGATGATCTTGCTAAAAACTTTTGGAAAATTAAATCTGCTATCTAATAGAAAATGAAACACACAAAAAACATAACATATAAAACCAGTCCCTTGAATTTCCCTCTGGACCAATCCTATTGGAGTGAGTGACCACACAACTCAGGAGGAAATACATCTGTCTCAAATATACCACATCCCACTCTGTAGTAGGAACTCACTTTAGAAATCCTGGGGAACCTAAGATCTTAGCTCTCAGTTTTTTCATTAAAACCAGACTGCAAGAAGGGTACCTAATCCCAACTGCGACATAAATATAAGTAATCTTGGAAATATATGGCTATGACAATTACTGCTACCAATTAAGTCAGCCGCCAACTAGACAAGTATTATTTGCAGATTTACGTTATGATGACAATGTGTTATAAGATCTGAGCTACTGCCCCTATTACCAAGCCTCTGCAAGTCCATTTCCCTTAGTCTCCTAATGTCAACCCTGTTCCCCACTCCCAGCTGAAGAACCTCGATTAAAATAATGCAGCAAGGAACCTTGCCTGACTGCCTCCCAGTCACTCACTAATCACAACCCAGGCGCCACCTGTAGGATACCCATGATGTATATTTTAATTAACTTCTTAGCAAATCCTCTGTAGCCTGCAGCTAGCAAATTTCCCAGAAATGGAATGCCTACTTGAACTTGTCATCTCTATTTCAACAGTAAGGGCATGCCCCTGATGATGCTTTCCAGAAGTCTGGTGGGTCAGCTCTCCTACGTAAATAGTCTCACAGGAAACTAGATTCCTCCCTGCAATGGAGATCAGGTAGGCAATCCTCCAAAATCCACAGAAGGATGCCTACAGGACTCGGGCAGAAACCAGGAACTGGGCATTTCTTCCTGAATGGCAGAGTCCCTCCCCTGTGGGCTTCTTACACACAAAAAGCAACTCTAGGGAAACAGTGGGAAGAGGGCAGAGAAGGGGAGAAGTCATATATAGGAAAATGAATTGGAGGCCAAATGCATCCTGTGACAACAAATGAGGCAACTCATTTTTCCCAAGTTTTTGTGGCTGTAGATCAGTTGCCTTTATACGGTTTGAGCACCTGTAAGTCGAGCTTCCCTGATTCCTTACCTCCTCCAAAGAACTGCCCTCCAGCACCCTCCCTGCCTTAGAGCTGGTCAACAAGTTTGTTGTCACCTATCTCTTCAGTCCTTTTGTGGTCCCATCCCCTGGTAAAGTCAGTAAAAACTCCCATTTAAGTTCTTCAGGGTCCTGGTCCCTGTGACCCATGTGAATGTAAGATATTGAATATTCAAACATATTTACAATTACTCATGGCCATCATCCAGGCAGTCTACAGAGCCGTGGCATGTCAGGGAGGAGAAGTCCTGAGAAGTCATCTGGCCCAGTGACTCTCAAATGTTAATATGCATACACTGTTCATAGGAGATCTTGCTGAAAAGCAGATTCTGATTCCATGGGTTTTAGCTGGCAGCCAAGATCGTGAATTTCTAACAATCTCTCAGGAGAAACTGATGTGGCTGTTCGTCAGATCCTACTTAGGACCCCAAGAATCTAATGCAAGGCTCTTGCTAAAATACCAAAACACTGGCTGTGTTAAAGCAAAATATCAAATACAAAACAGTAAGGTATAGCAGTCCCCGGCCTCCGGAAGTTCAGTGGTATTTTGCCTGATATAAGAAGGGTCCAGAGAGTGTGCCCTATGGTACTAAAAAGCCAGCACTCAAGTCATGGAGGTTTGTAAGAGAGCTGCACAGGCTGGACTGAGGAATGAAGACTTGTTCTGCACTACTGCCAGTAAGGTGAGTGAGAGGAATTTCGAATAGAAGGTTGGAGCCAGGCTTATATACCATGCTAAAGAATAAAGCATTGTTTGCAAGCATGACAACCAGAGAATTTGTCTTAACTTTTACCCTGCAGGTAATTACAGTTTATGGTTCTTAGCAGAACACAAAGTATTCATCTTGTTCATTAGGTAAGCAGTTAGACAGTATCAGAGAATTTGTTAGTATACCAAGAGAAAGTCTTTGAATGTCTGTACAGACAGATGGATTAGAATAAAGATGACAGTAGGTCTGCACAGCAACACAAAACAAATGTTGTCTGTAGCTGTAATCGTCTGCAATCTCAGGACTCACAAAATGGATAAGAAAACTTCTGCCTTTCTTCTTGGTATGACAGGAAGAAGAAACCTATTCACCCACGGTGCTACAGAATATGCAAATTTTCACACGCTCCTCTATGAGCAAACACACTTATGGTTCAAAACCTTATTAAGAGGATTAGGATTTAAACGCAGTTAGCACATACTAGCTCTGTGATCTGGGACATGTCAGTGTCTCTGATTCTCATTGATGATAATATCTAAATCCTTACTTAACAATATAATTACACAAGAATAAATAAGTTAATTCTAACAGGGATTTTTTTTTTTTTTAACTAAAACAATGAATTTTGTTCTCAGCCATCCCTCATTCCTAGTGGTTGTCTGGCTGCTCACAAATTCAGAATCAAATCTAATGAGTCAAAACTTATTTTCCTCCATAAAAAAAGAATACGCCATTCGCCCTACAAGGGCTGGGCCACAAGGCTTCCTTCCCTAAAGAAGAATATGTCATCAAGAGAGAATAGGAAGAGGAAACAAAAAACTAATCCCTTGTGACACAGTGAACCATGGGAAGAAAAAGAAAGAGAAAGAAGAGGATGAAATTATTCAGTCCCATGTTGTAGCTTCCCCTGCCCTCAGGTCACCCCATGGCATCCTGAAAGGGAAGTCTGTCTTGTAGGTGGAGGGAAAAACCCAATCAGAGAGGCTTTGGCTTTACTTCCTGGTTAGGACTCTGGTAGACCACTCTTGCAAGATGCATCCCACAAAAACACAGGATGATCATATCACAATAAATGTAGTTAGGCAGAGTGAAGGAGGGGGCTTGGCTGGCACTGCTAAGTCTTCCTCAGCAACCCCTGTACGAGAAGAGATCCAGAAGTTCCTGCATTAAAGGTAGAGGGATGAAGGCCAGAAAACCAGGATAAGGTACACCATGATGGATAGCAAGGTAAGCTTATCACAAAGTACACAGCCTTGCCAGGGCCTGGTCAGGACTCAAAAGGGTCTGCCTAGTTAATAAGAACTGGGGTGAGCTCAGCACAGTGGCTCACACCTGTAATCCCAACACTTTAGGAGGCTAAGGCAGGTGGATTGCTTGCACTCAGGAGTTCGAGACTAGTGTGGGCAACATAGCGAGACCTCGTCTCTACTAAAATTTTAAAAAAAAAAAAAATAGCTAGGTGTGGTGGCCCACACCTGTAATCCCAACTACTTAGGGGGCTGAGGCAGGAAGATCACTTGAGCCTGGGAAGTTGAGGCTGCAGTAATCCCTGATTGAGCCACTGCACTCCAACCTTAGTGACAGAGCAAGACCCTGTCTCAAAAACAAACAAACAAACAAAAAACACCTGGGGTGAGGCCAAGTTAGGAAGAAAAGAAGTCTGGACTCTAACCGGGCCAAGTTTACCACCTTTCCTTCTTCGTCAGACTCACTCTTATCCACTTGACTCAATAAAGAAACATAAACTCCTTCTTGGATTCTAATGCTGAGTCTTTCAATACACACAAAAATGGAAACGTTTACATTTTGAAGAAACACAAAACCTGGAATGCATGCTGCTGGAGGATGGGCCCAGAAAGTCTCACGTCAACACAGGAAATACAGACTATGGCAAAAGATGGCATTTTATGATCACCATGAATGCACTTAGGCTGGTAGGTTAACCACTGGAAATAAAAAATTAAGTTAAACCTATATTTCAAAAATTCAATTTGCCAAGTGTGGTGGTGCACATCTATAGTCCCAGCTACTCAGGCGGCTGAGGCAGGAAGACCACCTGAGCCCAGAAGGTGGCGGTTGCTGTGAGCCGTGGTGGCACCACTGCACTCTAGCCTGGGCAACAGAGAGAGAGCCTGTCTCAGAAAATAAATAATTATTATTTATCTCCTCCTCAAAGGAGTGGGAATAGTGAAGGATCATGCATTCTTTCACTTAGAAAATATCGGTTTGTTAAGTGCCTACTATGTGCCAACCCCCATGCTAGGAGGCAGGGATTCTATGGGGGGTAGTCTTTCTAAAAGCTAAAGAAAAACTGATTCAGTGGCTTGTGGATCCCCATATTAGGAATTTCTGCCCTATGTAAAAATAAATTTTAGATGGAGTGTAGGACATTCTCAGCTGATGACTAAAGGCAGAAATTATACAGGAAAAGAATGAGACTTAATTGCATATAAATGTGAAATTCACATGTCCAAATATTCTGTAAATATTTAAGAGAAATAGAAGGTTGCACTCAGTCCTCAGAACTGAGATGGGGCAAAAAGCAACACTACTTTGCTGAAGGGATGTCTGAATTAGAAATAAGGTAGAGATAGGAGACCCAGAAGCTTGAAGACCAGCAGATGTAGGATAGACAATTCTCCTTCTTCATTGGCAAGGAGGACCTGACCCAGCATGAAGTGAGATAAAGGAAGAGAAGAAGAGGACAGTCATCAAGGCGGCTGTGGGAAAGGAGATGCAGGAGGAGAAACTGGCAGGAGAAATTAAGTCAAATTAAGTCTTTGTGGGCACCAGGTAAAGCCTCCACTTCCTTCCTCCATCAGGGCAGCTGTTTCTGGATTGCTCTTTGTAACACAAGGATGGAAGGTAAGAACAGAAGCCCCCAGCGGCCCCACACCATTCACCCAGTCAGTGACTCAGGTTAAACTGGTGACTCCCTTTCTCCCCATCCCTTCCCTCTCGGTGCTGTAAACCGAAAACAAAACTCTGAGCACCCCAACCAACTGAATGGACCATGGACCCCTCCTCTTGGCTAAGGGGATTCAAAAGTAGACCTGAAAAACTAGTTCAGGCCATCATGGGAAGAAGGGGTTGAACATGCCTCATTATACTCTCTTCCCTTCAAAATTCAGGCACAACTGACCAGCATTAACATTAAAACAGAGATCTTAAGACAAAACAGACTCTTTGTGGCAATAAGATACCAAATTCCAACCCGACTCTAGTATAGTATTGCATGACGGATAGCAGGCCCAGAAAGAAACTAAAGTATTTTACCCTAGAATATATCTCTTTGACATATTTTGAAATGACCCTGCAAAGCTGTCTCTTGCGGGGGAAATTTACATTCTGTAGAGAATCCCCTTCCCTTTCCAGGTCCTTTTCTGATCTTGAAGAGATTGGCTGAGAGTTGAGCACCTTTTAAAGGTCTGAAGAGGAAATATTTGCCATCTATTGCCTCTAAGAGCAGCCACTTCATCTACATAATAAGAATCTTGGTCTCTACAACCCCTTCTCTTAACCCAGACATTCCTTTCTATCGATTCTAGGTCTTTAGATAATAACTCTTTTCCCAATTGTTAATCAGAAAATCTTGAAATCCACCTGCGTCCTGTAAGCCCCCACTTCAAGTTGTCCTCCCTTTCCAGACCAAACCAATGTATAACTCACGTGCATTCATTGATGTGTTATATCTCCTTGAGGTATAAAACCAAGCTATAACCTAATGAACACAGGTTCTCAGGACCTCTTGAGACTGTGTCTTGGGTGTTGGTCATTCATATTTGGCTCAGAATAAACCTCTTTAAATATTTTACAAAGTTTATTTTCATCAACTGTGACACAGACTGAACCCCTCCTATCACTCCCTGAACCATTTCCCTTTCTAGGGAGTCAGTACGTAAGCCATAGTCATTCTCAGGTACCCCGAAATTCCAGATCCTGTCCCACAAGCCCCACACTCCAGACCACGAAAGGAGAAATCTGCTTCAGTTCCATTTCACTAGAGAGACAGTAAGAGGGAGTGTTCAAGAGCACAGACTCAAGAGCCGTGTGCCTGGATTCAAATCCCAGCTCCACCACTCACTTGCTGTGTGATCTAAAGAGAGTTACTCAACCTCTCTATGCCTCAGTTTCTTCATCTGTAGAGTGGCAAAAATAATAGTACCTACTTCACAGGGGTTTTGTAAAGATCAAATACATTGAATATATAAAAGAAATTAGAACTGTCCTTGCAGAAGTGCGAACAAGCCGTGTGGGAGGATTTTTTTCTGAATAAATTATACTTGAGTGTGTGTGTGTGCACAAACACAGGGACACACATTTTCAAAGCTGTAATAGCTCAAGTACGTTCTAATTGATTTTGAGATGTTATCTGATCTTATTACAGAATCAGATAATTTTACTTTCCAAAGGTGGTGAATATTTTAGATAAATTAGACTTGTTCTTAATATTTGTCCATTTCTCTAGATTACCTGTAATTATAGTAACTACTTCATAGGATACAAAATTTCAGTTAGAAGGAGAGGAGTAAATTCAAGAGATCTGTCATACAATACGGTGACTAAAGTAAACAACAATGCATTGAAAATTGCTAGGAGAATTTTGTTTAAATCTGCAAAAAAACTTCTCACTAAATTATTTTATATTGGAAAACAGTTACTTTATCAGAAAAAAAGTTATATTAACATCTAATGGGCTTAATGTTATTTTAAATGAATTTAAAACACCGTTTAAAAATAACTGTCCTGGCAGAATGTAAGCATTATGTGTTCTTCGCGCTGCTGCTGCTGCTGCTATTGCTGTTATTACTACGATTATTATTATTAGAGTTTGGGCTATTCTGAGGATGTGTTTTAGAAGGGCTTCTCTCCCAGTCTTGCATCCAGTTCCTCATCTTCCTCTGTAAGGCATTAGGATATATCCTTTCAGCACCTCCCTCAGAAAAATCCTACCCCTAAAGATAAACAGTTGCCAAACTCCTCTCTCCTAGCCAAGTCTGAATTGAATCCCTTTTTCTTCCTTTACATTTGTAACTTTCTCCCTCATCTCTTATCTAGGATGTGGCACAACATCTGATAAAATAATGACAGTAATAAAGTAAGAAAGGCAAACATTCTTCTTTCTAGATTCCTTACAAGGCAAAGTCATTCTCAAAGAAATTGTGGCAGATGTGATATGTTGGCATGTCATGTATTCATACTTAATGAGAAAAACAGGGAGATGACAGTGGAGTATCAACAGCAGTCATGGTATGGTATACCTACAGCCACATGTCACTGCATGCTGCAGAGAGAAGCCACTCAGCTGCTAGACCTAAATACTTGGAAATCTTGCTCTTAAGACCTGGTGATCAAAATTTCAGAAGAGTGACCACCTGTCCACTCAGCATAGCTTTCCACTGAATGCTGGGCACTGAGGAGGGTGATAGGGTTACAGCATTAAACAAGAATAAGACATGATCACTGCCTTCAAAGGGCTTATAGGCTGGTAGGTTGCAACCAAGTAGAGTGTGACTATTACCATGAAAGGTACAGGGTTCCAGGTCCATTAGGAATTGGATACCCTTTATAGTATCTCCATCTTACAGAGAAGGAAATGAAGGCACAGAGAGGTCATCAGCTAATAAGTAGTGAAGCCAGGATTCAAACCCAGGCAGTTCAGGCACTAGATCTGCGGCCTCAAACACTATGTCCTGGTGACTGGTGATCAACACCTTCCATCTGAAAATGTCTGGTGCTTCCTACAGCAGATTGCTTCTTACTCTAAAAGTCATCCAAGAGCTTGTCAGTAGCAAAGGCACCCAAGAAAAATCTTCCACACAGGGAGAAAATGGAGAGGACACACTATCTGTGAAGCACAAATAAATCCAGGAAGCAAAACATAATGATGGTTCGTAAAATTTGCTTTAACTTGATAGTCCCTTTCCACTTTGATCTATGGAAGTCTATGTTTGAAGGAAAAGGTAAGGGGATTTTAAAATATGAACATTACAGGAAAGAAAATATGTTTGGGTTTGTTGAGATGGGACTATGAGAGAGGGGGTGACTAAGGTAGGTACTCAAAATGTGAGGTAATATAAATGTCTAGTGGCTGGAAACTGCTTGCAAAGCTATATGAATGAATAAGAGCTCTGTGAGGGGTGAGGGAGAGGTCATACTGGGGCAGATTCAGGGGACTCCCACGCGTCTAATTTGAAATCCATGGCTTTCATCTTTTGTCACTCACCTCTTCTACCTTCCATCTACTTCAACACTTAGCACCCTATCAGGTCTTTCTTCTCTGAGAAATTAAAAAACAAACAAATGGTGGGGCTGGGCACAGTGTCTCATGCCTGTAATCCCAGCACTTTGGGAGGCCAAGGTGAGAGGATTGCTTGAGGCCAGGAGTTCAAGACCAGTCTGGCCAAAACAGTAGAGACCCTTCCTCTACAAAAAAATTAAAAATTAGCCAGGTGTGGGGGGAAAGGGGAGGGAGAGCATTAGGACAAATACCTAATGCATGTGGATCTTAAAACCTAGATGACGGGTTGATAGGTGCAGGAACCCACCATGGCACATGTATACCTATATAACAAACCTGCACATTCAGCACATGTATCCCAGAACTTTAAAAAAAAAAATTAGCTGTGTATGGTGGTGTGTGCGTGTGGTCACAGCTACTTGGGAAGCTGAGGCAGGAGGATCACCTGAGCCCAGGAGGTAGAGGCTGCTATGAGCTATAATCACACAACTGCATTCCAGCCTGGGTGACAGAGTGAGACACTGTCTCATAAATAAAACCACAAACGAACAAATGGTATAAATTTTACTCTATTTGTAATGATTATTAATCATTATTTATATAATTATGTAATGATCAGTTAATCATTTATATTTTGGTATCTCTGCGGCATGCCTGCAGTGTGACGAGTGCTTTAGTACATGATCTTACCTAACCCTTACAACAATCCAGTGAGATGAGTACTATGATCAGCCCCATTTTAATGCCTCAAGAAACTGAGGAATAAGGAGATTTGTGGGGGTGGATGTACTTTAGCACAGGGATCCTGGTGGTCATCTCCCTTCACTGTGGCTGGGGCTAATAGACAAGTACAGGGGAACACAGGCATCATCTAGTGACAAGATGCTGTTCCTAGTCTTTTCATCCGACACCTCAGTCCTCCTCTCACATAAGGAAACAGACAAAAATGACAAGACCAAGGCCCCTCCTCTGAAGGTCCAGCCCATACTGCTTCCACCATAGTCTCTTATCTCTGAATCATCACATCTCCGGTGCAGAGCTGAAATTGAGCCTTCCATCAGCCAGTCCCATCACTGCTCACTGCCTCCCTACCCGGCCCATTAGCAGGAGGACCTCTCAGTCACCTCTGGCTTTGTTTGATTTTCAAGCAAAAAATAAAGTGCTAAGAAACTACCACTTCCTGAGGACCTACTATACGCCAGGCTCGCTCAATCCTCATAGCACTCCTATGAGGCAAAGTAGTAGTATTCTCCTCATATTAGAGATTAAAAGATTGGCCCAGAGAATTTAAATTATTTGTCCAAAGTCACATAACTAGTAGGTAGCCAGCTCTTAGTCATTAGACTGCTGCCAAAAAAAGCAGTCTTTTATTAACAGCACCTATTTGACCTTTTCTTCTTTATGCTCACCCTATTCCAGCCTTCTACCCAACAATGCCAGTAGACATGATAATATACTTTACCAACTCCAGGCCCACCATCCTGCCCTGCAACTGGTGGCTAAGCATGATTCAAAGGCAGTACTAATGCAAAGCCAGCAGTTTGTAGAGCTGATTTATCATCTAACATGCTGGACCAACTCTCTACCTAGGGACCTAAATTCTTCTACTGACCTAAAAGCCCATGCAATCAATCCCTTACTAAAAGAAGGTGCTCAGATTCCTCCTCATTCTCAGCCTAAAGATACTCCTATATATTAAGGTCTAGCAGCCACCAACAGCACCCAGATCCCCCTGGGATAAGCAATGATGCATGAGTTTGCCTCCGAACACCTGAAAGCATCATAATTCAAGAAATGCAGAGGGCAAGCTGTGCAGGATTCTTGAAATAATTGAAACTGACCCATAACTCACCAGCCACCATGGGAAATTCTATCGCTTTGCTTCCAAAGGTAGAAATCAAATCACAAAAATAGGATCAGATCTCTAATTTGGAGCCTTAGACATGCAACGTCATTTTTAATGACTCCTGGCAAAAAACGCTCATTACAGATCTCAGCCCATCTAAATTAAAATGTGAAATCCAAAAATTAAGCAGAAAATTATCAATTTCTCAGGTCCATAAGACCCCAGAAAAATCATGCAAGCAGGAATACATATACTCCTTGGAGTCTTGTTATATCTGTAAATAATCTGAGCAGAAATTATATGAAAGAGAAGACTTAAGAGGAAAGAAAAACAAACCCATCAGGTCCTAACTTTCAGCTTTGGGCCTTCTTGGTGAATTGCAATTTTTCACAGTCAATTTGAACTAGCATGGCACGGAAGATTATCTCTCTGGGTAATGGCCAATTTTATCTGTTCTATGATGTAGAGCTCATATTCCTCTGATATGGCAGGCTGCTGACTTCAAGTCTCTCAATGCTAAGTAGGCTGAAAGATGATGCAATCAGTCAGCACAGTGTTCAGGAGGGTATGGCTCCATTAAAATGGTGGGGGGGGGGGGGCTAAATATTCCTCTGTCAGCAGTTCTAAACCTCATTCAGCGTAGATCTTTGAGAAGTTCAGGTAACCATTAAGTCATCTCTGGAGATTGTTTTTACGTTTCTTCCCTCCACTTCCCATCCACCACGCCCTTTATGTCACCATGTGAATAGCTGACATGACCCAGCAGAATAATTTGCATCACCAGCGTTCACATCTGCTCATGATTAAATTAGTCTCAAACCTAAATCTAGGAAGAGAGCCATTCCCTGTCTGCAGCAATACTTCAACAGATAGCCCAGAAAAGGTAAGGTTAGCTGTTAATAGAAATTACAAATTCAAAACCTAGTTTCCTTTAACAAGCATTCCTAAAGAGAGAAGTCAGAGAATGAGACCAGGACCAGTGTCAGGGTTATGCCACCAGATACTGAACATGAAACATGGTCAACCACCTCCTACTAGTAAAGGAGCATCTGCAAATCACACAAAAGAGACACTCTAATTGTTATTCTATTTTTTTTTTCAATTAAAAAACTACTTGAGTCTTACATTGTACACTGCCTCAGAAAAAGTTCATCTCCATACCTAGATTTAACTTCTTAGTATGGAATGGCCATTCTGTACAAAGACCTGTGTGTTTCTAAGTATAATTAGTAGCCTGGAAAATCCTTCAAGAAACCTAAAAATGTGGAGAGGAAAACCTCCATCTATGCATGCTAAAGAAGCTAGGATAAAAGTCTAGGTCACTCCCAGGAAAGGCCCTCTTCATTACTTTGTCACATGCCCTCAGAAACACTTCTTTTTAGAACTATATCACTCCAAGGGGTCACCCCAGAGCTTCCTCCTCAGATTAACTTTTCATTACTACTCTTTTGTCCACATTTGTCTTAAATGAGGTAGAGGAGAGACTGTTTCAGCGGCCTGGGGTCTCAACTATATGAGTCTAGTTCTAATCAAGACAGTGACAAAGGTCTTGACAGACATGTTCTCTCCACCTCTGTGGTTGATATAGAACTGAAGGTCTTCCTTGGACAAAAAAAAATTATTAAAATAAAGGACAAGACAACCATTTTGAGTATGAAATATAGTCAACTGCCGAAACTGCCTCTAGTGACACGATGGGTTGGTATTTATGGACATGGACCCAGAAACCAGCATGCGTGCCAGGGAGTTATGGTTTTATCATGCCAGCCAATAAGGG
This sequence comes from Hylobates moloch, assembly GCF_009828535.3. Taxonomy (NCBI): domain Eukaryota; kingdom Metazoa; phylum Chordata; class Mammalia; order Primates; family Hylobatidae; genus Hylobates; species Hylobates moloch. Next base: position 3,618,571 of record NW_026652293.1, read on the forward strand.
AGAAGCCTTTTAGGGGTATGTGCTTCCCAAGAAATTCAAGAGTTGAAGCATTCACACTGAGTAGGCAGAGGGACTGTGCAAGGTTCACACCAGACACTTGTGACGTGTTCCCAAATCATGCTGGGTCCCAACCCATTGACTCAGTAAGTGACTTTGATGAGTAAATCAAAAGTTAACAGAGCCTTCCAACCAGGGTCACCTTTTCAACAAAAACCACTCCCTGGCCTTCTAGTTAGAGAGCACCTCTTTGCCAACATTCTCCAATCTTGCCATGAAAACAGGGCAATCTGTGATATTTGATGAAGTAAGGACAAATCAGAGTAACTACTCGACATTCCTTGCAATCACCATATGAAATTTCTTACTCCAAGAAGCAAACTGGACCAAAAATAAAATGTATTCAGAGAGGCTTTGATAAATTCAGCATCTGTAATAAGTTACTAGGAAAAATCAGGATGTTGAGTGCTACCTACCTCCTTTTGAATGGCAACATTAGATATGGCAGTATTTATTGAGCTCTTCCCCTACCTGTGTCTTGGTTTTTTTGTCTACAGAGATGAAATTTAAGAATGAATAAGCCTGTGATCCCAGCTACTGGGGGGCTGAGGCAGAAGGATCTAGCTCAGAGTTTGAGACTAGCCTGGGAAACATAGCGAGAACTTGTCTCAAAAATTAAAAAATAAAAAGGAACGAGCCACATGAATAAGGCACCGACTCCCATGGTTGTGCCAGTGCTGACCCTGAGGTTCTTCCGTTAGGTTTTCAACTGCAAACTCAATCCTGTCACTTGTTACACTCTGGAAGTGATAAGAGGAACACAGCAACAAGTCTATCACGTTGAAAACAACAATCTGAAATGGCAGGAGAACTAAGGAAAAAAAAGACTCCACACCAACCATAAGCCTATCGGTCAAAATCTAGAAAAGTAAGAAAATTTCAAAAAAAAAAGTGTCTATCATATCCACTGAGCACAGGAATAACACAAGTGTTAAAGCTAACATTGGTAGACATCTATTATATACCACCTGCTCTACATGCATTAGGTTATTTAATCTTCAAAACAACTCCTGGAGACAGGGATTATCTTTACTACTGTTTAAGAGATAAGAAAAATGAAACAGAGATTTAGTAAATAGCATACCGCAACACTGGCCTAACCTATTATCCTGAGTATCTTTTTTTTTTTTTTTTTTTTTTTTGAGACAGAGTCTGGCTCTGTTGCCCAGGCCGGAGTGCAGGAGCGCGATCTTGGCTCACTGCAAGCTCCGCCTCCTGGGTTCACGCCATTCTCCTGCCTCAGCCTCCCGGGTAGCTGGGACTACAGGCGCCCGCCACCACGCCCGGCTAATTTTTTGTATTTTTAGTAGAGACGGAGTTTCACCATGGTCTCGATCTCATGACCTTGTGATCCGCCCACCTTGGCCTCCCAAAGTGCTGGGATTACAGGCGTGAGCCACCACGCCCGGCCCTGAGTCTATTTTTCTTAACAGTTTCACATATATTGATGTCATTTTCAAGAAAAAGAGAAAGCAATTAAAAAATCAAGTTACAGTAGCCTTTCCCAAGTTAATAAGAAACCACTTCAAACATAACCCTTTGCGCATGGGTACACAGACTCAGAAACTTTCTTATCTCACCTATCTACATAGACTAATCGTAATTGTGAGAGACCCAGAAAGCGTGGTTAGTCATCCTGTTAGTAGGATGAAGAAATGGATGCCAAAAGCAGCTTGAGCGAGAGACAGGGAGAGGATAGTAGCCCCAACCCTTCGAGGCCAGCCCAGCCTTGCTCCTCCCACTGGACACGCCTGACCAACTTTAGCAATCCCAGCGCCTGACCTCCACATCCCGGTGAAACTGAACATGGTGCTCACGCAGCGAGGGAGGGCAGGCGGAGTGAGTCCATCCAGGCGCATGAGCAGAGCCGGCACGCCAAAGAGCACCAAGTACTTCACGTAGAAAAAGAGCACCTGGGCTAACGCCAGTCCTCCTGAAAGGCAAACAGGCCGGTCAGACACACGGATGAGAGTCACAGCAGTTTCCTGGAGGCGACCAACACCCCAGGAGCTATGCCAACTGCCCCGCTTCTCCCCCCACCCCTTCCTCCCTTCAACACGCACATTTTACAAAAGTATCCCACAGTGGTTTTATTCAATGAAATTTTTTGGTTAACAAATAATGAAATTTCATTATTGTGACAGGCAAGAGGACCTCTTAGGAGTCATGCTTTTGCAGATAGGAAAGAGAATGCCCAAAATGTGTACATTGCATTAAAAAACTATTACAAAGGGGAAAATCCTTCCCAAAATCTTTTAAAACCTATGTGATAATGGGTACAAAAAAAAAAGAATAAGATCTAGTATTTGACCGAATAACAGGGTAACTTTAGTCAATAATTAATTACACATTTAAAAATAACTAGAAGAATACAATTGGGTTATTTGTAACACAAAAGATAAATGCTTGAGGTAACAGATACCCTATTTACCCTGCTGTGATTATTATACACTGAATGCCTGTATCAATTATTATGCATCATATGCCTGTTTGCTGTATCTCACGTACCTCAAACATATATACATCTACTATGCACCCACAAAATTTAACAGTTAAAAAAGAAAACCTACATGAGTCTACACCCATTAGGATAACTAGAATCGAAAAGTCAGATCAGCAAGTGTTGATGAAGATATGGAGAAACTGGAACCACCAGGAACAGCTGCTGGGAGTGTAGAGCTAGGCAGCTGCTTTGGAAAACAATCTGGTGGTTCCCCAAATGATTAAGCAGTGTTACATATGACCCAGCAATCCCACTCCTTGTTATACACCCAAGAGAAATGAAATGTTCACACAAAACATACGTTCACACAAAAACTTGTACCCCAATGTACACAGCAGCATTATTCGCAATAGCCAAAAGAGGAGACCACCTAAACATCCGTCAACAGATGAATGGATAGACGCAATGTGGTCTGTCCATACAACAGAATAACTTCCCACCATAAAAAGGAATGAAATACTGATAAATGCCACAATGTGGATGAACCCTGAAAACATGAAGCTAAGTGAAACAAGCTAGTCACAAAATACCACATATTGTATTATTCCATTCATATGAAAGCCCAGAATAGGGAAATCTATAGAGACAAAGTAGATTAGCGGTTTCTTCGGGAGACAGGGCAGCAATGAATAAAAGGCAGGATTTCTTTTGAAGGCAATGAAAATATTCCAAAATTGGTGGTGGTGATAGGTGAATCATATCTGTGAATATACTAAAAGTCACTGAACTATATACACTTTAAATGGGTGGATTTTATGGCATGTGAGCCATCTTCCAATAAAGCTCTTTAAAAAAAAAAAAAAAAAAAGGAAAACTCACATGAAGGCCTGAGGTCTAGTGGGGTAAGGAGGCAGTGGGTCCACCAGAGCAGTGCCCACAAGGAGAAGGCCACAGGCCAAGCCCAGAAGGAACCTCCAGGGAAGACGATAAATGGCCACATGCTCTCTCACCTCAAGATTGCCCTCACCACTGTGCAGAAAATTACTGCAGGACATGTTGGTGTGGCAGACCAGGTTATCTTCTGGGATATTCTGAAGGAAATAACCAAGCTTCAGAGAAGTGCCAGCAGAAAATACCACTGTCTGACCTACTTGATGCTACACTAGGATCTTTGAAAGAATGTCACTATTATTGAGTATGTGGCTATAAATGGTAACCCTGGTGCCAGAAGAAAAACATAAGCCACTTTCTGAATATACAGTTTGGGTGATGGCAGATGGTGGTTCAAATGTGAAAGCCATACTTCCTACAAGGAGAAACCCCCAGGAACCGCTGCGTCTCTTTCCCATTCAGAAGTGATCAAACAGGTTCTTCAGACTTTTGGAAGTCAGACTACAGTCATACCTGCTGGAAGGGCTAGGAATAAACTTTCAGCATTCTTGGATGTGCCTGATAAGAGTCAGGAAAAAATCTGATATGTGTGTGTGTGAATATATATGTATATATACACATGAATATAGGTATACAACACATGTTCAGCAAGAAGTCAAACATACGTCCTAGCAATACTATCATAAAATACTTGAAGGGCATGTGATCACTCTGGGTGATAAAGCAGTTTCACTGGCTGAGATGGCAATGAGGGAGGCTCACAACTCATGCAAAATGAACCACTAGGCTCTAGCCAGAAAAATTCCACAACTAGAGATGGCAGGACATATAAGTAAGAATGACTGATTAAAGGGCACAATGCTTCCCGAGCTGAAAATGATCCACCTGAAGAACTGAAGGCATCAATGGACCTACGGAAGACTATGCATGGTTAAGGCCGAGCCAAGCTCTTGTGTATAGGAAGCATCACAGACTTCTCCTCCCTGCTAACAGGATGCCAGATCAGGAGAAATGGCTTGCTTCATGTCTCAAGTATTGCTTTATTTTTCACATTATTTTTGTACAGTTGTCAGATCCAAGGCATATAAATTAAAATCTATGGCTGAGTCTACATTTTTATGAGTCACTATTTGCACAAAATATTCACTATTTGTTAGTACTTTCATACAGAACTGGGCGAAGGAAAAGATTGCTTTTGCATAGATGTTTAATAAACTCTACTGCTAAATATAACTAAAGATAAGGTAATTGGGCTTGATTTTGGGTTTTTTTTTTAACCGCTACGTGAATGGAAAGCACAAGAAGTCATACAAGTGCTCTATTTTCCTGTCACTGAATATTTCTTATGGCTTAAGATATGAAAGGCTTAAATAGATTTTTTTCCTTGAAATTTTAATATCTGGTTTACAAGCTTATAGAAAAGACACATGATTTTTAAAGCATTATTAAATTTAAAGATTAAATTACAAATAATAATTTGTGTTTTCTTTAAAAATTATGTTTGTACCGTGGATTTCACTACTCTGCTGTCTTGCTGTTGATTTTCATTATCCCTTTGAAAAATGCATGGCTCGGCCAGGTGCAGTGGCTCACACCTGTAGTCCCAGCACTTTGGGAGGCTGAGGCGGGCAGACCACGAGGCCAGGAGATCGAGACCATCCTAGCCAACAATGGTGAAGCCCCATCTCTACTAAGTAAACACAAAAAATTCGTCGGGTGCGGTGGTGCATGCTTGTAGTCCCAGCTACTCAGGAGGCTGAGGCAGGGGAATCGCTTGAACCTGGGAGGCGGAGATTGCAGCAAGTCAAGATCGTGCCACTGCACTCCAGCCTGGTGACAGGGTGAGACTCTGTCTCAAAAAAGAAAAAAGAAAAATGCATGGCTCATTCTTCTTTCCCCTTGACCTAAAAATTAGTTTCTTTCCCTTTTAAGATTTGGTCTAAGTTTCAGAGTTGACCCTAAATATTTTGCTGCATTCCCTTGGGCATACAATGGGCAGGAAGGCAACATAAGACTATAAATGAGTCTACTCTTATTACAAGTTATATGACAAATTGAACTAGCTTTCGTTATGCTCAAAAATATTACATTTTACTATTTTTCGATACTTTAACAAATATTTCTGGGTTTGTATGTATAAGATTTTCTCAATTAGCAAGAGTTATGATTGATTTTATCTAACCCAACTGCTTCCCCACAAAAAAAGCCATATATGAGTTCATGTATTACACACTCCTTTGACATTCATTCATTCAACAAGCATGTGCAGAGGGTATGACTAATGGAATCACCAGTTATGTCCTGTGAGAAATAGACTAGAGGTCAAATCGGGTGGGACCTAGCTTCAGGGGACTCATAGTTTCACTGCAGTCTCATTTATCCTTCTCTTTTGCCACACAGTATTTTCTTCTGCCTTTGTGCTCTACCCCTCCTTCTTTTGTTGGCAAAATACCATGTATCCCTTCAGATCCCAGCTCAAATATGGTCTCATCTCATTCATTAACAAACAGCTATTGAACATCAGCTTCTTGCCAGGCACTGAGCAATATGGTCGTGAATAAAAAGGCATGATAACAGCCCTTATAGAGTGTTACGGTCTGTTAAAAGAGAAAAGAATGTAAATTAGGAAAGAGATTAATACCCACACCCCGAGGACAGGCAACAACCTAAACACAGGAACAGACACCATTCATTGAACATTTAACAAACATTCATCGTGTACATATGTGCCAAGCATGGTTCTAGGTGCTTGGAATGCATCAGTGGGTACTCCTGCTTTCATGGGGCTTATGCCCTAGCAAGAGTCAACAAAAAGTAGGCATAAAAATAAACTTTATATTAACTTAGGAAGCATGACACAATGACTTCCCAACAACGGCTGCAACTGTATCTTTCATCCCATACGGTCTTCTGCAATGTGACCTTGCCACTCCTCTATCAAGAGTACATCTGGGCAGGTCCTAGGACCAACAGATACAGAAGAAGTGATGCTGTTCTAATTCCAAGCATGGTCTGCCATTGGCCTGGCACCTTCCACCACCCCTTGGAATGCTCAATCTTTGAACACTACCTCTTAGAACCCAGCTGTTATATAAAGAAGCCCAAGCCACACAGAGTGGCCAAATGAAGATGTTCCGGTGAACAGCATCAGCTGAGCTCCCAGCTGACAGCAGCCTCAATGGCCAGCCATGTGAGAAAACCTCTTGGACATCCTGCCCAGTTACACCCAGTTATGGAGGCCAGCCTTTCCCATGCTATTCTCGGTGACAGTAAGTCTCACGAGATCTGATGGGTTTATCAGAGGTTTCTGCTTTTGCTTCTTCCTCATTTCTCTCTTGTCACCTCCACATAAGAAGTACCTTTCACCTCCTGCTGTGATTCTGAGGCCTCCCCAGCCATGTGAAACTGTAAGTCCAATTCAACCCTTTTTGTTGCCAGTTTCGGGTATGTCTTTATCAGCTGCGTGAAAACAAACTAATACATCCATCACTTACTTTGCCTAAAAGAAGTGCTCTGTAAAATCTATGTGTAGAATGAATTGGAAATTAACTGCTAATTAAAGGATTCTATTGCAAATCCTTCAAAAAAGTGAAGAATCCCTTTAGAAAGCAAATAATTGCCCCCCTCAAGTATCCAGCAAATTCAGATTTCCATATGTCAACTTGGCTTAAAAGAAACATACAACTATTTTCTGCATCTAAGAAGTTATCTGTACACCAAGTTACCTCAGCACAATAATGAGTTAGTTAAGAATGAACAAAGATCATGGTATTCTGAGGGGACTATGGGGGAAGGCGAGAAAGGGGGAAAGGGAAGGCAGGGAATAGGTGGTATTTTAAATAACTGTGCTGCAACTTGCTACATTTCAGTACATATTTATAACAGCACATGAAGCAGACATCTCTTCCATTCTGCAAGCATGCACCATGAAATTATCTTCACACTACATAGAATATCTGTAATTGAACAGTCAAGTTCCAGAGTAGTAAATCCCAGAGTAGCTTTAGGTTCACACTGCATTAATTTTAAATAACCTCAGGATTCTAATCCAAGGAGAAAATTTATAAAAAATTTTTTCTACTGTATCTTAACAAACCTTAGAACGTTTAATGCCTCAAAAGAGTGGAAAAAGAAGGGAATCTTATGCTAACTGATATATGTTTGTCTCCCCAGCTTTCAAAACAAAGATCAGATGTCAAAAGTCTTATCCCTTTCCTCTCACTGTTATGTTGCAGAATGAGAAAAAGCAAATGGATAACTTTGCTGGCATTTCATTACCATTTAGATAGGTGCACAGGCGTTATTTCAACAACAGTTGGTACTTAAACACTGAGCTAAAAAACTCTGATTACTTAGACAGGCTTTTAATCTCCAACCAGTGAACAATTAAGTCTTTCAAAAAGGACTCTAATGTACATTCCACAAAGCTTTATTATAAACTTTGCCATGTAAGAACAACCAACTTTCAATTATTTTCACTTTTCTATCTCCTCGCTCACTTTCAAATCCCTTGCCAAAGCTCTCTTTTCTCCCATAAACTCATATACCTGGATTTACCATGGATTTACCATAGAGAAGCACCATTCAATAATGAATTGAAGAAATGTTACCTCTTTGAGCTCTTTTAAAGAAAAACCTCAAGTCACTGTCTTTGCTCCCCTTAATCCTAGGCTCTGCCTAGTTAGGGTATAGCTCCACTCTGCCATGTTCTGTTTTCTTAGAAGATTCTGAAGTTCAAAAGAATATAACAATTCTTATCTTTTAGAGATACTACTGAAATATTCATAGATAATAAGATATCTGGGATTTGCTTCAAAACAATATGGGAGAGAGTACAGATGAAAGAAAATTGGCCAGGAGTTGATAATTGTTGAACCTGGGTGATGAATACATTAGGGTTAATTCTACATTTATGTTTTTAATTTTCCAGAATGCAATATTCTAAAAGGGGAGGCATTGAGAGCCCCCACCTGAACACTGAATATTCAACTTCCTCCTCACCACCAATTGAATGCTTGTGCAGGGGGCAATGAGCAAAATGGGCTTATCTCAGCACAATCCCACCTCCTTGCTCAGCCTTTGAGCATAGAAAGCATGAAAAATAGAAAAATGGAGAGGCGAATTATAGGAGGGAGAAGGGAGAGAATGCCAAGGATCAGAATAATGAATTAGCTTATCAGTCCTTAGATCACTGGGAATTGGTAGCCTATGAAGAAGAATATCTTTCTATAACAAGATGCCCCATGGTGATCTTTAGCAATTACAACAGCGCTTCTGAAACTTGTCTGGTCCTAAACACCTTCGATAATAATCACAGAGAATTCTAGCCTCTCCTTGAAAGATTCTGTTTAGTATCTGAGCCAGAGACCTGAAATCTCTATATAAAGCAAGTACTAGAAAATTATGCCCAGTCACGTTTTAGAGATCTAAGTTACAAGTTCCACACCCTACTTTGTTTTCCCTTTTTTTAAAAGATGTATCATGTTTTAGGAGGCTGAGCCAGGAAGATCACTGGAGACCAAGAGTTGGAGACCAGCCTGGGCAACAAAGCAAAACTGTGTCTCTGTAAAAAATTTAAAAATTAGCCAGGCATGGTAATGCATGCCCATAGTCACAGCTACTTGGGAGGCTGAGATGGGAGGATCACCTGATCCCAAGAGTTCAAGGCTGTAGTGAGCTATGATCGTACCACTGCACCTCAGCCTAGGTAACAGGGTGAAACCCTGTCTCTAAATAAACAAATATAAACATAAAAAGGTATTTCAAAGTATAAATAGCAGTTTTCTGGGAAAAATAGGGATTACCTTTCTGTTGTTTTAATTTTCCAAATACTAATTTCATTAATATTTTCTGATTTTCAGGTATAGAAAAGAAAAAAGTCACCTTTCTCGCTCAATTTGTTCTGTGGCAGAATTTCAAAGGTAATGTTCCAAATTCATTCTGACATTCATCACTGAGTTATCCAAAAAAGAACATGCAGAGAATTTCAAAGAGAAATCTTGTGCCACAGAAGTGACCTCTCATTTTATTAGCTAAAGACTGCTATCATTTTGATAAGCACAACTTAACTGTGAAGAAACAATGCTCTGCTAGTCTGAGAGCGAAGATCAGCGGTCACCCAGACCCAATCTCATACTCCCTACCAGAGAAACCAAGCTCCAAGCTGCTCTGCAGAGTTCTGCTAAAAATACTTCCACAAATAGTGCTACAAACAACGTTTTTTTTTTTTTTGGAGATGGAGTCTCACTCTGTCCCCCAGGCTGGAGCACAGTGGCATGATCTCAGATCACTGTAAGCTCCACCTCCCGGGTTCACGCCATTCTCCTGCCTCAGCCTCCCAAGTAGCTGGGACTACAGGCGCTCACCACCACACCCGGCTAATTTTTGTTTTTGTATTTTTAGTAGAGATGGGGTTTCACCGTGTTAGCCAGGATGGTCTCGATCTCCTGACCTCGTGATCCGCCCACACTTGTAACAAAACTTAACACCACACTATTCCATAGTGTAAGGAGTAGAAGAGAAAAAACGTTACTGCCAGTTATCAAAGCTCCCTCAAAAGATAAATCCTCAGCTAATTTTCAAATTTGCTAGCATTCCAGGGGAAAGCTGTTTGTACATTTTATGTATATATTTATTTAATATGTAGATTCACTATAAAATGTGCCCTCTGCTATTGTCACACTCCTTGGGCTATGTAAAAAAAAATGATTTACAGTGTACCAATTATAAAAGACATGGCCAGGTGTGGTAGCTCATGCCACTGCACTACAGCCTGGGCAACAGAGCAAGACTCCATCTCAAAAAAAATTTAAAAAAGATATAAAATAATTTTTTAATCCTTCAGAATAGGAAAGTTGCACTCAGAACATCTTCCCTTTCACAGAAGAAATGTTTGCAAAGCAGGATATATCCAAGGCTCCAGTGATCTATGCAGAGCTTCCATACATTTTCCCCAGTTGGCACCATTCCCAATAGCTTTAATGGCCATATTCTCACTGTTTCCTGCCCACCCGAGACGCAGTCTTGCTCTGTCGCCCAGGCTGGAGTGCAGTGGCACGATCTTGGCTCACTGCAACCTCTGCCTCCTAAGTTGAAGCAATTCTCCTCCCTCAGCCTCCCAAGTAGCTGAAATTACAGGCATCCACCATCATGCCCTGCTAATTTTTGTATTTTTAGTAGAGATGGGGTTTCACCCTGTTGGCCAGGCTGGCTTTGAACTCCTGATCTTGTGATCCACCCACCTCAGCCTCCCAAAGTGCAGGGATAACAGGCGTGAGCCACCACGCCAAGCCCATATTCTCACTGTTGAATCCCAAATACGTATGGCTAACTTTGATTATTTCCCCCGAATCCCAGAACTGTGGATGCATCCTCCCTCTGGAAATCTCCACTTCCTCTCTGTACCTGTGGCCCCACACAGTACCTGGCACCCAACATTTAGACAGCGAATTAGTGAGTAGAAATTTCTTTATGGAGACCTAACGAAACTTTGATGAACTGATGTGAATTAAATGGCCATCACTTTTTCAATGATCACAGTTACATTTCAGGAAGGTTAGCACTTAACTCACAATCATCTAGCCTGTCTAGCCTCCCTTAATATGCCCTGTGTCACAAAATTAGTGACAGTTCAGGACTGGAACACTCAGCTTCTCTCTCCCAATGAAAAGTAATTCATTACAGTCATGAAGGAGCAGAGGGAGGCTCCCTCTAAACCTGAGGGCTCAGGGGAAGCCGCTCAGAAGTGAGATGTTTTGGAGGAATTAACTAGGTAAAGAACACCTGAAGCAATGGCATAGAAAAAGCATGAAGCAGTGAACCACCCAGCGCAGCTGGGGAGGAAAAAGCGTAGACAGGAATGGTGATGCAACTGCAGCGACGGGAAAGGCATGACCAGAAAGGGTCACACTCGTCAGCTATGAAGCACAACTTTATAGTAGAAGACCTGGGAAATCAAATAAGAAAATTACATGATTTATTTTGTGTTTTAGAAAGATTGGTCTGTTTAGAAAAAAAAAAAAAAAAAGTAGAGGATGAGCTTTGTTCCTAAAGGGGGAAAAGGCAGAAAAAGGAGCTAGACAGAGAAGACAGAACAGCATGGCCAGAGGCCAGAGTCTGAGTTTCAGACATGGCAGAGGGACCCGGGAGGTCTGACCACCAATTTTAAGCTGCTTGTGGAATTGTCTCCCACACCTTTAAGTCCTCTAACACATGCTGCATCTAAATAGATTTTTGTTGGTGGTTGTGTGTGTGTACAAATTAAGAAAAATAGCCAAATGCCACATGATAGCCAGGGTGATGTTCAGCGGGGACAGCGATATGATCCCCAAACAGAACCAATTCCATGCATGCACGAGATGAGAGACGGAAGCAGCGTAGGAGTAAATGTGTCAGGACAGCACTGAGCCCCGCTCCATCTAGGGAATAGAGAGTCAGATCCACCTTATCTAGAAATTAAGGGGCTGGGAGACCCTCACTGCTGAAATCCACTGACAATCCAACCTACAGCCTATATATAAAAACATGTTCTACATAAAATCTGAAAACTAGAGTAAGTTGAGAATTTTTTTTAATTTCACAGGAAAATTTAATGAAAAACAGTTTATAGTAAGATTCATGGAAATCATGAAAGCTGGGATGAGAACGGCTACTTTGGTAGACTATCTCGCTCTGGTCTAGAACCAACACCCATCCTGCCTCCTCCAATCTCAATACTTTGTAAATTGCCCTGGAGAGGCTGAATATTAGGCTAATTTGGTCTAATTTGAATTGTTTAAATGACTAGCTATCTTTTACTGCCCCCTCCTGGCCCCTTCTAGTATGTCTACCCTAAACTATTAAACTAAGACTGATAAACCCTCATATGCACACACAAAATATCAATTACATTTAAGAATCTCTTAATTGCTGGGTGCAGTGGCTCACGTCTGTAATCCCAACACTTTGGGAGACTGAGGTGGGCAGATCACCTGAGGTCAGGAGTTCAAGACCAGCCTGGCCAACATGGTGAAACCCCATCTCTACTAAAAATATGAAAATTAGCCGGGCATGGTGGCAGGTGCCTGTAGTCCCAGCTACTCAGGCAGCTGAGCCAGAAGAATCACTTGAACCAGGAAGGCAGAGGCTGCACTGAGATTGAGCCACTGTATTACCGGCTGAGTGACAGAGCGAGACTCCATCTCAAAAAACAAAACAAAACAAAACAAAAAACCTCTAACCAATAAACTGTCAAATTAAACTATGACCACATTGCAGATGGAAAGTTATGCTACTGAGTGGGAGTCCCTGATCGAGGCAGCTGGTCACCCAGCCACATCCCCTTCAAGGTGGCTATACACTGACAGTCACCTCAGCCAGGGTCTGGGTCCTCCGCTTTGTGGGTCAGGAGCCTCATCTGTCAGCACCCTGAGACAGATCTGTGTCTAGGGGTAGACACACGTTAACCCAGCTCATGGAGACAGATCTATGTTACCAGAATGTGGGGCCTCGTATCTTCTCTAAGTCAGCCACATAAGAAGTCAAATTATGCACTCAGAGAGTGCTCGGTGAGAAAGAAATCAGGGCCAGGGCACTGGCCCTGGTTCAAGAACCTGGACCTTCAGCGACTTCAAGCTCTGAAAGATAGAGGCACCTGTCTCCTCCACAGGCATATTCTGCCACCTGACATGACAAAGCAAACTGCTGAACCAGGGCATCTTTCCCCAGCCAATGCTTCACTGGGAATTGTCAGGATTTTCCTTCTGGATGTTCCCTTGTCTAATTCTGACTAAACCAACTCCCTTTCTGATCGGCAGAATCTTTCCAAGGGTATGATTAAAGCCTCCAATTAAATTATCCTCAATCAAGTGCCCACCAAAATACATGTTTCTAATCCATCGTGCACTGATATAAAAGTCTTCTCTCTGTAGTGGGCTGTATTTTCTCTTTTTCCAAGCTTTAGAAGCACCCTATGGTAGTCTCCTGTAATTACTTCTAATAAACAGGTAGAGACAACGTCCATTTGTTGAAAAGCTTACAGACAGCTTGCACATCTACTGTCACAGCTATTCCTCTCAACCACCGTATGAGGTTCTCTGTGTAAGTACTATGATTCTTATTTTACAGATAAGGACACGGAGATTCAGAGATGATAAGCGGTTTTTCCAATGTCACAGAATTAGTAGATATCGGGTTAAGACTAAAGTTCAGAACTTCAGACCCCAAACGAGTCTATTGAAGATACTTGTTTTTAACAACCTATAAAGGGGTTTAGCCTGACCAACTGCACTACTCATATATTCAACAAATATTTATGGAGTGTCAATTATTAGCTATCTACTGCTTTAGGCAGTGGGGACACCATGACGAACAAGTTCACTATGGTCCCCACGTCCATGGAACATAGACTCAGGGAGGGAAGGCAGACAAATGAGGAAAATTTCAGATGGCAATGAGTCCTACGCAGAGAAGAAAATCCGGTGATGTACAACGGTGGTTGTCTGTTTGGGTCACCAAGGACAGCTTCTTTGGGGCAATGACATTTAAGCAGAGATGGGAATGACAGGAAGTCATATGATGACGAAAGGCAAGAGTATTCCAATATGAAGGAACAGCTCATAAAAGCGCCCTGTGGTGGCACCATGCTTGCTCTGTCTGAAGATGGGCAGGAAGCTCAGAGTGCTGGAGCACAGAGGCCGGGGCAAAGCTGGGAGGAGATGAGTCACGGAGGCAGGTGCCGGACCACATGGTGTTAAGGAGGATCAGACTGGCTTTATTCTAAGCTCAATGAAAAGCCAGCACACAACTGCAGAAATATTCTGCTTTTTAACAAGGTTACACCATTGCAGAACAAGTTTTACACCCCACAATCCCTAAGTCCCGATCGTCCCATTATTCCTAGCATCCAGTGACGGGTGTCTTAATACAGTATTTTTTCCATAAATGGGAAGGACACATTTGAAAGACTTCAAACACAATAGTCTTGCAAGAAGAAAAGTTTGTCCTATCTAAAAACTCATATATATAAGCGGTAGGTTCATAACCTCAATATTCAGGCAATCTGACGTCCAAGAAGCCCTGTAAGGCTCCCGTGAGGCCCCAGTTGTCTTTTGGGAAAGCTCAGTTCCAAAAGGCTGGGGACGGGTCCAGAGTTCCATGCCTCGCACACCCGACAAGAGCATCTCCCACAGGCTCCGCCCTTTGTGCTCTTCCCACAGTTGGCTGCTTAGATGGCCCCTGACTGCAGCTTGCTCCATACTCAGAGACAGAGCCTGTAACTGCCCAAGAGCAAAGGAATGTTCACGAGCACCCTAAGAGGATAGCAGGGAAGGAGAATCCAGAAAATAGAGAAGGCTGGGGCAGGTGGCAGGAGATGTCTAGCCTTCTAAATAGAAATCAATTGCATTAACAAAAAATCAGTCCACCACCAACCACCTCTCTCAAACACTGCTGATGTCAAGAAAGAAAAACGACACTATCCTCCTAAAGTCTGGTTTGGCAATGAGTTGCAAAAGCCTTTGACCTAGGAAATTACCCTGAGGAAATCATCCCAGATGAATTTAAAAAGGGTTATGTAAATATGTTCACTAAAGCATTATTTATAATGAGGCAAAATTTTAAATAATCAACAACAGAGAATTGGTTAACTAAATTACAGTAAAGCCATAGAAAGGAATACCTTAAAACTAGTAAAAAATATACTCTAAAAGAATGAAATTTAAAAGATGATTTCACCACAAGAGGAAAAGTTCATAATACAGTAAGCTTTCAAAGTAGGTTGTAAGCTCTGAAGCCAAGGTGACCTTTTAAAAGGAAAAAAAAAAATAGTCTGTAAAGAACACAGGGCTTGCAAATCCTTGTAAATTATCTGGACAAAATGCAGAAGGCAAATAGTAAAGGCAGAGGAGGTTAGGGAGAGATACTAGCACGATTCTATTTTATATTCTCTGCACTATTATGCTCACTAGTCAACAAGTGACCATTGTTTAAAACTCGTTTGTGTGTTGGTTGGGCACAGTAGCTCACGCCTGTAATCCCAGCACTTTGGGAGGCCGAGGCAGGCGGATCACACAGTCAGGAGTTCAAGACCAGCCTGACCAACATGGTGAAACCCCGTCTCTACTAAAAATACAAAACTTAGCTGGGTGTGGTGGTGCATGCCTATAATCCCAGCTACTCAGGAGACTAAGGCAGGAGAATCACTTGAACCCAGGAGATGGAGGTTGCAGTGAGCCGAGATCGTGCCATTGCACTCCAGCCTGGGCAACAGAGTGAGACTCTGTCTCAGAAGAAAAAAAAAAAAAACCTCGTTTGTGTGTTATATATCAGCTGGGCACGGTGGTTCACGTCTGTAATCTCAGCACTTTGGGAGGCTGAGATGGAAGGATTGCTCAAATCCAGGAGTTTGAGGCCAGCCTGGGCAAAATAGTGACACCCAGTCTCTATTAAAAAATGTGTGTGTGTGTGTGTGTGTGTGTGTGTACATATGTATACATATACACATGTTTACATGTGTATATCTGTTCATATATATATTTATTGCACGTTAAAATGTTTAGCAGATTATTTGTTGCCCTTAATTACAAATTTGAGAAGATGTCAATGAACAAATACTTTTTCCAATTACCAATCATTTCCACTTTCATGGTGACGAAAATATGTTACTATTATCACTATACTATTAAAAAGAACAATTTGAACTAATATCTTTGGTGAGCCATGGGGCTATCTTTGTCAAAATCTAAAGACAAGCTTGACTTTCACTGACACTAAAATGCAAATAATTTGAAAAAGTATCATATTTATAGAATAACCACCAAAAAACTCACTTAGGTAACAACTTGACAGCCAGAGGGTGCAGAGAAAGATTGATTGGAAAAGCGAGCAAGGTCTCTTTTGGCAAAGACACTTGACATTCAGACCAGTACCTCTATAAAAACAATTACTGAGCTTTCTATCCCTCTGGGCCTAGCAGGCTTCAGATTTCCTATGTAACTCCCAAGAGGCCTCATTTGCAACTCAGATTCTCAAGCCATTCAACAAGCTGCTGCTGTCTAAAATCAACATGGGCATTTGTGAAACTTGACCACAGTCCCTCTCCTGTGCCTCATTCCTTACCAGATCCATCCAGATCACACAGCCCCCGCAGGTTCCTCTGCACTTTGAATAGGCCCTGTCCACTAGACAAGCACACTCTAGTGGCAGTGACATTAGTGGCAGCATGCAGTGGCTAGTTCAAGTTACACTAGGAGGGGGTGGCATCCTCACAGACTGTGGCATATTGTGGGGTTTGAGTCCTGGCTGCATAGCCTGGATTCAGTCCTCTGAGTTCAGAGCCCTGTGATTGTATGAGCTACTCGTTTTCCTTTTAATGAATCTTATTTTCTGCATAAATCATCCAAAGTTGGTTTCTCCTACTTCCAAGGAAGAAACTAATAGTTTCAAGAAACTGATACTCAGTACCTGTCGGCATCAGACACTCAGGAAAAACTAGGGAACCTAGATTTGGCTGTCTTGATGCTTTGGAGCTGAAGGCAGTGAAAATCCAGCTACTAATCAACAGTGAGACTCTGGAAGCTCCAGGTACACAGTGTTGAAATTGTTCATCAAATTACTGTCTGGAGTCACCTGGAAAGAAGCAACCACTGAAGCCAAGACTAGGTGACCGAGTAGACACTTCCAAAAAACACTATAATGGGGAATACTAGGATGCACTGCCCAGATTTCCTTAAGCAATGAAGGACTCACTGTCCCAGCTGATGGGAAGTGACCAGCAGAAACTCTCAGCTGGGGATGACCTCCACTGGGGATTGTGTCCACTCAGGAAAGCTACCTCGCCCAAGCCTTTCTGGGGCGGGCTACATCCAAGGACTGATTGCCATGGGGGTAGAAAGGCTTAGCCTCCTCACTCTGCTTGGGACCACTCCGAAGAATTACCCAACCTGCAGAACCCCCTACAGAATCGACTGGAGCTTCCATGAAGACTGCGTCACAATTGGCTCCTCCCTCTGCCAGGCCCTCCTTCCGAACCTTTCCTCCCACAGGAATTAATCTCGAGAGAACACCCTAATAAACACCTGCAAACTAGCCTCCCTGGGGAACCCAACTTACAACTACTAAGGGCATGATGTCTTTAATTCCAAGAAATACGGTGTAGGCTGCCAAGGAGAGCTTAAAGAATGAGAGTAAGAGGAGAATGACAGGCTCCAATTCCTAAATTCTCAGCTTAGGGTATGGACTGAAACCCAGGGACCTTCTCGGCCTCTGCTAAAAACCATCTCTTATCTCTTGTAGTCAGCAGGCTCAATAAACAAAAAACCCCTTAAGAAGTTTTATCCTTAGCTTTATTAAATTACAATGTCAGCTGCATTCTCACCCTTGCAAGGTATCTATAGACTGGGCTACCAATCTACAAAGAGTGAAACTCCTAAAATCTAAAATGGAGATTTAAGGTGATTAAGAAAAGCCCAAGTCCCCAAACCTCAGGGAGCATCACTTATCAGCAGCGACAGCCCCTTTTTCCCTGTGTAAGGCTTTCAGGTGAGGCTGATCTGGCCTTACCTGAAGACTCTTTTAATGAAGTCTCATGAAGGAATTACTTTGCAAGAGAAGCAGATTTTCTTCATCTCTCCTGCTCATCACGCCTCACTGTCTAGAAATGAGCCCCAGCATGCCCCAAGGGGCCTATTACAAGGCTTTCACTCCAAAAGAACCGCAAGGTTTTTCTACTTTGCATTGGCAAAACTCTGACCTATATATGTGGGAATGGATTCTGAGGAATCTAGATGGAGAGGAGAAGACTAAACAGATGGGGTGTAATGATCGATATGAGCACACTTACCAGCAAGTCAGGATTCCACATGCCAGCTGCAACAGCTGGGAGTGGAGCTGACTGTATGAGTTTGGAAACCCAGACACCACAGCTGCCCATATGTATGGGGCTGAGATGCCAGAAATTCTTTGGGAAGTCAATAGAGGAAGTAATAGAATGATTTCAGGAGATAAGAATGTCAGAGTGGATTTATCATGTGTGACCTGCTAGCCCACTCCCTAATTATGCCCCCAAGAGAGCTCAGAAGACACTCCCTTCACTGAGAATTTGAGAAATAAATACATTAGTGAGGGGAGCACAAGCATCTCAGAAATGTGTTGCCAAGGCCATTCTCTGTGGGCTGAAGATGCTGTTAAGAGACAATGAAATTCTTTATTTCAATGCGGACACCAAACCCCTTAAGTAATAGACTAAATAATGCCACTTAACCCCAAGGTGACATGGGCATGATGACCAGAGTAAGCCACATGGCCTTCCTGGTGATCAGATGCTCTGATTCACTGGGATTTTTGGAGAAGGGCAACTGATCATGAGGTCCACAGACCTTAGACAGATACTCAAGTTGAACCTCTCTGTGTCTCCATTTCCTCACTGTAAAATAGCGATACGACTCTATCTGCTCATAGGGCTGCTGTGAGAATTACATAGGCTAATATAAAGCTCTTAAAGCAGTGTTTGGCACAGATTAAGTGTTCAATATATGCTAGCTATCATTTCCACTACTGTTATTTTTATTGTCATTATATAACTGGCAAATAATCTAGTCTTAGTGAACAAGGCTTAACTTAAGCCACTATGATCATTTACCCAATTTCCAGACCTGAGTCAGTTCACAGATCTAAAGACTCTAAAATAGAAAGCCAAATAACCATAAGAAAAATCATGAATACAGCATGCCAATAGGACCTACAAAATTAGGAGTGGCAGGTATACCAGATGCCTTAATAAGTATGAGCATATCAGAAATAAACATACATATATATACATGGGTATATCACTTCAGAGCAGTTTCTGGGAGTTCAAGATACAAGTAAAGGACAAGCTGGTCTACCTTATGCCACTCCTCCATAAGAAGGAGGCACAGCTTTGGTAGACCTCTTCGGATTTTGGAGGTTATATATACGTAACTGTGCATGCCACTCTAACTCATTCACCAGGTGAGCTATCCCTGGCCACAGGACACCAGAGAACCATGTTACCTGAGCGGTCCATTATCAACTAGAGTTATCTGATCCACCTAGCCACAATATCAGGAAGCATTCCATTATCAATGGATACATACACACGTGTATACACACACACACACACACACAAACATGGAGAATCCTGAAGTCACAAATAAGTTGCAGGAAAAGAGAACTCTTCCTCCCAATACGCTGACTCCTGCTATATGGCTATCCTTCTCTCATCCCACACCTAAGGTCCCAAGAGGACTTGGTAGAGGAGGGGAAACTGAGCTCTGTTCACCGATGGCTCCCCATGTTATGATGCAATCTGCTGGAAATGAACAGCTGCAACCTTACATGTGAGATGGCCCCAAAGGAGAGCAAACAAGGAAAAAGCCTCACAATGGGTGGAATTTCAAGTGGTACATGGCACTGGCCAATTTGTCTGTAAGAATCTAAAACTGATTCATGGGAGTGTCCAGTAGTTTCCTGGGATAGTTAGGATTGTGGAAGGAATTCTATTGGATAAATGTTAATAAGGAGGCATTTAAATCAGGGAAGAGGCATATAAATGAACACCTCAAAATGAGCCCAGTGGAGATATTTGTGACCCACGTAAATACTCAACAAAAGGGCCCGGCAGTCTAAAAAACAAGGTGGCACAGCCTCTGCACATCAGCCAGCCTCTTTCCACAGCCGTTCCAATGGGCTCATGACCAAAGTAGCCGCAATGCCAGCAATGAAAGCTTTGCACAGGATCAACAATGTGGACAGCCTCTCACCAAGATTAACCTGGCTACTAGCACAGCTGAGTCCCTAATTTGCCGGTTTTCTATGACCTTCCATATTCTGGTATCAGGCTGATTACACTAGACCGCTTCTGTTTTGGAGGGGCCACAGAGTCGTTCCTTATTCTCGATGTGAATCTACTTTCCAAATTCACCAACGTGTCTGCCAGTTTCACCATCCATGGACGTACTGACCATCTTAGTCACTGTCATCAGACATAACATCACTTTTGTCTAATGACCTCACTTCGTAGCAAATGAAGTCAGATGATGGGCTATGGGATTCACTAGTCTTATCCCATCATTCGAAAGCAGTTAGCCTTACAGAATAGTCTATCAAAGATTCCCATATACATCATCATGTGATGTTGAGATTCTATCCCATGGGATATAGAATGTGCTCTGAGCCAGCAAACTCCATATGGTGCTCTTACCCATAACCTAAATACGTAGAGTCAGTATTCAAAGAATGGAAGAGGGAGTGGCATCTCACTATTACACCTCTTAACCTACTCCTAAGATATCCTCTTCCCATCCCTGCAACTCTGTGATGTGCTTGGTTAGAGGTCTTATCACACAGCAAAGAAGTGCTTCCACCAGGGGACAAAACAATGATTCTATCAAATCAAAACCTACTATCAGCCAGCCATTCGGGGTGGGTGAAAGAGGAGTTATAGTACAAGCTGGGAGGCCTAACCCTTCCTGTCAAAGGGAAATTGAGTTACTCCTACACAATGGAGGCAGGAGGAATATAAATGAAACTTGGGGGATTTTGTGGGGTATCACCTAGTATTGCCATGTCTACTGGTTAATGGAAGACAACAGCAGGACTTGCGATGGCTTAGACCTGTGAAGAATTAAAATTTGGATCACACCAGAGTTAAGAACCCCAACAGCAGAAGTACTAACTGAAGACAAAAAGAACACGGAATGAAGGGGAAAGTCACGAACCCCCGATCAGGCACAGTAATTGCTCTATCCCCATCAAAATACCAATGACAGTCTTCACAGAAACAGAAAAAAACAATCCTAAAACTCATATGGAACTACAGAAGACCCCGAATAGCCAAAGCAACCCTGAGCAAAAAGAACGAAGTTGAAGGTAGCACACTATCTGACTTCAAAATATACTGCAAAGCTATAGAAACCAAATCAATCATGGTACTGGCATTTAAAAAAAAGAAATACAGATCAATGCAATAGGATAGAGAACCCAGATATAAATCCATGCATACACAGTGAACTCATTTTCAGCAAGGGTGCCAAGAACATACAATAGGCAAAGGGCACTCTCTTCAATAAATGGTGCTGGGAAAACTGGATAACCACATGCAGAAGAACAAAATTAGACCTCTATCTCTCACCATATACAAAAATTAATTCAAATCACACTAAAGACTTACATCCAAGACCTGAAACTATGAAACTGCTAGAAGAAAACATTGGGAAAATACTCCAGGACACTCGTCTGGGCAAAGATTCTAGGCGAGGCCTCAAAACCACAGGCGACAAAAGGAAAAATAGATCAATGGATTACATCAAGCTAAAAAGTTTCTGCACAGCAAAAGAAACAATCAACAAAGTGAAGAGACATCCCACAGAATGGGAGAAAATATTTACGGACTATCTAACAAAAGATTAATAACCAGAATATACAAGGAGCGCAAACAACTTGACAGCAAAAAAAGAAAGAATCCAATTTAAAAATGGACAAAACACCTAAAAGAAATTTCTCAAAAAATGACATAAATGGCCAAAAAATATATGAAAAAGTGCTCAACACAACTAATCATTACAGAAATGCAAATCAAAGCCACAATGCGATATCGTCTCACCCCAGTTAGGATGGCTTTTATCAAAAAAATAACAGATACTGGTGAAGATGTAAAGAAAGGGGAAACCTCATACACTGCTGGTGGGAATGTAAATTACTACAGCCACTATGAAAAACAGTATAAAAACTCCCCCCAAAAAACAAAAATAGAACCACCATATGATCCAGCAATTCCACTACTAGATATACACCCCATAGAAAGGAAATCAACAGGTCAAAGCAATATCTGCACTCCCCATGTATATTGCAGCATTATTCACAATAACCAAAATATGAAATCAACCTAAATGTCCATTAATGGAGTTAAAAAATTGAAATATATACACAGTGGAATATTATTCAGCCATAAAAAAGAATGAAATTCTGTCATTTATAGAAACATGAATGGAACTGGAGGTCATTATGTTAAGTGAAATAAGCCAAGCACAAAAAGATAAACATTCCATGTTCTCACTCACATGTCAGAGATATAAAAGTGAATCTCATCAAGATAGAGTAGATTGGTGATTTACCAGAGGCTGGGAAGGGTAAGCAGGAGGAGAGGATGAAGATAGGTCGATTAATGGATACACATATACACTTAGAAGACAGAAGACCTGCTGTTCAATAGATCAACAAGGTAACTATAGTTAACATTAATTGATTGTACATTTCAAAACAGCAAGAAAATAATTCAAACGTTCCTAGCATTTAAAAAGGTAAATAAGGCAATGGAGATCTCAATTACTCTGATTATATGAATCTATCAAATTATCACATATACCCCCAAAATATGTACATTATATATCCATTTTAAAAGTTAAAAAGTTTCCTTAATGAAAAACAAAAATTAGCTCTAAACCATTACCTGTATTTTCTTATTTTCTGTGTAATGCATTTACATGTAAATTTTAACTAATATTTCTCTTCATCCCCATCTCTTTCCCCTTCTATTTAATATAAAGTGTGTCAATGGTAGCTAACTGTACAACTGAGCCCACAGTTGTAGGATATTAACATTATGACCAAACTTCAGGAGATGTGGACACTCCCTTGAGCCCGCTGAGAGCCTGGACTTGAATAGCTACTTGGGGAAAGAGATGTGTGTATTTTCAGCTGTATAAGAGATAGTGTGTGTCTTCCTGAAGGTGTTCAGTCTGTGGTATACCACTTGAGGACTATATCTAATAACATTTCCTTGCTTAAACTTAAACCTTGTTTGAACTCAGCAGACATGGAAACGAGCTGCTCAGTATCGTCTTCCTGAACATTCCTGCATATTAAGAGAATTCAGCCTCCCACTGGCCTTCAGAAAGCTATAATCATTATCACATTTCCCACTAGTTTCTGATTGCTTTTAATTACTGAAAGCAGAAACATTTAAAATTTCCCCCAAACTACGTCTATTTTCTCACGTCTGATTATTCTTCAACCCTGGTCTATATTCCCAAAAATGAACAGTGGCAACCATGACCAAAGTCAATCATGACTCATTTGCCAAAACTGAAACAGACTCTCTTCAGTCCCCTCTTACTTGGCCTCTCTTCAGTTTCTGATAAATTGTGCACCTCCTTCTTTTTTAAACCTTCACAAGACACTTGTTTACTTCCTCATTAATATTCCTTCTGATTCATTGATGGCCCTCTTTTTCTATCTACCTGTCAAATATTAGTGTTCTCTAAAGTTCTATCCTTCCAGTAAGATATGTCTAATGCAGGTGCTGGGCCAGCCACAGCAGAGGCAGGGGGAACCCCATGTAGACTGGCACAACGCCGGTGTGGACAACATCCACAGCCCAATGCCCTGCCCGGGCAGTGCTCAGGGAGCAGATCTTCCTGGAGCCTGGCCTCCACCTGAGAGCCTGATTACAGCAGCTCTAACCCTCACTAGAAATTGAAGGAGAAGGTTAAAATTAACAATCATCATCAACATCACCCTGAAAAGAGAGAAAAATAAATGGGAAGAAAATTTTACTTTGATATCTCCAGGAGAGGATTAAGGGAAATGAAAGAAAGACAAATGTCACCCTGTTGCCATGGAGCTCCCAATGTCCTCTCAATCACAGTGAGT
Organism: Hylobates moloch; assembly: GCF_009828535.3. Classification (NCBI taxonomy): domain Eukaryota; kingdom Metazoa; phylum Chordata; class Mammalia; order Primates; family Hylobatidae; genus Hylobates; species Hylobates moloch. Next base: position 3,642,608 of record NW_026652293.1, read on the forward strand.
AGCAACGGAGTCCTGACAGAGAAGCAGCCACCACTGCTTTTTCCACCCCCACCAGGAGAGGATTGAACACCTTCCATGGAGTATGTGAATATCTCTCTCCTTTGATTAACCACATCAAATCAATCCCACGAGAAACAACCTCTATTTATATTCTCTATTTCTGTTAACTTTGCAGCGATCCCTTTTTGGAACAATAATGTACGATGCATGATTTCCCTTTGCTGCCTTATGCAAAATCTTGCATCAATCACTCATCTGGATATCTGGCTCCTCACACTAACACCAATCTGATGTCAATTGCCAGGCAGAATCCCTGTGAAATTTTACTTCACCTGAACCTGCACGTGAAGTACTCATTAAGCACCTGTGCTGTGAGTGCTGCAGGAGAAAGACCCCAGAGGCAGTGGCATAGGCGCACCTCTAAAGCAGCTCTCACTCAGCTTGTGGTGTTCAGAGGGGGTCATTCCTGGACAGGGTAGAATGTTACCCAGTCCTGAGATTTAGAGATGAAGGATCTGTTGTATATCTTCTTCCATGTAAGACAAAGAGGCATCTTTTACTGTCTGTGCTGCTGCCTCACACTTAACTGCAACTTTGGGATGGAAAAAAGGGCCATCGTGGAAGGAGAGCCCTACCATCGAGAGGTTAAAAGTGACAGAATAAAAAAATTACAGTATCTCTGTATGAGTTCAGAAGGAAATCAGAGGCTGCCACCAGCGCCCAAAGCCCACATGCCTTTATGCTTATTTTATCTTTCTGAACATCTCAAGAAGGATTAGCACCAAAACCTCGAAGCTGAAGGTGCCCGTGTGCTGGAAAGAAAGGGGTGTTTGCCATGCTGTACTCCACACCATGGCAGCCTGGAGAGACGGAGACCCTGAGGAGAGGCCTGGAGATGGCAAGTCCACCAGAAGGAAAAAAGATGCAGTCAGGACCCCCTGGGCTATGTGACAGCAAGGCCATCTGAGACTACATGGCAGTTAAGTCATCACTTAACACAACTAAAGCAGCTATTAGCTTCTGCCTCTATTTTTTCACCTTTGATTTATTCTGTAACCCTGGTCTTTAGTCCCCCAAAATGAACAACATCAACCATGACCAAAGTCAACTATGACCTCCCATTTGCCAAAATGAAAGACTCTCTTAAATCCACTCTTACGCAGCCTCTTTTCAACCTCTGATAAATTGAGCTTTCTTCTTGCAACCTTCACAAAACCATTGGCTTCCTCCTTTGTTTATTAACATTCCTTCTCATTCGTTACTGACTCCTCTTTTTCGGCTCACCTCTTAAACTTTAGCATTCCCTAAAGTTCTATATTTGGCCTCGTTTATTCTCATTCTACACATTTTTCAAAGAAGTCCTTTCACTTTTGTGGCCTCAGTTATCACATGTGTGCAACAGTTCCCACGTACCTGTCTCCATCGCCAATCCCACTCCTGAGTTCCAGTCGCATCTAACTATATAGTTGTTCTCTGTATCCCTGGGGAATTGGTTCCCAGAACCCCTACAGATACCAAAATCCATGGATGCTCACTTTTCAGGGACACTTTTGAGAATGAAAGGAACTATTAATAACGGTATCGGGAGAACAGATACAGGACTGCAAAATGGGATATTTGGTCACTCTACAAATCATAAGCTTCAAATTAATTAAGAGTGGAATAAAACAATTATAACATTTAAATCTTCTATTTTCTTGGCTGCCTATTATACTACTTTTCAAATTTTCCAATTTGAAACACTACACTGCTACTTTGTATTCAGAAGTAGTTGCTCTAATACAAAGTACTGGCTGCCTCCCAAACAACTCTCTTCCCCAATCCTTGCCATTGGAAAGGGAATTTCATTCCAGTGTCCAACCTCTTCCCCATAGTAACCTGGAAGAAATTCCTGGTTACAACTAATCATGGGATGATTATAATATGGCCATATGACCCAGACGATGCAGTTATGGCCACAAGGTACATAAAGGGGGAAGCTGCTGGAGATGCTTCTTGTGAGATTTCTTCCTTCTTAAAAACAGGGATAGTGGAATTTCCATTTCTGGCAATATAACAGACTGTCCCATCTTGAAAATCATGCCAGTGGAGAACACCTAAGAAATGCTAAATGAAATATGTGAAAGCATCTTTTTCAAATATATACTTGAGCTGTTTGGAAAAGTCCTTGGAGACCAAAAATATATATATAAAGCAAGAGCAGAAAAATGGGTGAGCGGTCGTGCATGTCTTTACCCTGGTAGAAACTGCCAGGCTGCAAAGACCTAGGCTTTGCTTTCTGCAAGCCACATGTGGGGACAGGTGGCAGTCCTGGGAGCCCATACACGCAGGAGGTTAGAGTGACAGCCCACATAAATCCAGATTTCCAAAACCCCAAATTCCCATTGCCTGTGTGTCCCCTCAAAACCCCAAGCCAGAAATTTAAGTGGCACTATGTTGGTAATAACTTCAAGCACCTGGCAGAAATAAACCTAAATATTCTCTGGATGAATGTATTCCAAACACAGACACCAAAGAATTCCCAAGGACAAAGCAGCAATTAACATGGGCTCACAATCAAACATCCCAAAATATGGGTGAGAACTGACAGAAGTAAAATGGATAATCAGACTAACAAAGATTGCAGATGTAGAATTACCAGCTATAGAATATAAGATAAATATGTTTATCATGTTTGAAAACATAAGAAGTAAACTTGAAAGAATATGCAAGGAAAAGAAACTATAAGACCTCACAGATACAAAAAAGCATCAAAGAGAACTTATAAATATAAAAAATAGGACTGATAAATCAAAAAGACAAAAAGCAAATTCAAAATTAGAAGAATTTAACCAAATATCAAATCAGTAATATGAACACACATTAAAAAGCATTATTTCAAATGGCTTTTGAATACAGAGCACTCAGTATACCTCTACTCTAAGAGAAAAAAGAACTGAAATGATTCTTAAATGTCAGTGATTTTTTGTGAAAATGTTGAGCATTATAATTTTGAAACTACTCATAGTGTCACCACAAATAATATGTTCATGTAATTAGAAACTATGATCTTCATTAATAAAGAGAAAAGGTACAAGTATAAAATCAAAGTTGCTAAGAAAAAACATAGTAATGTTAAATCTGAATTTAAAATCTCAGTATGAACTCACATTTTATAAAACTCATGTTTTTATAAAACCATATTCCCCAGGTCTACTCGCTGGAAGTTTTCAGGCCTCCGAACAATAACACCCCTGTAGTAATGGACAGACTCGGATCTTGGCTCCTAAATATAATTCCCCCACTAAAAGGAACCAAGGATCCTTTGAGGATTTGGCTGATTCCAATACAGGGCTAAGGAAAATAAAAGGTGAGCACTGGGATATCTTTCAGTTCCAGAAACTAAGGAAACAGAGGCAAATAAAGGCTAATCAAGAGAACACAGAAGCCAGCTTGACCAAATTTGGGACAATTTTAGCATCCAAAAGGAAAATTACTACATTGAATTGTAAAATATAAAATTATTTGACACTACTATTGAAGGAGAATATTTCACTGAACTCCTCATTCTATAAAATGATGTTTAAAGAGGAACGATTACACATTTGCCCTGGCTTTTTATGAGAAACTGTATTCAGCTCCAGTTTATGATAGAAAAGTCTTCTTTACAGAAGAATGCCAGCTATCAAATGCAAGCATAATGATAGATTTGGAAAATCAGCATTTCAAACTCCCACTTAAAAAACTGATTCAAGCAAGTTTCACCAAAAAATGTTAAAACTATTCACTATTTTCCAGGTTATTGGGGAAGAAGATATTCAGATAGCACTGAATTAATACCTCACATGTTGCTTGCTAATTGCAAAGTGATAAATGTACCTTTACAAGGGAGAGATCGGGCACCACCACCATACGCAAGTGATTTGACTTAGCGATGCAAACAGAGGGGACCACCTGACATTATACACATCCCACAGATACAATATGAAGCATACGGCATTCTATATGAAGTTATTTTTGCAAAAAAAAATTGTTTTATTAAATCAGGACTCTAGAGGATCTAGATCTAACTTTCAGTTTACAGAAACAGATGGGATAGAAGAACAAATTTAAGAATAACACAATTTTAAAAAGTCAAATCCAGTGTGTGGGACATTCTGTAAGACAATAGGTCTGGACTCCTCAAAAAGTCATATCATTTTAAAACATGGTTGAACTATTCTAGATCAAAGTAGACTAATAGACATGAAACCAAATGATGCATTTGGCTGATTCTAGGTTGACAAAATAGCTTTAAAATATATTTGGAGACAACTAGGAAAATGTGAAGATAGACTAGATATTAGAAAAGTACTATTATCAAGCGTGATATGCAATTGTAGTTAGGTAGGAGAATGTTACTTGGGGGCAAAAATTAACAACTGTTGGATCTACATGGTGGATCCATTGTGCTTGTTATATAATTCCTTCAAACATTCTAGATATTTAAAATTTCTCATAAGAATTGGGGAAAAGTTTAAGTATCACCTTATGACTTCATAGGTGATATGATAGGTATTGTAGCTAAAAATAATTAACCTCTTAAATCTATGAAGCTTTTTCTTTTGCCGGGGGAGGAGGGGTGGGTGGGGAGGAGCGGGGGACACAGTCTCACTCTGTTGCCCAGGCTGCTGGAGGGCAGTGGTACGATCATAGCTCACTGCAGCTTTGGGCTCAAGTGATTCACCCATCTCAGCCTCCTGAGTAGCTGGCACTACTGGCACACACTACCACCCTGGCTAATTTTTGTATTTTCTGTAGAAATGGGGTTTTGCCATCTTGCCCAGGCTGGTCTCAAACTCCTGGACTCAAGCCATCCACTCGCCTTAGCCTCCCCAAAGTGCTGGGATTATAGGCATGAGTCACCACACCTGGCCCATGAAGCTTTTTTATTTAACTTTTAGTTTATAAGAAACAGAAGGGATAAAGGAATATGCTAAATGACATTATAAGAAGCCAGGTGACAGAACATTCTGTAAGACAACTGGCCTGGTCCCTTCAACAAGCTGGTGTCATAAAAAGGGATGGTGCTAAATAAGACAGACTTAAGGAACAAAACAACTAGATCTAATGTGTAGTCCTAGATTGGATACCAGCTTGGCCAAAGCAGATATAAAGGACCTTAGTAAAATTTGATTACTGTCTGGGTCTCAAACAAGAATGAAAATTTAGTAATGTGAAAGGATAGAGATCATTTAACTAAAATGAATCTTAGACTACAAAATTTTATATATATATATATATAGTATAAGCTCATTTGGAGGAAAACATAAATGTGTGTATAAAGAATTATAGGAAAAAAACGATGTGGAAGGACAAGTATTAAGAGTTTATCAGTAGTGATCTCTGGGTAGACAATACAATGCTTCCACTGTAAAACTGTGGATGGACGGAAACGAAAAACAGAGAAAAGCAAGGATTGTAATCCTAATTTCTGACAAAACAGACTTTAAACCAACGAAGTTCAAAAAAGACAATGAAGGGCATTACATTATGGTAAAGGATTCAACTCAACAAGAAAATCTAACTGTCCTAAACATATATGCACCCAACACAGGAGCACCCAGATTCATAAAACAAGTTCTTAGAGACCTTCAGAGAGACTTAGACTCCCCCATAATAGTGGGAGACTAACACACCGCTGACAATATTAGACAGATCATCTAGACAGAAAATTAAAGATATTTAGGACCTGAACTCAGCACTAGATCAAATGGACCTGATAGATATCTGCAGAACTTTCCACCCAAAAACAACAGAATATACATTCTTCTCATCACCACATGGCACATACTCTAAAATCAATCACATAATCGGAAAACACTCCTCAGCAAATGCAAAAGAACTGAAATCATAACACAGTCTCTTGGACCACAGCACTATCAAATTACAAATCAAGGCTAAGAAATTCACTCAAAACCATATAATTACATGGAAATTGAATGACCTGCTCCTGAATGACTTTTGGGTAAATGATGAAATGAAGGCAAAAATTAGCAAGTTCTTTCAAACTAACCAGAATAAAAATACAACATACCAGAGTCTCTGGGACACGGCTAAGGCAATGTTAAGAGGTAAAGTTATAGCACTAAATGCCCACAAAAAAAGTTAGAAAGATCTCAAGTTAATAACCTAACACCAAAACTAAAAGAACTAGAGAATCAAGAACAAACCAATCCCAAAGCTAGCAGAAGACAAGAAATAGCCAAAATCGGAGCTGCATTGAAGGGATTAGAGACTTGAAAGGTCAGTGAATCCAGGAACTGGTTTTAAAAAAAATTAATAAAATAGACCACTAGGCTAGACTAATAAAGAGAAAAGATTCAAATGAACACAATAAGAAACAAGGCGGATATAACCACTGACCCCACAGAAGTACAAACAACCGTCAGAGAATATTATTAATATGTCAAACTAGAAAATCTAGAAGACAGTTATCATTTCCAGGACACATACACCCTCCCAAGACCGAACCAGGAAAAGAACTGAATTCCTAAACAGAACAATAAGGAGCTCTGAAATTGAGGCAGTAATAAATAACTCACCAACCAAAAAAAGCCCAGGACCAGATGGATTCACAGCTGAATTCTACCAGATGTACAAAAAAGAGCTGGTGTCATTCCTACTGAAACTATTCCAAAAAATTGAGGAGGAGAGATTCCTACCTAACTCATTCTATGAGGCCAGCATCATCCTGATACCAAAACCTGGCAGAAATACAAAAAAAGAAAACTTCAGGCCAATATCCTTGTGCACATCAGTGCAAAAATACTCAACAAAATACTGGCAAACTGAATCCACCACCACACTGAAAAGCTTATCCACCACAATCAAGTAGGCTTTATCCCTGGGATGCAAGGTTGACTCAACATATGCAAATCAATAAATGTAATTAATTACAAAAACAGAAATAAAGACAAAAACCACATGATTATCTCAATAGATGCAGAAAAAGCTTTCAATAAAAGACAACATCCATTCATGGTTAAAAACTCTCAATAAACTAGGTATTAAAGGAACATACCTCAAAAGAATAAAAGCCATCTATGACAAACCCACAGCCAACATCACACTGAACAGGCGAATGCTGGAAGCATTCCCCTTGAAAACTGGTATAAGATAAGGATGCCCTCTCTTACCACTCCTATTCAACATAGTATTGGAAGTTCTGGCTGGGGCAATTAAGCAAGAGAAAGAAATAAAGTGTATCCAAATGGGAAGAGAAGAAGTAAAACTACCCCTGTTTGTAGGTGACATGATCCATGTTGAGAAAATGCCATCGTCTCAGCCCGAAAGCTTCATAAGCTGATAAGCAACTTCAGCAAAGTCTCAGGATACAAAATCAATGTGCAAAAATCACTAGCATACCTATACACCAACAACAGTCAAGCTGAGAGCCAAATCAGCAACAAACTACCATTCACAACTGCCACAAAAAGAATAAAATACCTAGCAATGCAGCTAACTAGGGAAGTGAAAGATAGCTACAAGGATAACTACAACCCACTGCTCAAAGAAACCAGAGATGATACAAAACAAATGGAAGAACATTCCATGCTCATGGATGGGAAGAATCAAGATCGTGAAAGTGGCCATACTGCTCAAAGCAATTTATAGATTCAATGCTATTCCTATTAAACTACCATTGACATTCTTCTCACAGAACTAGAAAAAACTATTTTAAAATTCATATGAAACCAAAGAAGAGCCCATATATCCAACGCAATCCTAAGCAAAAAGAACAAAGCTGGAGGCATCACCCTACCCAACTTCAAACAACACTAAAGGGCTATATTAACCAAAACAGCATGATACTGATACAGAAACTGACACACAGACTGATGAAACAGAATAGAGAACCCAGAAATAAGGCCACACACGTACAACTATATGAACTTCAACACACCTGGCAAAAACAAGCAATGGGGAAATAATTCCTCATTCAATAAATGGTGCTGGGTAACTGGCTAGCCATATGCAGAAGACTAAAACTGGACCCCTTCTTTATAGCACATACAAAAATTAACCCAAGATCAATTAAAGACATAAATGTAAAACCCAAAACTATAAAAACCCTGGAAGACGATCTAGGCAATACCATTTGGGACACAGGCAGGGCAAAGACTTCATGACGAAGAGGCCAAAAGCAATTGCAACAAAAGCAAAATTGACAAATGGGATCTAATTAAAGAGCTTCTGCACAGCAAAACAAACTATCAACAGAGTAAACAGACAACCTACAAAATGGGAGAAAACTTTTGCAAACTATGCATTTGGCAAAGGTCTAATGTCTAGCATCTCAAAGAATTTAAACAAATTTACAAGAAAAAATAAACAATCTCATTAAGTAACGGGCAAAGGACATAAACAGACTTTTCAAAAGAAGACATACATGTGGCCAACAATCATGTGAAAAAAAAGCTCAGCATCACTGATCATTAGAGAAATGCAAATCAAAACCACAATGAGATCCCATCTCATACCCGTCAGAATGGCTGTTATGAAAAAGTCCAAAAATAACAGATGCTGGCTAGGTTGTGGAGAAAAAGGGACACTTATACACTGTTGGTAAGAGTGTAAATTAGGTCAACCATTATAGAAGACAGTGTGGCAATTCCTGAAAGACCTAAAGACAGAAATACCATTTGACCCAGCAATCCCATTACTGAGTATATACTGAGAGGAATATAAATAGTGCTATTACAAAGACATACTCGTGTATGTTCATTGCAACACTATTCACAATAGCAAAAACATGGAATCAACCTAAATGCCCATCAATGATAGCCTGGATAAAGAAAATGTGGTACATATACACCATGGAATACTAAGCAGCCGTAAAAAAGAACAATATAATGTCCTTTGCAGGGACATGGTTGGAGCTGGAGGCATAGAAGGGAACAACATGCACTGGGACCTATCATGGGGTGGAGGGTGGGAGGAGGGAGAAGATCAGGAAAAATAACTAATGAGTACTCGGCTTAATAGCTGGGTGATGAAATAATCTGTACAAAAAAAAAAAAAAAAACCCATGGCACAAATTTACCTATGTAATAAACCTGCACACATACCCCTGAACTTAAAGAGTTAAAAAAAAGAAAAAAGAAAAACCTAAAGATTCTACCAAAAAAACTATTTGAATTGATAAACAAATTCAGTAAAGTTGCAGGGTACAATTATACAAAGATCAGTATACACAAACAGTGAACTAAAGAAATCAAGAAGGCAATCCCATTTCCAATAGCTACAAAAAGGTAAAATAACTAGGAGTAAATGTAACTAAGGAGGTGAAGACCTTCGCAAAGAAAACTGCAAAATGCTGACGAAAGAAATACGAACATTGAAGAGGATACAAACAAATGGAAAAACATCCCATGCTCATGGATTGAAAGAATATTGTTAAAATGACAATACTACTCAATGCAATTTATAGATTTAATACAATTCCTATCAAAATACCAGTAACATTCTTCACAGAAATAGAAAAAAAAAAAAAAAACCTAAAATTTGTGTGGAACCGCAAAAGATCCTGACTAGCCAAAGCAATTCTGAGCAAAAAGAACAAAGCTGGAGTCGGAACACTGCCAGACCTCAAAACATACTACAAAACTGTAGTAACCAAAACAGCATGGTACTTGCATAGAAACAGGCATGTAGATCAATACAAAAGAATAGAGAACCCAGAATTAATCCACGTATTTGCAGCCAACTGATTTTTGACAAAGATGCCAAAAACACTCATTAAGGAAAGGACAGTTTGTTCAACAAATGGTACTGAGAAAACTGGATACCCATATGCAGAAGAATGGAACCATACCCCCACCTCTCACCCTCAAAAGGGATCAAAGACCTACGTGTATACCTGAAGCAATAAAAATACTAGAAGAAAGCACTGAGAGAATCCATCAGGACACTGGTCAGGGAAAGATTTTATAAATAAGACTTCTAAAGCACAGGCAACAAAAACAAAAATAAACAAATGGGATATACCAAACTAAAAAGCTTCTGCAAAGCAAAGGAAACAACAGAGTGAAAAGACAACTTACAGAATAGGAGAAAATATTTGCAAACTACTTATCCAACAGGGGATTAATATCCAGAATATACGAGGAACTCAGACATCTTAACAGCAAACAAAACAATCTGATTTTAAAATGGGCTAATGATCTGAACAGATATTTTCTCAAAAGAAATGGTCAACAAATATGTGAAAAGCTCAATATCACTAATCATCAGGGAAATGCAAATCAGAACCACAATGAGATATCATCTCACCCCAGAGTTAGGATGACTATTATGAAAATGGCCAAAAAAAAAAACAAATGGTGATGAGGATGCAGAGAAAAGTGAATTCTTACACATTGCTGGTGGGAATGCAAACTAGTATAGCCACTATGGGGAACAGTATGGAAGTCCTTCAAAAAACTACAAATGGAACTACCATATGATCCAGCAATCCCACTACTGTGAATTTATCCAACAAAAAGGAGATCGCTGTATTCAAGAGACATCTATACCCCATGTTTACTGTAGCACTATTCACAACAGCCAAGATATATAATCAACCTAGGGGTCCAACAACAGATAAATGGATAAAGAAAATGTGGTATTTAAAGCCGGGCGCGGTGGCTTGTGCCTGTAATCCCAGCACTTTGGGAGGCCGAGGCAGGCAGATCACTTTAGGTCAGGAGGTCGAGACCAGCCTGGCCAACATGGTGAAACCCCGTCTCTACTAAAAATATAAAAATTAACTAGGTGGGGTGGCGGGCACCTGCAATCCCAGCTACTCAGGAGGCTGAAGCAAGAGAATCACTTGAAACCAAGAGGTGGAGGTTGCAGTAAGCTGAGGTCATGCCACTGCACTCCAGCCTGGGCGACGGAGCGAGACTCTGTCTCAAAAAAAAAAAAAAGAAAATGTGGTATTTTTACACCATGGAATACCATGCCACCATAAAAAAGAATGAAATTTCGTCGTTTGAGGCAACGAAGATGGAACTGGGGGACATTCTGTTAACTGAAATAAGCTAGAAACAGAGAGTTAACACCACATGTTCTCACTCATAGGTGGAAGCTAATAAATGTTCATACAGAAGTGAAAAACCAGAAGAGAAAATACTAGAAGCTGGAAACGGAGGGATAGGGAGAGATTTGTTAAGAGATACAAAATTACAGTAGGTAGAAGGAATAAGTTCTCGTGTTCTATAGCACTGTAGGATGACTAGAGTTAATAATATATCACATAGTTTCAAATAGCTAGAAGGAAAATACTGAATGTTCCCAACACAAAGAAATGATAACTATTTGTGATGATGGATATGCTAATTACCCTGATCTGATCACCATACATTGGATGTATCAAAACATCACTATGTACCCCATGAGTATGTACAATTATTATTTGTCAATTTAAAAAATTATTTTGGATGGCTTATATTTTATCAGTTTATGATGCAAATGTACACAATAACCAAAGTTTTTTTTAACTTTAAAAGCTTTAGAAGAAAATGGAGAATATTTTTATCATCTTGGAGTAGGAGATAATTATTTTTGAAAGACCCAAAAAAGTAAAAATGATAAATAAAAATGACTAAATGCAACTACATTAAAATAAAGCCTTTTATGTTGTCAAAAAACAACATAAAAACATAAGAAGTCAAACCACAAACCAAAAGATGTCAATATTTGCAACTACACATGACTTTTTAAAATAATATAAATTTTATGAATCCATAAGAAAAAGACAGAAATCCCATTAGAAAAATAGGCAACAGTTAAGTTATTTCATTAGAAATTATATACCAGGCCAGGCACAGTGGCTCATACCTGTAATCCCAGCAATTTGGGAGGTCAAGGTGGGTGGATCACTTGAGGTCAGTGATAAAGCCTGGCCAACACGGTGAAACCCCGTCTCTACTAAAAATACAAAAATTAGCTGGGCATGGTGGTGCACGCCTGTAATCCCAGCTACTTGGGAGGCTGAGGCATAGAATTGCTTCAATTCAGGAGGTGGAGGTTGCAGTGAGTTGAGATCGCCCCACTGTACTTCAGCCTGGGTGACAGAGTGGGACTGTCTCAAAAATAATTAAGAAATGATATACCAAAGTCCTTTAAGCCTATGAAAAGATGCTCAAATTTATTAGTAACCAAGGAAAGGCAAATTAAAACTATGAGATAAAATTCACACCCACCAGATTGTCAAAATTAAAAGATATGTGAATTAATTTCTGAGTTCTCTATTCTTTTATATTGATCTATGTGCCTGTTTTTATGCCAGTACCATGATGTTTTGGTTACTACAGCTTTGTAGTATGTTTTGAGGTCTGGCAGTGTTCTGACTCTAGCTTTGTTCTTTTTGCTCAGATTGCTTTGGCTATTCAGGATCTTTTGTGGTTCCACACAAATTTTAGGTTTTCTTTTTTCTATTTCTGTGAAGAATGTCACTGGTATTTTGATAGGGATTGTATTAAATCTATAAATTGCTTTGAGTAGTATCAAGTGTTGGTGAGAATTTCAGACAATGGAAACACACTGCCAAGAAGAGCATAAATTGGTTTAGCCAAATTAAAAAATAATTCTTATAAATCTGAACAAATATATTACCCACAACACTTATTTCAAAATACATATATATTTGAGCAGTGTTTGACAAACTCTGGATAGTGACTCACCCAATTCAGAGATTTCGAACCAATATTTTAAAACAGAATAATATGGAACCGAAAATATCAGTCAGTATTCATTGCAGGTGGTTCAAGATAAAGTATGGCTTTGTGAGAGTTTACACACACACACAGACATGCATACACTCATGCACACACCTGTAATGCAAAATGTATTTCTTACTGTGGGTAATGTGCCAAAGAGTTTGAACGTTATGGCCCTACAGGGAAACCCTTACACATGAGCTCCAAGAGACACAGAAATGGCATCATATGGAATAGCAAAACCCTGTAAAAAACTCAAATGTCCTCATATATGTAGAATGGACAAATAACTTCTTGTATATGGATACACTGGAATGCTATACAGTGGCGAAAATAAGTGGTACCTAGTTACATGTATTAACATGAATGCTTCTCAAAAACATAATGTTAAACAAGAAAACCAAGTCACAGAACATACATACCAAGTATGAATCAATGCCTACGAAGAGGTGTTAATATATGCAATTTTAAGGATTTAACTGTGGTAAAAGCACAACGAAAAAGAAGAAAAGGATAAATACAATATTCAGGTTATCTTTTCAGAGAGGGTAGTAGAGGCTGATGGGATTAGGAGTACAAACTAAGGGCTTCTACGATTCTGGTTAGTTCTTAAGCTGAATGGTAGACACACCAAAGGTGTGTTGGTGACATCAGAGTCATAATTTACTACCCCTAGTGCTGATCTTAAGTATCATTGTTATATGGAATAACTTCCTTATTGTTTAAGCCCCATTTTGAGTTGTGTCTTCCATTGCTTTTAGTTTAAAAACCCTCAAGCTGAAACAGTCCTTTAGTTTATATCACGTACAACTGGGATCTGACTTAGTATAAGCTATCATTTAATCATATTCTGCTTGTCTAATTGTATCATTAAAACCTTACAATATTAGCAACCCCAAACTATAAAAAATTTTGTTTGGAAGAAAGAGACTATCATTAAACTAGCTTAGCATTTTTTCGATCTTAAAGGTTTCTTCCTTGGAAACATTCTGATTAAGTACGTGTGACACCAAGAACAATCATGATTTGTTTAAGAAGATCTATGAAATGTTAAACAGATAAGGAGGGAGTCGGGCTTGTACTCTTGCTGGAGTACAGAGCTGGAGGTCAGAGCACAGGCAGAAGTCAGCCACTGCGGGAGTCCTCAAAAGGACAGAGAACAAGGAAGTGAAGAGATTTTATTCAGAAAAGGGCGTGGGCTCTGCTGTTTTGGCCAGAAGAATAAAGAACAGTGGTTTCTCCACAGACAAACCCTATACTGGAGTCTAGCCCTGCTGAGGAAGTAAGACTTCCATGCCACCTCCCTGGCAGACACACAGGAAAGGGTAGATAAGAAAAGGGGATCTACAGAGGGAAATATACACACGCCATTTATTCTATCCCCCAGACACTGTATGAGGTCCACCCTCAATGTGCAGCACTGCCTAATATCCTCCTATTATTCCACAAAGCTAAGTCTCCCTATTTTACAGATGAGGGTGCTGGAGCTCAGAGGTTAAGTAAACTGCCAAGGTTACCCACCAGTCATTGGTGAAGCTGAAACTCAAACCTACGGCTGTGTGATCCTGAAACTCATTCTTTTTTTGAGACAGAGTCACGCTTTGTCACCCGGACTGGAGTGTGGTGGCATGATCTTGGCTTACTGCAAACTCTGCCTCCCAGATTCAAGTGATTCTCCTGCCTCAGCCTCTCGAGTAGCTGGGATTACAGGTGTCTCTCACCACACCCAGCTAATTTTTGTATTTTTAGTAGAGACATGATTTCACCATCTTGGCCAGGCTGGTCTCAAACTCCTGACCTCAAGTGATCTGCCTGCTTCAGCTTCCCAAAGTGCCTGGATTACAGACATGAGCCACCACATCCAGCCTCATATTCTTTAATACCTTACGCACAAAGAACAAGGAAGACTGTGGAACAACTCAATCTTGGAGCAGCATTCCTTCTTAGAATGAACTCAAAGCTGCCCCCAGCAACTCCTGCCTTCTACTGCTAAACACAGTGTTGGCCACACTGTGAAGATGTGGACCCAGCTAAGCTCACAGTAGGATCCCCTTACAGAGGAGAATGCCACCATTCTTGGTTCCTAGACGACAAGCACAGCCCTCACTTCCATCAACTACGTCAACCACTTCTCACATGCATAATCTTGGCCACAAGAGGAGTAGGTTAAAAAATAATAATAAAGAGGGTTTGCTCTAGGCACCTGCACCCCTGCTCACCCCCACTCCAGCTACACTCTGATGCTAACTGTTGGACTATTGGGGCTCATCCCACTGTTGGTGATTCCCACAATTACCTAAGGTCCAACAAGAGACAGTCTCCAGGAGGGGGATGCTGCTGTAGATGGCGTGCACGTACATCAGGTGAGCCATCAGCTCGGCCAGCCACCACCAGCAAAGAAGGCGGCCCAGCCCCAGGGCCAGGACACACAGGCTGGCCTTCAGGGAGTCATGCTGCTGCTGCTGCATCTAAAGTGGAAACAAAAAGAGGTCATTAGATGGTGCCTTGATTTCTAAAACAGTCCCCTAGATAAGATTTTTCATAAACTTCCCACAAATATTATTGCTATGCCAGCTGACAGACAGTTGGTTTGGTTTGTCTTGGGAACACTCAATGTTCTTGGGTGGAAGAATCATATTTCAGCTTGAACACCGTCTCAAAATAAGAAAGGGGGATGGGGGTCAACAAGCTAGCCTAGTGCCAAGAACCAAAGACACGTTCTGCACTGATCCCTCCACTCCAGCATCAGCCCTGGAAAAACCCAAGCGGGGAGGGCAGCACTCGGTGTATCTTCCCCACTGGGAATTTGGAGTTTCTTTGGGTTACAGGTACCACCCTGCCTGAATTCCTCCATCACCTACTCATGTCTGAGGCTGGTAAAAGCAGGTGCCAGTCACAGGAGACACAGGACTGGTAGAAGAGAAAGAGAAAAAGATGGGCTGAGAGCAAGGGAAAATGATGTGTGGGCATGTCATTTTCTGAGTTGTTTTTTGAAACATAGCAGACAGTATGCGGAACAAGTCTCTTGCTTAGTAGGCAGCAGAGCATAATAGTTAAGAATACAGACTTTAGGTAAACGTAAAATAAGGTGGGGCATGGTGGCTCACACCTATAATCCCAGGACTTTGGGAGGCCCAGGTGGGCAGATCACCTGAGGTCAGGAGTTTGAGACCAGCCTGGCCAATATGGTGAAACCCCATCTCTACTAAAACTACAAAAATCAGCTGGGCATGGTGTGGCACATGCCTGTAATCCCAGCCACTCAAGAGGCTGAGGCAGGAGAATGGCTTGAACCTGGGAGGCGGAGGTTGCAGTGAGCCAAGATCACGCCACTGCATTCTAGCCTGGGCGACACAGCAAGACTCTGTCTAAAAAACAAAACTAAACTAAACTAAAATAAGTCACTTTGGGTAGTTTTGCCACCAAAACAATATTGAGTTTCACTCCATAAACTCAGGCTGTTTTTCCATTTATCAGGTCTTCTTTAAATTTCTTTCAGCAATGTGTATAGTGTTCAGTGTACAAGTCGTGTACTTCTTTAAGTTAGTCGTAAATATTTTGTTCTTTTTCATGCTGTTGTAAACGGAATTTTCTTCTTTAAAAAATGGACTTTAGAGTCAGAGGATCAAGATCAAATTCTACCACAAACTACACAGCTGTGTGATCCTGAGCAAGTTACTTCACCTTTCAGAGTCTGGGTTTCCTCCTAAAGTAAAAAACATTGTTGTGATGATTAAATATGATGAAGTATGTGAAGTACTAAGTACAGTAACAGGCATACAAGAAGCACTGGATACTTGGTAGTTAATATCTATCATTAACCGCCTCCATGTGTGTCTTCCCATCCTTCCCATGTGGCATCCCAGACAACCAGCTACAGGGCAGCATTAGGAGACAGCTCAGAACCAAACACCAAAGGCAAGAGAGGGATGTTTTGATTATTCACAGATACAGATAGAAGCTACTGAGGGCATACTCAATACAGTGGACAACACAGACGAAAATTTTTAAAGCCCAGTTCTGTGGTCTCACCTCACTGCCTGTTGTTTAGAGATGCACAATAACCAAACACATAGATTCTAGAATTCGTAAACATGCTGGAAAATTTGAAGTGAATTCAATTTCATTCAGCCTTATACCACTAAACAAATACAGAAGAACGAGAGAGAGCAGTAAGTTTTCTGGATCTCACAATGACAAGATTTTATTAAACTGAAAGCTCCCTTGAAATGCAGAGGACAGACTAACGCTAAATGTCAAGCTGCATCTGCACACATTAGCCGGTAGAGGAAATGAGCTTGATTTAGCATTTGACTATCAGGGCTCATGACATAAAGGCCCATTCTGTGAGGTACCTCTTTAGCTTCTCTCTCCTCCATCATCAGGGTGCTGTGGGACCCACTGCAGCCTGAGAGTGGCAGGCACTGCCCCCAGCGGGGAAGAGAGAGCTACACAGCAGGAGATTTATTTTTATTCCATTTTATAACATACATTCTTCCAGTCTCTCAAACTGTCCTCCCACAACAAGAAGCCAGGCTAAGAAATTTTGGTCGGCTCATTGGCATTACAATCATCTACACAAACAGCTTTCTCCCTTTTGCCATCTGCTTGGTTAACTATGCCCAGGAAAGCTTGTTGGTTTAACTTTTAAAATGTAAATTAGGCTGGGTACAGTGGCTCACATCTATAATCCCAGTACTTTGGGAGGCGGAGGCAGGTGGATTACCTGAGGTCAGGAGTTCGAGACCAGCCTGGCCGACATGGTGAAACCCTGTCTCTATTAAAAATACAAAAATTAGCTGAATGTGGTGGCACATACCTGTTATCCCAGCTACTCAGGAGGCTGAGGCAGGAGAATCATTTTAACCCGGGAGGCAGAAATTGCAATGAGCCAAGACTGCACCACTGCACTCCACCCTGGGTGACAAAGAGAGACTCTATCTCAAAAAAAAAGGAAAAAATTGGTAAAACTAACAGGAATTTCCCTTTTGCCTTTTGTTTCCCTCAGTTCACTTCAGGAAGATATTTTATGCAGCCATACCAATCTGCATTGTTAAGAAACAGTAACTGCTTTGGATAATTCATCTGGTTAGTGTTGACAGGAAGCAGAACTTGAGTTCTCCAAGAAGGAAGATTGGGTATCCTTGGGTATTTGCAGACTTGTATTGATCACACCTAACTGCAATTATAGATGCAGTAGTGACTCCAGGCAGACCCCTTTCTGGGCATAAACTGAGGATGGTTTTCATTTGAATCCTTACCTCAAGCATGCATGCTCTGAGAGACCCTACGAAGTCTATGGCAGCAGATCAGTTACAAGCCAGTCAATCACTAAATCCTCAGTGCAGAAACACCTACCTGCCAGATCATTCACGTTTATGTTAATAGATGAGAAGTTAAAAGGAAATAACCCAAATGTCCAACACTAGGGTGTTGGTTAAATGCATGTGTGTACCTCAATATTATATAGTCATGAAAACTATTTTTATTCAATGTGCATAAAATAATCCAAGGCTGGAAAGATATACACCAAATGTCAAAAGTGGTCATCTTTGGATGGTGAGAGTTTAGTTATTTTTGACAATTAAAAAAAAAAATTTTTTTAAGGCACAGTTTCAGTCTGTCACCTAGGTTGGAGTGCAGTGGCACAATCTCAGCTCACCCCAACCTCTGCCTCCTGGGTTCAAGCGATTCCTGTGCCTTAGCCTCCCAAGTAGCTGGGATTACAGGCACGTACCACCACACCTGGCTATTTTTTGTATTTGTAGTAGAGACGGGGTTTCTCCACATTGGCCAGGCTGGTCTCAAACTCCTGACCTCCAGTGATCCGCCCACCTCAGCCTCCCAAAGCGCTGAGATTACAGGTGTGAGCCACCGTGCCCAGCCAAATTGGTTCTTTTTTAAATCAGAGAAAAAGTAATGTGAGCTTACAATATTGTGAATATTTGGGCCCTCTCTGTTAGTGAGGCAAATGTACTCAAGACCTCTGCTTCTTCATCCTGCTTCTCCAAATGCCTGGCATCAGAACTTCTGCCAGGAAGCCCAGCATCCTCTATCAGTGAGTATTCTTCTCCATGTTTCATGCTAGACTAACTTTTATTTCTCCTTTCCTTCCCCCTTCACTCTTAGATTTTTTTTTTTTTTGGTAGCTATGTACCGAGTTATTCTTGGTTCATTCTCAACCCTTTTCCAGCTCTCATTAGGTCCAGCAAGTTCATTTTGACCTAATAACCACTAGCAAAAGAAGGCATGATTACAAACACACTGCTATGGTCTGCATGTTTGTGCCCCCCTAAAATTCATATGTTGAAATCCTAACCCCCAAGGAGATGGTACTAGGAGGTGGGGTCTTTGAGAAGAGATTAGGTCATGAGAGCAGAGCCTTCATGATTAGGATTAGTGCTGTCATCAAGGAAACCTCAGAGAGTTAGCTAGTTCCTTCTACCACGTGAAGACAGTGAGAAGGTGCCAATCTCTGAACAAGGAAGCAGGCCCTCACCAGACACTGAATCTGCCAGCTCACTGATCATGGAATTCCCAGACTCCAGAACTGTAAGCAATACATTTATGTTGCTTATAAGCCAACCAGTTTATAGTATTTTGTTACAGCAGCTCAAATGGACTACGGCAGAAAATCAGTACCAAGAGTGGGAGTGCTGCTGTAACAAATATCCAAAAATATGCAAGTAGTGTGGAAGGGGTAATGGATAGAAGCTGGAAGAGTTTGGAGGTGCATGCTTTAAGAAGTATACATTGCTGTAAATGGATCTTTAAGGGAAATTTTGGCGAGGGCTCAGAAGGAAAGGAGAAGAGCTGTAGAGAAAGCCTCAATATTCTTAGAGAATAGCTGAGCAGCAGTGAACAGAATGTTGGTGGAAATATGCATGGTAAAGGCCAATCTGATGATTTCTTAGACAAGAGAAACATGGTATTGAAAACTGAATGAAAAGCAATCCTGTTATGAACCAGCAAAGAACTTGGCTGAATTGTGTTCATATCCTAGTGTTTTGTGGAAGGCAGAATTTGTGAGTAATGAAATTGGATATTTAGCTAAAGCCATTTCTAAGCAAAGTGTTGAAGGTGCAACTTGGCTCCTCTTGACTGTTTATAGTAAAACAGCAGAGGAGAAAAGTGATTTAAAGACAAAATTGTTAATCAAAAGGGAAGCAGAACTTAAAGATTTGGAAAACTCTCAGCCTTTCCATACTGTCAAGAATGAGAAAGCCTGTTCAGGAGAGAACATCGAGAATGTGGCCAAACAACAACCTGATAAGGTTAGTCAGCTGTTTAAACAGAAGCCAGGACCTCCTGTCCAAGACAATAGAAGAGTGATCACAAAGGGAATTCAGTCATGAAAACTATTTTTGTTCAATGTGCATAAAATAATGAAAGGCTGGAAAGATATACACCAAATGTCAACAGTGGTAATCTTTGGATGGTGAGATTTTAGTTTAACATTTTACAGTTAAAATTGGTTCTTTTCAGAGAAAAAGTAATGTAATATTAAATATTGTGAATATTTTGACCCTCTCTGCTGCCACCATCATCACAGGCCAGAGTGCAAAGTCCTGGGAGACAGAGCAATTGCAGATGCAAAGGAGGGGCTGTCACTGCCCAGTCCTGCCTCACATTGTGGGTTCTGCTCCCCACTCCCTGTCACCACACTCCTTGGCTGCCCCAAGGGTGGCTACTGTGGGCCCCAGTGCAGCGTAGTTGGCACTGCAACCAGCAAAACTGTGAGAGGGTGTGGCTGCCTCCACCTTGATTTCTAACAATGCCTAGAGAGCCATGGGGCCCAGACAAAGAACTGCACAGAGGCAGGGCCCAGCAGAGCCATGAGAGTAGCACTGCTGTGATGACCCCAGACCAGTAGAGCCACCAGCTCAAGATTCTGGCCTTGGCCGGGCACTGTGGCTCACGCTTGTAATCCCAGCACTTTGGGAGGCCGAGGCGGGCGGATCACGAGGTCAGGAGATCGAGACCACGGTGAAACCCCGTCTCTACTAAAAATACAAAAAATTAGCCAGCGTGGTGGCGGGCACCTGTAGTCCCAGCTACTCGGAGAGGTTGAGGCAGGAGAATGGCGTGAACCCGGGAGGCGGAGCTTGCAGTGAGCCGAGATTGCGCCACTGCACTCTAGCCTGGGCGACACAGCAGACTCCATCTCAAAAAAAAAAAAAAAGATTCTGGCCTGGGTGATCTACAGGAGGCACAACTCCCTCCCTGCCACTATGTGTCCAGAAGGCACCCCAGTGTGTCTAGAAAGTGAAACTTCCACCCTAGTGGGCCTGAAGGGCAGAGTAATGAGCCAAAAATGATGATTCCTGAGCCTTAAGGTTTTGGACTTCCTCAGGAGCTTTTACTCCTTTCTTCTTTCCGACTTCTACCTTTTGGAATTGGAGTGTCCGTCCTATGCCCATCTCACCATTGTATTTGGGTGCACAGAGCTTGATTTCACAGGCTCACAGCTGAAGGGGAATTTGCGTAAGGACAAATCATACCTTGAGTATCACACACCATCTATCTGACTTTGATGATATTTAAATAAGACTTTGGATTTCAGACACTTGAGTTGGTACTGGAACAAGTTAATACTATTGGGGCTATTAGGATGGAATGAGTGTATTTTGCATGTAAAGAGGACATTAATTTTCAGGGGGCAGGGGCAGAATGTTATTAATTGAATGTTTACTTCCCTCCAAAAATTCCTATGTTGAAATCCTAACCCCCAAGGTAATGGTACTAGGAGATGGTGCCTTTAGGAAGTAATTAGGTCATGAGGGCATTCTTCATGGTTGGGAATAGCACCCTTATAAAAGAGACACCAAAGAGTCAGACCCCTTCCGCCACAAAAGCACACAGTGACAGGTACCATCCTGTGAACCAGGAAGCAGGCCCTTACCAGACATCAAATCTGCCAGTGTCTTGATCTTGGACTTCCCAGCCTCTAGAACTGTGAGAAATAAATTTCTGATGCTTAGAAGCCATCCAGTTTATGGTATTTTGTTATAGCAGTCTGAATGGACTAAGACACATACTATCCATTAGTCTGTAGAGGCTAGAGGAGTTCACACCAAGGTTAAGACATGTAGAGGCAGCAAAATCACTCTAGACCAATGGACAGGTCTTTCCTGGCACCCAGACTCTCTTCTTTATGATACAGGGTGTCACTCTATTGCCCAGGCTAGAATGCAATGATGTGACCCTACCTCATGGTAGCCTTGATCTCCTGGGCTCAAGCGATCCTCCTGCCTCAGCCTCCCCAGTAGCTGGGACTACAGGCATGTACTACCACGCCTGGCTGATTTTTTTTTTTATTTTTTGTAGAGCTGAGTTTCACCATGTTGCTCAGGCTGGTCTCGAACTCCTGGCCTCAAGTGATCCTCCTACCTCAGCCTCCCAAAGCACTGGGATTATAGGTGTAAATCACTGTGCCCAACCTGCTCAAACTCTTGGAAAAGCAAGTCTTCTAGCTGAATGTGGTAATGGCCTCAAAAGCAGTGTTGACAGCAGATAATCTTCACACAGGCAAATGTCTACAGTTTCTATATAAGCCAACTGTGCATATGGCCTACAGGCTCTTCAGCATAACCTATCCCAAGCTCAGGTTCCCTGAAGGCCAGGACTGTACCTCAGGCCTCCAAAGCAGCAGTTGGTATGGAGCCCCATCCCAGGGAGTGGAGAGACAGCAGCTGGACTGGGAGGGAGCCAGGAGGAGGCCAGAACCAACAGCCCCCAAGATAATCAAGAAAATACCGCTGACACCCAATCACCTCTCAGCTCCAGGCAATCACGTTTCAAGGTCAATTCAAAGGCCTCCTTTCCCTCCTCAAACATGTGCATTCTAAAATGACACAAATATCTGTAATTAAGAAAAATCATGAGGTACAGTTTGTCATGCATTGGCTTCCTAATAATGACTTACCTACTTTTCACAAGCTAAAACTTCCCTACCAGGTTTAATAAGGCATAATTACATGTCACTACAGGACCAAAAGGGCTAGACTTTTCTCTGCAATATTCCTTTTCTGGTGCTAACTGCCTCCTTGCTCCAAGCAACGGAAATGTTTATTAATTGCACAAATAAGCTGGGCATGGTGGCTCATGCCTGTAATCCCAGCACTTACGGAGGCCAAGGCAGGCGGATCACTTGAGGTCAGGAGTTCAAGACCAGCCTGGCCAACATTGTCAAACCCTGTCTCTACTAAAAATACAAAAATTAGCCACGTGTGGTGGCACGCGCCTGTAATCTCAGCTACTCGGGAGGCTGAGGCAGGAAAATCACTTGAACCTGGGAGGTGGAGGTTGCAGTGAGCTGAGATCGAGCCACCGCACTCTAGCCTGGGTGACAGAGCAAGACTCCATCTAAAAAAAAAAAAATACTTTACAAGTAAACAACACAGCAAAAGAAAAACAATCCAACTTTTCTTCTATTCGCTTTTACTTAAAAAAAAAAAAACAAAAGGTTTTTCATCTTTCTTTAGAGTCATATCATTATTACAGTCCATTTACACCTGCAATCTAGTTGACTGTCTTTTGTTTAAAAAATCCGGCCGGGCATGGTGGCTCATGCCTGTAATCCCAGCACTTTGGGAGGCCAAGGCAGGTGGATCACGAGGTCAGGAGATCGAGACCATTCTGGCTAACACAGTGAAACCTCGTCTCTACTAAAAAATACATAAAAATTAGCTGGGCATGGTGGCAGGCACCTGTAGTCCCAGCTACTTGGGAGGCTGAGGCAGGAGAATGACGTGAACCCGGGAGGTGGAGGTTGCAGTGAGCCGAGATTGCAGCATTGCACTCCAGCCCGGGCGACAGAGTGAGACTCTGTCTCAAAAAAAAAATCCAAAATGTGTCCCTTGTCGACCCAGCAGGAAGAACAGACAGACCATATATAGACTATCTAATGTGCAGGGCGGCTCTCTTGCCTGCATGCGAAGTATTTCATTTAAGACATTTCAAACCTAGGGGACTGCCAAACCTTTAGACCACGGGAAACTGCCACCATGGAAATTGTGAAGTTCAGGCATCACTAAAAAATACACATTAACTCATCTGCAAAGTGCACTTCAAAATGCATTATATTTTAAAACCTCGTTTCATGCAAATTGCATAAAAAGGAATAGCTATGCCTTTCTCTTTCTTCCAAATATATTCTGATGATTAAAGATGACAGTTCTCAAAGATGAAAGGTTCTTTTTCTTCACACATGAATAATACGTATGTTTGTGAGCACCAAACAAAAGCCCTCCCCAGAGGCAGATATTCAACTGGGCCACTAACTTATTGGCTTCTCTCTGCTTGGGTCTAGCAGGCCTTGTGGCAGTTGTTGTATTCCTTTATACTGGTCAGAGACCATATGCCTACTCCTAACAAATCATTCCCTAATCAGACCCACATTACTCCCACCCCCTAGCCATCCACACCAAGGCCAGTGACATCCAGTGAGCTCTCCCAGAACAGCAAGTGGGGCCTGCAGGTGTTGCTGCCACCAAGGCTGGTACTTGGTCCAGCCTGCTTGAGCCTCCAGACCTTCATGTCCACTAGGCCACACTCCATCCCCCCTCTAACTCCTCTCACACACCAAGTCAGTGCAACAAGGCTCATGTCTTGATTCCCTTCACTCTTTCTACATTGTAATAGCCTCTCTTTGCCTCTGTTTCCCTGTCTGTAAAGTGGTCATGACAGTATCTCTCTCATAGGTTGTGAGGATTAAACAAGCTAGAATGGCCAGGCACAATGGTGTGTGCCTGTAATCCCAGCACTTTGGGAGGCCGAAGCAAGAGGATCACTTGAGGCCAGGAGTTTGAGACCAGCCTGGGCAACATAGCGAGACCTCATATCTAGAAATGTATTTTTAAAAAATTAGCCAGGTGTGGTGATGCATACCTATAGTCCTAGCTACTCAGGAGGCTGAGGTGGGAGGATCACTTGAGCTCAGGAGGCCAAAGCTACAGTGAGCTATGATTGCACCATCGCACTCCAACCTGGGTGTCAGAGTGAGACCATCTCAAACATTTTAAGTTAGAATATATAAAGCGTGGCTCAGACTAAATGATCAGCTAGTATATTTTATCACAATTAGCATGATTCCAGGTACTCTGAGAACCAGAGCCCATGCCAAGTACTAAACAAAGCCTCTGGGACATTGACTGCCTTACATAGCTCTTGCCAGTCCCAGCAACTCTTGGACTGCCCCCATCCCTTTCCTGCAGCAACTGCCTGGGTCTCTCTTCAAACAGATGGAACCAGCACACTGGCCTCTTCTGAGCCCAAGCATGGCCATGGCCCAGAGTCCTCTGCTGCTGTGCCTGCCTACCATACTGGATACCCAGGATCTCACTTCTGACCTTAACTACCCTAGAATTACACTTGCTTTCTGGCCAATCATCACAATAATAAAAGTAAGAGGCCAAGCATGGTGGCTCACACCTGTAACCCCAGCACTTTAGGAGGCCGAGGTGGGCAGATCACCTGAGGTCAGGAGTTCGAGACCAGCCTGGCCAACATGGTGAAACCCCATCTCCACTAAAAATACAAAAATTAGCTGGGTGTGTTGGTGCACGCCTATAATTCCAGCTACTTGGGAGGCTGAGGCACAAGAATCACTTGATACCAGGAGGTGGAGGTTGCAGTGAGCTAAAGTTGTGCCACTGCACTCCAGCCTGGGCAACTGAGCCAGACTCTGTCTCAAATAATAATAATAATAATAATAGGAGTAGGAATTAACACTTTATAGTATTAACGTGTCAAATCACATTACCTATACACAATCATTTAATCCTCACAGCAATCCTGAGGGAGGCACTATTATTCTTCCCATTTCACTGATAAGAAGACTGAGGCATAAGTAAGGTAAATAACTCAGCAAGCACTCTCAAACCGAAGCACAGCAGGGATTCGAACCCTGGAGGGTGGGCTCCAGGACTTTTGCTCTTAACCTCCATGCCAAATTCCCTATTTGACCACTGGCTTCTCTAAGGTGGGAGAGCACAGTGCCCAGCAAGGAAGAGTCCCTGGCCCACCACACTAAGGCTGCTCTTCTCCCCAGTGTGCACACCACACCAGTCAACCTCTTCAAGACGTAGTGGCCCCAGGCTCCAGGCTAAGCAAGTAAACCCCATGTCCTTCCCTTCCCTAAGTCCCCCAGGATCCCTGCCTCACCGCTGACTTGGTATCCGAGTTGCACAGAAACATGAGAGAAAAACAAATCAGGCCCGTGTTCCTAAAACTCTAAATGCCACCAGAAATAGCTTTCAAGTTAAGGCACAGAGGAAAATTTTTACCTGTTCGTGACTAATTATGCAAATTTCACATGCTTTACATTGCAGAAGACACCTCTTCTATACCTCCCTCATTTTCTGTATGTAAATTGGGTGGAAGACACATTCTCCGGGGGTATGCCTAAAACTAACATTGTCATTTGATCTTTTGGAGTTTGCAGACACCGGGTGAAGATTTCCCGCTGGGGCTGGTTTCCACAATGGGGCACTGCTGCCCCCTGGTGGTGCAGCGTCATTCTCCTGCTCTACGTTATTTTTAAGCATTGACCTGCCAGTCTAAGAACCATGCATTTCAATATTTCCAATCCTTATAGCTGAAGGCATTTCATGCATGCATTCATTCAAGTATTCATTCAAAGCAAATCCTACTTACAAGTTCTTCCAACTAGCTTTCTTTCCCCACCTCCCAGCCTTTTCCTTCTTGGCTTCTCTGAAAGAACCCTTTCACTACAAGCCCCCTTTAAAGCCCCCTCCCCCACAGAAGGGAAGTTTCCCACAGCCACCTTCAGCAAGTGCAGAAAACTCCTGGCTTTTTAAATTTGCCCTGTATCTTACTGAACACTTATCCTTTTCTAGAATGACTATTCTACGAATACTCCCCCAAACATAGAGGTTTTAATTTGCCCTTTTGAGTTCCCCGCTGTCAGCAACTGCTATTGTTTTGGAAAGGGTTAAAAAAAAGAGAGAGAGAGAGGGAAGGAAAAGAGATGGATAAAACCCAGAGTGTCTATACCTGGCCCCTACAGGAAGCAACCTGCCCCTTCACTTCCCCAGACTGAGACTCAAGAGAATGAGAGCCCTTGGCTAAGGATTTAGGTGGGAAATAATCTTCAAGCGTGCCTCTGTGTGACACAGGACACTGCTAGAGGCCTCTAATATTCTTACTAGACCCTAAAAGGCACAATTTGAAAAGGGAGGCCAGGCTCAAGCCTGTAATCCTAGCACTTTGGGAGGCTGAGGGCAGATTGCCTGACCTCAGGAGTTAGAGACAGGCCTCGGAAACACAGCAAAACCCGGTCTCTACTAAAAATACAAAAATTTAGCTGGACGTGCTGGCGCATGCCTGTAATCCAGCTACTCAGGAGGCTCAGACACGGGAATCACTTGAACCCAGGAGGTGGAGGTTGCAGTAAGCTGAGATTGCACCACTGCACTCCAGCCTGGGTGACAGAGTAAGACTCTGTCTCAAAAAAAGAAGAAAAAGGAGATGAGAAATAACAGAAACAATTATTTTGCATAATAACAAAGTACAGAGCATACAGGGCAAAGCTTATATATAAGAGGAAGTTAGGAAAATAATCTGTTTCCTCCTAATGGATTTAGTTTATGTTTCCCTGAAAATTACCAGCCATCCTCAGGAGAGGGGTGTCTGTGCGTGGATGCTTGGTCCAAAAGTTATTGGCTGGCAAACTGAGAAGAATTCAAAAGTTCACAAAGGTAAGCAGATTGTAAAAGAGAGGAACCCACCCTATGCTGTGCCCACGCTACCTTTACTCCCACCCTCTTCCTGGAGGGCCTGTTAAACCACCTTCCTGGGCTTTATCCCTAGAGGTTCTGATTCAGGAGGTTGGAGAGGACCTGAGAATTTGTATTTCTAACAAGTTCTCTGGCAATACTGATGCTGCTGGTCCGGGAACCACACTTTGCAAATCATCGAGTTAGAAGATCAGCTGCCGTCATTAAACCATCTCTTTTACCAATAATTTTAAACACAATTTCAAATGCAGATTTTAAATTCCTTCATGACAAAAGAATGATCCCAAACCGAGGTATGAGAAACCATAGACTAAACATATGTCTAGAATATCAATTTCACTTACAGATTTCTAGAGATATAAAAAGTTACATACTTTCACTGGAAATTTTAGAACATTATGTTATTGTTATAAAGCAAAAATATATTCTTGAATACAATGCATAATTCAGTGGAACTTTGAGGACAAAATAAGATTTCTAAGAACCCTCCTTTTTCAGGGAGCAACTTTCATGTTGCTGCCCAGAAATGTGCAACGCTGCTGCTTGCCCTGCCCTTCCAGGTGTGTGGATGTGTGGGTATGTGTTCTGCGTGTGCATGCATGTGTGTGTATGCACATACATGTTATTCTCTCCTCTATGAGGATTGTTTTGTTGGTGGGGGATAGAATATCCCTTGAGAAACACTGTTTTAGGCATTGTCAATGACTAATTCCTTAGGTGAATTAACAATTATGTTCCATGAAACTAGACGTAGGTTGAGGAGGCAGGAAAAAAAAGGAAGTTCTAAACAAGGGGGAAAAGTGAAGTAGGGGGAGCAACGAAGGTAGCTTAACATGGCATTTCAGACAAGGATGCTGTCGGAGGAAGGCAGGCAAGGGGCCTGGGCACAAAGGCGGGGTCCAGACCTGAACACACACCATTGCCTTCGAACTTGAAGTCAACGCCACTGTTTTCACATCTAGGTCACCCTGAACAGCTCCCAGGCCATGGCAAGACTATTTCTTAAGCAGCTTGTGAATATAAAAGGAAACATATTACTTGCCAAGCAACAGCTTCGACAGTTTCCTTTTCTATTCCTTCAAGTAATAGCATCATAATCAAATTTTTCCTTTCCTTTCCTTGGGACTTCGCCACAGTGGATACCAACTCCCAGACTCCTCGTTGTGCCCCACTCATTAATCCTGGTTGCCAGAGTTCACTGACAATCAAGGTGGGATCCCCTAGAGCTGACATATCTGATGGGTCAAACTTTATTTTAAAGGCTTATTTCTCATATCTATTTCATCTATTACAAAAACACCTCATGAGAACTAATAGTATGTGTTGTAAATCTGTGGGCACCTCTGAACGAAATGGCTCAAGAGTCAGAGAAGACCAGAGCAACAGCGACAAAGGCTTAAGCTACAGAATCCCAATCCCATCCGCAGCAGGCTCTACCTGTTTGATGAAATCCGGGAAACTGAGGATGGGCCCGTTGTGTAAGACTGGATAATAAAAG
Organism: Hylobates moloch; assembly: GCF_009828535.3. Taxonomy (NCBI): domain Eukaryota; kingdom Metazoa; phylum Chordata; class Mammalia; order Primates; family Hylobatidae; genus Hylobates; species Hylobates moloch. The sequence goes on from NW_026652293.1 coordinate 3,671,587, forward strand.
ACATAGGCCAGCATCCAGGGAAAGGAATAGGAGGTCGATGCAGCAGGCAGCTGCTGCCAGCAGAGCTCCAGGCTGAAGCTGGTGTAGTAGAGGCAGCGAACGGTCAGCGTGAACTGCAGCAGGTAGTACTCGTTTTCTGTCTTGTACCACCTTCTCTACAAAATCAAAAGGAGAGAACAACCTTTGAGTGGCCAGCAGGGACATCATCCAGTCCCACTGCAGGTGCTGGCCAGCAGGGCCACCTTCATCTGAGCATCCCAGGGGGCTCTGGGAAGGCAACCTCTTCTTCAGGCAGAGGCTGTGCCATAAAAGGCAGTCGAGAACCAATGAACGCCAGGTGAATCTCACTGGTAATCAAAACAAGCAGTTAATGAGCAGTAGGAAAAAGGATGTCTCTAATGTAAACTTAGCATTAGGTCTGACACAACATAACGAAGGTTTTCCCAGTTACGCATGTATCAGGTCCATCCAGGACATAAGGTGCAGATTAGCTACATCCAGTGGATACTTTGACAGCTTCTTCATCAATTCAGATAACAAAGAGGGGCTTAAAATGTCCCATGGGATTTGTCTTCAATGTATTTTTCTTTTTGCTCTTTTGTTATCAGTCTGGCTCTACATTTAGTTGAGTAGCATTTGTCAAATAAGCTTTACAGACAAATATTCAAAAAAAAAAACAACAGTCCCTGCCGTCAATATGTTAAATTCTCATACAGGACATAGATGTGTAAAAATGCAATTATAATAGAGCATGAAACAAGAAACAACCTGTGCAAAAATATGCATGGAACAAAAAATGAGAAGGAAATACAATAAAATGTTAATATCGGGGAATAAAATCATGAAGTATTTTCTAATTTCTATATTTTTCTGTATTTTCCATGTTTTCCAAAAATACATTTAGTGAGAAAAACTATTTATGGAAATACATACAAGAAATAGAACTTGGGTCAAAGGAGAAAGTAATTAATTTGATCCATCAGGGTCTCTTAAAGCTGTACATAGAAAAACCAACCACTGAACAGAGTTTCTACGTCTTGTACAAGACTTTAGCAGCCACCAAGGGGAAAGAGGATAATCATATCAGGGTAATCATATCAGGAGAACCACATGTGCAAAAGCACGGAAACCCAGCTAGTTTCTAATCATATGATCTCCTTCCTCAGTGTTTTTCACATCACTGTAAAATTTGCAGAACAAATGAATATTTATTCACCTCCAACATCCATAACTGATGCTAATTGTCCCCAAATAAATGATAAATGAAATTAGATTCTGTTTGTACACTTGCCAGGTCCCCAAAAAGTTAGGTATGAGCTTGTTTCTATTTTTACTGTAAATCTGTTTTTAAGCACACTTGCTTAAATGGTTGCCTAATCATTCTGGGAAGTATCTTTCATTAAAATGGAGTGATTATCTGATACACTCTCGTAAGTCCAGATTTTGACATATGTGCTTAAAATACCAGCTCCACATCATTAATGAGAGTGAGAAAAATTAAGGTAGACTAAAAACAGCAAAAAATACTTGAACTTTCAAAATGTTACAATTTTCACAAAATCACTTAACATAGATTATCCTGTTTGACTCTCAGAACAATCCCATGAGGAAGGAAGAGGATTTATTACTTCCATTTTCCAAATGATGAGATTGAGGCTCAGAGGTGAAATGACTGCTCCAGCTTCAGAGTAGGAAGAGACGGGGAATAGAAGAGACTAGGAACCAGGTCATCCATCTCACATTTCCCATCATGTTCCTTCCCATCACTGTGTTGATGCAGGGCATGTGAATGCTAAGTGCTATCACCTGGATCAATGAATGAGTGACTGAATGAATGAATAAAAAAAGATACCACGGGAGTTCCAGTCCCACAATCATTGAAGAAAGAATATCCAACACTGTCCAAGATTTTGAATGTGCCTATGGAGATCCTAGGGGGTTAGAGGAAGGGATAGGTGTGTGCAGTGTCCCCAAAGCTCTATGTGACGCCTGGTCACTTACATGCTACTGTTTTATTGTGTCCCAGTTTGTAAGAGCCAGCAGCTCTCGGAGCAGTATGGGACACTAACTGATCTGTTTTTCTGTGGCCCTCTTATTTCTTACCTTTAGAGACTGAGGTCTAAGCTGTACTTTGAAAGAGAATCCGATGGACAGGGATAATGAGAAGGTTGGTTCCAAGAGACGGCATAAACATATGTAAATGTGCAAAGGGCAAAGGTAAGCAGATAGGCCTGACTCAAAATAACAGCTCCTGCCAGTTGGGCAGTGTTTGGGAACCCGGCTAGGAAGGAGAAGGTCGATGAAGGTGGGAAACACCAATGGTCCTGCCCTGGGCAAATGACCCCCAATGTTTTCCAAGCTGCGCATCTCTCAGGCTGGCTGTTCTCAGAGTCGACTGACCCCAAAGGTGAAGGGCTCTGAAGCTGAGTGCCCAGAACCAGACCCTGGAGCTGGGGCCTTGGACTTGTGTTCTTCTTGCCATGCATTTCCCCTTAAAAGAAAGCTCCCACTTCTGGATGGTTGAGAGTTCCACACAGACTCTGTCTTTACTCCCCTGCAGCCACAGACCTTGGCAGCTCCAAATTGAACATGTAAAGGGTGTATTCAACAGACAAGTGAGAGAAGGAACCTCACAGAGCCTGAGTGGGCCTGAGATAGCCTGAGGGGCCTAAGCTTCATTTGCATAAGCAAGGCTAGGTCATTCCAGTTACCAAAGACAGAAACAGATAGTCCAGAGCTGTCCAGGGGATGCTAGCCACTGCCCAGGAGATGATCAGAGAACATACAACAGAAATCAGAAAATGCAGTGCAAGAAGAATTTGCTGATAGGTGTAATCGCCTCAGCAAGGCACAGCACAACTCCTCAACTTGGAAGGCAGTCTCTCTGTCATCCACCATTCTCTGGCTCAAGTCTGATGGGCACTCAAAGTAAAAATGCATCGTTATTGTGACTAAGAAAAAAATAAAGCTAAAAGGTAAGTGCCTACAAAATAAGATTTTACCAATGCAAACAAAAGCCATAAAGCAGTGTGGTTTGAGCCCAGTGTCCTCCTCTATTTGCACAAACAATGGATAGGTGGTTGAGTCTGTCAAAATGCCTCTGGGTTTACAAAAATGAAAGCTTGGTCTGTGCCCTTTGGGGCTAAACACTTTGTTTTCACTATCTAAATTGAAAGAGCTTCCACTGGGTCACATGAGTAGATAATAAATCTATTCCTGGCCGGGCACAATGGCTCACACCTGTAATCCCAGCACTTTGGGAGGCCAGTGCGGGCAGATCACATGAAGCCAGGAGTTTGAGGCCAGCCCGGCCAACATGGTGAAACCCCATCTCTACTAAAAATATAAAAATTAACTGGGTATGGTGGCAGGTACCTGTAATCCCAGCTACTCGGTTGACTGAGGCACAAGAATCACTTGAACCCAGGAGGTCGAGGTTGCAGTGAGCCAAGATCGCGCCACTGCACTTCAGCCCTGGGTGACAGAGCAAGACTCCATCTCAATAAATGAATAAATAAATCTGTTCCATCAACTAGGAAGAAGAAAAAGACCTGACTTACCACCACAGGGCCATTGTGGCCATCAGATGAGTTGAGTGACATGTGTGTTCCCTATAAATTGTAGGGCACTCTCCAGACGATTTTTAGTAAACCATCTGTTTGTTTCTTCTCTCTTTGTTCCTGACCCTCTGGCCCTGTGACATCTGGCACCCCACATGCCCACCCAAACTGGGAGAGATGGTGCAGGGCCAGCCCTGGGCAATCTCACAGGGCTAACACACAGCCAGGAATGATAGGATTGCAGAATGCACCACTAGGGTTCACATGTAGCAACCCTGTACGGCCACTATGGGGAGCCCCATCACGGTTCTAAAATCATCTCTTGTCTAAAAACCAAGGTGTCTACTGGGATCAAGGCAAAGCCAAAGGGGCCTTCTCTGGATTCCCAATGGTAACCAGAAAACACTTACCTTAACTTCCTCCACACCCTGCAGCCTCAGTGTGGAGAGGAGGAGGAAAGAACAGAGCCACGTCAGGAGCTGAGACCGGAACTGGGCCACGCAGAAAGAGATGGTGGTATGGAGCAAAACCATGGCCACACCAGGGGTCCCCAGCACACACCAGCAGGCCCACATCCCATAGAGCATGAGAATCCAGGGTCTGTGCTGCAGACAGGATGGGGCCCATCCAGAGAGAGACAGGGAGGGAGAGGGGAGGGAGGAAAATAAAGAGAAGTGAGCTCATGGAATTGATATTGAAGGTTCTACATGTAAGAGGATCACGTTTAATTACCCAATAAAGAAACTCTCATCACTGCCCTGGGAACTTTGGTACAACACAGACAAACAAAATTCAGAGGGACTTTCCACATTAACGCCCAGAGTCCCGTCAGCTCCACCCAGAAGCAAGTAACCACTCTCCTGCCTTCAACCAAAGCCACCCAGACCCCTGGGTCACACAACAATAAGATATTGGATTGACTTTCAACAGACACAATGGAAGCCAGAAGACAGCTGGAAAACTGCCAACTGGACCACATCCTACATACACCATCCTTCAGAACTGAAGGTGAGAGAAAGTATTAGTACACATTTCCAGTAAGACTTATTAAGAAAACTGGGCCATCCAAACCACAAAAGACTTTCCAAAGTCTAAGCCAGAGATTTTAAATATGTAGGGTTTTTTTACATTTTTTATTTTTTGCATATTGATTAGTCAAATTTATGTCATAGAAAAATTGCATCTTACCTGCTTTATGAGCTATTGAGGACTTTGCATAGTCTACCTGATTGATACATTTATTCCCATTTTAGGAGAATCACAGATTTTTATCTAATCATCAAGTAATTTATAGTTATCACATTGAATAAGTAGATGAATTAACATGTCTTTGCCTTGTGATATAACCTTGGTCAGACCTGATGGGGAAATCCTTAAAAACCACAACGTTTTAACTTTGAGATGCAAGGTATTATTGTGGTTTAATGATTCAAGCTTTGAAGTCTAACTGCCTAAATTCAAATGCTTGTGTCTCATAACTACCTGTGTGACCTGAGGCAAATGACTCCATCTCTGTGGATTCATTTCTTCATATATAAAACTGGGATATCCCAGCACTTTGGGAGGCGGAGGCGGGTGCATCACCTGAGGTCCGGAGTTCAAGACCAGCCTGACCAACATGGCAAAACCCCATCTCTACTAAAAATACAAAAATTAGCCAGGTATGATAGGTGACTGTAATCCCAATACCCTAGAGGTTGAGGCAGGAGAATCCCTGGAACTCAGGAGGCAGAGGTTGCTGTGAGCCAAGATCGCACCATTGCACTCCAGCCTGGGCAACAGAGCAAGACTCCATCTCAAAAACAAAACAAAACTGGAATAATAACAGTATCTCCTTCATGGGGTGGATACACAGGAAGGACTCTACAAATACAGTTGTTATTCCCATGGGGAAATGTGATGTCTCACGGGCATGCATTTTAAAATGTGGATCCCTGGAACACACCGAATTGAAAAGTGAGAAGTGCCTGACCTTAGGTCTTCTTGTGGAAACAAAGACTTTTTTCAGGGCAAGACAGGTGTGGAGTGTAAATTGCAAATCCCGTGCTTTGATGCTAACTCTTTCAAAATATTGCCTACCTACCATTCTTTCCCAAACCTATACTCTAGCTCAAGAGAACATTTTAAATGAGACTAGATGAGCCATTTTTAAGTTCCAAGAAAACTAGAGAAATGTGAAGTTCATTTTTACTATTTTTCCATCCTACTACCCACAGAAAACAGCCACATAAATTTGCTTCAAACCCTCACCTCTGGGCAGAGTCCAATTATAAGGAGTACATCGCCAAAGACTATTTTAAGAGGTAGTTTTAACAAATGAAAAAAAGGGGGTTCTTTTCCAACATGACCTACAGCATTTACCAACGGAATTCTTTTTTGTGCATGTGTGGCTACATACATAGACACAGTTAAGTTTTTATTAAGTGCTATTTGATCCATTTGGAAAAAGCCTGTTTGCTGGGATTCATTTGGGAACTTACCACAGACTGAAGCTGCTTCAACTTGGAAAATGCTGAAAGAACCTTCAGGAAATACTTGATAGTGCTGTGTAAACCCCCTTTACTTGAGAGACTATGATGAATTTAACAGTGGTCTCCAAAGCCACCTTGGGGCAGACAAATTTGTCCCATATTCATCCCGCACTGTTTCCCTACTGCTAAACAGTACAGGCAGACGACACTTAATACTGTTCTAAGACATCACAGGACACGCTCTCACATGAGCCTCATGTTATCTACCCATCTTAATATTACCCACTGATTCTCCCCAAGTACAAGCAGCTCTACTATATACATTCATGATGCACAGGCAATGAAAAGATGTGAATAACGCAAAAAGAATCACCTACACAAAACTGTTGTATAGATTAGAATCCCACGAAAATGTTGATTTTCATACTTTGTCTATAAAAATGCCATTGGAATGAATCCTATCCCCAAAACACCATTAAAATCCTGCAAGAGGAGAATCGCTTGAACCTGGGAGGCAGAGGTTACAGTGAGCCAAGATCGCGCCATCGCGCTCCAGCCTGGGAGACAAGAGTAAAACTCCATCTCAAAATAAGTAATAAACAAGTAAATAAAATCCTGCTAGAGCAGAATCAGCCTCCCACGTCTTGCAATCCAGCTGGCATCACGGCAGGGCAGTCCCCATTATAGAGATAGCCCTTAGGGCACAGCTGCCCAACCACGATCCCTCCCATGCACATACCTAGATCTCAAGCACTATGAAGAGGGTTCTAAGACAAAAGGGTGACATGGCCCAGCAGGGTGAGCAGCAGCATGGACGGCCTGCTTCTCTGGGCAGCAGAAGAGCTTTTTCTAAGCATTTCAAAGGCCGGTTTCATAAGCAAAGGCCTAAGAATAGCCTTGTCCCATCCATCTCTACTCCAAATGTGCTTATGTATTTATCAACCTTTTTTCTCTCTTAAGTAAAAATGCTTAACTATTAGTATTAAGCCTCTGACATCAACCAGGCCAGAATTTTTTTTAACTTTTCAAAAATAAAAAAATAAAATGTGTTGCATTTTGTTCCAAAACAACACTTCTGACTCATCACTAGAAAGGCTTTCAGATTTGTTTTCCCCAAGTTCTCAGGGTAATAAGAGCAGACATACAAGATTTGGTCACACACGTACTGTACGTCAAACTCACGTTTAAAAACCCACCTAAAACACCAAAATAGCCCAATTCATTTAAATTACAAGGTTCAAATTATGAAGATGATTGGGAATTACTTGTTATTTGAAAGAAGACACAAAGAATCATATTGATCACATAAAGTGTATAAGTAAAACATGGCCTCAATGTTGGATTGTGATGTTTCTGATTTATAGATTCCAATTGCATACAACTTTTATATAATGTTCTTTCTCAGATTTTTGAGATAGTTGTATTCACATATACATACAAGAGACATCCCTTGTATACTTTACCCAGTTTCTTCCTACGGCACAGTTTTTAAAACCACAAATATCACAACCAGGATATTGATGTTGCTGCAATGCACCAAACTTATTCAGATTTCCCTAGTTTCACTTGTATTAATTTATGTGTGTGTTTAGTTCTATACAATTTTATCACACGTATAGGTTTGGTATATACCACAGTAAAAACGCAGAACAGCTCCATCACCACAAGGATTCCTCGTGTTGCCATTTTATACCACATTTACCTCCTTCCCACTCCTCTGATCACTCCCATCCCTAATCTTGACAACGAGTAACCTCTTCTCCATTTCAAAGATTGGCTTTTTTCACTCAGCGTAATTTCCTGCAGATTCATCCAAGTTGCTGTATCAATGGTTTGCTCCTTTTCACTGCTGAGTAGTGTTCCATGATGTGGGTATACCACAGCTTGTTAGCCATTTACCTACTGGAGGCTATCTAGACTGCTTGCAATTTGGGGCTATTACAAATAAAACTTATGCAAACATACATGTATAGATTTTTGTGTAAAAAAAAGTTTTCGGCCAGGCGCGGTGGCTCACGCTTGTAATCCCAGCACTTTGGGAGGCCGAGGCGGGCGGATCACGAGGTCGGGAGATCAAGACCACGGTGAAACCCCGTCTCTACTAAAAACACAAAAAATTAGCCAGGCGTGGTGGTGGGCGCCTGTAGTCCCAGCTACTCGGAGAGGCTGAGGCAGAAGAATGGCGTGAACTCGGGAGGCGGAGCTTGCAGTGAGCCGAGATCGCGCCACTGCACTCCAGCCTGGGTGACAGAGCGAGACTCCGTCTCAAAACAATAAATAAATAAATAAAATAAGTTTTCGTTTATCTCGGATAAATGCCCAAGAGCACACTTGCTGGGGTGCAAGGTAGTTGCATATTTAGTTCTATAATAAACTATAAAACAGTTTTCTAGCATGGCTGTAGCATTATACTTTCCTGCCAGCAATGCATGTGTGATCCAGTTTATTCACATCCTTGCCAGCATTTGATGCTGTTACTATGTTCTATCTGAGCCATTCTGGTAAGTGTGTAATGACATCTCATTGTGGTTTTAATGTGAATTTATCATGTTCTTTTAAAAGGTATTAAAGCATGAATGACCTGAAGCTTGAGATGAGTTTGCTGGAGCACAGGATGACAGCCCCACTGAACTACTCTGACCCTCCTTTAATGCCCTTTATTCCAGGTTCTTCCATTTCTAATAGGAGATGAAACAGAAAGCAGGGGAAGACGGCAAGTGTTTAAAAGTCTGATGAAAAATAAGAAAGTATACTCTATTTTTATAGCAGTGGAGACAAAGCCAGACGGAACGCTACGGCCTTTTTGATGAGACATAGATCTTACTAACCCTGGTTGACTTAAGCAGGCATCCTTCCCCTCTGCTCCCTGGGTCTACACTGAACCACTCTCAAAATGGAGTATGACTTAACAGGCTAAACTCCTGCCTTGTTTAGATTATAGTAATGTGAGCCCAGAAGCTAGCACAGTGCCTAGCATATTATCACGTGTTTCATAACTATCGGATGGAAGGATGGAGAGAACAGTTGCATGGATGGATAGCTGGGTAGATGGATACGCTTTCCCAAGCCTTGGGATTTAACCTTGTGATCATGACTAAGAATGAACAAGAAAACAGCACTAAAATGTGGGCTTTGGAGCCCAATAATGTGAAAAGCTACTGTCTTCCAAAGTCTCTACTTGTCCTACTTAACCCCTTAGAAACAATGGCTGTTTTGCTAATGTAGGTAGAATGGAAGAGAGACATTTCACATCTCACTGCCTATTACCTGTTTGCCACTCACAGCATCTCTTAACAACTCCACTGCTGTTGGGGGAAATCTCCAACAGTTAACAACTGATGGGGCATAGGTACCAATCCAGGAAAGTGGATTCCTGTTATACAGGCTTCTATCCATCACCCCAGCAGTCTCCCGGGAGAATAACCAGTTGAGCTGGCAGAGCTCCAAGGATGGAATCAATGCCCCTAAGAAAAGACTACAGATTTGCCCTCCTTTCTTTTGAAATCCATACTCTTAAAACCTTCTTCATAAGGAGTCAGGAAAAACTGCCAGACAATGACCCTTCTCACACCATCTGTTTCTACTTCAGCTCATTCTGTGCCAACGGTGCCAAGTGATAACAGGATGTGCCTGAGTGCGTTCCCTCCTTAGAGTTTACCTCTGTAGGGAGGAGTGAAAGTGTAGAGCCTTGGTCAGAATTCCTGTTGGCAACATTATCAGACGTCCCTGCCTATTAATTCTTTTTGCACATCTGCCAAGAAACCACTCAATGGGAGCATTATTTGGGAAATAAGAAAGGGAATCAATCAATAATCTTATGTATGACATAATTTATTTCATACTACATAATCAATAGCAGCTGCCACTGAAATATATATGTATTATATATACATACATATGTATATATAATCTCCCCAAACAGAAAAATACAACCCACCCATCCCAGAGTCTGAACAACTGCATCCCATTTCCTGGGAGCAAAGGCCAGCAGGCCCATATAAAAGGAATTTCATCCCTCCTTAGACATGCACTGATGGAGGTAGAAGGGGCTGATTCCAGGAAAATCATTAGCACATGAGATTTCTATTCGGTGCATGGATTTGGGAATGTCCTGGAAAAGAGCCCTGCTCCCTGCAGCCTTCCAGAGGTTGGTTAACTCATCTCACTCCGCTCCATGGGTCAGGCTTCTCTGCCCTTTGCATATCCTGCGCCTGATGAGCTCAGCCTGTCAGCCAGTTGCTAATGATGTGGGTTCTCCCCGTCAGAGGCACAGTGAGAACCCGGCTCTGTGGTTAGCAACAGCACCCACCCTCAGCCCTACACCAGGCCAGTCTTCTCGAAAAGTTCACACAGGGGTATTTTTTGGTTCTGAGGGCAGAGAACACAATGTCTCAGGTGGTGGTGAGGCCACAGTTGGCGTTCATGAAAGGAGGCAACTGTCTGACCCACGACATCCAATCCAATCATAACAAGGGCACAGGCAAAGCTCAGAGCCATGATTCAGCCTTCCCTCCAAGGGCACTGGCTCCTGATGAAGTCTCACCAAAACCCAAAGGGAGAGCCTCATCCAGGGAAAGGGTGTTTAACTGAGCCAAGGAACTCAGTGGAAAGTTTTATTTCTCACCATGGCAAAAAAAGATACATCATGCTTTTGAAAATAAAAATAACCTGTCACTTCTCCATGGGAGGAGGTGGAATGAGCCAAGGAAGAGACGACATTAGATAGTAGATAAAGGAGAAGGCTAGAATCCTTCAGGGCTTAAGGCTATAACAGCAAGAATTGCTAAAGCCTGTCCCTGCATAGTGTTGCCTATAGTTTAGGATGCCTCAGAGAATGGGGAGAAAAAAAAAGGACAAGTGCAGCCTAAATCTTCCACCCCGAGTAAGTACCAAAAACAACTACCCGAATTAAGGCCATCTGGAACACTTAGTCCAGGTGGTGAAAGCAGAGAGCTAATGAGGCCAACGCTGTGGTTCATACTTATGTAAGGGCCAAGCAAACTCAGACAAAGAAAGCACTGTGCCCCAGCCACAGGCAGAACCCGGCCCACCAGCTGGCTCACAAATCAAACCTGTGGTCACCCAGAGGATGAGAGAGGCACATACAGAGGGAGATGACTCAGTGCTCACTCTGCCTCATTCCAAGAAAAATGCAAAAGAATACCTCCTACTGACATTGGATAACATGTGCTCTGCAGAGAAAAAGACTAGTCCACCTGTCCACCCCTGCCTGGTAACAAGATGTGGGAAGCTGAAATAAGTAAACTCCATTTCCTTCAAGCCACAGCTCAAAAGCCACCTTCTCAGAGGCCTGCCCTGAAACCAGAATGGCAGGTGAGGCCCACACCTTCTCCCATCGTAACGTGCCCAGCCAACCACATCAGGTACAGAAGAGTGAGCCGTATTTGCTTTCCTAACTTCCCACTCAACTGTGACTCCCCAAGGGAAGGGGCTGTGTTTCTCAGTCCTTTCCCCCAGGACCCAAGACAAGCTTGAAAAGACCATCAGTATGGGAACATTGGTACGGATGCTAGACATGGCCTATGCCCTTGAGGATTTTGGAATCTCAAGACGGTCACCTCCATTCTTGAACACCATAAACTGCTCCCAGGAGCAAATGCCAGCAGATGACAGCAGCAGACACCATCTATCGGGCTGTCCTCATGTGCAAGCATAACCCCGAAAAACATTTGATTATCAGACCCTCTCCACAACTCCACGAAGCCAGCAGTGCCATCCTGCTTGCACAACTGTGGAAACAGCCTTAGAGATATTCAGGAACTTATTTAAGGTTACACAGCTTGAGAGTGGCAATGCAGGGATTGACCCTAGTGCTCTTAACCACACCAAATACTGCCTCCCACGAGAGGAGGAGCAAGAACTCAAAAGTACAAGCAAATTAAATGAAGGGACATCTATATCCTAATATAGCTAGATTTCTGCCAATGTCAGGTGCAAAACAGGAGCTGAACGTGGAGGAGTTTTGGAAAGAGGGAGGGGCATCTAATCAGGAACAGGTTATTAATCTCAATCATGCATTCTCAACAAGGGTTGTATCTCCTCCAAATGAGGTGGGGTGGGGCAGATTTTGTAGGCTAAACCTAAGGATAGAATGGAAATTAAAATGAGCGATGACTGGGCGTGGTGGCTCACGCCTGTAATCCCAGCACTTTGTAAAGCAGAGGTGGGAGGATCGCTTGAAACTAGGAGTTTGAGACCAGCAAGACTCCATCTCTATTATTTTTTTAATAATTTAACATTTGTAGAAGATTAGTACTATATTTTATCTAAGTTTTAGGTTACTTGTTGGTTATTGGGGGCAAGAAAACCTTACTCCTTATGCGTAAAGCACAGACATACACACAGTACATCAAGAGATATATACAGGATATCTGTAGTATTAAAATTTCACAGAGGAGGAGAGATGATCAGGGAAAGAAATTATCTAGAAAGGTGCCTTGGGGACAATACTGAAAAAAATTTAAGAAACACTGATCTACAGGAAGCAAACAAGGAGGAACAAGAACAAGGGTGAGAGGCAAAGGAGACCCATCAGAGGAGGCCATGTGGGTCCTGATGTGTATGGCCCAGAGACGTGGGGAGGACAGATGAAAAACACAGTGTCCCCAGGGCAACTCCCACCGTTCCTTCTGCCCATCATTTCATTCTTCCATGTGTTCAGTTAAAAATATATGAAATATCTGGCCAGGTGCAGTAGCTCATGCCTGTAATCCCAGCACTTTGGGACGCTGAAATGGGAGGATCACTTGAGGCCAAGAGTTCAAGACCAGTCTGGGCAATACAGCTAGATCTCGTCTCTACAAAAAGTTTTTAAAATTAGCCAGGTGTGGTGTCACAGCCTATTATAGTCCAAGCTACTCAGGAGCTGAGGCAGGAGGATTGCTTGAACCCAGGAGTTGGAGGTTACAGTGAGCCATGATTACACCACTGCACTCCAGCCTGGGCAACACAATGAGATCGTGTCTGCAAAGGGAAAAAAAAAAGTCACATAGCACTGGCGGCTGTAGGGTAGGCCCCTCTTTGGCTTTACTACACAATGTGTTACTAAGTAGTTTTACCAATGTATATTCAACACCCTTTCTGTATGAGTTCAGGCAGCTAACACTGATATCATCAGGGGATTTTTGTTTTGTTTTTGCCAAACTAGAAAGCATAAAATGTTATCTTATTGTAGTTTTAAAATGCATTTGTTTGATTACTAATGAATTTAACATCTTTTCATATGTTTACTCATCATTTATGTTTCCTCTTCTACAAATTCCTCTTCATATCTTGTACCATTTTTCTATTGAGTGATTTTGCCTTTTTAATGAAATCTCTTTATTCCATATGCCAATCCTTTGTCAGTTTGCAAATTACTTCTTCACTAGTGACTTGCCTTTCCACTTTTCTATTGTGTCATTAGATAAAAAGTTTTTAATTTCAATGTAGTTAAATTTATCAGTGTTTTCCTCTATAATTTGCACTTTTTGTGTCTTGTATAAAAAAATCTTTCTCTGTGCCAACATCAATATTCTATGTCATATTTTCTAAAAGTTTAATACTTTTGATTTTCATTTGAACTCCTTAATTCATCTTGAAAATTATTATGAGGTAAGTATATGAATACTTTCTAGTTTCACAAAAGTAGTTCTTGTTTTTATTGCTTTTCAACTTAATTTCCATAATTATTAATCCATAATTAAAAGTCAAAAAACAATAGATATCGGTGTAAATGTGGTAAAAAGGGAACACTTTCACACTACCAGTAGAAGCGTAAATTAGTACAACCACTATAGAAAACAGTATGGGAATTCCTTAAGGAACTAAAAGTGGATCTACCATTTGATCCAGCAATCCCACTACTGGGTATCTACCCAAAGGAAAAGAAGTCATTACATGAAAAAGGCACATGCATTTGCATGTTTATAGCAGCACAATTTGCAATTGCAAAGATGTGGAACCAATCTAAGTGCCCATCAACCAATGAGTGGATAAAGAAAATGTGGTATATATACACCATGGAATACTACCCAGTCATAAAGAGGAATGAAATAACATCATTTGCAGCAACTTGGTTGGAGCTGGAGGCTGTTGTTCTAAGCGAAGTAACTCAGGAATGGAAAACCAAGCAGCCTATGTTCTCATTTATAAGTAGCAGCTAAGCTATGAAGACACAAAGGCATAAGAATGTATAAGAATGTATAAAATTCATAAGAATGAAAAGACTTTGGGGCTTTGGAGGGAAAGGTTGTGGGGGTGAGGAATAAAAGACTACATATTGGCTACAGTATACACTGCCTGGGTGACAGGTACACTAAAATTTCATAAATCACCACTGAAGATTTATCCATGTAACCAAAAACCACCTGTACCCCAAAAACTATTGAAAGAAAAAAATCTCCCCCTACAATAATAGACCTATCTATCTTTATGTTTATGATCACTTTTTGCTCTATATATTTTGAAGCAAATAAACAGAGTTTTAATATCTTCCTAATAGGAAATGAATTCTTTATTATTAAACAGCAGCCCTCTTTGTCACTAGTAATGCTCTTTGCCACTATTAATAAAACTGCACCAGTAGTTTGTCAGAGGGAGAGGGGGTTTAATATTTGCCTGGAATATCTTTTCATACCTTTTACTTTCAAATTATGTGTCCTTCTGTTTTAAGGATATCTAGCTAAGAAGAGCCTCTCTGAGCTCCGTTTTGGTTATTGTTTTCCTTTATTTCTCTTTCTTTTTTTCATCTAGTCTGACAATCTTCATCTTTTTTGAGAATCCACTTATGTTGATTGTAATGACTGACATATTTAAACTTACTTCAACCATTTCTTTTATGCTTTCTCTTTGTCCCACTTTTCCATGTTTCATCTTTACTTTTAAGGATGAAATGTCTAACCAATGAAGCTCATCATATTTTAAAGGGAGAAAAAAAACTAATACTATCTTACTGATCCTATTTTACAGAGGACAACTGCTATGGTTTGAATGTTTGTCCCCTCCAAAACTGGTGCTGAAATTCAATCCCCAATGCGGCAATATTGTGAGGTACAGCCTTTAATAGGCAATTGGATCATGAGGGCTCTGCCCTCATTAATGGATTAATTCATTCATAGGTTGTATTAGTCTGTTTACACACTGCTATAAAGAACTACCTGAGACTAGGTAAGTTATGAAGAAAAGGTTTAATTAACTCATACTTCCACAGACTTAACAGGAAGCATGACTAGAAGGCCTCAGGAAACTTACAATCATGCCAGAAGGCAAAGGGGAAGCAAGCATATCTTACCACGGCAGAGCAGAAGACAGAATGAGCAAAGCGGGGAGTGCTAGACTTTCAAACAACCAGCTCTCATAAGAACTCTATCAGGAGAACAATAAGGGGGAAGTCTGCCCCCATGATTCAGTCACCTCCCACCAGGCTCCTCCTGCAAGACGTGGAGATTACAATTTGACATGAGATTTGGGTAGGGACACAGAGCCAAACCATATCATGAATTAATGAGTTATCACGGGAGTGGGACTGGTGGCTTTATAAGAAGAGGAAAAGAGACCTGAGCTATCATGCTCACCACGTGATCTCCTGCACTGCCTCAGGACTGCAGAGATGTCAGCAAGAAGGCCCTCACCAGATGCGGTGACTTGGACTTCCCAGCCTCTATAACTGTATAAATTCCTTTTCTTCATAAATTACTAAATAAGTTCATCTTCTTTATAAAATTATTCAGTTTTATGTATTCTGTTATAAGCAACAAAAATGCACTAAGACCATAAATGAAGATGCAGTGAAAACCTTTGCTCAGGTTAGAAAGCTAATCAAACCAAGGACCAAACATGAGTAATACAATGTCTAGCACTCTTCCACTACGCAATTAACTTAGTACAATCCTCAAAGTATATCATCTTCCCCTCACAGAGGTAAAGAAAAACAGGTATGAAGCTATTCATTTTACATACGGGAAAACTGAGACTTATGGTAATAAGTCATTTACACATGGATGGGAAAACTTTGTTATGAATTAAAATGTTAAATTTCCAGAAATTTTGAATTCTTGGGGGAAAAAAAAACTAAACAGAAATTTGTGGGAGAAAAGAAAACCATTAATGAGGGCTGAGGTAGATATATTTATTACTAGCTTAGGAACAAAAAAAAATTATTAGGTCTGCTCATAAAGTTATATGAAATTTTAAAATATATTCAGATCTGACAACGTCTAATATTTTGGATTTTGCCAGTTCAGCAGCCACTTGAGTACAAAAAAAAAAATCAGTACATATTTAAGAGGAACTTCATATGCTGTTGGGATTTCCTGTCTTCCAGGGTGAGAAGCAAGCCCAGGAAACACCCATTTTCAGGAAAGAGTCAGAACTGGCCCAAGTTAGGTGCACGTCTCTAACCACAGGACATCCTGTTTCTGCATCTCACTTTCTGGTCTCAATCTCCAGAGGTTTCTGTTTCTCTTCTACTTCAGTTTTATCACCTGCAGGAACCTCTGAGAATCAAAACATTTTTCCTAGTTGACTTCCAAATCAGATTTTGGTTGTGTCTTGCTTTTATTCGGTAAATTTCCAAGCACAGACTTTTTCCTCCATCAGCAGTCTATAGCAAACAAGAAGTATTTATCAGAGGCCTCTGGGCAATCCCCTGGCCCCCAGGTGACAGAAAGATCCTCCTGGCAGTATATCAGGTCCCTTGGTAGCTAGACCTGTGAAGAGGGTCTCAATCCTGCCTCATATAAAAGTAGTTTTCAAATAACCACGTTGAAGAATCTCTCATTCTCTAAGCCAGCCCAAGGCAAGAGCAAAATGCTACTGGACTTCCCATCTAAAACAGCGACAGCAGCATAAACTACTTGACACTAAAATTATTCCCACTTCTTAAGTAAATCATCAACTTTCTTCTGAATTTGAAAGTGAACTCATCTAGATTCTCAACCACAGGCAACTTTTTGATCATTTGATTAGAAGTGATCTTAAAGACCACCACCACCCTCCATGGTTAGCTTTACACCACAACCTTTATGTTCAATGTCTGAAAATAAGTTGGAGAAAGTAAGTGCAGGATATGAACTATGAACTTTTATCTTAAATGTTATATTGATTGTTAACAACTTTATCATTGTTTCCAGGCTCCCAGTGCTAATATCCATGTCTTCTGATTCCTAGCTTGGACTCTTTCTTCACAAGAAGCAAAGGAAAAACACACTTAAAAGGTAACAACACATATAATCATACCTTTCTTGCCATCAGTGTGGCCATTTGAGACACTACCATGTGGCCAAGGAGAAGCCACACCAGCCACTGCTTCCCCCATTCCATCCAGAAGCTCCACTCAAAGTCGGTCGCATCCTGAATAGGACAAAATACTTTATCAGAGGGATTTCAGTACACGTCTGAGTCAGAACACAAACTCCAGGTAATAAAACTGGAAAGAAGGCCAGCGTGAGTCCAAACTCTGTAAAACAGGATTTACACACTTCTAGTCTTTCCCCACCTTCCTGTACACTCCCCTCCAGCTTGCTATTAGTAATGGCAAAAACTGCAATTACTTTTGCACCAACCTAACAGAATCATTGTCATTGCCATTCCTCAAATGCACCTCGGACTTTCTACAACTCAGTGTCTTTGTTATAGCTGATCTCCCAGGGCCTTCTAAAGTATAGATGCTATTATTATTTCCATTTTGCAAAAGATGAAACAGAGACTTAAGGAACTCAATTCATTTACCCAAGGTCACAGGGATAGTATAAGTAATGAATTGAGGCTATCCCAGTTTAGACAACTAGATGTTTTCACTAAGAAGAGAAATGTAAATTGGACACTAATAAAATGGCTTAAAGTCAGTCATTCTGAGTCTTGTTGCCATTTACACACAGAGTAATTTGTCAGAGAAATTAATTTCATATAAATTTATAATAAAAGAATGAAACGTACATTTCCCTTCCCCCCAAGAAGCTCTGTGTCCATGTGGCATTCTGTGTCTGCATCGGTACCAGATTCCACATCTATGAAGCTCCCCAGCAGGAGTAGGTAGAAACCTCGGACAAGAGTGGATATGTGGATGCTTAGGAACCAGCGCCTCAAAGTCATGGCCTCAGGAGCCCCAGAAGGGACCACGGAGGCCAAGAGGAGCATGGAGAGATGCACACTGTCATCAGTCACCCTGAAACAGGCAATGCAGGCTTGGCCAGTGAACAGCTCAGCACCACGAGGATGGAGGGGGATTTGAGGTCTCAGAATTTTCTAACCAAAATGTGTGCCTGGAAAAGGACTCCTGCAATGACCACTGATATCGAACCCCTTACCAATGTCTGCAAGTGGAACTTGAAGCCTCTCTTAATTGGATTTGAAGAAAAGTGTGATTTTTTTGGTGTACCTAAGATTGTGGGGTAATGTCATACCAGTTGCATACAAATAAAACTTTTTTTTGCAGAAGGTAAGATACACATAAAATTGATCTTGATTCATAACAGACTATGAGCGCAAGGTAGCTAAGACTGGAGGTTTGGTTTGGGTCCAGAGCCCAGATCTACTCACACACTTGCTGTGATGACCTTGAACATGATTCTTAACCTTTCTGTTCTGTTTCTTCATATGACAATAGTACTTACCTTACAGGGATTTTTGAGGCTTAAATAAGAGCACACGTACATTAAAAGTTTATAACAGCACACAGTACTCATTAAACAGCAGTACCCGCTACTAACTGCTAGACCCATGTGCTTCCCATCCCTTGTAAACCACCAACCAAGACTGTATCATGCTTTACTTTGTGCCACTCATTTAAAAAAAGTTTTCCCATTTCTTCAAATAGGGAAATACAATACTGTGCATTCTCAAATTACACATGCTCCCCACACCCCAGATCCTGATACATGACCTGCTCATAAAGCCCCTGTCCCTTGCTGGAAATCATGTATCTAGTTGAATTGTTTTCATTTAGAGATGACTACACCAGAGTCTGGGACATGCCCACCAACACACAGCCAGGCAGCACAGCAGAGAACTCAAAGCTTTAACCTGGCTCCTGATCCCTGATCCACAGCTTATTTCCCCATCTAGACATTTCCAAATTAGCCGAGAGTCAATTAACTAAACGTAAATAAGTTCAAAGGTCATGTGATGAGGCCATGCTAGTAAAATACCACGTTTATATAACAGGGATACAGCTAAAAAGACACCAAAAGCCAAGACGTTTTTTAATACAAACTCAAAAAAAAAATTTTTGAGCTTTTTAAATATAACATTTTTGAACACTTAGAATTACATTTAGAATTCATGACCCCAAGCTTACCTATGCCTCAAAACTTCTCCAAGTTTCATTTTTTAGGGGGGAAAAAAGGATATAACACAACAAAACATATAAGACTTTCTATTCCACTAGAAAGTCCAGGACTCCTGAAAACTCTGCTGGTAAAATCCCATCAACAAAAATTACACATGGCCTTTCACCGCTAATTATTACAGAAAACATTCATTTAAAGGAAATAAAAATATCTCTCTCATGTCTATTCTTCCCTATTTAAAAAAGTTACCTAAGGGAAATGACCAAACAGAAAAGCTGGGCCAATGAATAGGTCAAGATGATGTTTAATGATTTGGGTAAGAAACATATTGACTCACTGCTTCTTGAAGCAAAAGCTTTATAGACTCTGGGCTCAGTCACACATTTCAAGGCAAACATGAAAGCCTGAAATCAGGAACAACATCAAGTTCTGTCCCTTCCCCCATTTTCTTTCTTGACTCCATGGTTATTAGTCAATTAGGAACCTCTTTTTGGCACTCTATGGGGGGGTCAGATATAAACTGGGGCTAAATCCCAGCCAGGCAGAACTAGGCAGGCTTCTCCATGGAAGCAGGGAGGCTGTACTCCAAGGAGAAGTCACCCACAGCCAACCTCAAGGTGGACACAAGCCACCTATGTATCTTGCTAAAATACATCAAAATCTGATGCAGTCAATCAAGGGTGGGACCTGGGATTCTGCATTTCTAACAAGCTTCCAGGTGATGTGACACTACCAGCCTGGGGACCAGTCTACATGACTGATTATGCCTTCCTACAGCTGAATGTTCACAAACTCACAGAATCCTTAACAGCTCAGCCCACCCCGTACCATTCCCAGGCAGGGAGGGCACACACTCCGAAGCTGCTGCCTAACACTCACCAACAAAGCAGTCATCCTCCTGTTCACCGTTCAAAGTTCTGGGCACCCAGACTTCGGAATTCACTGAACAAGTTAACAAATGTGGTTGTTTATTCCAAGGCTTGCATTCTGCTACCAGGCAATACTAAGGACTCTGAGAGACATGATCGTTCTGGGTTTCTTAAATAGTAAATCTAACTTCCTAGCAAAACACTTTTTCCTTTCTTAACAAAGGAAAGGGTCTGGGCCTAGTGTTTGTAACTGCCTCTTTTCCTACCCACAGCGGAGTTCTACTCTAGGCACCAAGAGGAGCTCAAAGTCTAAATGGGAAGACCCCCAGCACCAAGACCACCACACCCCATAATGAAAACACACTAAAAACCCACTGCAAAGTGAGAGGGGTAACAGTGCCGCAACTCAACTTCATATGTCAGTGAAACTGACAGACCTGTCCTTTCTTCCCAGTCACTGATGAACATTCGAGTATGTGTTTTCTAATTACAACCTCATAACAATCTTTAAAGTAGCTCATTTGTTTAATAGACCTTATCTTTTAGAGAGTTTTCAGTTCACAGAAGAATTAAGCGCAATGTACAGAGAGTTCCCATAGACCCCTTAACCCCTCTCCATCAGCATCCCCCACCACAGTAATATATTTGTTCCAATTGGTGAACCTACATGGATACCCCAAAGTCCATAGTTTACATTTGGGTTCACTCTTGATGTTGCATATTCTATGGGTTTGGACAAATGTATAAAAACACATATCCGCCATTATCATATCATATGAAATAGTTTCACTGCCCTAAAAATCCTCTGTACTCTACCTCTTCATCCCTCCCACCCTGACCCTGCCCCCTCAGTCCCTGGCAAACAATGATCTTTTTACTGTCTCCATATTTTACTTTTTCCAGAATGTCATGTAGTTGAAATAAATAAGTTTTGGGGCTTTTTCTTTTTATTTCGTCAGTGATTTGAAGCTCTTTTTGAGTTCAAAACAGTCTTGCTCTGTTGCCCAGGCTGGAGTGCAGTGGCACAACCTCGGCTCACTGCAATCTCTGCCTCCCAGGCTCAAGTGATTCTCGTGCCTCAGCCTCCCAAATAGCTGGGACTACAGGTGCATACCACCACACCTGGCTAATTTTTGTAGTTTTAGTAGAGATGGGGTTTCACCACATTGGCCAGGCTGGTCTCGAACTTCTGACCTCAAGAGATCCACCAGCCTCAGCCTCCCAAAGTGCTGGGATTACAGGCATAAGCCACCATGCCCGGCCTGAAGCTCATTTTTTCTTTTTTCTTTTTTGAGTAGTTCTGTTTTTTACCTCCGTGTTACAAATGAGTTAACTGGAGGTCAGAGAAAGCAGATTATTTGTCCAAACCTAATAAGGGGCAGAGCCGGGTTTCAAACCTAGGCCTGTCTGAAGCCAAGGAGGAAACCCTTTTCTGAGATGTTTCTACTCATGCCTGTCCCTGTACCTGGACTTTCTGCCCTTCCCACCCCTTTGCCCCACAACACTATTTGACTAGACAATCTCCAACCTAGAGTGCGCCTCATTAATGCCCCATAACCACAAAGCCAGCCCAGTGACTTGCACAAAATACTCACTAAATAATACAATTCAAATGTCAGCTCCAAAGTGAAGCTTTCCCATCCCTACCTCCCGGGTGGACCTCATTGCACTCCCTTCTCTGTCATCCACATCTCAATTCTAGAACTTTTATTATGGCATATTTATTATATCACTTTTATTCATGTAGTTTCTCTCTGGAGGGAAAAATAGAGCTCTCTGAGAGCAAGAACCTTGACTTAAATCCGTCTCCTAGATGCTCAACATTCAGTAAGCCTTTAAAACGGCAGGGGGCAGGAATGGAGCCAAAAAATCAGCCCATCTAGTACTTGTCACACTCCTCCCTCTGTTTAAACTTGGAAAAGTCACTTAACTATCTGGAATTGAATATCCTTGTGTGTAAAATGAAGGGCTCCACTAGCACAATGTCTAAGATTCCTTTCAGAAAATGGGAAAGACAGTTATTTTCCAGGCTGAAGGAAAGAAATACTAAGAAAGTGCTTGTCAACCACCCGTGGAGAGGGGGTCGTCCCCTCTTCTCACACCCTTATGTCACTAGGGAAGAAAGTTTTAAGAAAAAATTCCTGGCAAATGAGGACTTGGCCTAGCAACTCACCACTGAGCAAATCTTTCCTCCTTCTAGCCTTGAATTCTCATCGCCCTTCAACCTTGCCAGATCACAACTCACTCTCAGCCTCTTAGCTGGAGTACTGTGTTGTCATCACAAGAGATGGTTAAAATTCTGGTTCTGTGCTTTCTCTTGCATTCCCCAGAAAACTGAGGACTATTCTCCAGCTGAAAACAACACAAACACATAGCTAATAAGGCCTGGTCAACAGACTAAAATGTAAAGTACCAAGCCAAGTGCCAAGGCACTCACCGAGACACCCTAAGTGAATGAGAGAAATTCACCCTATAGCCACATCAGTTAGCTCAGTCCGCTAGTTCTTCAACCCAGATCCCAGGTCCCACTGTTTTTGGAGTCTTTTTGGATTTTTTTG
Organism: Hylobates moloch; assembly: GCF_009828535.3. NCBI lineage: Eukaryota > Metazoa > Chordata > Mammalia > Primates > Hylobatidae > Hylobates > Hylobates moloch. The sequence continues at coordinate 3,694,334 of NW_026652293.1, forward strand.
TAATCAGTCCAAGACCTGCTGAATATTTCTACTGTTTATCTCCTAGTGAGATGGGGGTCAGGAGCACTGCTTTATTATGCCTATGGATGGTATTTGCAGATAGTTTGCTATCAGCTCAGAAGTTTACGTCTACAAATGAAGCAGAGTCTAAGAAAGGCCATGGATGAGGCTTAAAAACGATTTGAGGCCAGGTGCAGTGGCTCATGCCTGTAATCCCAGCACTTTGGAAAGCTAAGGTGGGTGGATAGCTTGAGGCCAGGAGCTCACGACCAGCCTGGCCAACATGGTGAAACCCCGTCTCTACTAAAAATACAAATATTAGCTGGGAGTGCTGGTGCATACTTACAATCTCAGCTACTCGGGAGGCTGAGACATGAAAATCATTTGAACCTGGGAGGTGGAGGTTGCGGTGAACCGAGATCATGTCACTGCACTCCAACCAAGGTAATAGAGCAAGACTCTGTTTCAAAAAAATAAAAGTAAAATTTTTTTTTAAATGATCCATTGTATAATCATTCAAATCTTTCAAGAAATTTTATTAAGCATCTAGTATATGCTGCTTCATATACTAAATCACAGCACATCAGTTAGGCTTTGTTATCCAGGAAAGTCTTGGAGTTACTGCAAAATCGTTTTCCTCCCCGTACTATATGCTAGACCTACTTCAATTCTGCAGACTGTTCTCTACTCACTTCTACCCATTTAGCTTTATTCCTTCCATTCCATGCCCCCTACACAGCACCAAAGTAATATTTTTAAAAGCATACTTGATCATGTTATTTCCCCCACTTAATATTCTTCATGTGCTCCCCTTAGCATTCCAGAGAAACTTCTCAGTGAGACTCACGCAGTTCTTCATAAAATGGCCCTGTCCCCGTCTACCCTTCCATCATTGTACCTAACCTTCACTGCCCCCACCATCCCACATTACAACTGCATTGACCCCTCTGACCCCACAGCACCACATTCATGCAGCTAGGCCTCCCACACTTTGCTCCCTCTATTTGGAAAAACCATCACTGAAGCATCATGTGAATGAGGACATACCTTTCAGGTCTCAGCTCAGGCAAGCCTTCTCCCAGGAAGCCTTTCCTAATCCATCCACTCAGCCTGGACTCAGTGTCCCTTGCCTATGCTTCTACAATATGCCACTATGGTTACCTGTATCAAAGCAACTTATCCCATTGTGCTTTTTTAAATTTTATTTTATTTATTTATTTTTTGAGACAGAGTCTCGCTCTGTTGCCCAGGCTGGAGTGCAGTGGCACGATCTCGGCTCACTGCAACCTCTACCTCCTGAGTTCAAGTGATTCTCCTGCTTCAGCTCCCAAGAAGTTGGAACTACAGGTGCACACTGCCACGCCCAACTAATTTTTGTATTTTTAGTAGAGACAGGGTTTCACCACGTTGGCCAGGCTGATCTTGAACTCCTGACTGCAAGTGATCCACCCTCCTCAGCCTCCCAAAGTGCTGGGATTACAGGCGTGAGCCACCAGGCCCAGCCCCCACTGTGCTTTAATTACAGGTTACTGAGCTGTCTCTCCACTATACTGTGAGCTCCTTTCCGACGGGGTCTGCATATATATTAAGCATTGTATTCTTCAATAAACAGAACATATTAGATGCTCAATAAAAATTTGAAAAATTTGAATGATTATACAATGAGTCAAACTATTTTTAGAAACCTGGTATCAGCAGTCTACTGGGAAAGGGGGAGAAGAGACACCAAAAGTGGAGAACCTGGTATCTGCCTTAGAATGCCTTTATAACCCCAGGCAGGGAGAAAATATAAGCTCGCAGAATAGTTCCAGTGGATGATCTGCTCTGCAGATTATCCTGACCAACTCAAGACCCACTCTCTGAAAAATCAATTACTGACTCTCAACACATGGCCAAAGTACAGTAGTATTACAATAGAGCACCCATTTCATATTTATAAGAAACACATAAACTAAAGTATGGAGAACACTTGGAATACAGCCAGGAATGTATGAAGTACTATGTCCTTGTTTGTTCAGTAAATATATAAATAAACGAACAAACAACAAACTCGATTTTACTTTGATAGGCCCAGAAACACAACTCCAGGAGTTTTCAAGCTGCATATCCTGAAACAGCTAGAAGCACTCATAGTTAAAATATAAGAGTTCAGCTGTTCAAGATCCCAAACCCAGTCCAAAAAAAGGAAAGAAGAAAGTTCTAGAGACTGTGGACTGAAAAGAAGTGAGCCCATGTTTAACAAAAAGGAACTTCAGCATTCGGGAAAGCAACCATCTTAACCTATTCCTAAGAAGAAAACATCTGCTTGTACAGCAGGTACTGCCGATTAATTCAACCACGACTATTTACTCCTCTCTAGCATGACTTCCTACACATTACAGGTTAGGAGGTTGAAAACTACATATCCCAGAATTCCCTGTAGCTGGCAGGTCTAAAAATGGCTGAGCTTCTGATGAACAAATACAAACACTAGGACTTTGAGAGTAAAGAAACATGTATGGCCTGTGAGACTTCTGAAGAAAATGGTGGCAGAGGCCCTTCGGCTGTTCTGCAGCAGCCATGCTGGAGATTCTGGGGTCCAGTCAGTTCAGAGATGCTGAAGCTGTCAGATGTGGCACCAGAACCCCAGGTTCTCAAGCCCAGGAGCTATGTGGCAGCAGATGTTGTGTACAGTGGCTCTTGGAACTGTTTCTGGTAGCTCACTTAGTGCCTGCTCCTACAGGCTATTATTCTCAAATGTCTTTAAATCCCTGCAATAATTCTCTTTTCAAAATAAATGCAATAGATTCTGTTGTCTGCAATGGAACCATGACTAACATACTACGGAAGAAATGTTTCCTCTGATTGGAATCCAGCTCTAACTTTATAACAAAAGCATTATGAAAACAGTTCACTTTGAAGAACACTAGTCTGAAATAAGCCTATTCAACGGAGGAAAATGAAATGGAAGAAAACACCAGCTAGGTCAACCCCATGAATGCTCAAGAACTAGGTAATGAAGGCAGTGACTGTTAGAATACAGTCACAAATGCATTTATGTATTTCAAAACCAAAATATATGTAATGTTCTCTATACAAAAAAAAAAGAAATGTTTCAGGTGATAGATATCCCAATTACTTTTATTTAATCATTACACATTGTATAGAGGTATCAAAGTATCACATGTACTCCAAAAATTTATACAACTATTGTATATCAATTTTTAAAGAAAAACAAGGAAATGACCTATCTTACCAACCAGTTTACATTTTTCATTATTATACCTCTTTTTCCTTCAGAGCAAACAGTATAGAGCTGAATATATTTACTATTTTCCTTATCCTCATATCTAGCAAGTTGTAAAAATAAAATACTACAGAAATACTATACATGAGTGTGTACCTATTTCCTAAATAGCATTATTTGCTTATTGTTTACTTTGAGACCATATATAATATCTAATTACACTGAGTGAGACTTATCTGAGATCAGGGAAAACCTTTATAAGGTTCTTGAAATCATAAATGTTTCCCTGCACACTCAAAGGCAGCAAACTGACCTTAATGGCCCGTAAATCTCCAGACAAGAAACACAAAAGGAGTCTAATTTTGTAAGAATTCTGCACAAAAGAGGCACTGCTCTCCGAATGAACTCAGGCTAATGATTCATTGAGCAATTATTGGAAGAGTTTTCTTTTTCCTTCAACAGCTGCTTTTCTATTTCTAAAAGAATTTGAACTAAATCATTTTACTGCTTACAATTTCCAGAGACAACACTCTCTCTCAATCAATACTTTCTTAAAGATAAAATGCTTCCACTAATAAAACCTTTTTTTCTGTAAATAACAAAGTCCCTGCTGAAACATCTTCACCCTCCTGCATAGGTGAAGATGCTTGCGAGGGCAGGGACGCTGCCAACAGGACAGGGACAGGCTGCCCTGTTCTACTGCGTACCATTCCCAGCCTCTTCATTGCCCCTTGCCACAGAAGCCAGGCAAATTGGTCCAGTGTAAAATGGTAAAGGGGAGGTGTTTTGTGGAAGAAGAAAAGAGAAAGCCTCTTAAGAGGGTTTAATTACATCAAGAGGACCTAATTAACATGGGTAAGTTATTTTGCGTATCTTCAGCCCAACTGCCAACCTAAACTCAGTAACATCCTCTGGTCACAGCTCTACCTACCGACCTGTTTCTCAGAAGTCACTTTGGATTACGCAGGAGAGCAACACTGCAGAGTCTATTCGGTCTAACTTGAATAGATTCTGTCTCCCTGCTCTGTCTATGCCATATTCCCACCTTTCCTTTCCTCCTGAAGCCAGCAAAGAAGGAATCAAATGCTTAAAAAGAAACATTAAATTTCAGGGTGAAGTTGAAGGCACAAAACTGTATTATTTTCCCCACATCTCTCAAATTGGAAAAACACTATTTTCTACACGGTATATGGAAAAAAGAGCTATAAACAATGAAAAAAGGTGATAAATTAGAGATCATGATAAAAAAAGTAATAGAATGAGATGACTAGAGAACAAATTACACAGAATCATGATTCCTCAACTTCAAACTATGCTAATAAATCACACACACCATTAGTGTCACTTTCTCAGAATATCAAAAAGACAAAGTGAGTCACAATAACGTGGAAGGAAAAAAGATCCCCAGCCTGTTGGGGGCCACAGCCCCTAAAATGATCCTCACACTCAGAGAACTTACTTTCTACTTAGGAAGTCTTCGCATACACAAGAAAACTGATTTGTACAGAACATCTCTGCAGTGGGCAAACATAGCAAACTGGAACTCCACATGGAGTCCCAAAGTGTTGGAGGCCCCCAGGGCAGAAGGCCAATTAAAGAAAGTGTGATCTCAGAGAGAAAAAGGGAGAACTAACACTTTTGCCATCTATCTAGGGGAAGAAGAAGGGAACCCTCCATAATCCCAGCTACCACCTTTCTACTTTACACACTGCCTGAAAAACCAGGGAAACAGGTGAGCAGAGCTATGTTGAAGAGTTCTCCCATACATCTTTACATCTGTCCCCTTTGCCCATTAGCTGCCCAAGCTGTCCAAGAGACACCTCCCCACCCAGAGCACCCCTGAACCCACCAGCCATCACAGGCAGCCCAGGGGCCTGGGAGACTGGGAATAGTGACAGACAAGAACGAGACCAAGGCTCACCACATCCTTAGGGCACACTGCCCCATCCTTCCCCCACAGTCCATTGCTTCCACCATCTCTCTTCAGAAACCTATTTGTGTATTAATAAAATAACTCATCTTATTTATGATACCTAAGACTTACTTTAAAACACAAACTAAAACACAGAGACTTCTGCTTTCAGGCAAGATATAGTACGCACATTTATCCCTATCCCTCCACTAATGACAGCTAAAACCCTTGGATGTAATATATAAAATAAATGTAAGGAGATTGTGAATGGTGAAAAGAGCAGACTGGCTAGAGAGCTCAGGGCCTAAGGAACGACAATAAGCAAAACAAAATTAAGTATTAAGTAAATGTTGATATAAATAATAATATTTACATTAATGCAATATTATACTTAATATAACTTACTAGATGGGCTTAATAGCAAAAGTAGATTACATAAGAATTATTGAGCCGGGCATGGTGGCTCATGCCTGTAATCCCAGAACTTTGGGAGGCCGAGGCAGGCAGATCACTTGAGGCCAGGAGTTCCAGGCCAGCCTGGCCGACATGGCAAAACCCCCTATCTAGTAAAAATACAAAAAAAAAATTAGCTGGGCATGGTGGTACATGCCTGTAATCCCAGCTTCTTAGGAGGCTGAGAAGAATCGTTTGAACTTGGGAGGCAGAGATTGCAGTGAGCCAAGATTGTGCCACTGCACTCCAGCCTGGATGACAGAGTGAGATTTTTTTTTTTTTAATTATTGAACCTAAGGATAGGTCAATAAAAATCACCCAATCTGAACAAGAGAGAAAACTGACTGAAAAAATACAGCCTCAGAGACCCTTGATATAAGAACAAAAGATCTGACATTGGTGTCATTAAATTTTCCAGAAGGAAAGAAGAAAAAAAAAATGAGGTTAAAAATATGTTCAAAGAAATAATGGCAAAAAAAAATCCCCAAATTTGGCAAGAAGCGTAAACTTACAAATTCAGGAAGCTGAATAAACCCCAATAAATTAAACACAGCAATTAGAAGACAGAGTTTGGCAGAATCGATTGCTAGAAAAATGACCCAACTCTAGACTGTCCACAGGAATTCACTTTAAATATAATGAAATGGGGAGGTGGAAAGTTAAAACATGAAAAATGATATGGCATACGTATATGAATCAAAAGAAAGTGGGAGTGGCTCTATCAATGGCAGATAAAGTAGACTTCAGAGAAAGAAAATCACCAGGGTCAAAAAGGGTCATTGCAGAATGATAAAAATATCTTCTCACCAATAAGATACAAGAATCCTAAATGTGTGTATGTATATACACACATACATATATATTAAAAAGCATTGTGGTTTTTCAGGGATTAGAGATGAAGAGGAGGAGGGTGAGTATGGCCATCAAAGAGGCAGCACAGAGTAGCTCTTCAAGGTTCTGTATCTTTATCATGTTGGTGTTTACATGAATCTACACATGTGATAAAACCACATATAACTATATACATATACACAAATAAGTGCCTGCAAAACAGGTGAAATCTGATTAAAGTCTGTAGGTTGTACTGATGTCAAGTTCCTGAGTTTGAGTTCACTATGGAAGAGTCCCCACTGGGGAGCTAACCATCAGGTCCTCCTGTTGGCAACAACAGACACCAGGAGCTGCTAGGGGGTGGGAGGGAGGGACTGGCAAGGGCTGAAACACTAACTATTGGGTACTGTGCTCAGTACCTGGGTGACAAGATCATTCATACCCTCAACCTCAGCGTCACACAATATACCCAGGTAATAAACTTGCACATGTACCCCTGGAATCTAAAATTAAAAGTTGAGGGAAAAAATAAAAATAAAAGATTCCCCACTGGGGAAGCTGGGTAGAGGTACACAAGGCCTCTCTGTACTATTGCTGCAACTTCCTGTAAATGTGTAATTGTTTCAAAATAAGATGATGCTAAAGATAACAAATCGTACTCCAAGTCCCATTAAAGAAAAAGGGCTAAAACGAGTTTCTGTGGTTAACCCAGGATGGAATTTAGAACCCAGCTGGCATGTCCTCTACTTCGCCCCCTAGTGGTAGCACCAAAGGCACCCGGTGAATAACAAGGTGTGGAATCTCAAGGTGATGACTCAACATCTCATTTGCATACCCATAGTACCCTGCACATAGTAAATTCTTTAAAGCTTAAAAGAATATTTCTTTTGACTCAACATTTCTAACTATGGGAATATTAAAGAACTCTTTTAGTGCAAACTGTAGGCAGTAATTCTTTTGGTGGGAACTGTAGGCACCATCGGTGTACTAGGAGTTGCAGTTACTACAATAATGAGTTAAACTACCACATGGCATTCAACTGGTTTCTCTTCAAATCGAATAAATCTTTCGCCTTTTACTAAAGATTTCCGTGGAGAGAAATAAATCAGTTTTCAACTAATTTTTGAAGCCTTGCTTTGGCAAGGTGCATTACGTTTTCTAAAAACAGACCTTACGAGTTAAATGTTACTGTTTGGGTTCAGATGTTTCATTATTACTGTTGATTAAGCACGCAAGATACGATTTTCAAGCCTATAGTTTAGTCTTGTTTTCCATCTCAAAGCTCTTGATATTTACATGGTAGAAGTTTGCGTAATTTTCTCGTGTGGATTTAACATTGGAGATACAAGACTGGCTAGACAGTTTAGAGAGACTCTCCCTCAAGTGATGGCCTTTTAAGATCCTAAATTCAGCCACATGGTTGGAAAATTTCTGGTTGCCTGTCTGCGAAAAATCCCCAAATCCATCGTTCCCTAGATAATATTCTGTTATCTATCTACCGAGTAAGAAATTCAAAGCAACGTGGTGATGCAAGCTCCTTGAAGGACTCCATCGATTCCACTGATCAGCTTGGTGTAAACTGGTTTCCACTGCTTGCCTAGTAAGTGTTTAATAAATGTACACATGCCAGATAGAATTTGACCTGAGATTTGCTTTCATCAAACCTGGGAGCAAAATCATGATGGAACAACAAACCTTCACCCATCTCGAACTTTTCGGCAGCTATTGTCATCCCTGAAAGTGGCATCAGTCAGTTCCCCACACAAAGACACCCCACTTTACATCTCCCACGTGCCCCTGTGATCTCGCTCTTACCTTGCTGCTGCTGCTTAATTTCTTTTTAACAAAGGCTTATCAACTGTCATGTCATGATTTTAAAAGGTAATAACCTTTTTAAGAATGCTGACAGGCACCACTTTTAGGAAATGTACTGAGAGAAAGAAATGTTTTCCCTCCTTCCCACTTCCCCATACCTCCCCACAAATTTCAGATCCCGCCACTATTCAACCTGCCCTAGGCTGGAATAATCCCGACCCCCTTTCTCTCTGAGTCTTGTTATGGCACTTACATAATTCTGAATCCTGTTACAGCCCTTATATGTTTGTATGTAAATTAACTTTAATCCACCTCTAAGGACAGTTCTTAACATTGAAAGTATCCAAATGAGGAGTCCAGAAAGAGTGAGTTAGCATTTGAAGGATTCTAATCAGAAATCTACTCCCAGACATGACTACAATTCAAATAATTCCAACATAGTACCTAAAGCTGCACCTGAAAGTTTACTAGCATAAGGAATGTTAGAAATAAATATCTTAGTAATGAAAAGCATGGTGCTCAATATGTGATGGACTGAAATTTTTCTCAGGCTCTGATACCCTTGTAATAATGAAGTATGTAAGAATCCCTTGAGGCCAGGTACAGTGGCTCACGCCTGTAATCCCAACACTTTGGGAGGCTGAGCCAGAAGGATCACTTGAGCCCAGGAGTTAGAGGTCACAGTGAGCTATGATCATGCCACTGCACTCCAGCCTGGATGACAGAGCAAGACCGTCTTTAAAAAATAAATAAATAAATTAGTCTGGGTGTGGTGGCTCACACCTGTAATCCTAACAGTTTGGGGGGCCGTGACAGGAGGACTGCTTAAGGCCGGGAGTTTGAGACAAGCCTGGGCAAGACCCTGTCTGTACAAAAATTTTAAAACTTAGCTGGATATGGTGGCACAAGCTCACAGTCCTAGCTATTCTGGGGGCTACGGTGCTGGCACCACTACACTCCAGCTGGCCAAGAGAGAGACCCCATCTAAAAAAAAACAAAACAAAAAACACCTCCCTTGAGCCCAGCACCCAAAGCACTGAAAGTCTAACACTCTCTTGGTCTGTGTCCTTTGCTTTAATAAGGCTGTATCCTCTAATCAGATTAGAAGGGTAACGGCTTCAGCCAGCAGAATAGAATTGCACCAGCCTCAGAAGGAACTTTCATGCAAGATGCAAGTTGGAGTACCTAAAGACAGACAATAGAGGCTTCACAAGCTTTCAGGAACAAGTTCAATGATGGGTTTTGTACCTCCCTACCTAATGAATGTTTGTACTTGTAGGAGAATTCAGTTAGACACCTTCACTGTTTAACATACCACTTGGTGGCAAGGTTGTAGGAGAGAAGTCATTTAACTCCTATCCACCTCCAAATGACAGAAGTTACCAAGAGTAAAACCAAAGAACTTTATTTTTGTCAAACAACAAAATAGGCTTGGGTCAGTTCAAAACATAGTACTTCTATTCAAGACTCAGCTCCAATCCACCTATTCCAGAGAGTCTTCTCTGATCATTCCAAGGCTAGAAACTCTCCCAGTAATTTTTGGCTATACCGACTAGGGACAGTCATACATATGGAAACACTTTGTTAAATGGCATGCCAGGGCCAGCTTTCAGGCAGGACCCACGAGCAGGGCCAATTGTCCTGGCTGTGTACAGCCCTGGCCCTTGTTAAATACTTCACACATCAGCCATATCAAAGCGAGGGGTGTCCTCCTGGAATTCTCAAATAGAGTATAAACTTGTTGAGTAGAGAAATAATGCCTCTTACTTCCTTAACCCACAGCATTTCACAACCCAGATCAGAAAGCAGGTAGTAACCACTGACTTGTGAACTGACTGGTTTGTGACTGAGAAATTTCTCACCATTCTCAACAGTGGGAATGTCTTCATCTTTGCATCGAACTCCCTCAAACATTAGTAGACTCTTGATAATGTTTGCTGAATTGAGGTGAATATGCCCACTGGGGTTGGGGACTTCTTATAAAGGAACATTGATCTCTTGGCAACGTTTGCTTTGTTTCATGTGTGTAAACTCTGGTGAGTTTACAGAGGTTAGGCCTTAACTCATTTTCATTAAGCCGCAGCCCCTCAAAGATTATTCCAGCATGTCTGTCATCTCTCTGCCTCCCTCCATCTGATGGGAGCAGATTAATAAGTGATTTGGCTGTGTGTGTGAATGTTCAGCCTGTCTTAACAGAAAATTGGATTTTATACAGTTTTTCCCCTTCCCAGAGAGGCTTGCTTAGCAGAGACAGATTCCTGTGTTCCATGCCAGCCCCTCCAGACAAAGAATGTGGGTTGAAGAGTCTCCAAAATGGCAGGAGCAAGAAACCCATGGATTAGGCCAGGCGGGGTGGCTCACACCTGTAATCCCAGCACTTTGGGAAGCCAAGGCAGGTGGATCACTTGAGGCCAGGAGTTTGAGGCCAGCCTAGCCAGCATGTTGAAAACCTGTCTCTACTAAAAATACAAAAAGTTAGCCAAGTACGGTGGCACATGCCTGTAGGCCCTGCTACTTGGGAGGCTGAGGCACGAGAATCGCTTGAACTTGGGAGGCGGAGGTTACAGTGAACTGTGGTTGTGCCACTCCACTCTAACGCAGGCAACAGAGTGAGACTCTGTCTCAAAAAAAATAAATAAGAAAAACTACCCAGGATTAGCGACGGAAGGTCAGGTTTGCTTCCTTCCTGTGAACACGAAGGATGCCGGCTCTTTACCCATCAGTACGTGACCTTTGGTCTAGTCTCATCCGTGCTAGATTTTCTTCCTGACATGTAAATTTGCGGACAGGTAGGAAAAACGTAAGATGCTAGTGATTTCCTGGGGAGAACAGGAATAGGAATTGTAGCTGTCTGCCTCATGTAAAAATAGGATCTGCAGCCAGTTGTGGTGGCTCATGCCTGTAATCCCAGCACTTTGGGAGGCCGAAGCGGGTGGATCACAAGGTCAGGAGATCGAGACCATCCTAGCCAACATGGTGAAACCCCGTCTCTACTAAAAATACAAAAACTTAGCTGGGCATGGTGGCACGCACCTGTAGTCCCAGCTACTTAGGAGGCTGAGGCAAGATAATCACTTGAACCGGGGAGGCGGAGGTTGCAGTGAGCCAAGATCACGTCACTGCACTCCAGCCTGGGTGACAGAGTGGGACTCCATCTCCAAAAAAAAAAAAAAAAAAAAAATAGCATCTGCAATGTGAATGGATGAATATCAAATTTGCTTATTAATTCTTAGCCACCAGCTACCCTGCTCTGTTCTCTCTCTTCTCTCTAGTAGTTCATGGGAAATATTATTTGTTTCATTAAAAATGTCCTTGAAGGCCAGATACAGTGGCTCACACCTGTAATCCCAGCACTTTGAGGGGCCAAGATGGGTGGATCATGAGGCCAGGAGTTCAAGACCAGCCTAGCCAACATAGTGAAACTCCATCTCTACTAAAAATATAAAAATTAGCCAGGCATGGTGACGGGCACCTGTAGTCCCAGCTACTTGGGAGGCTGAGGCAGGAGAATCACTTGAACCCAGGAGGCAGAGGTTGCAGTGAGCCAAGTTCATGCACTGCACTCCAGCCTGGGTGACACAGTGAGACTCTGCATGGAGAAAAAAAAGAAAAGTCATTGAAGAAGCTAGGAGAAAAATAAGGTGAAGGTAGAATCAAGGGTTTAGCTCTGCCAAACTAACAGATCAACAGTGTGTGTGTATATGTGTGTGTGGAGACAGAGAAGAGAAAGAAGAGAGAGACAGGGCAAGGCAGGAAAATCAGTCAGAGGGCTCCAGAAAGTCCACAGAAGAAATGGCACCTGAAACCCTTCAATGACTGGCCACTACCCTCTGGATAAAGTCCAGACTCCGCATATGGCACTTCATGGCTTTTATGATCTATCCCCTGCCTATCTTGAGTCATTTGCCCTCCTCACAACTCAACCTTCTAGCCAAGCCAAATTTATTTCACTCAAATCCAGGTTGTCAAGCATGCTATTGCCTTCACCTACCTTTCCTGTCTCCCAGCCATCACCTCCCTTCAGTCCCTGCCGGTCGGGTTCTCTGCACCCTCTGTCTCTACAAGCCCCAGTGGCTGTTGCACCACCAGCTCACTGTCACATCATCACCTTCCCCCAAACTTCAGAGCCCACTTAGGACAGAGACTGAGCCTGGAATGTCACAGCATCCCTGGCACGTGGCCTGAAAGCTGCTTACACAGCAGGTGCGCATTTAACTCATTTGTTAAATGAGTCAAAATGGAATGTTGTTGAAGTATTAAAATACAGAGGCATTTATAAATAAGCCAAATCTTAAAAATCTTCATAGGCAAAGCATGAGTAGCTAAGAACTGTGTCTTTATAGAAGTACCTCTTTCTCTATGTTCACAGTCATTCGTATTCAAGCTCCCGTCTGCCTCTGTCTCTTCTTCCTAAGCCTCCTCACAGGCAATGGAAAGTCCTCTCTGATTTTACTTCTGAAAGAACAGCTTATTTAGAGGTCTGCCCCAATTTCAGAAACCTGTCATGGGAAAATGTGTCCTCAGGAAAGAACAGAATTGATTACTTGTAACACTCTTCATAATGCATTAGGATTTTGAGAGCTCTTTTCAACAGCAGTCCCCCTCTACATGTAAATGTCTCTCTGTAGAACATTATCTCCTTGCTACAGAGGGAGAATCAGCAATTCTTTTTTTTTTTTTGAGACAGAGTTTCTCTCTTGTTGCCCAGGCTGGACTGCAACGGCGCAGGCTCGACTCACTGCAACCTCGACCTCCCGGGTTCAAGCGATTCTCCTGCCTCAGCCTCCCAAGTAGCTGGGATTATAGGCACCCGCCAGCACACCCAGCTAATTTTTGTATTTTTAGTAGAGACAGAGTTTCACCATGTTGGCCAGACTGGTTGCGAACTCCTGACCTCAGGTGATCTGCCCACCTCAGCCTCCCAAAGTGCTGGGATTACAGGCATGAGCCACCGCACCCGACCGAAAATCAGTAATTCTTAATGCTAAAGCAAGGAATTTTTCATCCATGGCAGAAAAAAGTAACAATAACCACAATAACAGGTATTGTGCATCTATTCTGTACTAAGTACAAGCATGCTGGGTGTTTTCTGTCCATCACCCTCTTTCTCCATAACCTTGTATTCCCATGTTCCAGGTAATAAAACTGAGGCTAAAAGGAGGTAAATGAAGCCAGGCACAGTGGCTCATGCCTGTAATCCCTGCACTTTGGAAGGCCGAGATGGGTGGATCACTTGAGGCCAGGAGTTCGAGACCAGCCTGGCCGACATGGCGAAACACCATCTCTACTAAAAATACAAAAACTAGCTGAGTGTGGTGGCACACGCCTGTAACCCCAGCTACTCAGGAGGCTGAGGCAAGAGAATCACTTGAACCTGGGAGGCAGAGGTTACAGCCAAGATCATGCCACTGTACTTTAGCCTATCTCAAAAAAATACATACATTTTTTTAAAAAGGAGGTAAATTATCTTCTCAGATGTAGCAAAGCCAAATTTGAACTCAAGCCCATCTAACTCCAAACCTGTGCTCCTTCCATGATGCCAAGTATTTACGATCTTGAATCCTAAAGGAAAAGAATTAATGACAATATACCTGACATAGAACCTCATTTGTATCAGTTTGGTTCAGATTACTGTCTAGAAACATGTTTACTTCATCGAGCAAGCAACGTGGGCACTGAAATATTTCCCCTATCGCCCTGGCATCACTAGAGAGAAGATCAGCAAGAAGAAAGAGAAAGGGACTGGCAAATACAACGACAGATCACTCCAGAACCCAGCAAGGCTGTGTTCGCCCCATTCTAGCACAGCACACTGGAGCCTGTGGGGGGTGGGGGGTGCAGGGGCGCTTTTACCCTGACAGCCTGGAAGAGCAAACATTACAAAAAAGGATGCAAAACCAAAGCATATGGAGTCTGAACAGCCCTTGACAGCCGCACCTACACAAGCACCCACACCACATCTGTTGTCTCAGCAAGTGCAATCAGCGTTACCCTCAAAGAAATGACAAAGCTCAAAAGCATTCTTCATTGGGGCTGTAATCCTCCAAACCTGAACATCATCAAGAATTGGAGGACTACAGTCAGGTCCAGCTCCCTTTCACTGGCCTAAGTGAAGCTTCACTTTGAGTCACCATTTCCCTAATATGTTCTTCCCTTTTCTAACCATAGCAACACCACTGGAACAGCGTCTCCTCTACTGATGATCTCGCCAAATCCTACCCATTCTCTGGAGCTCAGGTGAAGGTCAGCCCCCTTCTCCCAGAAGCAGTTTGTGATTTTTTGTGCCCAGAATGGTGTCTCCCTACTCTGACTCTACACACTGTCCCACTTAGCCCACTTACCTACACAGCTATCTAGAGGCACGTAGGACCAATGTATTTCACACCTCCATGCTGCAGCCTGGCACTTCACTCTTTCCTGCAGTTAAATTCAATAAAATACTCACTGACTCTGCCCCAGGCATTGAAGATACAGAAATGATTAAATCCCAGCCCTGCTTTTGTGGGACCCACAATCTAAGTGAGAAAGGACAACACCAAATAAAATTCTACAAATAAATTTGTCATAATAGGGTGCACAATTTCATCCAGAACAGTGCTATCCTATCACCCTGTTTACTGCCTTCATGGCATTTAGCTCAATCTGTTCCCATTGTTCATTTGTTGCAGTCAGCCTGTCCCTAGTAGGAGAAACTAGCATAGGAACGTTGTCTGTCTGGTTCACCACTGTCCCCAGCACTCCATATGGACTTGAGCACAGAGACACTCTCATTGAAAGCTGTATTTGTGGAAGGAAGTATTACTTAAGAGAGAGGCAGGGAAGTGTCAGGAACTATGAGCACCAAGCCCAGCTTGAGGTTCAGGCAATGCTTCCGTGACAGGGAGCCAGCTATGATCTGAAGTCTGAGTGAGGGCTGGACAGGGAAGGTGTGAGCCCAATCCAGAAGAGGAACAGGAGCAGCAAAGGTAAGAATGGCAAATCAGCATGATCAAGGCAGTGGTCATTTAAGAGCCCTTAAATATTGCTATAGACCAGCTGCTCTTAAAAGGGGATGATTTTTGCCTCCTGGGGGCATTTGGCAATGCATGGAGACTTTTTAAATTGTTTTTGTTTTTGTTTTTAGAGACAGGGTCTCACTCTGACACCCAGGCTGGAGTGCAGAGTACAGTGGTACGATCTCAGCTCACTGCAACCACCACCTCCCGGGTTCAAGCAATTCTCGTGCCTCAGTCCCTGGAGTAGCTGGGATTACAGGCACACACCTGGCTGTAATTTTTGTATTTTTAGTAGACCTGGGGTTTCATCATGTTGGCCAGGCTACTCCTGACCTCAAGTGATCCGCTGGTCGTAGCCTTCCAAAGTGCTGGGATTACAGGAGTGAGCCACCACACCCAGCCCACTTTTTGAAATTGTTAAGGCTTAGGGCAGGAAATGCTGCTAGCATCTACTAGGTAGAGTCCAGGGACTCTGCTAAGCATGGTACAATGTCCAGAGCAGCTCCCCACAACAGCCATCTGATCTACAATGTCAGTAGTGGCCAGGCAGCATAGCTCACACCTGTAACCCCAGTGCTTTGGAAGGCTGAGGCTAGGAGTTCAAGACCAACCTGGGTAATATAGTGAGATCCCATCTCTACAAAATATTAAAAATCAGCCAGGTATGGTGGTGCATGTCTGTAGTCCCAGCTACTCAAGAGGCTGAGGCAGAAGGATCGTTTGAGCCCAGGAGTTCAAGTCTCCAGTGAGCTATGATTACAACCACGGTACTCCAGCCTGGGTGACAGAGCAGGATCCCATCTCTTAAAAAAAAAAAATTTTTTTTTAATAAAATGTGTGGCCAGGCATGGTGGCTCACGCTTGTAATGCCAGCACTTTGAGAGGCCGAGGCAGGTGGATCACTTGAAGTCAGGAGTTTGAGACCAGCCTAGCCAACGTGGTGAAACCTCATCTCTATTAAAAATACAAAAATTGGCCAGGCGTGGTGGTGTGTGCCTGTAATCCCAGCTACTCGAGAGACTGAGGCAACCTGAGAGATGCAGGTTGCAGTGAGCCAAGATTGTGCCACTGTACTCCAGCCTGGGTTACAGAGCGAGACCCTATCTCAACAAAATAAAATGTCAGCTGGGCATGGTGGCCCACACCTGTAATCCCAGTATTTTGGGAGGCCAACGCAGGTGGATCACCTGAGGTCGGCCATTTGAGACCAGCATGGCTAACATGGCGAAACCCCATCTCTACTAAAAATTTAAAAAATTAGCTGGGTGTGGTGGCAGGCACCTGTAATCCCAGCTACTCAGGAAGCTGAGGCGGGAGAATCACTTGAACCCAGGAGGCAGAGATTGCAGTGAGCCAAGATCACGCCACTGCACTCCAGCCTGGGCAACAGAGGGAGACTCTGTTTCCAAAAAAAAAAAAGTCAGCAGTACTGAGGTTTACCAACCCATCTGCAGACTAACATTCAAGGGATGGGCTGGTCAGAAAACATAAGCTTTCTTCTAAAGGTCATGATTTCTAGTCACACCTAATATCTTCTTTTGATTAGAATTTGGACCAAAATAGCACGTGCTTGCCACTTCCTACAGCCTCTGAGAAAAAGAAATATTCAGCAAGGAATGTCTTGATCCTAAGGACCCATATCAATGTCCTTCATCTGCCGGATATCCACCAGGACTCATCATTTCCTCCATAAATTCTAAGGCTCCAAACCACCCACCCCACATGCAAAGTGATGAGAAGTAGAGAGATGAGAAGATGAGAGGTGTTCAGAGCACTGGTAGATGAATGGATAGTCAGACAGAGGGATGGACAGACAGATTTGTCGGGATGGCAAAAGACAGAATCCTCGGAGCTCCCAGAGTGTGTGTGTCTGCGCCACGTGGACTTTTCTGTGAAGGCAGAATTGGCCTGAGCAACAACACTCCCGAGCCCAGCCCTGTTATGAGAGCTGTTGTGGAGAGCACTGAGAAGGGGTCATCTCTGCAGGGCTCTGGAGCCTCTGCAGGGAGTCAAGCAGCTGGGCTTGACTCAGTGAAGTGACAGGAGCCGGGAAGTCAGTGAAGACAAAGCCCCTTTGTCTAGAAGCAGCAACGCATGGCTGGGCTGAGCCTGCCCTTGATAATGAAATCTGTGGCAGCTCCAAAACTTGTTGGGGCCTGACCCTGTGTTCACTTTCTCACGCTGCCTCGCCATTGTTCCTCTGCAGCTAAAAGTCTTTCAAATGTGTCTGCTTATTTTTGCCCTGGCAAATAATTCTCTATTTCCAATATTATCTAAAATGCTTGAATTTTAACTCTAAAAGGAAAAAAAAAATCATCTTTTTTTCTGCTGTAAGACATCCGCTAGTGTTACATTCGTAAAGAGTAGATTCAAGACACTCAGAAAGGCGACCTCCTCTTTCATCTCAAATTCCACTTTGTAATGAAGCTTCCCAAATTTCCTATCTCTGAAGTGGGCACAATACTACCCACATTACATTCTTACTAACAATCCTAAAAAGGGTTTATTTAAATAAGAAACATCTAGAAATGGATGCCATGGATGAAAATTCAATTTACATCTAAGTTTTCATGGAAGTATCTGGTGGGTAGAGCAACGAAAGCCAAGAATGGCACCCCATGCAGAGCAGGATGCTCTTCCCAGTTCCACACAAACATGGGCCTTGTATCTTACACATGGCTCTGTACAGAGTTGGGAGAGAGGAACGGCTACCCTAGCAAATCAAAATGGAAATTGAGCTACATTTGTTACAATTCAAGCAAGATCTGCAACTTTCAATATTAGAAAAATATTAGTACAGGCAATACCCAACTTGGAAATGAACTGTCTTGCAAAAGTTCATTTGCAAGCAGAGTGTTCAGAACCTGGAACTCAAGGTGTCTTTTATGTCCCAAGCCAGCCCACAAAAGGCTGATTGAATTTATAATCTATTTGGTATATTACATAAAGTAAAAATAGAAAACAAAACAAAAAAAAACAATGCTCTGATAACATTTTAAAAACATAAAAATACTTAGAAAAACAAATATGCAGCCCATAATTGGCCTTGACCCGAAGCCCACACCATGAGCTGGGCCCTGGACCCCCTACGGTCCAAGTCGTAGCTGAAATGGAGTCCTGAGAAACTGAATGGAGAAGAATGAGAAGAACCCCAGCCTCAAAGGGACAGGGGTTCTGGTGGGAGAAAAAAGTAGTCAGGCATCTCTCAACTGGAACAGAAGGGTCTGGTACCTACCCAGACTATATACGCTAGCACAGAAGTGCTACTGGTCACATCTAGAAAGACACGGGTATGTGAAAGAACAGTGGCCACTCTGCCTGCTACCAAAGTAGACAAAATGAGCTGCTGCTGAAGACAAGCGAGCCAGCCCCCTGGCACCGCCCTACCAGAGGGACGAGGGATGTGAATTCCCAGCACGCTCTGCAGCAGCGTGGACAGCCAGGGACACTCAGAGGCCGGAAGGAAGATGTTCCTACAGCTGCCAGCAGTCGGTATAGGAGTGTCCAGGGGCTGCATGTGATTCTGACGGATCTGGCTAGGTCAAGAAGGAAGTTTCTGAGCTTTACAAAAGTGAAAACTGTCCTAACTGATAAGGTTAATCACATTTCTGGCATCTTCAGAAGAGAACAGGGGACAAGAAGATAGAGACCCTGGGAATGCCTTCCCCAACACAGCACACTCACACCTTTACAGCAGAAGGGGCGCTTCATTCCAGATTGCTGAATCTGATACCCGGATCGACTCCAAATACAAATGTGATGTGAAATATTGAAATCAGGTTTGAAAACTGAGATTTATTATCCACCCCCTTTGTACCTTCTTTAATCCTCCAAATAAAGTGTCAGTCTCCAGCTCAAATTCCTGGTCCAGCTCCTCTTCATGTTCTGACCAAAAAAAAAAAAAAAAAAAGTCTTCGTTAGTCACAAATCTAAACAAAACTGAGCTGGCTGAAGAGCTGAAGCACTGAAAGAATTGGACTATGTCCTGGAAAAGCAGCCAGTGGACTAAGCTGCAGGCACGGAAACATACCACACTCCTTGACCTTGCTTTCCAGTGTTCTGTGACCTCAGTTCCTGGAAATATGTAGAGCCACTGATGGAAACTTGGCTTGTAATAAGGGTCACAAAAGGAGACAGCAAGGGAGAAGAGTTTCCAACACAGGAAAACATGGGAAGGGTTACTGCAAATGGCCCACGTGCACACGCTGTTAGAAATTTTGGGCCAGGCATGGTGGCTCACGCCTGTAATCCCAACACTTTGGGAGGCCGAGGCGGGCAGATTACAGGTTCAGGAGTTTGAGATCAGCCTGACCAACATGGTGAAACCCCGTCTCTACTAAAAATACAAAAATTAGCCAGGTGTGGTGGCACAGTCAGGAGAATGAGGCAGGAGAATTGCTTCAACCGGGAGGCAGAGGTTGCAGTGAGCCAAGATTGCGCCATCGCACTCCAGCCTGGGCAACAAGAGCAAGACTCCATCTCAAAAAAAAAAAAAAAGAAAAGAAAAAGAAATTTTGACACAGACTATGCCACAAAACTATGGTGATTCGATCCGCCATGATATAATGCTAACAAAATATAATAAAATAGTCATATAATGGTAGTGAGCATGTTTATAAATAAACAATACAGTTGATTTGAAACAAAAGATAAAATCTGCAAACACTTCTTGACGATGTACAGTAACCAGACACAGTACAAGATACTAGGAACGAAATGGAACCAGACTGGCGTGGCTTTTGTCTTCCTGGGGCTTACTGTATACTGGCGAAGATAGACAAACACAGAATAAGAAACTATGATAGTGCTGATGAGTGCCATGATGCAGGAAGGAATGCTGTGGGGGCCGATGCTGAGGTCTGTGCGATGTCCTGTAGGCAGCTGCATGGGTGCGGGTGGAGCTCAAAGGAATGCTCTAAGCTGGAGATAAAGACTTACAAGTTCTCAGTATAAGGGTGGGACAAAACCACCAGAATGGCTGAGATTCCCCCCCCCAAAAAAGGACAAAGAGTACATAGACAAGAACAGGGAAATATTAACGCTTATCAGATCAACAAAAGTATAAAAACCTCAAGAAACCGAAAAGGAGCTATCCAGAAGGAAACCCAGGAGAGAGTGCTGTCACTAAAATATAATCATGAAATAATGCTGGTTTCAGAGTAGGATCGAGGGGCAGATTCACACACACTAGATGCAAACAGCAAGCCAAGCATTAGACCACAGGCAACATTTAGGAACAACAGAAAAGAGAGGGGCTTGCACATCGGCCCAGGGTACACACGGCACACCTCCAGGAGCCCCAGCCACAGTGCACTCCAAGTGATCTGGGCGTGCCACGGAGGTGTGTGATTGCAGTAGGGCACTGGTCCTCTCTGTGACAGCTGCACGCAAGACCACATTGTGTGTGTGTGCATGCACCTATTTGCGTGTTGCACTGCACACAGACACACAGACTCAAGTCCAAAGGAACAATTGGCAAACAAATGACAAGTTACTGCCATCCAACAAAGAAGTAACAGAAACCTCTGAATTCATTAAGGCAAAGAGGGTAGAAAAACTTTCCGCCTCTTCCCTCTTCTGTTTTGGCTTCACTTTCACACAAACTGCAACCTTTAGAAACATCAGAGTTACATGGGATTAAAACAAAGCAAAAACTTAAGCTCTTTTTTTTGGTGCTTCTTAAGAGTTCATTCAAAAGCAGTGGCATTTACATACTAGCCTCAGATTTCCTGAGGCTGGAACATATCTCCCTCTAGTGGGAGAAAGGAACCCCATAGCAGACAAGACAATTATAATGAAATCTTGCCTAGTGCTGTCCAGCAGAAATAGAACACGAACCACACTTAAAACTTTAATGTTTCTAATAGCCACAAAGTAGAAAAAAAAAAGTGAAGTTAATTTTACTATATTATTTATTCCAATATATCCAAAATTGTATTTCAATATAAAATCAATATTAAACAGTTATATGAGTTATTTTACATTCCCTTTTTCTTTATAATCCTATTTACATGTCATCTTTATAGCACACCTCAATTTGGCCTGGCCACATTTCAAATGCTCCCTATCCAGATGTGGCCCACGAGTATAACATTGGACAGCATAGTTCTAGACCAAAAATCTGTCCTCGGCCAGGCGCGGCGGGTCACGCCTATAATCCCAGCACTTTGGGAGGCCAAGGCGGGCAGATCACCTGAGGTCAGGAGTTCAAGACCAGCCTGGCCAATATGGAAAAACCCCATCTCTACTAAAAATACAAAATTAGCTGGGCATGGTGGCAGGCGCCTGTAATTCCAGCTACTCAGGAGGCTGAGGCAGGAGAATTGCTTGAACCTGGGAGGCAGAAGTTGCGATGAGCCTAGATCATACCATTGCACTCCAGCCTGGGCAACAAGCGCAAAACTTCATATCAAAAAAAAAAAAAAACCTTTCCTCATGTTTTGGAGAATTCATATAAATCACCTTTGTCTCATTTCTTGACACAAGTGCTCCCTGACATAAATTTTAAATTGTAACTTAAATCCATTCATGACCTGTTTGGAACTCACTGTTTTCAAATTGTCTTAAGTTAGCTGAAAATCCCAGCTGCAGAATGTAGTTGATACAGGAGAACCTGTGGCAGGACATCTTTCCACAAGCTGCAGTAACCGTCAGAATTTCTGATTATACCTTCTGGTAACCGCCCTTTGGGTTCATTCGGCCCACTGCCCAGATAAAGCGAATTTATCAAGACAGAGGAATTGCAATAGACAAATTTAATTCACGCAGAGCTGCCTAAATGTCAGATGGGAGTTTTATTATTACTGAAATCAGTCTCCTGAAAATTCAGAGACTGGGTTTTTTTTTTTCCCCCAGAAGTCTCGCTCTGTCACCCAGGTTGGAGTACAGTGGTGCAATCTCCGCTCACTACAACCTCCGCCTCCTGGGTGCAAGTGATTCTGCCTCAGACTCTCAAGTAGCTGTGATCACAGTTGTGCACCACTACGCCCAGCTAATTTTTGTATTTTTAGTAGAGACGGGGTTTCACCATGTTGGTCAGGCTGGTCTCGAACTCCTGACCTTGTGAGACTGGGGTTTTTTAAGGATAATTTGGCAGGTAGAGGGCCAGGGCTGATTGGTCAGGTCGGAGATGAAATCATAGGGAGTCAAAGCTGTCCTGCTGTACTGAGTCGGTTCCTGAGTGGGAGCCACAAGACCAAATGAGCCAGTTCATCCATCTGGGTGGCACCAGCTGATCTCTCCAGTACAGGGTCTGCAGAATATCTCAAGCACCAATCTTAGGTTTTACAGTAGTGATGTTATTCCTAGGAGCAATTGGGATAGTTTAGAATCTTGTGGCCTCTAGCTACATAACTCCTAAGCCATAATTTCTAATCTTATGACTAATTTGTTAGTCCTACAAAGGCAGTTATATTTATAATTTTTGCACAGGCAGTTTTATTCTTATGGAGAGACCTCAGACCTTCATTCTTTGAGCAGAACTGGAGTTTTTATCCTAAGTCAAATACAGTCAAGCAAGAGGCTGCTACAAACAGAAAAGAAGCCTTCTGTGCCTGGGAATTCTCTCCCCATCACACAGGACTGACTGGCAGAACCCGCTCTTTCTTCCAGTGCCCTGGTTCTATTTCCCCAAATTCAGTGCTCCACAAAACTGCCTGAGAGCGTAGAAATGAAGCAATTTCTGCTGATGAGTCCTGATTACCACGTCAGCTATTGATTCTTCCCTTCCACAAAAGGATACATCAAAGCTCCATCCTACCTACTGAGTGAGAGGATTTGCATTTTAATCGCTGCCAATGAGCTGTGGTGGTAAACCATTTACTTAAAACTTCTAACCTACCCCTTTTCACTCTCAGCATTTCGATGGGAAATTAATTCTGGTGTGTGTGTAGTAAGAGGGCAATAATCAGAAGAAAACATACACACACACACTCTAGTCTTACACAAGCCACTGCCAGGGAGCAGCACACCCAGTCATGGGGCACGTGCCCCGCTGTTTCTATGCACTGGCAAAACTCCAATCAGCTCCTACTGATTATTTCTCCAGGAAGCCATGAGTACAATAGACTGTGGTAGTCATTGAGAACGGGAAGGGGGGCACAGAAAAGACGGGCTTCTAATGATAGGAGAATTTAGCAGTAAGCAACTCTCAAATATTCATCTGCAGACTATCCTGCAGAAAGGGGGTGGTTTTTCATGACACTCTGGAGGCCTAGGGGCTCCTTCTTTCCTCTTCCAATTTCCACTTGAGGAATAAAAAAGTGACTTAGAAATAACCCAAGGAAAAGCAAATCAGATACGTCAATGGATTTAAAAGAAGACACTGCATAAATGTGCTTCAAAACTCCCAAATGGGGCTGCTCAGCTGCCACTCACCTGAGAAATTCTGAGTCTGCAGGGGCAGACCACCAGGAGTGTAATTTGCATGGAAAACTTTAGAGCTTCTGGGAGAAGTAGAAGCAGCCTGGACTGAAATGGAAACTCTCAAGCCAAGAGTAAGCCATAAGCTCTGTGCATGTTCAGGGGTCTGACATGGAGCACCAGCTGAGAAGCAGAAGGAATGAAGAGCTACGGAGTCTAACACTAGGGTTTGCCCACAAAATGCCCTCTAGCCCAGGCTCTGCCCCATGTCATTGTGGGAGGCTTATTAGAAGTCTTAAGAAAGCAGATTATCTAGAAGCCAACACTTTCCTATGTAAGGATAAAAAAATATTTTTCCTCTAACTTTCTTAGGTTCATGACTGAGGCCCCTATAACAAAAGGCACATTAACAAGAGAAGAGCATACAAATGCATTTAACGTAAGTTTTACATGATACAGGAGCCTTCGTAAGGAAATGAAGACTCAAAGAAACGGCTAAATTTTTATTGTATTTTATTTTTTGAGACGGAGTCTCGCTCTGTCGCCCAGGCTGGAGTGCAGTGGTGTGATCTCGGCTCCCTGCAAGCTCCGCCTCCCGGGTTCACACCATTCTCCTGCCTCAGCCTCCCGAGTAGCTGGGACTACAGGTGCCCACCACCACGCCTGGCTAATTTTTGTATTTTTAGTAGAGACGGGGTTTCACCGTGTTAGCCAAAATGGTCTCAATCTCCTGACCTCATTATCCACCCGCCTCGGCCTCCCAAAGTGCTGGGATTACAGGCGTGAGCCACCGTGCCCAGCCAAATTTGTATATTTTAATGCTAGGTTTGATGAAGATTGGACAGTCATGGAGAAATAGATTTGGAGAAAGTGAGTATGTTCTAATGGTAATAAACTGAGGGGAACTTAGCAAGACCTATTTCTTCTGTGTGATCCTTCATCTTCTGAGATAAGGATGTTCCCTTCTTTTGTGTATAGAGAAGGCACCTCTCACATGAGGGTTTTATGACCTGCTTCAGGGGAGAAAGGTTGGGAGTAACTTTCCTGCTTCTGCTGTTTTCTCAAATGCCAAGGTGCCATGTTTTGAGGTAGTGCTCCTGAACCCCCAACACCTACCTGAAGGACCAGTGTTAACCCAGGAGGAAAATGCCAGTGCGAGGAGGAAGGGATAGGCTACAAGACTTGGGATCCATTCCAATAGGAAGACAGTGATTCAACTGTTTCCTAAGACCCTGGCCATAGATAACAATGGAAACCACAGCCAAATATAATGTGAAGCATCACCAAACAGAATGTTTGGAGCCTTAGCTGTTCCACAACGCTCACTGTTAATGCTTCAAGACAGGCTGTTCAGTTCCTGGCTCCTACAGGAGAAGTGCAGTTGGGTCTTTTCACAAAGCCCTGTTAACTGAAGGGGCCCTGGTGGCCCCAGCCATACTCAGTCAGCTCACCTGGTTCCAAGAGCAAGGACACCTGTTCAAGGACAGGACCAGTGGCCTTTGTTTTCCCACCCTGGACTGGGTTCTCCAGAGTTACTGACCATCTTGCAACCACGTTCCTCTAATCACAAAAGTCAGTGGGAAAAATTACTTCCTAACAAAGCCCATGCCCCATGAGAGGTTAGCACGTTGCATGAAGAATGTAAAAGAGAACTAATCTATAAATGAGCTTCTGTATCCTTTCTTCATAAATCGAGCTTAGTAATAATGAAGGCCACCGGTTTATACAGAAATAAACAAAAAGTAGAAGGTGAATGTGTTCAGCTATACTAGCTGTATCCCACTTTAAGAACAACTATATAAAAACAAAGAAATAGGGAGTAGTGATTCAAATAAATACTTTGCACCATAAAAAGCAAAGGCTCTTTAAATATGAGGGCTCCCTGGTGCTAGAGTTTATTTAAAGAAACATTAACTATAGATATATCACTGAATATTTTAAAAATGAAAAAAAAAAAAGCCTGTGACATGAAAACGCAAATCAACGGGAAGCACAATTTCATTTATAAAAACGTTATTAATATGCAACTTTTCAGGAACATAGCTGCTTCATAAAAGAAGATGTGCCTGGGCTCTATAAAATCAGAAGGTTCTAGGGTAGCTGCTTTTCATTAGAAAATAATTTTCACAGGCCAGGCATAGTGGCTCATGCCTATAATCCCAGGACTTGGGGATTTGGCTTGAGGCCAGGGGTTTAAGACCAGCCTGAGCAACATAGCAAGACCCTGTCTCCAAAAAAAAAAAAAAAAAAAAAAGGCCAAGCAAGTGTGCAAGTATGTGGTAGTGTGTGCCTGTAGTCCTAGCTACTTAGGAGGCTGAGGTTGGAGGATCACTTGAGCCCAGGCACTTGAGTTTGCAGTGAGCTAGGATTGAGCCACTACACTCCAGCCTGAGCAACAGAATGAGACACTGTCTCAAAAATAATAATGACATAGAAGAATATGAATTGCTCAAACTGACTTAAGAATGAAAACATACCAATAACCCTGAAAGGTACTGAAAAGTTTTCAATGAATCTACTCCCAAAGAGACTTCATGCCTGGACAAACTTCGAAGGGAATAACATCACACACTGATGCAAACATTTCATATACTACTTTAACAGTTCCATAATATGTTTAAAAATGGAATCATCTCCAGTTGTTTTATAAAGCTAACAGAATATTAAGATTGAAATTTGGGGATGAGACAAAACAAAATTACAGGCCAACCACTCTCATTTAGAAATCCATATTTTTTTTTTAACCCTAGGGAAAAAGGCAGTATGTTTAAAAACACCATGGTCATGGTAGGTTTGTAGTAGGAATGAATCCATATGGCTTGCCTCTGGAAAACTGATGATTTTAAAATATCATATCAATAGGTCAAAAAAGGAATAGGTACTTTAAAAACAAATAAAATTCAACACTTATTGCCAATTTAAAGGGGCTAGGATTCCTTAACATGAGTTTTTAAAAACAAGTAAGTAAAGCTTGTTCAACCTTTCACTATACAGAGATTTCCATTAAAGTCAGAATTAAAACAGGATAACATTCAACTATTGTATTGTTCTAGATGTCCTATAGCAAAGCAAAAACAAATGAAGCAAAACTACTATCATTATCTGTGGATGGTATTATCTAAATAGAAGAACAAGGAAAATGAAGCCAATGGAACATAAGAGAATTCAATAAATTGCTGAAATATAAAATAAACCAAAATAAATACCTTTAGTGTAGATCAGAAATAATCAGCTGGAAAATTTGGAAAATATCCCAATCACAAAAGGAGAAAGGAAAAGACTCAGAAATAATCTTAACTTTTAGCAGAATCTATTATGAAGACAACCACAAACCTTCATTAAGGGAAGTGATGAAAGATTTTGAGTAAGCAAAGAAAAAATATATTCTTGGATAGAAAGACACATTATAAAAATATCAATTATTCACAAATTAATTTATAAGTTTATTACAATTCTAATTAAAACCCTAATGATTTTTTGAAAGTAGCCAATTTCAAATATATATCTGGAAGAATAAGCCAGTAAGAATAGCCTAAGAAAGATCTGAAAACAAAGAACCAATAACTAATAACTTACTCCAGATACATAAGCATTTTATAAATCAAAAATAATTAAAACAGCACAATATTGATGTAAGAATTGATTGAGAAATCAATTAAACAGAATATAAGAATTTAATATGTGAGGCCAGGCACCCTTGTTCATATCTGTTATCTCAGCACTTTGGGAGGCCAAGGCAGGAAGATTGCTTGAGTCCAGGAGTTTGAGACCAGTCTGAGCAACATAGAGAGATCTTGTCTCTCTTTTTATAAAATAAAAAATAAATTTTAAATGTTAACAACAGAATTCAGTACATGATCAAGATTGCATTATAATTATCATAATCACCAGTAATCCCAGCACTTTGGGAGGCCAAGGAGTTGGAGACCAGCCTAACATGGCGAAACCCCATCTCTACTAAAAATACAAAAATTAGCAGGGTGTGGTGGTGCACACCTGTAATCCCAGCTACTCGGGAAGGAGAGGCATGAGAATTGCTTGAATCCAGGAGGCGGAGGTGACAGTGAGCAGAGATCGTGCCACTGCACTCCAGCCTGGATAACAGAGCAAGATTCTGTCTCCAAAAAAAAGACACAATGTTTAGTTATCTATTTGTGAAAAAATATCACATCATATACTAAATACACTTGAGATGGATTGAAGAGCACTCAACTTGCTGAGAGTAGTAGAGAAAAATGGATCTCCTCCTTTGGAAGCGTTAACTGGCACAGCCTTCCTGAGAGCAGCCTGGGTGTGTCTATTAAGCACCTGAAAAATGGTTGTGTGGTTTTACTCTGTAATTCCTCTTCTAGAAATCTTTCTGAGAAAAACAATCAACAATCCAAACACATTCTTTACGAAGTAAATGAGCTAAGCATTCATCTCATCACACTGAAATAAAAAGGAACAGACCAAACCTAAAGAAACAATAAGGAGGGAAATAATGAGATAAGGGCAAAAATCAATGAGTTAGAAAACAAAAAGAAACAACTGAGAAAATAAAGCCAAATGCTGAAAAGATTAATAAGATCTCTGGCACCGTTGATCAAAGAAAGAAAAAAAAAAAATAGAAGAGAGGGAGAAGTGGAAAGAGGAAATGAAGGGAGTGAAGATGATGCAGATAAAATATAAAATAATGGAACAACAAAAAATATTTAAATAAGAGTTAAGAACCACAAATATACTAATCAAACTGAAAACCTACATAAAGTATATAGATTCCTAGAAAGCTATAAAATGTCAAAATGGGTACAAGAAGAAATAAAACATTTAAATAAGAACAAATAGGTGGTAAACTGAAAGAGTCAAAGACTTCCCCTCCCAAGTGCTTTTTTTTTTTTTTTTTTAATTATACTTTAGGGTTTTAGGGTACATGTGCACAATGTGCAGGTTTGTTACATATGTATCAAAACAAAACAAAAAAACAGGTGACTTCCTTCTATCACCAGGATTTTCAATGATGGGAATTCAATAGTTTTTATTCTGAATACTGCATTAAATTGACATGGCCAGAAAAATATATGGCATTCTTTTAGGCAGAGGCATCAATTTGTTCAAGGCCTATCACACAAGACTTCTGATGCATGGCACATTGCATTTTCACAATTAAATGTAAACAGAGAGGGGCCGGGCATGGTGGCTCATGCCTGTAATCCCAGCACTTTGAGAGGCTGAGGGGAGTGGATTACCCCAGGTCAGGAATTCGAGACCAGCCTGGCTAACATGGTGAAACCCTGTCTTTACTAAAAATATAAAAATTAGCCAGGCATGGTGGCATGCACCTGTAGTCCCAGCTACTCAGGAGGCTGAGACAGGAGAATTGCTTGAACCTGGGAGGCAGAGGTTGCAGTGAGCTGAGATTGCACCACTGCACTCCAGCCTGGGTGACAGAGCAAGACTCCATCTCTTATTTAAAAAAAAAAAAAAGTAAACAGAGACATAAAAAAGTTTTATGTCTACTAAACCATAAGGCACCAATCTAATGCAATAGCTGTGGATTAGCCACAGTACTGCAGAGCACTAGGGGCGAGGTCAGTCAGCATAGCGGATCACTATCACCCCCCCCCCAAATATTTCCATATGACTTCAAGATATTCTAATTTGGTAGAGTTGGGGGGAAGAAGGGGTATTCTGTTGAGTCCCTGCTGTGGATTTGCTGAGAGATTCCATTTGACTAAGGCTGTTAAAATCAGTCTGCTGTCCCCAACCACATGACAACCCCACTACTGCTGATAGAGACAGCAGTGAATGAGATGCCTGCTCTGTGCCCAAGGAGAGTAGCCACGCAGATGCCCACCAGAGACATTTCACTTAACAAATACACTTGGAGCCTCTAGTCTATTCTAGGCAGCACGTTTGCCCAGACACGAATGCCCTAAAAAAAGTTCAGAGTAGAGACAATTTTTCCAGTGACCTACTTCTACAATGTGGGTAAGTAGCACTTTTTCCTGAATTAGAAAGTGAGATGTGGAACCAAGAAGGCTCAACATTGCATCAGTTGAACACACTTAGGCATGGCATGGGGATCTGGCTCCCATGAGCTAAACTGGCAAAAGCATTTGAGGAAGATATTTCTTGGGAATGGCCTGAGAAACACTTCAGCACTGACAATAAAAGGAAAGGCATTAAGGATTAAAGAAGCTTCAGACTAGGGAGTGGTCAGCAAGACGCACAGCATGACAGCATTTGGACAGGTTAAGGTGCAGAAAAGTTTTGTACTATCCACAAAGGAACCCCTCGCCCCGTTCCCAGAAGCCAGCACAACACAAGAAGTAGAGTTGTACAGTCCTAGGTTTAAGCTTCAGCTCTATTATTTCTATTATTAAATATATGACCTTGGACAAGTAATACTTTTAAGCCTCAGTGTCCTCATGTGGGTAAAGAAGTATAACACCCATTATAGAAGAAAAACTCCAGAGGTGGCTGCCCTCAGACTCTTCCTCTACATGCTGTTCCACCTGTAAAAAGTTGCAGTCTTTCCTCCCCTTCAATCTGGACTGGCCCTGTGATTTGCTTTGACCAATAAATGAGGCAGAAGTGACCTGTATAACTTCCCAGGCTGCACATGCAACAGCTGGAACCCAGCTGCCCTGTTATAAATGTAAGAAATGTAAGCCACATGAAGCCATTTAGAGAGGACCATAGTACTCCACTTGACAGCCCCTAGCTGAGCTCTCAGCTGAAAGCCAGCACCAACTGCCAGCCATGTGAGTGAGCTACCCTGGATGAGTGGGCCCAGTCAAGCCACCAGATGACTGCAGCCTCAGCTGACAATACATGAAACAGGAGAAATGCCAGCTGAGTCCAGTCCAGGTATATTAAAGTCAAAATCTCACAGAACACAAAAATCATGTAATCCAACACATCAACAGGCTAAAGAAGAATAAACTGATCAAGAGATGCAGAAAGAACACTTGACAAAATTCAACATCCATTGTGTTGGTTAGCGCTATGTGTCAACTTGACCAGGCCAAAGAGTGCCCAGATTAAACACTATTTCTAGGTGTCTGTGAGGGTGTTTCTTGAGAACAGAGATAAGCATTTGAATCAGATACAGTAGATTGCCCTCTTTAATGCGGGTGGGCACCATCCAATCCATTGAGGGTCTAAATAGAACAAAAGGAGGAGGAAGGAAGAATTCACTCTTATTTCTGGCTACTGCTTGAGCTAGACCATCTCGGCTCATCTTCTCCTGCCCTCAGACTGGGATTTACATCATAAGCTAATCCAGTTCTCAGGCCTTTGGACTTGAACTGAATTGCACCACTGGCTTTCACAGGTCTACAGCTTGCAGACAGAAGATCATGGAACTTCTCAGCCTCTTTAATTGTGTGGGCCAATTCCTTGTAATAAATTTCCTTTTATATCTATATGTAGCCTGTTGATTCTATTTCCCTGGAGAACCCTAACTAATACAGTCATTCATAACAAAAGCTCTCAGGAAACTAGGAATAGAGGGGAACTTCCTTAACTAGATAAAAGGCATCCATAAAAAACCCACAGCCAACATCATACTTAATGGTGAGAAACTAGAAGTTTCCCCAGTTAAATTAGGAATAAGGCAAGGATATTCCCTCTCATCTCTTTTTCAACATTGTACTGGAAACCCTAATTAATGCAGTACAATAACAACAAAAAAGAAAAGGTATATAAGATTGAGAAGGAAGAAATAAAATCATCTTTGCAGACGCCATGATTACGTATGTAGAAAATCTGAAAGAACTGACAGAAAAACTCCTGGAATTAATAAGCAATAATAACAACATTGCTATACCAAAGTCAATTGCTTTCCTATATATCAGCAATGAAATAAGTAGAATTTGAAATTTAAAACAATATCATTTACATTGTCACTCAAAACATGAAATACTCAGCTATAAATCTAACAAAATATGTATAAGATTTATACTAGGAAAACAATAAAACTCTCATGAAAGAAATCAAAGAACTAAATAAATGGAGAGATAGCCCATGTTCATGGATAGGAAGACTCAATATTGTCAAGATGTCAGTTCTTCCCAACTTAATCTATAGATTCAATGCAACCACAATGAAAATCCTGGCAAATTCCATTGTCTGACTGTACCACAGCTTATTAATCCATTTACCCACTTAATGACATCTTGATTGCTTCCAATTTTTAGCAATTATGAATAAAGCTGCTATAAACATCTTTATTTTATGGCTAAAGTTATTTTGTAGATATCAACAAATTGACTCTAAAGTTTACACAGACAGGCAAAAGACCCAGAATAGACAACACAAATAACAGAAGACCCCTATCCAACTTTCAGACTTACTGTAAAGCTACGGTAATCAAGACATTATGATATTGGTGTAAGAACAGACACCTCCCATTTTGAATATACTTTATTTTTTAAAAGTAGTTTTAAAGCCAGGCATGGTGGTGCACTCCTGCAGTCCCAGCTGCAGGGTGCAGTGGCTCATGCCTGTAATCCCAGCACTTTGGGAGGCTGAGTCAGGAGGATCACCTGAGGTCAGGAGTTTGAGACCAGCCTGGCCAACATGGTGAAACCACGTCTCTACTAAAAATACAAAAATTAGCCGGGCATGGTGGTGGGCACCTGAAATCTCAGCTACTCAGGAGGCTGAGGTAGGACAATTGCTTGAATCCAGGAGGCAGAGCTTGCAGTGAGCCGAGATTGTGCCATTGCACTCTAGCCTGGGCGACAAGAGTGAAACTAGGTCTCAAAAAAAAAAAAAAAAAATAGTTTTAGGTAGCACATAGCCACCAAGCTAAAGATTATTTCCCAGCCTCCCAGCTGTGCCTGTGGGACTCAGTGCTGGCCAGTTGGGTGTGAGCAGGAGTGACTAATGCTCCTTGCCAAACTGCTGCTAAAATAAAGGAGGGCCCCCATTCCCCTTCCTTTGGGCTGGAATGTGACCTGACGATGATTTATCTCCAACACTCAGACAAAGGCAACACACTAAAAATGACAGAACAAGAAGACAAAATGAGCCCAGGTCTAACATGTCTGAGAGGAGTAATGACGAAAGAGAAATTTAAGAGTTTACTTTGAATTCTGAATGCAAATCCCCTCCACGGCCTTCAATAGCCTTTGAATCAAACCCACCAATTATAGAAGACAAGCCACAGCATCACCTAAAAGACCTAGGATTAGGGTAGAAAACTTAATGGACTCAGGTCACTGATTCAAACTATCCAAGACAGGGGGAAGCAAATAAAGGCCCACATCATCTTGACACTATTGGATCATCTTGAATCTTCCACCTCTGCTCCTCTTTTTGACAGGAGTTTCCTTGTTTGATAGGAGGTCTGAAAAGCTTGGGGCCTTACCTCTGGAGACTTTGTAAACTTCATAGAAGGAATAGAAGTGGAAGCCTAGTGAGGCAAGTAGGTAAAGTGCCAGTTCCCATCGGGGCAGCATGGCTCCTTGGCACGAAGGTTCCCGATGCCTACGCTGAGAGTTTCTGAGAAACAGAGACAAAACATTAAGCCATGAACATGACACTGGAGAACAGCATCTAAACATCAATTCAGTTAGTTCACACTCCCGGAGACCCATCACTATTCAAGGTGATACAGATACAACCCCAATCAAGCTTCCTCCTCCCTGTGACCTTACTCCATCTCCTGCATCTAAGACACACACACACACGCATACATATACCACACACGTGCATCCTGCCTGTCAGAGGGGTCAGGTCTTTTCCTAGGAGTTCCCACAGCCTCCCATCAGAGTATACATCAGGCAGTTCTCTACCCATCGCATAATATACCTGTCTCTTCCATGGAGTGGACCCTCAGATAGCAGGGACCATGATCTCTGACTCACCAGCCCCTGGCACAGTGCCTGGGATATAGCAAGAAGGGACTACCAGGTGCTCTGTGAATAATAAATGGCTTCAAAAAGTCTGAAAAGCACAAACAGTATCCAAACCTCTAAATCAACAGGTTCACCATCCTTGTTGTCCCTTTCAAGTATCATACTATAGGCCAGGCATGGTGGCTCATGCCTGTAATCCCAACAATTTGGGAGGCCAAGATGGGAGGATCACTTGAGGCCAGGAGTTCGAGACCAGCCTGGGCAACATAGCCAGATCCCCTCTCTAAAAGTAATAATAAAATAAAAACTTAAAATCAGCTGGGCATGGTGGCACACACCTGTTACCCCATCACTTTGGGAGGCCAAGGCAGGTGGATCACTTGGGGCCAGGAGTTCGAGACCAGCCTGGCCGACACAGCAAAACCCATCTCCACTAAAAATAAAAGAATTAGCCAGGCATGGTGGTGCTTGCCTGTAATCCCAGCTACTCAGGAGGCTGAGGCAGGAGAATTGCTTGAATCCAAGAGGTTGAGGTTGCAGTGAGCCGAGATTGTCTCACTGCACTCCAACCTGGGTGACAGAGTGAGACCTTGCCTCAAAAAATATATATAAGAAATCAAGTGCCATCCTGTAGTTGATTATCATAATGGAATACTATAAACCTGTCTGTCTGCCATGCATCTATGCACTTTATTTATGTATTTTTGGAGACAGGGTCTATGTTGCCCAGGCTGATCTTGATTTCCTGGCCTCAAGTGATCCTCCCACCTCAGCTTCCTGAGTAGCTGGGTTTATAGGCACAAGCCACTGTGCCAGGCCTCATCTGTTCATTTCTTAAAGGGCAGTTAATGACATAACCACAGGCATCTGTGACAGACACTGCTTGTTACCCACCACCCCTCACTACCCCTTTTCAGAATTGTCTCTCTTCTTACACGTCAATTAAAATTTCCTCTGGACACCAACACTATACTGTAGCTAAGTGTGGACACCTGAATAGCTCCATTCAAAAGGGTGCGAGTGAAGGGACATGGCTGTGGCCATCTCCTTCTTTCCCTCACTTTCCTGTTGAACAGAATTGGAACAGCCTCTGTGGATGAAGAGGTGAAAGCCACATGGACAAGACAGAGGCCTCTCAGTCCCCAAATCCACGTACCACCCCCAAGCCCCAAAGTGCCCCAGACTACTTAGATCTAGACTGTTACAAGAAAGAGAAATGCATTTCTAGGTTGTTTAAGCCTCTCCTATTCTAGATCTCTCCACCATGGCAGCCATGACTATATTCTAAGTAATAGAGAAGGTATGGGAAAGTTAGGTCCTAAAATTCAGCAAATTGAATTATTCCAAATGTTCCAAGTAACAAGGAGTTCACTAAATTTAAACCCATTTATGGCCTTTACTGCTTTACTTAAACCTCTCAAGTGTGTCTCATTGTGGATGCCAAAATAAGAGCAAAACTTTAAGTAGCATCCCCCCACCAACCCCACCAACTATTTCTAACATGTGACAGTAATGCCAAAACCCAGAATTCACACATTATCTCATTTTGTTTTCACAACAGCCTGGTGAAGTAGGTGGAAGTGGAACAGGGGAGGCAGGCATTTTATAGATGACAAATGTGATGAGGTCACAGAGCCAGAAATAACTAAGCCAGAGCAAAAAAGCAAATACTGCATGATTTCACTTATATGTGAAATCTAAAAAAAGTCAAACGCACAGAAGTGGTGGTTGCCAGGGGCTTGAGGAGAAGGCAGGAAGATGTTAAAAGATGTTGGACAGGATGAATAAATTCTAAGGATCTATTATACAGCATGGCGATTATAGTTAACGATAATGTATTATATTCTTGAAAAGTGCTAAGAGTAGATCTTAAATGTTCTCACCATAAAATGATAAGCAGGTAAGGTGATGGGTATGTTAATTACCTTGATTTAATCATCTCACAATGTATAGCTAGACATTACATTGTACACCATAAATATGTACAATTTTTTTCTAAATAAATGAGTAAACAAATAAGTAAACAACTGAGCCAAGGCTCCAAGCCAAGTCTTTGGACCCAGGCCCCTGCCCCTCCACTCTGCCATGGCCAATCCCATTAACGCCAGTGTACAGTTACTCAGACTTAGAGCCTGGCTTAGAATCTGCCGCACACACAAACTCCTTTCTTCAGGCCACTGAGAGACAGAGCAGGAAGGGAAATAAACTTCAGCCTTGATAAACCACGATTTCAGAAATAAGCGGTCTTGCACCCAGAGTGCCCCATTTCATTACCTAAAAGTCACCCAGAAAGTTTGGTCTGGACTTTTCCTGCAACCTAAGAGATCCAGAAGCAATCAATCATGCTTTAAAACGCAAGCCTAAGCCCTAGTATTTCAACAACACTTTCTCAAGTTCCTTACTATTTTTCAGAACTACTTCTAGCTTTATCCATTTCTACTCACAATTTATTTTTAAATACTTTCATCTTTAGAATAACAAGACTCCTTTCTGGAACTTTTCAGGAATTTGGTAGTCTTCCCTTTAGTGGGAAGGTAATTTTAACTTCTTGGTTATAATTTAATGTCTCGCCTGTCAAAAGACGTTGGTATTACATCGGATGACCTCTTTGCCTCATGAAGAATCTGATTAGCAAAAAGCTGATCTCCTAAAAGGGCGACATATTTGAACACAAATGATCTTGTGGACTGAATGAAAGTTTTAGAAGGCCTGCCATTAGATGCTTTTCAGGGACATTCTATCTGAGACAATCCTCCTGCATTAAGGATTTAATCCTCAGGGAACTAGAAAATTCAGTTTAATAATTTTTCATTTTGGTGCTGCTTTTTTTTTTTCTTCTTCCTGGAGACAGGGTCTTGCTCTGTTGCCCAAGCAGGAGTGCAGTGGCATGATCTCAGCTCGCTGCAGTCTCAACTTCCCAGGCTCAAGCAATTCTCCTGCCTCAGCCTCCTAAGTAGCTGGGATTACAGGCATGCACCACAATGCCAGGCTAGTTTGTTGTTGTTGTTGTTGCCCAGGTTGGTCTCAAACTCCTGAGCTCAGGAGATCTGCCCACCGTGGCCTCCCAAAGTGCTGGGATTACAGGTGTGAGCCACTGCACCCAGCTTAGTGCTGCTCTTAGCTGGATTGTACAGTGAGTCCTTGTTGAACATCACCAGTAGGGTCTTGAAAATTGTAACTTTAAACAAAACAATGTATAATGCTACTAATTTTACCATAGGCTAATTGATATAAGCAAAAAGTAAGTTCCTACTGCATATTTCTGGTCACAAAAACATCAAACATCTAAATAAAGACCAAAACACTTCTAATAGTAAACACTGAAATAAACATGAGCTATACATACACCTAAAGATTAATAAGCACAGGTAAGATCATTATTTACCCAAGTATGGTGAATCAGCAAGTGATGGCAGCTGTAGTGGTGGTGAGTTAAACCAAGGAATAAAATGTTTGCAAAGCAAAAATTATAAGGAGCACCTCCTGCCACCATGCAGTTCAAAACATCTACAATTAGGGTAGGCTCACTGAGCGCTTTCATACCACATTTTTTTTGTCATGCATTTGTATGATTATCATAGACTTTACAAATTTTTATTAATTTGTATTCATTCATTCATTTTCCACCCCACTTGTTCCAATTTAGGGTCTCTGGTAGCTGGAGCCCATTCCAGCAGCTCAGGATGCAAGGCAGGAACCAGCCCTGGACAGGATACCATCCCAGCGCAGAACCCACTCATACTCACACCCCACACTCGTTACCAAACACAGGTTCAGCTGCTCACCACTTGCAAAACAAATTAGCAAGATAGAGGTATGGTAGAAAGAAAGTGACTTGATTACAGACCAAAGCTAGCAATGGGGAAGACGGTCTATACTCTTGCCTTAATGGAACCACTTCAAATTTCCAAGCAAAGGTTTAAGAAGGGGAAGCAAGTTGTGGCATGGGGTGAGGCAGTGCAGGCCGGCATGACTTGTTCTGATGACTCGTCTTGAATTGTTGCTCCATCTTGTGAACGGGCTGGCAACACCTGGGGCTCAACTGGGTTGTAAATTAACTGTAGCCTCGAAGCCATCTCCTGGTAGGGGAGAGTTTTCACAGGTGCCTGTACTGTTTCAAGGTCTAGTCTCTGAACCTCGACTTCAGGCTGAAGGAGCCCTAAAAGCCCTACTGAAAGCAGATAACAGTGGCCCCAAAGGCTCCCCAAAATGGGAGGCAATTGCAGGGATTCCTAGGAATGTCTGGCTTTTGTTGAATTTGAATTCCAAATTGGGGGTTGATGGCTAAGCCACTTTATGAGGCCTTTAAAAGGGACTAGATTCAGAGCCCCCTGCCTTGGACAGATGAACATCAACAGGCACTCGATGCCATCACAGAAAAACTTAATAGGGTACTTGGTTACACTCACACACTGGGACCATTTAGACACGCCAGTTCACCTAACGCGCACAGCTGTGGGATGTGGGAGGAAACTGAGTACCCAGAGAAAACCCCTGCAGACATTGCGAGAATGTGCCAACTCCACAGACAGTGGCCCCAGCAGAAACTCCATTTTCTTCTACTCAGTGGTATAAGGAAACAATAACATAGTTTCAACAATGCTCTATGTTTTGTAGATATATACACAAAGATACATAGTAACTAGCAGCAAAACAGCAGATAACTAAACAGCGAAACTAGCTGTCCCCTCACCCCCTAAATTTAGGGATTGAACCAAATAGTCTCCACCTGACAGCACAGTGATACATTCTGGCACCAAACCCACCTGTGGGGTTCGGGGAGGAGGGGTGGGCGGGTGCAGGGAGGGTCCCAGGCTCTGTCATTTATTGGTTGAGGAACTTGGGTAGATAACAGCCTCCCAGATGTTTTCTCATAGGGTTGTTGAAGAGGTTAAATGTAAAATGCTTAGCCCAGGGCCTGGCAGTGAATAAGCACTCAACAAACATTAGCAGTTACTAGTTAGTGAATTTCATTCACGAGGAGCCTATCTAGCCCTGAACCTGATATTCTCCCTGAATCAAAGAAATCTGGCTGACCTTCCTGGGGTGTGCCCATCCTACCTGCCTATGGACCTCTTTCAGGAGGTTGGCATCCCCAGGGATTTCATTAATGTCTCATTCCTCTTCTGACGCCCAATCCAAAGCCACCCTGGACAGCAAGCCAAGTATCACCAGGGGCCACCTGCAAGCTTTCAGGCCGGTGCCTCTTCCTCACCACCTAGCTCTCTGTTACTCCCAAGGGAATGATAGGCAGTACTTTCCACTTTCATTTTCACCTCTCCATTACACGAATGCCACCTCGAAACACCACCACCACACAGACACTCACCCATCCTCCTTAACAGACCTGTCTCCCTCACACCTCTCTTTTCAACTCTTGCCTGTCGCTGACTGCCATGGTTACCATTTGAGACCGTCATTAGAAGACTAAACGAAAGAGGATGAAGGCAGAAATGAAAACTTAAAACAGAAGTAACTATTTTAAAGGAAGAGGCCAGGGGAAGAAGAAGAGAGCTCCCTGCTTCTAGCGAGCAAAGGCAGCAACCTCGAGCTTCTACAGCCCTTTGTTTTTATTGGGTAGAAAGAGCACGGAGGAGGTGGTAATGATTGGTCAGCTGCTTGATTGATCACAGGTTCACGTTATTGCTAACAGGCTTCAGAGTTGCCTAATCACAAGAAACACTGTGCCTGGGTTGTGACTGCCCCCAGCATTCCTTCTGAGAGGCAGACACAGTTTGTCAGTTTGCCAACAACCTGCTTTCATGAGAAAGTTTGCTGTTTACTCATACAGCCTCTAGCGGTATGCTGAGTTGATTACGACCCTCATTCTTTCGGCCTTCAACACTTGCCCCTTATCTCAGGAAAATTATTTCCCTACTTTGTTTTCCCTATTTCAGCTGTGCAGCCAGAAAGTAAATCAGAGTAGACATGTCTTAAGGGATTTATGACACGACGTAAAAGAAAAGGAAAACTGTATATTTGGGAATATAACTGGAACCTGTTTAAAATGTCCAGGCCCTTAGAGGTTCCCAAAAACTCTCTCAGAAAATGATCAAGTTCCCATTTCTCATGCTCTAAACAAGCATGTCCCTCTTTAGGCAGAGCTATCAGGCTGAAATCAAGGAGGTTCCTACTCAAACGTGTAAGTGATGCTTCTTTTCTGTTTTCATGCAGTCAGTCCTGCACCAACATTATCAGCTAAGTGGGTAGCTGTGAGATGGCCTGGAAAAGTCACCAGCAGTGACAGCATCGTTTCTATAGAAAACAGCCCATTTATAGGGACACAGCCTGTGTTTAGGTAGCAGTCTACCTGATTAACCTACACAAACGAGACTGCACTATAGATACGTAAGAGTGAAGGAGGGTTGTAGGGATGTGTGATGGCGAGATGTGTCTACGAACACTTCCCCAGTGTGGGAATACTGGTCAGAACTGTAAAGAAGAGAAAGCGTGGATGGTTCAGGGAAGGGAGAACAGGAGCCAAGTGGTAAGGAGTCTTAAAACATATGATTTCATGTTTAAATTTTATTTCCTGCAGAAACCTCAGGCTTGCAAGCCAGTACATAAAATTATTCGAATGAAGCTCTACAAAGCAGCCCCTTGATGCTGTGGTAGACCCAAGAGGCAGGGAGGTTGATGATTTAGGCACTTAGTGAAAGTGGAGAGAGTGCTGGAACCAAGCCACACAGATGGGGAAAAATTAAGTTGTCCCTGGCATCAAACTAGTCCAGAAGTTGGTAGGGGGAAAAAAGAGGAAGATGAAGAAGATAAAACAGCAACTCCAAAGCTTTAAGACAACAGGACCTTGAAGCTAAGTGTTGTTGAAAAGAGTGAGAATTTTGAGGCAAGTGAGGACAAAGTGATAGAACATGCATTTAATAGTAGATGTTAAAGGAAATCACAGCAAAGTTTTCTCTGGAATCAGAGGGAAGGAATTCAGACTGGAGTAATAGGGAGCTTTAAATTGGGTACAAACACCCCGAAGTTGAATATTTCAAAAAATATATTTATCTGAGAATTATAGAACTCAAGAGGGCCACAGAATAAAATCTTAGCCGTAAAATGGCAAGAATCTCTCAGCTAACAGAACTTTTTCTATACTGGAGCTACTTACATTTGCATTTACTTTGGGATTTAACACCCCACCTGCTTTCAAAGATGCCATCTACTCTGATCCTCTCAGGAGGGCTAAGTTTTTAGGTCTCTTTCAGGAATCAGAATCCTGCTCAGGAAGAAGCAGCAATCTGCCCACGGACAGAGAAGCCAGCAATGGAGCAAAAATTAGAACCAAAATTCCCAACCCCCGCTGTCATACAGGCAGAAATCCCGTACCTTGATCTTGGAAGAAAAGTACAGCGCACCTTGCCAAAGCCTGAAACATACATAAACATAACAGCTGCAAGATGCTTTCCCCCCAGCAACTTCCAACACCATTTCAAAAGTACTTTAGCTTTACTTCTGATGCAGGCAACTGATGGATTCCAACACTTCCATTTTAAATTTTTTCTGCTTTTAAATCTTGATATCAAGCACTAACGGGGCTATAACCCAATACTCACATGCACCAGAGGACTTTAACAAGACAGCTTTCATAACTAAGCTAACAATCCCTCCATACCAGCATCACCATCATCGATTCTACTGACTCACTGCTTAATGTCCTAAATGAAGATTTCCCTCTACTGAGTTTTCTTATGCTTCAGTAATAGCTGTATTATAACAAGTACTATTTACAGATTTCCTGTGCTGAAAGGCACTTTACAAGTATTATCTCACTTAATCTTCATAACAAACCTTTGAGGTTGGTGCTTCTGATAACCTCACTTAACACAAGAGGAAACCAAGACTCAGAAAGGATAAGAAACCTGCCCTAAATCACACAGCTGGTAAGCGGCAAAGCTTAGATTCAAACCCACTAAGTCTAACTCCAGAGCCTTCCCTCGGCCACCTCGCTATTCTTACAGAGTGTACTGGATTCATTTTTTCCAAAATCTATAATGAAATCAATCCATTAGGTAAGCTAGAAGGTAATATAAGTGGTCTAAATGTAATAGAATTTTTAAACGTTATGCATAACATTAGACACTCTCTATGATGAAAAAAATTTAAATCAGTGAAATGCAATCAAAATACACATGAAACATCTAACTCACGTATATTCCTTAAAAGATTTACTGAAAAAAAGGCAAACTAAACCAAACCGATTTACCTTGGAAATAAGAGGGGAAAGTTAGCAGTTACGCAGAGATAAGAGTAAAATTGAAATAGCTCTAAATTTAGGAACAAATGAGCACTCTGGAAACCACAAGTAATAAAAGTG
Source organism: Hylobates moloch (assembly GCF_009828535.3). Lineage (NCBI taxonomy): Eukaryota > Metazoa > Chordata > Mammalia > Primates > Hylobatidae > Hylobates > Hylobates moloch. The sequence continues at coordinate 3,736,095 of NW_026652293.1, forward strand.
AAAGAAGCACACGCCCACTGAAATGACAGTAGCTTTAAAGAAAATGAAATAGTAGTGCCATATTCCAGCATATTCAAAAAAGCGGTATGAGACTTTTTCCTTTTCCAGGGTCCAATTTTCATGAAACTGAACCCCATTTTGTAGACTCTAAATTACATGATTTTCTCCAAGAAAACCACCAAGTCCAGATTCCCATATCACAATTCTCTCCAAACCCCACTTGAGTCTTCTTTTTTTTTTTTCTGAGACAGAGTCTTGCTCTATCCCCCAGGCCAAAGTGTGCTGCCCCACTAATTTTTGTGTTTTTAGTAGAGACTGGGTTTTGCCATGTTGCCCAGGCTGGTCTTGAACTCCTGGCCTCGAGTGATCCTCCCGCCTCAGCCTCCCAAACTGCTGGAATTACTGGCATGAGCCACTGTGCACGGTCCCCATTTAAGAGTCTTACAAAGACTTATTTTTCAACCCACATAATACTAAGAGGAAACACTTCTCCAAACCCAGAAAGGTTTCGCCAACACAGAAGAATGACTAGATAGACCGGAAGAGGTGCACTGGAGTGGGGAGAAAAGTCTAATTACAGAATACTTTAAAATATATACCCACTACTTCCACATCCACACCAACATATTATGTCTCAGTTATGTATTGCTGTATAAGAAACCATCACAACATGTGGTGCCTTAGAACAATGAACATTTATTCTTTTTAAGGATTTTGTGGGATGGCAGTCTGGACAGTTCTGTTCATGTCCCTCCTGGGGTCACTTATGTGACTTTTGTCATCCCACAACTCCATTGGGGCTGGAGGGGGCCACGATGACCTCATGCACATGTCTGGCATTTGGCGCCAGCTCACGCAAGTCACCTCCCTTCTCCTCCAGGCCAGGGCTCCTCCTCTGGCAGGCTAGACTTGGCTTTTTCACAGCAGCGGGGCTTCGGGGTTCCAAAAGAACAGAAGCAAGAGGTGCAACATCCCTTAAGGACCAGGCTCCAGAGTTCACAGAACACTTTATTGGTCAAAGCAAGTCCAAAGACCAGCCCGGATTCAAGGAGGAGGAGAAAACAGACCATACTTCTTTATGGGAGGAGCAGCCAGGGTACCTTAGAAAGGGGTGGGGACACATCTAGCATACCAGGTATATTATAAATAGTTACTAATCAATAAAATCTGGAAAATTAGTTGAAAAGCTACCTTTCACAATGGATCTTTATTACATAAAATGTCACAAAGGTTGTTCCCTACCTTCTTACATATGTAATGGAAAAAATTTATGTTCCCAAATCAGAATTTCAAAATCAGTGTTGCCATTTGGTCTCATCTCCAGCCAGTTTGGGAATTCCTTTTATAACAGCCTACTTGACCATTTCCAGTAACATTACAAGGCACAGAAACTCTGTTCCTAAGCAGTTCTTGCTTTTGTTGTTGTTTTTGTTTTGAGACAGGGTCCCACTCTGTCACCCAGGCTGGAATGCAGTGGCATGATCATAGCTCACTGCAGCTCCAAACAGCTCTAACTCCTGGGCTCAAGTGATCCTCCTGCCTCAGCCTCCCAGGTGCACACCACTATGCCTGGCTAGCAGTTCTGATTGTTGTGTTTCCCTTGAAATCTACCCCTGTATTTCTAAAAAATACAGATTTCTAAAAAATACAGGGGTGGATTTCTTCTGCCACCAGTCCTTTCTGCCTTCTGGAACTAAAGGCATGGAGACAGCATAGTGTGATATGGTTTCAGGGGCGGCTCTGGAGTCAGAATGCCAAAGATTGAATTCCAGCTTTGCTGCTTCATGGTTGTGTGACCTAGGACAAGGTGCATAACCTCTCTGAGCCTCAGTTTCCTTATCTGTAAAACACAGTAATAGCGAACCTCAGAAGACTGATATGAGGATTAAGTGAATTTATAAAATGATAAAACAGGGCCTTAGGCATAGTAAACTCTGAAATGCTTATCTTTGTTGTTCTTAATGCTATTACTATTATTGAGTATGCTTAAAAAGGCTTTTTTATTCTTTCCAATAATACTGCTTCAAATGTTTAAAGATAATTAATGCCATCTACTCCATCCAAACCCTCTTCCAGACCAACATCTGTGATTCCTTCAACCATTACTTCAATGACTTGGTTCCAGGTTCTTTTTGAAACAAGGTCTCACTCTCTGTTGTTCAGGCTGGAATGCAGTGGCACAATCTTGGCTCACTGCAGCCTCAACTTCCCGGGCTCAAGCAACCCTTCCATCTCAGCCTCCCGAGTAGCTGGGACTGTAGACAAGCGCCACCACACCCTTTTCTTTTTTTAAGAAATGGGGGTGGTCTATGTTGCCCAGGCTGGTCTCGAACTCTTGGGCTCAAGTGATTTTCCCACTTACGCCTCCCAAAGTGCTGGGATTACAAGCGTGAGCCACCAGGCCTGTCCCCAGATCCTCTGCCTTTCTGTCAGTTGTCTCTGTATAGTACATTTACCTAAAACTGAACCCAAAGCTCCAGTTGTGTCAGTGAGAGGAGGACAAGACCATCACTTTTCTTTCAGAAACTGCACTCAAATAATGAAATCTTAGACCCATGTCTTCATTCAACAAATACAAATGAACTTCTACTGACAACCAGGAACTGTGCTCTTTGTGAAGACAAAATATAAGGATCCCCTCTGTGGGGTCCACCAAAGATGGGTCCCCTAGAAGTGTCCATGTCCTGATCCCTGGAACCGTGAATATGTTGCCTTACACAGCAAAAGGGATTTTGCCAATGTGATTAAGGATTTTTTGATTGAGAGATTAGCCTGGATTATCTGGGTGGGCCCAAAGTAATCACAAAGTTCCTTACAGGAGGGAGGCGGAAGGGTCAGAGACAGAGAGGAAATGTGAGGTGATGATGGAGGCGGAGGTTAGCGTGGTATGCTTGGAAGATGGAGGAAGGGCTCCCAGATGAAGGAATCTAAGAGGCATCTAGAGGCTGGAAAAGGCAAGACAACAAAAAGATTCTTCCCTAGAACCTCCAGAACAAATGAACCCTGCTGACCCATTTTGGACTTCTGACATAAGGTAACAAATGTGTGTTGTTTTAAGCCACTGAATTTGTGTTAATTTAGTACAGGTCCAATAGGAAACTCATATGCCATCCCTGCCCTCAGTTAGTTCATGGCCTTATGGGAGGAAAGTGTCTAACTGAAAGGATTTATAGAAAACAGATTGTTTTTTAATCCAGTGGTCATAAACTTTTAAAATAATTGGAAGAAAAGTTTTTTAATCCAGTGGTCATAAACTTTCAAAACTTAAATTGGAAGAAAATTCAATCTGAAAACAAAAATTTCTACTTAATACTCCCTTAGCTTTTTAAATTTCCCCCCACACTGATATCAATCTTATAATCAAACATAACTCTAAGTCTTTTTATATGAAATTCCCTTAAGCCAGATCTCTGCCATTAAAGATTGGCAAAAGGGAGTCAATTATATAAGTCCCTAATTCAAAAAAAAAAGCTACTGATGTGATATTGCATTCTTTCCCCTGAAAATTCTCAACCTATTTTAAGCTTTTTTAATCAGCAAGGCTCATGCCCACCACATCTTACACTCCCCAGCCTAGGAGCATCAGAACAAACCTAACTTTTTATAAGATTTTAAGTAAACTTTATCAAAATAAATGAAGAAAAAACCTTACGGCTTCCTTTTTCTTATTATTTTTTTCTTAAACAGGGTCTCACTCTGTCACCCAGACTGCAGTGCATGGCATGATCATAGCTCATTGCAGCCTCAAATTCCTGGGCTCAAGAGATCCTCCTGCCTTAGCTTCAGGAGTAGCTGGGATTGCAGGCTCGCATCACCACACCCTGCTAATTTTTTAGTCTTGTTTTGTTTAAGAGACAGGATCTTGCTATGTTGGCCAGGCTGATCTCAAACTCCTGGCCTCAAGGGATCCTCCCTCCTCAGCCTCCCAAAGTGCTGGGATTACAGGAATGAGCCATCATGCCCAGCCCTTAGGGCTTTCAAGAAGTGGAAAGCCTTATGTAATTACCAAGTAATTGTCACTGAGATAAAAACTGCATGCCAGGCCAGAGGCAGTGGCTCACATCTGTAATTCTAGCACTTTGAGAGGAGGAGATGGGCAGACTGCTTGAGCCTAGGGGTTCAAGACCAGCCTGGGCAACATGGTAAGACCCCATCTCTAAAAAAAAAAAAAAAAAAATTAGCCAGGCATGGTGGTGCATGCCTGTAGTCCCAGCTACTCAGGTGGGCTGCGGTGACAGGCTCACTTGAGCCCGGGTCAGGGAGGTTGCAGTGAGCTGAGATCACACCGCTGCACTCCAGCCTGGGTGACAGAGCAAGATCCTGTCTCCAAAAAACAAAAGAGCCTCAGAAGCCCCTTCTGCCCTTTCCTAGTCACTAACTCCATCAAAGATGACCACTAGCCTAACCTCTACTATCATGGTTTACTTAGTTGTCTGGTTTTGAACTTCACATCAATGGAATCACATTGCGTTGACTCTTTTACATCTATCTTGGTTTTGCTCAGCTTTGTGTCACAAGATTCATCCATGTTGTTATGTGAGGCAATAATTTGTTCATTCTTATTACTGTACCAATCAGCGCTTTTTGTGGCCTATTCAAAAAACCTTGTCCCTAGGTGATAAAGATATTTTACTTTGCTTTCTTCCAGGTGCTTTGTTTTAGCATTCACATTTAGGTGTATGTTGTTATCTTGATTAATTTTTGTATATGAGATGAGGTACATGATCTAGATTCGTTCTGTCCATGTGGATAGTCAATCGACCCAGCATCATTTACTGAGAAGACCATCTTCTCTCCACTGCCCCGCAGTGTTGCCTCTGTCATAAATCAAAAGACCACAGATGTATAAGCCTGTTTATGGATTCTCTACTCAGTTCCATAATCTGTGTAGCTTTATGCAATACCACACTGACATGACTACATATTGATCTAGTAGCTTAGGTCCTCCAATTTTGCTCTTAAGACTGTCTAGAATTTCCAAATAAATTTTACAATCAGCTTATCACCTATTTTTGAAGAAAACAATTTGCCAGGATTTTGATTGGGATTGGCCCGAATCTATAGATTTGCAGAGCAATACCGTACCCTGTTATTTCAAATTTAATTTCTCTCAATGCTCCAGCTTGCAAAGAGTTTTTTTTTTTTTTTTTTTTTTTATCATGAATGGGTGCTGAATTGTATCAAATGCTTTTTCTCCTTTACTTCATGTATGGAGTTAAATTGCATTTGTTGACTTTTGTAGTGTTAGCCAAAGTTTACATTTCTGAAATAAATCCAACTTGGTCATGATTTATTATCCTTTTTATAGATTGCTAGATTTGACTTACCATATTTAAGACTTATGTGTCTGTCTTTATGAGCATTTGGCCTATAATTTTCTTGTAATATCCTTATCAATTTTTAGTAACAAGATTGTGCTGGCCTCATAAATGCAACTGGAACGTGGTTCCCCTTTAATTTTCTTAAATGTTTGGAAGTTTCACTAGTAAAGCCATCTGGGCCTGAAAATTTTGCTATGGAAAGGTTTTTAACTACAAATTCAATGTCTTTGGTAGGTATAGGACTACTCATTTTTTCTAGTTTTTGTCTCTTTGGTAATACATTTTATTGGAAAAACTTGTCAATTTCATCTAAATTTTCAAATGTATTACCATGAAATTGTTCATAACATCTTAAGAGCTTCTGTCTGTGGGATATGTGATAGTAGTTCATTTTTCTTCCCTGACACTAATAACATCATCTACCACTAAGGTTCATTTCTATTCGCCAAAAAAAAAAAAAAAGGTAGGGTGTATACACTACATGACATACATCCACTATTTCAGGAATATTCTCCAACCATATTACCTACAGAAGGAGCAGGGCAGGTAGATTATATAAGTAATCCAGCAATCCCCTCTCAAAAGCTTTCATCAAACAGAAACAACTGTGAACCTGGGCTAAGGGGAACACTAACTGAAGGAGAAGGAAACTGCTATCAGTAATCCACTAACAGGCCAGGTGTGGTGGCTGATGCCTGTAATCCCACCACTTTGGGAGGCTGACATGGGCAGATCACTTGAGCCCAGGAGTTTGAGACCAGCCTGGGCAACATGGCGAAATCCCTTCTCTACTAAAAATACAAAAATTAGCCAGGAATGGTGTTGCATGCCAGTAGTCCCAGCTGCTCAGCAGGCTGAGGCAGGAGCCTGGGAAGTTGAGGCTGCAGTGAGCTGTGATCCAGGCTGGGAAACAGAGCAAGACCCTTTCTCAAAAAAAAAAAAAAAAAAAAAGTGATACGCTAAGGTGGCCAGCAAGTACTTAGATGAAAAACCACCACTAAGTAGGGTTGTATGTAACCCAGGATCCCCAGCCCTCCACTCCCAAGGTGTCCATAGAGAGAATTCAGGGGGACATGAGCTCAAATATCTTTATTTTCATTAATTTCTGGCTGAAAATTAGCATTTCATTGGATTATAGATGTGGACAACGAATCACAGTAGAAAGAGCAGTTCCAGCCAGATGTAATGGCTCACACCTGTAATTCCACCACTTTGGGAAGCCGAGGTGGGCAGATCACTTCAGGCCAGGAGTTCAAGACCAGCCTAGCCAACATGGCGAAACCCTGTCTCTACTAAAACTACAAAATTAGCCAGGCACGGTGGTGAACATCTGTAATCCCAGCTACTGGGGTGGGTGAGGCATGAGAATTGCTTGAACTCGGGAGGTGAAGGTTGCAGTGAGCCGAGATCATGCCACTGCACTCCATCCTGTGTGACACAGTGAGACGCTGTCTCGAAAAAAAAAAAAAAAAATCATAGTAGCAAGAGCAGCTCTGATGACTGTCACCAGTAAAAGTCAGATACTTTCCTACTACTGTGTAGCTTTTGAAAATACTACAAAATACCATTTACATGGGCACCACTACTTTGAAATTACAGGAGTTACTTGCTACTGCACTGAATTTTGTTACTTACTGCATTAATAAAGTACATATACTCATACATTTGGAGCTTTTTTAGTTTTTTCATTTTATTTTTATTGTTTAAGAGACAGGGTCTCACTCTGTCATGCAGGCTAGAGTGCAGTGGCCTGATCATAGCTCACTGCAGCCTTGACCTCCTGGGCTCAAATGATCCTTCCTCCTCAGCCTCCCAAGTAGTTGGGACTACAAGTGATGCTAGCACTGGGGAGTGGCTGCAAACACAAATTAGCATTAACGGAGAGGTTTAACTATACAGAGACCATAATAAATCAATTGCTTGCAGACTCATATCAAAATCCTATCAGTGAGTGTCAAGTAACAAGCAGCTTAATGCTGCCTGGTGGCAGGCTTTATAGTGGCAAGTGAGTTGATGTACTTCCATTGTACAGCTGCATCTGTGGGCTTTAAGTCAGAATCCGACACTTATTTTAGTCCACTCATGGCCCACCCATTATTTACCACTTCCAGGTGTGCCTGTTTCCCCGCACTGCACATTTGTCTCAGTCACAGTTTTGGTAAGCCCACAAGCTAACCCTAGCCAAAATGAGTAAAAAAAAAACATCACTGGTAAGCTTCTTTGAAAAGGGGGAAAGACCCAATGATGAGACAGAAGACTCTAAGACTGCCAACAAAAAGAAAGCTGCATTTACATTCTCCAAGCCCACTTTGTATAATACGTGGCTACTGGCTATCCAATGAAGGCATGAAACCTTCAAAACTGCTTCTCTACATGGAGACCAAGCACCCTGCATTAAAAGACAAGCCTTTGGAGTTTTTCAAAAGAAAAAACATAAGCACAAATAACAGAAGCAATTATTGAAGGCTACCATTTCATCAAATGTGTCTGCAATGAGAGTATCATTCTTAGTGGCTAACCATATTACTAAAGCTAAGAAGCCCTTTACTATTGGTGAAGAGTTCATCCTGCCTTCTTCTAAGGACATTTGTTCTGAACTTTTAGGAGAGGCTGCAGTTCAAAAGGTGGCATGTGTTCTTCTCTAGCAGCATAACTAGGCGAATTGAAATAGCAGAGGACACTGCAGCACAATTGTTAGAGAGGATTAATGAGTCACCGCGGTATGCAATCCGGGTTGACTAGTCTACCAGTGTTGACAAGGCAACAATGCTTGTTTCTGTGTGATACAGTTTTCAGGAGGATATACATGAGGATGTTAGGTGCACGAGGATATGTCACTTGCACTTTTGTTGCTAACCAACACACAGCTGCACAACTATTCAAGTCTTTGAATGATTACCTATCAGAAAAACCGAATTGGTCATTTTGGGTAGTATGTGCTTGGGCAAAGTGACTGCTACAACTGGTTTCACTATTCGGGTCAAAGAGATCACTTCTGAATGTGAGTCTATGCACTGTGACATCCATAGAGAAGTGCTGGCTAGCCAAAAACTGTCACCTGAACTTAACGTTTTGCAGGATGTGATGAAAATTATCAACCACATTAAAGTACATGCCCTTAACTCACATCTGTTCATGCAGCTCTGTGAGACGGACATAGAGCACACACATCTTTTATACACAGAAGTGGTATGGCTTTCTAAAGATAGATCACTGGCCGGAGTTTGAGTTATAAGGGCCACTCCAGAGATTTCTTCTAGAAAAATAGTCACCACTGGCAGCACATTTCACAGAAGGGGTTGCAAAACTTGCTTAGTTGCTTACCTCCTCAACAAACTCCATCTGTCCCTTCAGGGGAGAACTGTGTTCAAGTCAGCAGATAAGTGGCTGCACTCAAAACCAAACTGGAATTATTGCGGCAACAAGTGAACACTGGGATTTCTGACACGTTTCAAACATTAGCAGAGATTTTGAAAGAGACTAAGCCAGGGCCTTCTCTCTCCCAGCTGGTGCATGATCACCTGTCAGCTTTCAAAAGAGTTTGAGCATTACTTGCCAACTACAAAAGACCCCCGAACTGGGAAGGATCCTAGGCCCATTTGTGAAGAAGCCACGTGAATTGACTTTGTCTATGCTAGAAGGGGACCAACTGCTTGAGATGGCAAATGACGGGGCCCTAGAAGTATGTTTGAGACAACTTCAAATATCCATCCATTCCGGATTAAAGTCAAGGCAAAATATCCTGAAATTGCCACAAAAGCACCAAAAAGCCTGCTTCCGTTTCAAACATCCTATCTTTGTGAAGCAGGGTCTTCTGCAGTGACAGCAACCAAAATGAGACTATGAAGTAGAGTGGACATAAGCAAACACACTTTGGGTGTCAATGTCTACCAACACCCCTAGATGGGACTGCCTAGTTACAGGAAAACAAGCTCGGGGGTCCCACTGATTCCACTCTACGGTGAGTTGTATTCATTATATATTACAATGTAATCATCATAGAAATAAAGTCCACAATAAATGTAACGCAGGTGGGGCATGGTGATTCACACCTGTAATCCCAGCACTTTGGGAGGCCAAGGAGAGGATGGCTTGAGCTCAGGAGTTCGAGCTCAGGAATTTGAGACCAGCCTGGTTGACATGGTGAAATCTTGTCTCTACTAAAAATACAAAAGTTAGCCAGATGTGGTGTCGCACTCCTGTAAGCTACTCTGGAGGCTGAGGCACGAGAATTGCTTGATTCCGGGAGGTGGAGGTTGCAGTGAGCCGGTATCGTGCCACTGCACTCCAGCCTGGGTGACCCAGCGAGACTCTGTCTCAAAACAAATAAATAAAATAAATGTAACGTGCTTGAATTATCCCAAAACCATCCCCCCTCCCCCAGTCCATGAAAAAATTATTTTCCGTGAAACCGGTCCTTGGTGCCAAAAAGGCTGGGGACCACTGCTTTAGGGAACACTTCCCCCCGGGCCAGGTCCTGAGCTGGAAGCAGCGGGTGCAGGTAAGGCCCATGCTCGCAAGGTCTTGATGCTACCTACAGAGCTCCCACCAACATCTGGCCACCCACAAAAATGGCTGCTCCCTCCAGAGAATTGACTTTCACCCTAAGTTCATCCATCTAACCTACTTCCAAGGAGGGGGCAAAGCAAACAGTAGATAAAGCACAGGCGTTGATCCAAAAGAGGAGTCCAAAACCCGGCCCTGACATGTACTAGTTTGTGGCTTTGGCTCCCCTCCAAGGCTTTCTCTATCCCACTGTGAAGAGAGATAACAACACTTACCTTTCCCAGTTACTGTCAGGTTTAGAAACAATGTATCTAAAGCACCTAACAAGCACATAGTCTCCTTAAATTAACATTAATTGAATCTCTCAGGTCAGAGCTGTCCTTATCAAACACTTAATCACAATTAGGGACTGACTGGCAACGAGAAAGGAGGGAGAAAAATCACAGGGAAAATGGAACATGAGGAATGGAAGGGGGAAAAAAACCATTCCTCAAAGTCTCCTTCAATGAACTACCGCCTCTTCAATGAAGCCTTCCCTCTCCTCTCCTTGCGTTCCCATAGCACTTAATCACATTGAAATAGGTCCTTAGCTTTGAGAATGAATGAGATGCCAGGCGCGGTGGCTCACGCCTGTAATCCCAGCACTTTGGGAGGCCGAGGCGGACAGATCACCTGAGGTCAGGAATTCGAGACCAGCCTGGCCAACATGGTGAGACCCCTGTCTCTACTAAAAATACAAAACCAGCTGGGCGTGGTGGCGCATGCCTGTAATCCCAGCTATTCAGGAGGCAAGGCTGGAGAATCACTTGAAACCGGGATGCTGAGGTTGCAGTGAGCTGAGATTGTGCCATTGCACTCCAGCCTGGGCGACCAGAGCGAAACTCCGCCTCAAAAACACAAACAACAACAACAACAGAGAGAAGCAATGTCTCACTCCCACATAATGCAAACCTCTGAGGATGCCAAATGCTCTAGCCCTACAACCCTGATCCAAGAGCAATGTACACAGGTAGCAGCACATTTCTTAACATCAATGCTACCCGTAAAGTACCTCTGGTGAGGATTAGGGGGAGGGTTTTTCCGCATAAAGACCTGCCACCTGAAGGTTAGACTCAGAACAGAGGAAGGAAACTGAGTCCTGAAGATAGAACGCAAAGGAAGTCTCTAACTTTAGAGTCCCTGGAGTCACAGCAGGCAGGCAGGCGCACCGCCGATACTGCCAAGAGGACCAGAGTTCGCAACTCCCTGCAGCAGTGCCGGAAGCTGGGGACGAAGCCAAGGAGAGAGGACGCGGGCAGGGCCGTGCGCGGACTTGTCCCGGCGCCTAATCCCCGCCTTTGCCCGGGCGCACTGCACGCGCGGCCCCCGCCGCTTTTGTCTCCTTCGCCCGACCGGGAACTTCCTCTGTCCCGCCCTCGGGCGCGCACACGGGAACTGGGGTAGGAAACGGAAAGCGTTTTGTGCATTTTTTTTTTTTTAACAGAGTAAACTGACGCAGAAAATTCAGCATCTAACCTCCCCAGGACCCCCTACGGTCACCAGTTACCAACCTCCGGGCTGTCCCGGGCGGCGGCGACGGCAACGTTCACGCGCGCCGCGAGTTCCCAACACCCCTCTTTCGGCACTTCCGAGTCCCAGCGACATCGGCGGCGGCTGCGGGCTTCCCCGGGACGCCACCCTCTTTCCCCCGGAGCTGCCCTTTGGAGGAGCAGCCCAGCGCGCGTCCTCCGAGCACGCTCCTGCCACCGTGCCCGCGCGCCCTCCGCGCCCGGACTCGGGAACCCGCGGCGCTCCCGGGGCGGTGGCGAGCAGGCCGTGCTGCTGCAGGGGGACGGGCCAGAGCGCGGCCTGCCTTTCTGAACTGCATTTGCCCCGCCAGCGGCCCGGGGCCACTAGCCCCGCTCACCCCGCGGCTGTTGGTTCCCACTGACCCTGGCGTGCATATCTCTCCCCCACCCGTGTGTTCATTGCAGGTCTGGGGCTGCCTGCAAGTTAATTGCAGAGTGGAAGTCACCTGAAACTCGAGGTGGGCCGTCATTCCAACACCAGTGGTCCCCACCTACGTTTTGTAGGAGAAAGGAGGTAGTTCGGTGCGGTGGAAAGAGGGCGGGCTTTGCAGCCCTGGCAGCTTCGAGGGCTTACTATGTGAACTTAGCTCCTGTGAGGCCCCTGTACACCTTTGTAAAACAGAAGTAAACTTCCCTGCTTTTCTTTGTAAATTAAAGTGAAGATCAAATAGAATAAACTTTATGAAATGTAAAGCAACTTACAGAGATCACTACTGCAAAATGGGTACGAAGATTTTGATTGCGTTGTCAAAAGAGTGGAAGATCTGGAGATGCGCCAACCGAGTATAATTGGGACGATGTTGCTGCTCGGAGGCCTCCAAGCCTGAGCCAAGAGACAGGCTTGCCAGAGTTCTCCAGACTTATCTCAGCAGAATCACCTGGCTCTCGTTAAAACCTCGGGCTTCTGGATCCCTCCCCAAACCAAATGAATCAGACTGTCCATGGCAGGGGCGCCTCAGGTGGTTCTATGATAAGGTGAAGGTGGATAACTCTGCCCTAGGCAGCAGGGAAACGCGGAAGCCTGTGCTCTCAGAAATTTCATCTAGCAGTCATTGTAATGGTCGAGAGGATTATTTTAACGATTGTAGAATTCTCCAGGAAACCAGAGTATGAACTCTCCAAGAGTCGGAGCTATCTTTTCTTTCTGCTTCCCCCCAACCCACTCACCCCAAAACCTACTACTGGATGGTGTTCAGTAAGCAGGTGTTAGTAAACTAGCCCCAAATAGGAGTGCCAGATTTAGCAAATAAAAAAATACAGCATACTCAATTAAAATTGAATTTCAGGCTGGGCGCAGTGGCCCACGCCTGTAATCTCAGCACTTTAGGAGCCATAGCAGGAGGATCACTTGAGGCCAGGAGTTTGAGACCAGCCTGGCCAACATGGTGAGACCCCGTCTCTACTAAAAATACAAAAAATTAGCCGGGTGTGGTGGCCTGCGCCTGTAATCCCAGCCACTTGGGAGGCTGAGGCAGAGAATAGCTTGAACCCGGGCGGCAGAGGTTGCAGTGAGCTCAGATCGCACCACTGTACTCCAACCTGGGTGACTGAGCCGAACTCTGTCTCAAAAAAATAAGTAAATAATTTCAGGTGAACAATATGTAACTTTATAGTATCACTATGACCCATGCAATATTTGGGATATACTTTTTTTTTTTTTTTAAGTACTTACAGGAAGCTTGTAATCCCAGCACTTGGGGAGGTCAAGGTGAGCAGATAACTTGAATCCAGGAGTTCGAGACCAGCCTGGCCAACATGATGAAACTCCATCTCTACCAAAAAAAAAAAAAATTGTATATCTGAAATTCAAATTTACATCCTGGGTATCTGAAAATCAAACTTAACTGGGTATTTTATCTGGCAACTCTAGATCCAGGGGTTTGGCAGAGGGAGTGGCAGAATAAGAACTCAACTCAGGTAGTGTCAAACTCAGGGACAGGGATATGATAACAGCTCCTACATTATTTCTAAAAGACGCTGTTGTTAATATAGGTTTAGTGTAATTTACATTTAACCCCTATCTATATATGCACTTTAAATTCACCGGGGAACACAAAGGAGATAAAGGTAGATTTAAACACAGGCAATCAGAAACATCAAATAAAAATAGCCAAAATTTATGTGTGTGTATATATATATATATATATTAGAGGCAGTCTCACTCTGTCACCCAGGCTGAGCACAGTGGCATGATCTCAGCTCGCTGCAGATTCAAGCAATTCTCGTGCCTTAGCCACCTGAGTGGCTGGGATTACAGGCATGCACCAGCCACCACACCTGGCTATTTAGTAGAGACAGGGTTTTGCCTTGTTGGCCAGGCTGGTCTCGAACTCCTGGCCTCAAGTGATGCACCTGCCTCAGCCTCCCAAAGTGCTGGGATTACAGGCGTGAGCCACCCCGCTTGGCCATAATAGCCAAAATTTAAAGATAAGCAATAGACTGGGGTATTTGCAAGAAATTTGCAAAGTGTTAATTTTAAAATTATATATAGAGTTAATACAATCAATAAGAAAACATTAGAAATCAATTATAGATGAGCAAGACACATTTATAGATAACCCACTAGAAAAAGGAGGAGGGAAATAAAATTAGAAAACAAAAATATATTGCAAAAAGCTCAATGAAATGCATAGTAAAACAAGAACATGGCCAGGCACAGTGGCTCATGCCTGTAATCCCAGCACTTTGGGAGGCCAAGGCGGGTGGATCACAAGGTCAGGAGATCGAGACTATCCTGGCTAACGTGGTGAAACCCCGTCTCTACTAAAAATACAAAAACAAAATTATCTGGGCGTTGTGGCGGGCATCTGTAGTCCCAGCTACTCGGGAGGCTGAGGCAGGAGAATGGCATGAACCCGGGAGGCAGAGGTTGCAGTGATCCGAGATCGTGCCACTGCACTCCAGCCTCAAAAAACTCCATCTCAAAAAAAAAAAAAAAAAAAAGAAACAAGAACACACAATTTTCACACAGTAAGTTGGCAAAAAATTAATAAATAACATTACAGCCTGGCATGAGTGCTATGTGATAGCACTCACACACAATGTTTAGTTGGGTAAGCAATTTGGCAATATGAAAACCCATAAAATTTATCAAAATCTAAGGGAGGTAGGGCAAGATGGCCAAATAGAAACCTCCACCAATTGTCCTCCCTTCAAGAACAACAAAATCAACAACTATCAACGAAAAACACCTTAATAAGAACCAAAGATCAAGTGGGCCATTGCAGTACCAGGTTTTAACTTCATATCACTGAAAGAGGCACTGAAAAGCGTAGAGAAGACAGTCTTGTATTGCAGACGCTACCCCTCCCTCATCCTCCAGCAGCAGCTGGGGAAAGATTCTTTCAGATCTTATGCAATACCACTAAGGTGGTACCTCTGAGTCTGTAAGAGCCATAGCATTCCTGGGCTTGGGGTGCTCCCTAATGCAGATATGATGGCAGTGACCCAAAACTAAGATCACAACACCTAAGTCCCTTTGAATGCCTGGAAAGCCTTCCCAAGAAGGATGAGTACAAACAAACCCACACTGTGAAGACTACAATCAATACCTAACTCTTCAATGCCCAGACACTGACACACATTCACAAACATCAAGACCATCCAGGAAAACATGACATCACCAAACAAACTAAATAAGGCATCAATCCCAGAGTGACCTTTCAGACAGAGAATTCAAAATAGCTCTTTTGAAGAAACTCAATGAAATTCAAGAAAACATGAGAAGGAATTCAGAATCCTATCAGGTAAATTTAATGAAGCAATTGAAATAATTGAAAAGAATTAAGCCCGAAATTCTGGAGCTGAAAAATGCAATTGATATGCTGAAGAATGCATCTGAGTCCTTTAACAGCAGAATTGATCAAGTAGAAGAAAGAATTAGTGAGCTTGAAGGCAGGCTATTTGAAAATACACAGTGGGAGGAGACAAAAGAAAAAATAATTTTAAAAAATGAAGTACACCTACAAGATCTAGAAAATAGCCTCAAAAGGCAAATCTGAGAGTTATTGGCCTTAAAGAGGAGGTTGAGAAAGAGATAGGGGTAGAAATTTTATTCAAAGGGATAATAACAGAGAACTTCCCAAACCTAGAGAAATATATCAATATCTAAGTAGAAGAAGGTTATAAAACACCAAGCAGATTTAACCTAAATAGGACTACCTCAAGACATTAAATAATCAAACTCCCAAGGGTCAAGGATAAAGAAAGGATCCCAGCCAGGCACAGTGGCTCACACCTGTAATCCCAACAGTTTGGGAGGCTGAGGCAGGTGGATCACCTGAGGTCAGGAGTTTGAGACTAGCCGGACCAACATGGTGAAACCCTGTCTCTACCAAAAATACAAAATTAGCCAGGTGTGGTAGTGGGTGCCTGTAATCCCAGCTACTCGGGAGGCTGAGGCGGGAGAATCACTTAAACCTGGTTGGCAGAGGTTGCAGTGAGCTGAGATTGCATCACTCCAGCCTGGGCAACAGAATGAGACTATGTCTCAAAAAAAAAAAAAAAAAAAAAAAGCCGTACAATGGAGCACCAATACGTCTGGCAGCAGACTTTTCAGGGGAAACCTTACAGGCCAAGAGACAGTGGCATGACATGTTTAAAGTGCTGAAGGAAAAAAAATTTATCTTAGAATAGTCTATTCAGCAAACCATATCCTTCAAACATAAAAGAGAAATAAAGATATTTCCAGACAAACAGAAGCTGAAGGATTTCATCAACACCAGCCGTGTACAAGAAATGCCAAAGGGAGTTCTTCAATCTGAAAGAAAAGGACATTAATGAGCAATAAGAAATCATCTGAAGGTGCAGAACTCACTGGTAATAGCGCATACACAGAAAAACACAGCGTATTTTAACACAGTAATTGTGGTGTGTAAACTACTCATATCTTGAGTAAAAAAACTAAAAGAGGAAGCAATTAAAAATAATAGCTACCACAACTTTTCAAGACATAAACAATACAATAAGATATAAATAGAAACAACAAAAAAGTTAAAAAGTGGGGTAAGCAAGTTAAAATGTAGTTTTCATTAGTTTTCTCTTTGTTTGCTTGTTTGTTTACGCACTCAGTGTTAAGTTGTCATCAGTTTAAAATAATGGGTTATAAGATGTAATTTTCAAGCCTCATGGTAGCCTCGAATCAAAAACATACAACAGATACACAAAAAATAAAAAGCAAGAAATTAAAACATAACCACCAGAGAAAATCACCTTCACTAAAAGGAAGACAGGAAGGAAGGAAGGAAAGAAGGAAGAGAAGACCACAAAAAAACCAGAAACAAATAACAAAATGGCAGGAGTAAGTCCTTACTTATCAATTACAACTTTGAATGTAAATGAACTAAATTCTCCAATCAAAAGACATAAGAGTGGCTGAATGGCTTTAAAAAACCAGAGGATACACTTCTCAGCCTGTCAGATAGCCACCCTGCAGGATGTAACCCTTTATAAGAAATAAAGTCTCCTTTCTAAATGTGTAAAAAATGTGTGATTTTTTTAAGCCAACACATGTCAGAATTTCCTTCCGTTTTAAAACTGATAATATTCCATTGTATGTATGTCACACATTTTTTCCATTTATCTATCTATGGACTCTTGAGTTGCTTTCTTCTTTTGGCTGTTGTGAATAATGCTGCCATGAACACGGATATACAAACATCTCTTTAAGACCCTGCATTCGATTCTTTTGAGTATATACCCAGAAGTGAAATTGCTGAATCATATGGTAATTCTGTTTTTAATTTTACGAAGAATTGCCATACTATTTTCCATAGAGGCTGTGCCATTTTACATTCCCATCAACAGTGCAATTTCTCCATATCCTCACCAACACTTGGTTTTTTTTATTTGTTTTTATACTAGCCATTCTAATCAGTATGAGGTAGTAGTTTTAATTTGCATTTCCCTAATGATTAGTGATGTTGATCATCTTTTCATATGCTTACTGGTCATTTACGTACCTTCTCTGGAGAACTGTCTAATCAAGTCCTATGCCCATTATTTAAACTGTATTTTTTGTTTTCTTGTTAAGTTGTAGGAGTTCTTTGTACATTCTGGATATTAATCCCTCATCAAATATATGATTTGCAAATACGTTCTCCCATCCTGTGGGTTGTCTTTTCATTCTGCTGATTGTGTCCCTTGATGCACAGACATTTTAGTTTTCGTGAAGTCTAATTTAACTATTTTTTCTTTTGTTGCTGGTTTTTTGTTTTTGTTTTTATTTTGTTTTTTGAAATAGGGCCTCACTCTGTCACCAAGGCTGTAATGCAATGGCACATTCATAGCTCACTGCAGCCTCCATCTCCAGGGCTCAAGCGTCCTCCTGCCTTAGCCTCCCAAGTACCTGGGACTGTCAGGATGTGCCACCATGCCCGGCTAATTGTTTTTATCTTTAGTAGAGAGGAGGCCTCACTATGTTGCCCAGGCTGGTCTCGAACTACTGAGCTCAAGTGATCCTCTCACCTTGGCCTCCCAAAGTGCTGAGATTACAGGCATGAGCCATCATGCCTGGCCAGTTGCTGGTATTTTTAATGTCATATCCAAGAAACCAATGTCATGAAGCTTTTTTCCTATATTTTCCTCTGAAAATTTTATAATTTTAATTCTTATGATAGGGGTTTCATCCATTTCAAGTTAATTTTTGTATTTGGTGTTAGGTAAGGGTCCAGCTTCAATCTTTTGCATATGGTGATCCAACTTTCCCAATACCACTTGTTAAAAAGCATAAACATCTTTTAAATGCCAGGAATTGGAGTAAAAGGAACGGATGGTAGGAAACTAAGTTCCTTTTGGAAATGAGAAATAAGATCAATGGAGTAAACCAACGTCAAAGTCTAAACACTAGGAGAAAAGTTGGGTTGAGGAGAGTGCAGATGGGAGGAGAGGGAGAAGAGGGAGATTCTCCCCCACCTTTAATGCTTCACACACAGGCAGAAGTGTCTGAACTTTGAGAATCTCTGCTTGTCTTGGAGCAGTAAGGCCTCTGGATCTTCCCAACTTGGAGCCAGAGCAGCCAGCCCTGAGGCGAGACATGACCGGACATGCCTTGGCTTGAAACGCTTCAGTTCTGACTACAAGCAAAGCCAAAGAGAGTCCTCCCTGGAGTTTAGAAGCAAACCAGAAATAGAATAAATAGAGCAAAATTATGATAATTGAGGTTTAAAGGAGGGAACCAACTTGTGCCTTGGTATTGTATTTCCTTAAAAGCAAAAATACCAAAATTAGTATGTAAATGTGAGTAATTAATGGTCAGTCCCTCTCTATACTATTATTTTAATCATAAGTCATTAATCAGGCACCTGCACTGGGTGTGTTTTCTCTCTGACTCTCTCAGTTAGTGGAATCTAAGTATTCCATTCGGGCCTCCCATCCAGACAGGCAGACCTGAGTACCTGGTAGCAACTCTCCAGACAGCAAAACTGGTGCTTAGGAGGGATTAACCAGGCCAATCCTCCTTTTAAGTTCAGCCATGACTCAGCCATAGAATTATACTCATTCAACAGAGGCATAAATGGTTGCTAAGACTTCCTTGATAAAGGCTTTAAGACAAAGGAGTGAATTTCTAATTATGAAGATTCACACTCAAGGAGCAATCACGAGCCATTTTGAAGGATTTAAGGATCTACCCAACCCTGACCACCTGGCATAGGCTTTTGTCTTCTCCACCTATAAGAATGTCCACCCTGGTTTATTGTGATTTTCAATAATCAACATTGAACTAGCATTTGTCTAGCACCAACTTTACACACAGCACAAAACTGAGTATTGGGGGAGATTTTAAAAAACGGGAAAAAAGATTTCTCCTGCAGGAAGTTGCAGTCTAGCTGGGGATTCACCAGATATACACAAAACAACAGGCAAATCACAAGTACAATTGAAATGATATAGTTCAAACTACTCATAAATGCCAAAGAACAGACTCATATCAGTACCCTAAACTATGCAGAGTGCAGTTCATTATCATCTCCTCCGAGAACCTTTCCTATCTAGGGTAAATTCAATCCCTGGCAAAATTAATCTCTGCCCAGTTACTCTCTCTTCTATCACATTATTCTTTTCTATTTTCATTTTTTTTTTTTTTTTTTTTTTTTGAGACTGAGTCTCACTCTGTCACCCAGGCTGGAGTGCAGTGGCACGATCTCGGCTCACTGCAAGCTCCGCCTCCCGGGTTCACGCCATTCTCCTGCCTCAGCCTCTCCGAGTAGCTGGGACCACAGGCACCCGCCACCAGGCCCGGCTAATTTTTTGTATTTTTAGTAGAGACGGGGTTTCACTGTGGTCTCGATCTCCTGACCTCGTGATCCGCCCGCCTCAGCCTCCCAAAGTGCTGGGATTACAAGCGTGAGCCACCGCACCTGGCCTCTTTTCTATTTTCCTATAGCGCTTGCCACTCTCTGAACTTCCCTCATTTGTTTATATATTTATTATTTATGTCAGCATTATTCAGACTATTTGGAAGACATAATAGCCTAGTAGGTTGTAAAATAAACTTAATGGGTCACAACTACTTTTAATTTTTTTTACTTATTTTTTAACAAAATGAAACAGAGTATAATAAACAATTAGAATAAAATAGAAAACATGAGAACACATCACTGGACTTTTATTAGGAATTGTGAACACTGTAAGAAATACTGCATCCAATTGTTATGAGCAAGATTAAGACAGCTAATAAAAGACTATGATGGGCCAAGCACAATGGCTCACACCTGTAATCCCAAAATTTACAGAGGCCGAGGCAGGTGGATCACTTGAGGCCAGGAGTTCGAGACCAACCTGGCCAACATGGTGAAACAAGAAATGAAATCACAAGACATTAAATGAATCATAATTGTAGGGTAAGATTAAAGAAGAATCTCCATTCCTAGGCAAAAAGAATGCATCTTTATTATCACCATCCACAATTACCTATTTGTATGAACAAAGATTTCCAACTTTTAAAACCAATTAAAACAAAGGAGAGAAAGAAACAGGCGCATGAATGTATGCACAGTGAGAATTATCCTTGTATGTTCTGGACTGGAATAAACTTAGAAGCAGACAAGTACTCCTAGTGCATTAAATACAATCTTGCCTGACTCTTATTTTTGTATTGCTTGTTTGGGAAATTTTTCTTATGCTACATTCAAGTTTTTTGTTTTTTGTTTTTTTGTTTTGAGATGAGGTCTCACTCTGTCGCCCAGGCTGGAGTGCAGTAGCAACATCATACCTCACTGCAGCCTTAACCTCCCAGGTTCAAGCACTCCTCCTACCTCAGCCACCTGAGTAGCTGGGACCACAGGCACATGCCACCAAGCCTGGCTAACTTTGTTTAATTTTTTTAGAGACAGGGTCTCATTATGTTGCCCAGGCTGGTGTCAAACTCCTTGGCTCAAGCAATCCGCCTGACTTAGCCTCCCACAGTCCTGGGATTACAGACGTGAGTCACCACACCCGGCTGCATTCAAGTATTAATAAGGCAATATTAACTTTATGTTTTTAGTTTTTATATTTAATAAGAACAAGTGTTCTACAAAACTTTGATTCTATTGTGTGGGGGCAGAAGGGAGAAGGAATATACTACATTGCTGTGCAAGACACATTTCTTACTAGGAAGTGTGACTTAAAAGAAAGCTGAAAACCTCCAGTCAGTGTCTGCCCTCCCCAGAAACCAGCCCCTATAGAGTGTAAATTTCAGAAGGGGAAGAATTTGATCTGTCTTGTTCATCACCAGATCTCCAGTAGCACCTAGAACTGTGCCTAGTGCATCTTCAATAAATATTAATATTTGCTGGATAAAGAAGGAACTCGCCAAATCAAAGGAGAAAATTCAAGTTTATAGTTATGTTTTGTTTGCATTCTTGAGACATCTTTCTCCCTTTTATAGATGTGGGTTTTAGAAAAGATAAAGGGAAGTTACCGTGGTCATTTCCTCTGAGGATCTGCAGGTTGCTAAGAAGAAGGAAGGACTCCTAATCCCTTCTGGTTGGAAGAAGATTCTGGATGATCTTGAGTTTTAGGCCGTAGAAAGCCCTAGATAGAGAATGGCTAAGAGCAGCGGGAGGGATGGGTGCAGGTCAAGCTGCAGGCCTGTGCAGCAAGACCATCACTTTTCCAACTTAGTAGAAAGCAGCCTTGCCTTTGAAAGGCTGCTGGACTCTTTCTGAGCTGAGAGAGATGGTCTAGTTTTCATCCCTAATTTTATAGAGGTACGGCTAGAACAAAGAAACTAACAGACATGAGAAATGGTCTCTGGATGTAAAGGGCAGAGAAAGAGTCAAATTTAGGTTAGCCTTAACTTCCTTTTTATAAAATGGGGATAATATTTGTACCATATCACAGGGATGGTATAAGGATTAACTGAAATAATAAACATGAAATGCTAAGCATCATGCCTGGCCCATAATACATATTCAATCGTAATTAGTTACTATTACTATTACCAATAGAATATGTAATGCTTGGTTTTTTATTTTATTTATTTTTATTTCTTTTTTTGAGACTAAGTCTTGCTCTGTCGCCCAGGCTGGAGTGCACTGGTGCAAGCTCAGCTCACTGCAACCTCCACCTCCCAGGTTCAAGTGATTCTCATGCCTCAGCCTCCCAAGTAGCCAGGATTACAGGTACCTCCCACCATGCCCGGCTAATTTTTGTATTTTTAGTAGAAATGGCGTTTCACCATGCTGGCCAGGCTGGTCTCCAGCTCCTGACTTCAAATGATCCACCTACCTTGGCCTCCCAAAGTGCTGGGATTACAGGTATATTTGGGAATATTAACTGAGGTTTTTTTCCCTTGTGCTTCTTTATAGCCATTACTCTTTTCTTTATCATTCTGTCATATTCCATACACATTGTTCTCAGACAGAAAGTAGATAAAGCTGAGAAGAAAAAATCTGTTGAATGTCTGAATGGATTTATTTTAAACCCATAGTAGAGACAACAGCTTGAGAGGCAGGACTTTCTTTGATTCTGAAAGCTGTGCATTTTGAGAAAGAACAAAACAAGTGTGTAGCTGCTTCCTAAGTTTTGGTATGGAGCCCAGAGCCCACTCTCTGAAACCAAGTAAACCCACTATCAAGGCAATATTTTTTAAACTGTGGGCTGAGACCTCTTGCATCATAAAATTGGTTTATCGGGATAAAACCAGCATTAAAAGAAACAAAATACAATGGACTAGGAAATCCCAGAGTTTGTTGCAAGGTAAAGGCAACGTTGTTTCGTGAAGTTGTTGTTTCATGTGTGATGTGTACATGTGCTCAGCCGTGATGTAAAACGCATTTTCTATTATGGTCATAGTCAAAGAAATTCGTACATCACCAGAGATTCTCCATAGCAGAGGACACATGTGTCTCTCCTCTCAGAATGTACCAGGGAGAATCATAGTTCCTGGGAGAATTTCCACATCCAGAATGGCATCGGAAGAACAGAGCAGCCATGATCTAGGGTGGCCGCACAGAAACCCCCTGCATCTTGGCGAGGCTGGGGAAAATTCTGAAAAGTTTCTACGGCCACCAAAAGGGACGCAGAAGAGGCCCTGGACAAGCCAAAATGATCCAAAGGAGCTGCAGTCTGGACCATAAGGATGTAGGCAAAGGGAGGTGACAGTGGAAACTTGGCCATCAGAAACTAGTGCTGGCTCAGGACAATGAGACCAAGTTGCAAGAGTCACCAATCAGTGGAAACTGTTGTAGACAGAATGTCATGATGGGCCAGATGCTGCTTTTCTCCCCACACCAACATGATGCATGAACGCTGCCCCACAGACACATGCCCCCTGCAGCTACAGAGACTGAAAAAATGTCGGGGAATAAGGGGAGGGAACTTCCGATTCGCTACTCAAAGATTATGTTTTAATTCTGTTTTAAAACAGAATGGGGCTGGGTGTGGTGGCTCACACCTTTAACCCCAGCATTTTGGGAGGCTGAGGTGAGTGGATTGCTTGAGTCCAGGACTTCAAGACCAGCCTGGGCAACATGCCGAAACACTGTCTCTACTAAAAATACAAAAAATTAGCCAGGTTTCGTGGTGTGCGCCTGTAGTCTCAGCTACTCGGGAGGCTTAGAAGGGATAATTGTTTGAGCCCAGGAGGCAGAGGTTGCAGTGAGCTGAGATCAAGCCGCCGTACTCTAGCATGGGTCACAGGGCAAGAGCCTGTCTCAAAAAAAAAAAAAAAAAAAAATCAGAATGGGTCTGATGATACATTTCAAAAACAAGTTAGATGAAAATAAAGATTTAAAATAAAAATAAAAACAGAATGGGTGCTGGGTGTGGTGGCTCACACCTGTAGTCCCAGCACTTGGGAGGCTGAGGTGGGAGGATTGCTTGAGCCGAGGAGTTTGAGAGCAGTCTGGGCAACAAGGCGAGACTCCTGTCTCTACAAAAAAAAATTTAAAAATTTTCCAAGTGTGGTGGCATACATCTGTAATCCCAACTACTTGGGAGGCTGAGGCAGGAGGATCCCTTGTGCCCAGGAGGCTACAGTGAGCTATGATCGTGCCACTGCACTCCCGCCTGGGTGACAGAGCAAGATTCCATCTCTGTAAAACAAAAGATAAAAAACAGATAGGGCTGGATTTATCTTGAATTAGGAAGACCACAGACATTGGAGGTTGAGTTACTGATTTGAGGTCAGTTCTAGGAAAATTAAGTTACATCCTCAAACACCAGGAGCTGTGACTGTATAAAATATCAAAACTGACATGCTATTATTAATGAAGCCTTTGGATTTGGCAACTAGAAAGTCATGAGCAACCTCCAAAAGGGCAATTTCCGTCATGGTTAGGACAGAAGCCAGATGGGAATGGGGTCAGAACAGAGTGGTCAGGATAAACTGCTCTTTGGAGACACCGGTGAGGAGTGTGGGTGTGGGTGAGTATGGATCGCGGGCTTGAGGGAAAATTCCGTTTATTTTAAATGGAGAAACCTAATAATTTATAGGCAGACGTTGTAGGCAGATGAGAAAGGCTTACACAGAACTGTCCATGGGTAAAGGAAGGAGCCAGTGGACATCGGATACATTACTACTCGGATGAAACCTGGTCAAATCCTCAAAGGCAAGGTGCTCGCGGGATGATAGCACTCACGGTGGTACTGCAGGGTGGTGTATGGAATGAGAAGAAAGGTGTGTGTCTCATCGTGCTGGTCTTTGACTTCCATCTCCTTCTTGGGCTCAGCACCCCGGGACCTGTGAAGGTTGAAGGCCCCGTGGAAAGGTTCCAGAGTCCTTAGGAGCTCCTAGGAGCCTCGTTCAATGTTATGGCTCTTCATTTAAACCCCACTGCCCAGCGGCTGTTGAGTTCTGCCTGCCCCTGTTCTCTGATCACTGCTTGGCTGACCCTTTTCTGTGTCCTCCGCAATCACAACAGTTTCTTGGTCCCAAGGGACAATTCTGTGAAGGAACTCGAATGGAGGGTTCAACACTGAGGCAAGGCATGTTTATGAAACAAGTCTCTCAAAGCCTGACGCTTCCCATGGAACAAGGGCTGTCTGTCCCATCCTGGCACTCATTCCTATCCCCCCGCCCCCGCCCTCCGTGTCAAAGGCTTCTCGGAGAAGGAGACCATGACATCACTTCCTCCGGGTGGTGCAGGGTCGTCTGGCCTCACACCCACCGCCTTTGGCCGCTGACCCCCCGAGGAAGTGAGGCAGCGGCCGGAGCCGGGCACGCCCCGAGCTCGCTCTCCTTTTTTCCCTGCGGCTCACCTCTGGGTGCGGTCCCAGATGCCTTGAGAAGTGGGCTGTCTTCAAAGTATCTCAGTGCCTCCCAGTGCCCTCTGTTATTTCCTTTAGAAGCCATGGGGAACTGCAGGGCTGAAGAGACACCACTAGGTGGCTGCACAAGACCTTGTTTGTTTCCATAGGTGCCAGGCTGGTGGCAAGGAGAGATGAGACCCCCCCCCGCCACTGTGTGTGTGTGTGTGTGTGTGTGTGTGTGTGTGTGTGTGTGTTCGCGCGAGCGCACATGGCAGGGATGGGGGGCGGTGGGGAGGTGCCCAGTGGGGAGAATGGGGAGGCAGAGACAGAAGTTTAAGAAAACCCAATGTTAAAAATGCCTAAATTTACAAAGCAGGTAAGTTGAAGCCCACAGTGGAAGGAGTGCAGAAGCAGGTAAGTTTAATGCCCACAGTGGAAGGAGTGCAGAGCTCTGCCTTATAGGAGAATTCTCTTGATATTTTTAGTCCTTTTTAGTTCATCAATTATTTAGCAGAGAAACTGAAGTGTTAGCCTACTAACGTTTCTGGCTACTGAAAATGAATCAGAAATGAGGACGTTGCATGAGATCTGAACCCTTCTAAGAATCTGATTTGCATTCATTTTCATTCATAATCAGAAATTTGACGAGTGCCTACTACCTGCCACACCCTGGGCTAGGTGCTGAGGAGACAGCTGTGAACAACACTCTGTACTCTCATGGAACCTAAGTAGAAAAATGCATATACACTGTACACAGAAAAAAAAGTGTACAGTTTCTCCAGCTCTGTCATTCTACGATTCCATGACTATACCCTTCCTTTGCACAGCCCTCACATGAAGTATGGGATAGTAAGACTCAATTAATCCACCGAAATTAGATGCCACACAGATTTTCTGGAGTAGAGTTGCAGTGTAATTTCCGGCATGTGGTCATTTTACCATCAAAAGTTCCATACGAACTGACGCCATAGAATTTCCAAGTCTCTCTTCTTTACCTGTTTATTACCTACTTAGGTCATCTGCCAGTGCCAGGACAATCATCTGAGACGGGGGCCGCTCCTGCAGCAGAAACAGCGGTGGGCAGGCTGAAGACCACAAGCTGAAATACGGAATTGGAAAATGAGAAAGAAAAGTGATCACAAGTCCTGGACACCAAGAAGATTGTGGAAAAACTCATAATATAAAGGTGTGGCATTTCTAAGCACTGCCAAATTTATTTCTCCAGCCAAGTCAAACATGACACAATGGAAGCCAGCTCCCAAATGCCCCACATAAGAAAGCATAGATTATAGATTCAGTGTGGAAATCACATTTGGGTTTGGGAGGTGGCTGGCTTGATCTGCAAGAGGGTGGGGTATGACTTGCATCCATGTGTGCACATAAGCACATGTGAGAACTGGGAGAATGGGTGTTCATATGGAATCATGGAACACCAGAGCTGGAACATACTTTCAAGCTAATTTAATCCATCCTCTGATTTTATAAATGCAGATACCAGGCCTGCAAAGGAGAAGGTCTTGCCCAGTATCCCAGAGTCACCATTGACAGAACTAAGACTATATAACGCAATATCTTGATCCCCAGTTCATAATTCCAGTCATTTTATCTCTTCTTAAAGGATTATAGACATGTTTGTTGCCTTTTTCAGTTGGATTTACTTGACTTACCTTTACATGTTATGGTGGTTGAATGGTGCCACCATCCCCCTCCCAAAAAAGATATAGAATCTGTAAATATGCCCTTACTTTTATATTTATTTTTAAATGTTATTTATTTATTTATTTTTTTGAGACAGGGTCTCACTCTATCACCCAGGCTGGAGTGCAGTAGCACAATCATGGCTCACTGCAGCCTCAACCTCCTAGGCTCAGGTGATTCTCCCACCACAGCCTCCTGGGTAGCTGGGACTACAGGTGCACGCCACCACACCTGGCTAATTTTTTGTATTTTTTTGTAGAGATGGGGTTTCACCATGTTGCCCAGGCTGGTCTCGAATCCCCTTATTTTTAAAATGGATCTCTGCAGATGTAATTAATTAAGGATCTTGAGATGAGATTATGTTTTATTAGGATCAGCCTATATCCAATGGCAAGTGTCTTGAGAAGAAGAGGAGTGAAGAAGACAGGAAAGGAAAGGAGAGGAAGGGAGGGGAGAAGAGGAGAGGGGAGGGAAAGCGAGGGGTGAAGAGTGGAGGAAGAAGACACATGGAGAAGAAGACAATGTGAAGACAGAGATTGGGGTGATATATGTACAAACCAAGGAAACCCAAGGATCGCCTGCAGCCACCAGAAACCAGGAGAGAGGCACGGAACAGCTTTTCCCTCAGTGCCTCCAGAAAGAACAAACTCTGCTAGCACCTCGATTTTGGACGTGTGACTCCAGAACTGTGAGAGAATACATTTCTGTTGTTTTAAGCTACCAAGTTTTTGGTACTTTGTTACTGCAGCTGTAGGAAACCAACACATTTATATGTCTCAGTTCCTTCAACTGCCTTTGTTCTATTCTTTTGTTACCTTGAAGGGGGAAGCATTCTTTGAGCACAGTAGTACATCACGGTTATGAGATGCTGTTGCTATTGGCAGGCGAAAGATTGCTTAGAGATGGTCCTCTTGGAAAAATCTAAAAATGTTGTACTCTAAGTGCCACTAACTAAAACCAGCCTTGAGAAGTTCTCAAGACAGGCCTTCCAAATGTCCTAAAGCTATCTTCATATGACCAAAAGGAGAACCAATGGGAAAAGAACACAACAGTTTTTCCCCATCCTAGATGTTGAGTGTGGTCATGACTGGCTTTTATTAGAATCGTGTTCTCTCTGGTAATATGAGAGGCTGTTATCAGTATGATTATTTATTTATCATCTAGGTTTTTTTT
The DNA here is from genome assembly GCF_009828535.3 of Hylobates moloch. Classification (NCBI taxonomy): domain Eukaryota; kingdom Metazoa; phylum Chordata; class Mammalia; order Primates; family Hylobatidae; genus Hylobates; species Hylobates moloch. Next base: position 3,764,035 of record NW_026652293.1, read on the forward strand.
TTGTTTTTTGTTTGTTTGTTTGTTTTTTGAGACAGGGTCTCGTTCTGTTGCCGAGGCTGGATTACAGTGGCGCAGTCTCAGCTCGCAGAAGCCTTGACCTCTTGGGCTCAAGTAATTCACCCACCTTAGCCTCCTGAGTAGCTGAGACTACAGGTGCATGCCACCATACCTGGCTAATTTTATCATTTTTTTAGAGACAGGGTTTCTCCCCAGGTTGCCCAGGCTAGTCTCAAACTCCTGGGTTCAAGCAATCCACCCACCTTGGCCTCCCAAACTGCTGGGATTACAGGCATGAGCCACCATACCCAGCCCACCTAGGTCTTTAAATGACTTTGGATGGTGCAGGGGACTGGGGAGTCACAATTTAAATGAATTTAAAATAGAATTGGAATTATAAGTAATATTATAACCCAAATCTGTTGCATAATGCAATGTCTTCAAGCATATTTTTCCTTTCATGTGGTTGTTGGCAAATATCTGGAATGGGAAAGAGGATCTTCCTTTTGGGAGACTTTCTTTTTGTGTTTCTCAATGTTTCAGAAATAAACACACAACTTTAATTTGTTCCCCAAAGGAAGAAATAAAAACAACCTACTCAAAACTAGTCAGAGTTGCTGGAAAAATCAGGAAATAGTTTTTGTGGTTTGTTTGTTTGTTTTTCTTCGTAATTTTCCAGGAAATCTAGTAAAGACAGTAGCCACCCTTTGGATAACACATTCATTCCAAGGGCCAAAGATATTGGTGCATATGCTGAAGCTGTCTCATGTCCTGAGCAAATCTCTCCATCTAAGCCCATGGCACTCCAGGGCTGGGCTCAGAGCCACGGCATAAAGAAGTCAATGGTGTCAATCTAAGGAAAACAAGACAGCTGATATCAAACTTGCTTAGAATAATGTCATCTGATGAATTAATTCCACTTTAAGCCCAAATTGAGATTTAAACATGTCAGAGAATGGACCTAAACTGGTGGATGGACAAGAATAGTCAGTTTGTAGGTTTGCTATATGGAGTAGAAACAGAAGGGAGGAGGTTTGGTGGCCATCTGGTTGGAGGTAAAAATGAAAGGCCAAAGTCAGATTTGTTCCATACCTGGCACCTCAGTTTGTTGTCTGAGCCTGGTAGAAAAGGGGCTGTGAGCTAAAGCTATACTATTGTCTTTGTGAGGGACTCAGTGAGGCCTGAGGCAAGAGTATCATTCTTACTTTCCTGAGGGACCCGCATGACACAGGTTGCCGGACAGATGGGCCAGGACATAGTGCTGTTCTGGCCCTCATGGATTAAAAACTTTGGCCTCTGGATTTAGTTAGCTTGGATGTTGAAATTCTGATTGTGATGGCCAGAAGCTGGGGCAATGGAGAGTCATCTCAAGAGGTTTTGTGGACAGCAAACTTGGATGGGGCTGAGGCCAGAGAAGAGGGATGAGCCTAGAGGAATCTGTGTGTTGACTATAATAACATGGTCACCATTCATAAGGACATGTGAGACATCCTCTATGAAATCTGGATGGAACTTTGTTGAAACAAATAGAAGGTCCTAGTTGAGCATGTGGTAAGAAGAGTCAATAAAACTTGGGTTATTACTATTTTTTTTAATTTTGTATTTTTTGTAGAGATGAGATTTTGCCATGTTTCCCAGGCTGGTCTCAAACTCCTAGACTCAAGAGATTCACCCACTTCAGCCTCCCAAAGTGCTGGGATTACAGGTGTCCACCACGGTGCCTGGCATGGGTTACTACTACTAAGGTGACCCCCTTTGGTACCCAAGAAACACTAAGGTTGAAATTACACCTCATCTAATAGGCCATGTTTTCAAACTGTGCTCCATAGTGGTCTAGGTATTCTGAGGAGACCCTTGAGACCGGAGGAGTGGCTCACAGCAGGGTCTGGGCCTTCTACCACTGACTCAACATCAGCCACTATTTCACCTGTTTTACCTACAATAAGAGGAGTTTTGTAACTAACAAGAAGGTCTTCATAGCTTAATGGAGAGGTCTCAAACACCTCTGCTTTAGGGCTCCCTTGACTAAGCCTGGCAACATGTACCGAGTAGATTTTCAATGAATTACCTATTTATTTGTATATACAATCTAGCCAAAAGATGATTTGAAGCAGTAATAAGTTTTTACTAATGGATGAGGCCAGAGTAAGTGATTTATTTCTAAAACCCATTGAAAATAACAAAACAATTAAAATATTAAATGTTTGGGAATACTGTTTTATTCCTTTTGGACACACTGGAAATGAACAAACACAAATCTTAATGTGGGACATTTATAGTGATTCTATCTATTGGAAATAAGCAAAATAGTCGTAAATGATCATATGTACCTCTGTTTTAAGTATATTTCCAAGTTACTATTTGTGAGCTTGTTCAGTAGTTGTTATCTAATTTTCCACAGCAAGAAAAAAATGGCCAACTCGTAAGTTGTGTTTCTGTATGCATTTAGATTAACAGATTATTATTGGTTTTTTAAAAAGGGAGGTTTTGGCCAGGCGCGGTGGCTCACGCCTGTAATCCCAGCACTATGGGAGGCTGAGGCAGACAGATCACATGAGGCCAGGAGTTTGCCTGGCCAACATGGTGAAATCCCGCTACTAAAAGTACAAAAGTTAGCTGGGCGTGGTGGCACACATCTATAATCCCAGCTACTCTGGAGGCTGAGGCAGGAGAATCGCTTGAACCTGGGAGACGGAGGTTTCAGTGAGCCAAAATTATGCCACTGCACTCCAGCCTGGGCAACAGAGCAAGACTCCGTCTCAAAAAAAAAAAGAAAAAGAAAAAGAAAAAGAAAAAATAATATGGGATGTTTTTAAAAATTAAGTTTCCATTAATAAATAAAAATTAGCAGCTAACAGTTTTGAATGCCACTAGACTTCATAACATACAGATCAATAAGGATTTTCTTCTAGGTAGAAGTCGCAACACAAATAGTGTGTGTGTGTGTGTGTGTGTGTATGTGTGTGTGTATGTCTGTGTCTGTGTGTCTGTCTTCCTGTATGTTTTTATTTTATGATAAAAAGGTTTAAAACTAAATAAATGATCATGTCAAACTTTTTTTTAAGTGCACAGTTTTCAACAAAAGAGCCAAAGAAATTTTGGAAAGATTTATTTATTCATCTTGGTCTTTACAAGTTGTAACTGTTCCTAGAGGGTGGCCTAGCAGCCAGGGTCGCCTGTGTGCAGGCTTCACCTATTATGTCAGTGCCCAGCAGGCAGGCACGTGAGGCTGAGACCAGCTCACATCCTCTCTGCTGAGCAGCCCTCCCAGGCCGTGGGCTGCATGTCTCTAATGTGCCCACAGGCACAAGTCGCCTGTAAAAGCAGGAGACTCAAGTCTGTGAACTGGAAGATAAATGGATGCTTTCAGAATATTTCTAGACTTCTGACCTGCATCTTTTAACCAATGTTTTTTTGATTTCTTATCAAAATCAAAGCTGTGGGCCGGGCGTGGTGGCTCACACCTATAATCCCAGCACTTTGGGAGGCTGAGGTGTGTGGATCACTTGAGGTCAGGAGTTTGAGACCAGTCTGGCCAACATGGTGAAACCCCATCTCTACTAAAAATACAAAAATTAGTCGGGCGTGGTGGCACGTGCCTGTAGTCGCAGCTACTTGAGAGGCTGAGGTAGGCGGAGGTTGCAGTGAGCTGAGATTGTGCCACTGCATTCCAGCCCGGGCAACAGAGCAAGACTCCATCTCAAAAAAAAAAAAAAAAATCAAACCTGTAGCATTTTAAACCAGATTGCAATAAAATAAGCAAGAAAAGTGTCAAACCTAGTAAGCATAATGCTGAAATCTCACATAATTCTTAAATCTCACAGATGTTCAATTTATTATCTATTTAACCACTTTTTATCAAAATGTATCACAGAATGCCACCGTGCCACCATGATTCAGTGTGGAAGCCACATCTGCCCATCCACTGCAATGGTCCAGCCTGCAGTCTCTTTTCCGTACCAGTAAGCAAAAGGAGCAAAACTGCCACTGGCTCAACTGTTCCCAAGTAATAAAGTCCCTTTGCTTGGTCTTCAGAATGTTTAGCTCCTCTTGCTAATCTATCAGCTTCTTCATTGCCAGTAAACCCTGGATGACCAGGAACAAGTATCCACTGAATGTCCATGCCTTGACTGAGCTTCTCCAGTGCCGCAAAGTCCTCTTTGTTTGTCACCTCTTTCCCTGTACTTGTCTTCCACCTGTTCCTCTTCCTACCTTGAACCCAGTTAGTTATACCATTTATAGCAAACATACTATCTGTGTACAGAACCAATTTATTGATGTTTTCAGCCTTTGCTTGTTCAATGGTGCTGCAGGCTGCATGATTTTCTGCTCTTTGGTTTGTCTGTCACCCAGGAAGTCTAATGCCTACATTTAAAGGATGGCCTGGCCCCCAGTAAACGTCAGTTCCCACTAGTGCTCTCCTCCACCTGTTACTGGAGCAGCAGCCATCAGTGTAGACGACGACAAAGCCTCCGATGTAAGAAAATGTCTCTGCTCACTCGAGGCACCGGCTCTGTGATTTGCTTCACAGGCTTTGCACAAGACTCTGCACTTTCATCTCCATCTCCATTCAGTGGCTCACGGAGTCCCTTGCCGGCTTTCGTTTGTGATTCTTGTACATGTTTATTTTTCTGCCCTTCTGAACCTTCTGGGCTTGCAGATTTCCTGACAAAGGCCCAGGCCACATTTTCTGCGGCAAACTTCTTAAATCTGGCAGCAGGAAAGAGGTCCGCCTATGCTCTACATTCATTCCAGGTCAGAAAGACCCCAGTCCTGCAGGCCCTCCCCACAGCATAGACCATCCTGAGGCTGCAGCAGTCCCTGTGGCAGCACACAGCTATCAAGGTGACTCTGTGGGCCAGGGACAGAGGCTGGCACATGGCTCACTCTCGCCTCACACCAGTGTGACCCCAACAGTGCCCACTGAAAATAGCTTCAGTAAAAGTACACTCTGAGGCCGGACACGGTGACTCACGCCTATAATTCCAGCACTTCAGCGGGTGGAGGCGGGTGGGTCGCCTGAGTCCAGGAGTTCGAGACCAGCCTGGGGAACATAGCGAAACCCCGTCTCTACTAAAAAGATTACAAAAAATTAGCCAAGCATGGTGGCCTGCACCTGTGGAGGCTGAGGTGGGAGAATCACCTGAGCCCGGGAGGTCGAGGCTGCAGTGAGCCCAGATTGTGCCACTGCACTCCAGCCTGGGCGACAGGAGTGAGAACCTATCTTAAAAAAGAAAAAAAAAAAAAAAAGCACACTCTGAGGCATAACTAAAGACTTGGCTAATTATTTTCCTCTATGGTCAGCTGGTGGACCATTTGCAACAACTAACCCATTTGTGTAGCCCTGTCCGATAAGACCGGCCTCAGAACAGTCTTTTGAGGACCAAAGCTAGCCAGATCAATACATTTGAAAAAGGCCTTGTCATAAATCTGTCAAATCTCCTATTCCTTGAGCTAGGCTGTGGAGAAAAAACGAAACATGTGATCTTCTAGAATGTTCTTGAGAACTTTACTTTGAAAGGTAGATAACATTCTCTGAAAGCCTCTGCACTTGATAAGATTATTTTGTTCGGCACAGATCATAGCTATAAGGAGCTATTCCAGAAGAGGGGTTAGCATTACCTAGAATTCCAGATTGAAGCCAGTTGCACTACAGGCTGGGGGGGGAGGATATCATGAATCAGAACATACGGACCAGACGCAGCCCTTCCCTGAGCAGCCATAGACAAGTCCAAGGGATGTGGCATAACTGCCGCCTGTTTCCAAGCAGGCAAAGTGGTCCAGAAGAGTCTGATCAGAAGGGGCTAAATGGGAATCCAGTTTCATGAGTTCTTGGCAGCAACGATGTTCGCCATTAGGGGTAGACTGAAATGCTAACAGGAACCAGCCAGCTCCACGTGAGGCGTGAGACTGGGATCAGACCCAGGTCCTGGGAAACTGAGCTGGCAGCAAGCAGCTAGGCGGCTGGAACACAGGCTAGGTCTACCTCAGATGCCAAAGACCAGGACAGAAGGGACCTAGCAGAGATCCTGGCTACTTGTGTACCTGGCAGCCAGCTTGCAGGCCATGTTCTTAGTGCTCTAGCCGTAGACAAAAAGCAGCAGCAGAGGGTCTTCATCTCCCATTCTTGATGGGAGAGAAATGCAGCCTCTAGCCTGGGCTTCCAAAGCCCATTCTAAGCTCTAGCCAGGACAGGGAGGAACAGGGCTGGGGATCATTGCACGGCAAAAGGTGATGGTAGACCTAGGAAATCTTGAGTTTTAGAGTGGCCAACTTGGGCAGGGATACTCACAGATTAGGTATACTTCTTGGTAGACCACTTCCAAAGCCCCTGATTCCACATCGATATCTGGAAAATGTGCTTTTACTGAGAAACAAAGATCAACTTTTCTCTTGCTGAATGGATATAAGTTAATTCTACATTCAACATAGATTTTAAAAAAACACACACACCCTCAGAAGAATTTTTAAATCCTTTGGAGAAGTGTGAGGAGGTAGCTTTCCCATTTTCCCCCGTAAGTGAACCACATCTTTGCTTTTGTGCATTTTCCTCAGATGCTGGGAACCAGGCCCAAAAACGGTTGAAAAGGGGTTTTCTAATGTAAAACAAATTCAGGTTCACATTTAGAGAATACTAAATGCAAGTGTGCGAGATCACGTCACCACTTCGCTGTTTGTATCAGTCCAAAAAGCAAATATCCAGGAGCCGCTTCCAAGTCCTGACTCTACACCCAAGTTGTTGTCTGGAACCAGTTTCCACCGTGCCACATAACCTCCTGGATGATTAGCAAACATCGCTTTCCACTTACTACTTGCAGCTGTTTGGAATTCCACATTGCTGCTCTGCTGAGTAGCAGAGCCTAACTGGGCGAGCTGTATAGTAAACACATGAATCTCTGCCAGCGCTGGCATCTAACAACACCATGATTTGCAAACATGTTGAATTGCTATTTTATTCAATAAATGAACTTACAATAGAAAATAGATTTGGAAGTTACATCAAACTTGTTTATCCTGTTACAGTGGGCTGGGTAAAGCTATTGTGCTTTGGTTATAAAGAAATCCCTGTCGGGAAGCAGCAGGAGGAGTCTCTGCTATTCCTTCCTAGGCTAATATTAAGCACTCGGAGTATACCTAGGTCACACTGACTCACTCTACATGGAGGGACACCCCTCCTTTTAAGATCTCTTTTCCCCAGCACTAACTCCATAGTTTGGGTCAACGAATACTAATTATGCTGTCTCTTAGTCTCAGTGTTATTCATCAAATGCTAGTTTTCTCTATGTGTTCTGAGAAAAAATATATTAATATATAATATTTGGTGGAAATGTATGTGTATATATGTGCATATATGTACATGTGTAAATGTATATATGTATGTGTCTATGCGTGCATGTGTGTGTGTAAATTTCCTCAAGTCAGGGCTGTGCCTTCATCAGCTGAGAGCTCTCCAAGGGCAGCAGGCTGGGTCTCCTCTGTCAGTATCAGATGGTCCTGAAATGATTCTCACCCCTACCCCTATCCCCATCAGTCAAGAGACACCCTCCATCCTAGGACTGGGAGTTCCTTGACCCTTGTGGGGAGCAGAAGGGGCAGTACCTTCTGCATGTGACTGAATGAAGGGAAGGCAGTAAGCTCACAGCAGAACAACACAGGATGAGGAAGAAAACTCTCAAAGATTTGCCCAGATAATAACAGCACTTACTTTGCCAGCTTCTTCCATCTGAGCAAATGGGTGTGGTCATTATAAGAAGGCGAGTATTTCCCCCAGGTAAACAAGGTATGCTATTTGGTGAAAACGGAAATTGTAAGAGAAAGTGTCTCATTTCTGCAGTTTGAAAGCAGGTAATCTCTGTAGTCTGGGTGTCTATTTACACTGCTTTGCAGCAATAAAGGGTAACATTACCTTAATAACCTGCTCATCTGAGGCAGGGAGGATACTTAAGGCATCAGAGAAAGAGGCATTTACTCTGATGAGCCACTTTCCCCAAACAGCACAAAATCGAAACCATTCGCCCAGGAGATTTTTTTTTTTCTGGATTTCTAAAAATATTTCCTGGTTATGGCATGTGATCTAAGATACAAGCACCCTCGGCTCACTCTTCTGCAGCACCTCGACTTCCCCACTGCCATCCCTGCCAGACAGCGAGGAAAGGGGAAAATCAGTCGAGCACTGGACTTTGAAAGAAGAAAGTTTTGCCAGTTAAAACCCCAACTAAGGCCACGCATGGTGGCTCACGCCCATACTCCCAGCACTTTGGGAGGCCGGGGCAGGTGGATCACTTGAGCCCCAGAGTTCAAGACTTAAAACCCCATTTCTACCAAAAATACAAAAAGTAGCCAGGCGTAATGGCCTGTGCCTGTGGTCCCAGCTACTGGGGAGGCTGAGGTGGGAGGATCGCTTGAGCCCTGGAGGTGGAGGCTGCGGTGAGCTAAGATCACGCCACTGCACTCCAGCCTGGGTGACAGAGTTAGACCGTATTTCAAAAAAGAAAGAAAGAAAAAAAAAAACTGAGTAATTGTGAGGCAGAAAATGGTTTTGTAATTTGATCTCGGTGCTCCCAGAAACACCTCTGGGAAAGGGGTTCACGCATGGGAGAATATCAGCTCTGCTTCGCTGTTTTCCCCCCTTTTCTTTTTTCAAGGAGATCTCTGGACATTTCTGACCTAGGCGCTGCCCTCTTTTAGGTAACTGGAGCACTTATTTCAAAATGGCCTTTTTTTGACACCTCTTCAAAAGCTGCCGGATGACAAGCCGCACCCACTCCCACACCCACAGCTACAGGGCATTGTTCTTGGTTCCAGCCAGCTTGGAAACCTCTCGTCTCAACTTGCATTTAAAAAGGATCTGAGGACAGATTGGGGGAAGAGTTTTTTTTTTTTTTTTTTTTTTTCATAGATACGGCCTGAGGCATACAATGGTTTTTTTTTTGTCATCAACAACTAGTACTTACAATGCAAGCAGATGCCTTTTCTTTGACTGAAAAAGCTTAGTTGGGCATTGTGGCAGTGATGTGAACTGGGAATCTGCACACACAGTAAACTCATTGATTCAGGCTCAGCTAAATCAAAACTTGATCAGTTTGACCTTTGAAGAAAGGGTTGGGTCTTTTTACTTTTTTTTTAACTTGTTTTTAAAAAAAGGTAATTGAAAGGGTAGTTAAGACCAGAGAAGGCACGTTCAATCTATGTGGCATGCTTCTAAGTAGCCAAGGATATTACCAGCATGGGAATACATGTTGCTCAGTACAAAACAGTCTTATCTGTTCATTAACCAGGTTCCACAAAACCATAAAACTGCCTCTGAAAAACCCTATGAACAGTTACCTCAAATGTGATCAAGAAACTAAAAATACTTGAAATAGACTCAGTCTTTACAATGATTTTGTAACAGGCTATGATGAGATGGAAAAGTTTAGGTTGTGGCTTTGGAATTCTTGGGTTCAAATCTTGGCTTACTCACTAAGAAATATTAGATAAATTGCTTAACCTCTCAGAGCCTGAGCTACCTCCTTATTTGTAAGAAGATTCTTCATTCCAAAGAGTAAATGGAATATTACTTATAAAAGTGTTACTGATACAGACAGGAGGCAGGGAAATACTGGGTAGAAGAGGGTGGTTACCTGGCAAAGGCCCCACCCTCAAGCCTGGAAACCATGGCCCTAAATGAGAACAGTTATCCCTGTTCTCCTGCCCAAGTGTTTTCCAAAACCACCCTGGCCCACTACATCCCCCATTCTGTACCCTTAAAAACCTCAAACGCCAGGCTCCACAAGCAGAAGAGCAGCAGGGCAGCACGGCAGAGAAGGGGAGAACAGACAAAGCGTCTGAATGTCGAGAGCTCAGCTGGGAGCAGTTGGAGAGGAGACTGGCCGCAGGATGCCTAAACTCCAGGGGAAGGCCATCTTCCCATTCCATCCCCTCCCTCCCCAGCTCCCCATCCCACTGAGTGCCACCTCTATCACTCAGTAAAATCCCCACATTCACCATCCTTCAAGTCTGTGTGACCTGATTCTTCCTGGACACTGGACGAGAATTCGGGATGCACTGGATGCAGGAAGCCAAAAAGGCTGTCATACTGACTCTTCACTCAGCTGTTTAACAGTTAAGCCATCCCCATATGGCAGGGCTAAAAGAGCATTGTAACACCCCTAGACGCTGCTGTTTTCCTGCCCAGCCCACTGCCACTAGGCCACTTGATTATGTTGTCGAGCCCAATGCCCCCCTGTATGGAAGCTTCTAATAAAACCCCATGTCTCACTTGCTGCCTCTGGGTCTCATCTTCAGCCTCTTGAACTTGATGCCTTACTCACTGGGGTTAATAGGGGGTTCATACAACTGTCACCCAGCCCTGGAAGAATCTGACTCAGTGTCTTCTCTGGTCTTTTTACCAGGATGTTTCATTTGTTTGTTTTTGAGACAGGGTCTCACTCTGTCACCCAGTCTGGAGTGCAGTGGCACAATCTCGCCTCACTGCAGCCTCAACCTCCTAAGCTCAAGCAATGCTTCCACTTCAGCCTCCCAAGTAGCTCAGACTACAGGCATGTGCAACATGCCTGGCTAATTTTTGTATTTTTTTGGAGAGACAGGGTTTCACCACGTTGCCCAGGCTAGTCTTGAACTCCTGAGCTCAAGCAATCCTCCTGCGTCAGCCTCCGAAAGTGCTGGGATTACAGGTGTGAGCCAACGCAGCTGGCCACAGGATGAGTTTTTGATAGGAAGAAGGGAGAAGAAGAGCTGGTTCAGAATTCCCCCAAAATGATTTTTTTTAACCCCACAACCGATCCCCCCTCATTTCTATCTTTCCAAAGGGAGCCTACGTCTGGGGAAAATGTGGCCAGAGAAGACTTTGATTTCAGACCCACAAGGATATTTCCAGCAATAGAAAACACAGACACTATATTCAAATGAGGAAAAGCATTTGGAAGCGCCTCTGCCCCACCCATCCCTGATTCCCAGGCCCCTGTGCCAACCTCAGTGACGTGGCCTTGTCAGAGGACAGGGTGTCGAGAGGAGGTTCTCCTTGAAGGGGAGAAGCATCTTTCTGGGATTTAATGAGATCGCTTATTGTCTCTTTGCTCTGACGAAGATGGTAAATGTGACGGGTGATATATAAAGAATAATTAGTCCCAGAGGTGAATCCGTCCCCTACAAGACATCTTTTCTTCCCCCTCAGCCTGTTGAAAAGTTTACTGCTTCCAGATGTGCCCGATTTCAACAGTAAGAGGAGCCAGTTCCTTTTGAGCTGCAAACTTGTCAGAGAAAAGCTGGTTTCTGAGAAAAGGCTTAAACTGAAGAGATGATTCCTAAAGAAAGCGTTGACTTCGGGGAGGAAATACGGCCATGGTAAAGCATTGCTGGTCTCTCCTGGGGTCTCGACCCCAAGGAGGAGGTGGAGGAAGGCCTAGGTCAGCCCCCATCACGGTAGCGACTTCTCACTAATTAGCTGTTAAGGAATCCAGCAGCCTCCGAAGGAGACATTTGTGAGGAATGCCTTCCTCAGATCCTGCCAGTGCTCCTGCAAAGCCAGCAAGCCCCAGCCCAGCCGGGGACTTCCTGCTTTCCCAGAGCACAGGACAGGCCTCAGCCACTGCCTGGAGAGGCCGCTGGAGCCCACGCATCAGTCTTTGATAAACACCAGCCACTCCCTCTTTAGAAACATACGCTGTTTAGTCTCTGCCAGTTGCCTGGTAGCTAGGAGCGAATCCTAAGAGCAATGTGCCCCCAGGGACTGACTGTATGACCCAGCCTTGTGACTTCAGATGGAAGAAAAGCTCGTATCATGCAGGAGAGCGCCTTTTTCTCTCATGTCCACTCTTTCTGAGGCTCTCTGCAGTTGAAAAGTACCCCAGAGGTGGGCCTGCCCTGAGGAGAAAAGTGGGTGGGAAGGCATGGCCAGGTATTCCACACGTGGGGCTCAGGAGGCTACGGCAGTGTTGCCCCAAAGCCTGGGATCTCCCCCTGGCAAGAGGGACTAGAATCCTGGCCGGACAAATGCCCATTTGTGAAGAGGAACTACTGAGAGGAGCCTATAGAGGAAGGTAGGCTTTACACTACCTACCTGCCCGGGTATGAGCAGAGGGAGTGGAGATAGAGGGCCGATGGCGCAGAGGGCAGACCTAACAAACGGGAAGCGCGGTCCTGACAGATGCTGCAGGGAGGGCTGCAACAGCAACCGCATGTGATGGCGAGAGGATTGGGAGGAGGCTGAGTTTATGAAAGCTATTTCTCTCCTCCTTCCCCTCACCCTCACTCATTACACTCTTCTCTCAGTTGTCTCTTTGCTGGGGCTCCTCACACATCATAGACATGCCCCTGTGTCTTTGTTTGGGCTACCCTAAAAGCAGATCCTGAGCTGGGAGACAAGCAGGGCTGACATCCATTAGGCACAGTGCCGAGGGCCCACAGTGCTTTTGGGGGCCCATGGAAATGTTTTAATTTCTTTGTAGAAACAAAACAATATATAATATTTTTAGATTAAAAAATGCTTTAGTACTGGCCGGGCACGGTGGCTCAAGCCTGTAATCCCAGCACTTTGGGAAGCCAAGGCGGGTAGATCACTTCAGGCCAGGAGTTCGAGAGCAGCCTGGCCAACATGGTGAAACCCCGTCTCTACTAAAAATACAAAAATTAGCCAGGCATGGTGGCAGGTGCCTGTAATCCCAGCTACTTGGGAGGCTGAGGCAGGAGAATCACTTGAACCCAGTAGGCAGAGGTTTCAGTGAGCCAAGATCGTGCCACTGCATTCCAGCCTGGGTCACAGAGCAAAACTCCATTTCAAAAAAAAAAAAAAAAAAAAGCTTTACTACATAATATTATTATGTTCATCTTTATACAAATGCAGCCATAAAATATTTTTGTATTTTTTTTTTTTTTTTTTTTTTTTGAGACGGAGTCTTGCTCTTTCCCCCACGCTGGGGGGGGCGGGCGCGATCTCGGCTCACTGCAAGCTCCGCCTCCCGGGTTCACGCCATTCTCCTGCCTCAGCCTCTCCGAGTAGCTGGGACTACAGGCGCCCGCCACCACGCCCGGCTAATTTTTTATATTTTTTAGTAGAGACGGGGTTTCACCGTGGTCTCGATCTGCTGACCTCGTGATTCGCCCGCCTCGGCCTCCCAAAGTGCTGGGATTACAAGCGTGAGCCACCGCGCCCGGCCTATTTTTGTATTTTTTAATTTTTGTTTTTGATGAAGGGCTCATGGCCACAAAGGCCAAAATGCCTAAAACCCATAAAAGTTACAATGTAGTCCTAGGTACAAGAACTGTGTTAAGCGCTTTATATAGTACACGTTATATAAGTCCTCATAATGGTCCTGTTGTTCCCCTCATGTAACAGGCAAAGAAACTGAGGCTTAGAGAGGTTGAGTCACTTACTCAAGGCCCCATCTAATGGGTTGGGGAGTTGGAATTCCATCTACCTCTTGTCTGACTCCATAGTTCTTGCTCTTCCCCATGGTCTGCAGAAACCTGAAGGACTTGGCAGCAGGGAAAATTTGGTGGGGAACATGGGTCTTCTCTCTTGCCTGCTCTGATTTCTCAGGAGCAGGACCCAGGAGGGCATTCGAGCCTCTGGAAGCTGAACCTCTGCAAACAGCAGTCAGAGTGCATCTCTGCAGGCTCTTGGAGCTGCTCCCTCTGCCTCGGCCAGATGCGTATTTGTGGCTTTTCCTCCTTGGCTCCTTTCCCCAGGTTTTCATTCCTTTTATTCTGGGATGGAGCTGAAATTTTTCCAGCAGGGCCCATGGTGGACACCCAGAAGTCAATAGGGACTCCAAAAGGAAGTTAAGGCCGGGGAAGGGGGCCAGGAAGAGGGAGACCAGCCTAAAGTACACAACACTCAATTCTTTATTACTCACATGTGGCCTGACCGCTGGTGGACTGGCTCCAGGAAAATCTGAACCCTGGGCTGAGCCTCCCCGCCGGCTGGCCAGGACAGACCTGGATGCCCTCCACCCTCCAGCCAAACTTATTTTTTTCATTTCATAGCTGCAGAATATTCGGACCCTCTAGTCCCAGCCGCACAGTGAACTTGAGCTGTGTGACCTTGAGCAAAAGGCAAAATCTTTCTGATTTTCAGTCCCCTCATCTGGAAAAGGAGGAGGCTGTGGGACGTGATGATCTTTGAAGGTCTAATAATGAAACAAACAGAAAACCTGTGTTTCTAAGTTGGTGAGTCTAGAAAGGTACGTCCGTTGCTTAGGAAAAAAAGTCCCAAATCCCAAAGAGCCCCTTTTGGCAAGTGTTGCACTTAAGACAATCCGGGCGCTGCCCCTCCTGAGGCGGGGCGGGACTCGAGGACCGGCTTTAGCAGACGTTCCTCCCGCAGAACATCTCGGACGACGACGTCTCGGAGGACCCGGGGCACTTTGGGGGAGGCGATGGCGGAGCAGGGCGGGTGGCAGCGCAGGCGTGGGAGGGACAGGTGGCCCGTTCGCGTCAAGTCAGGGCGCCCCCTCCTGGGACACCTGTGCCCCGCCTAGTCCCAGGGCCCAGTCCCGGGGCAGACACTGGCCGAGCCCGGAGCCTCTTCGCGTCCCCTCCCACCCAGACCAGGCCGGCGTTTCCCCCGGGCCCCCGCGCGGCTCCGGCCCGCGGAAGTCGCGCGTTCTTTCTTTCCCCCTCGTTAGTCGAGCTGAAACCTGATCGTGGAAAGTCTGGGGCGGGTGTCAGACCCCGCCAGCTCTGGCTCCCAGCGCCTGGGGCGATTCCTGCTGGAGGAACCCGGGCGGGGCCCGCCAAGGGGGCAGGAGGTCGGACACCTCGGGAACAGGCCTCTTTGTCTCCGCGCGGGTGAGGGGCTGGCAAAGCCGGAGAGGGAGTTAATTGCAGGGGCGGGGAGTGGTGGGGAGGGGGGGCTGGGTAAGCCGAATGACACCTGACAGCTCTGAGAGAGCCCCCCAACCCCCACTGCTGAGGGGTGGTCCTCCTAATCCCCTTCGCAAGAGGAAGCTAATTGCTGCAGCCAGAGAAGGCAGGATAAAAGCGAGCGGACACCCACACCCACCAGGCCTGGAGTCTTGCTATTTGCTGCTAAATTAATATAATTATATTACCTAATGCAGAAACCACGTTAAGAACTCCAGCTTTCGGCTCCAACAGGAGCTTCTGATGGGTTAAAGGCAACATCTTGCTTTAATTCCCCCTTTTTTCCCATCCTCCCCCCACTCCCCACCACCACCAACTACAAATGTCAGAAATAAATTATTGAAACCAGATGTAAGGTTTTTGGGTGCACATTTTCAGGCAGTTCTGCGCTAACAGATGCCTTGTATTAATAATGTACAGTTGTGACAGGAAATATGGTTTAGAGTCCTGGAAAAACATGAAAGCTAATTCCATTACCCCTTTTCATGGTACCCAGTTCTTCTCAAATGTTCAACTGGTTTGGATTACAGTGAAACTCTAGAGGAAAAACGATTTGGTCTGAGAGGGTAACTTGGTTCTGCTTTCCAGCCTCTCCCCTGGAGCAGCACCCACCTTCCTAGGCACCTGCAGACCTGTGTTCTACGTACATGCAAATAGCCAGAGATGAGGACATCTGGACCTGGTGCCTCCCCAGGGAAGTGGCTTCCAAATATTCCCCCCTTTCCTGGTCATGAGGACCTGGTAGACAGTAAAAGCAGGGCCAATGATCCCAGCTTCACATTCTTGCCTGGGACAGTCCCTTTAAACCTGGCCTACCCACTCACACTTCACTTGGAGCAAAAGTAAAAACAATAAAACACTTTTATGCTTGAGGAACCAGATAAATCCTAGTAATTGATCTCAGGAGAGGGATTATTAAGGGGCTAAGTGCAATGCTTTCCAGAACCGGGGGTGTAATAAGCATGAAGCCAAACAAATGCACAATTTGTTATCTGTATTTCATCACTTGATGCATTGCAAGCAATGGGCTTGAAAATGGCTTTTCTCCAGGAGGGGAGAAATCACTAAAATAGCTGTAACACATCCATTGACAGTTATGTTCTGTTGCTGAAAAATGTCTGCATTCTCCATGGCTCACACTGTCAGGCGTGCTCAGAAGGGTCAGAATATTCCCACTCTGCCGTTTTTGGGGACAGATTCCCCTCCACTGTAGCCCGATGTACAATGCTAAGAGAGACAACTCTCAAGGTCTTCCCCGCTCTAACCCTACACGTATGAGGAAATAAAGTAACCAGCAAGGATATCGAACTGCCCTGGACCTGTAGATAAGAAAGGCTTTCCCTGTCCTAGACAAGAGTGAAGAAGGAAGGATATCAAAGATATCTACCGGTTCAGTTGGGTGAGACCTAAGAATTACAGCATCCAAAATAATAGCTAATCTTCATCAAGAGCCTACTATCCTAATTGCTATTACACCTGTGGCATCTAATTCCAACAATACCTGAGAAGGTAGGTGCAGTGCAATTATATCCTTGGTTATAGATGAGGAAACTGGGTTTTAGGGATGCTGGGTAATCTGCTGAAGGTTGCAGAGTTAGTGGCAGAGCCAGCACTCACAATTTAATCAATTTAATTTTAGAGACTGTTTTTAACAACCTCAACTATCATTTATTCTAATAGGTAAGGAAAGTATGCTGTGAAGTATGGGCAAATCCACACTTCCACACTGTGTCATTCTCTTAACGAAACTTTTTTTTTTTCAGGCTTGGTGTACAGTTGATGTCTAGAATATATTAACAGAAGGCTGCCCTGTAGAAGTTTTGAGTTAATGGTTTCCATCAACATAGGAGTGAAAGAAGCTACTGAGGATCAGGAATCAGAAAGTCCTGGCTTTAAGCCCTAGCTTTAGCCCTCACTGGCAATAAAATCAAAGCAATTGGTCTCTTTGACTTCAGTTTCTCCACTTTTAAGGTTGACATGATAATACTTGCCCTGCTTGTGAAGAGCATGTGAAATAATAGCTATTGAAATTTTTACAAAGCACCAAGCAAATAGCTGTGTGACCTTGGGCATGTTCTTTTACTTTTCTGATCCTTATTTATCTTAACTGTAAAACTGTGGGATTGAATGAAAGAGCATCCAACTTCACCTCCTGCTCTGAAACTGTACATTTGAAAGATGGGTGTTATGGCATAGTTCATTGGAGCAAAAGCCAGGAAACAGAGGATTGCCTTCCAAGAGGGAAAAGCTGAACACATTATTACACGTCCACACCATGGCATAGTATGTAACCAATGAACATGGAAAATCAGAGTATGCCAGATAGCTTGGAGGAGTTTCTATGAGGTGGTGTTGAGATGAGGAGAGAAAAGGTGTATAAATGATCCCACATTGTAAAACAATAAACAGCATTCCCCCCGGGTATGTGTATAGGTATATATTCTATACAGAATTACATAAAAAAGAGAAAAGTATACTCCATATTCAAGGTGTTATGGTGGGAAGAAAATGGGGCTAGGGCTGACCATAGAAAAGGAAATGGGGAGAAAAGACTGCATTCAAATTAATAAGACAACATGTATTTGCTCAATGCATGTGTTTGTGTAAAGATCTATATTGTGAATACGTGCTCCTTTTTTTTTTTTTTTAACAGGAATTACACCCCCCAGAAGTTCTGTTTTTTAAATGATGAACCAGGATTTTTATTAAAAATAACTAAATTTTTTTTATTTAGACCTGTATCTTGGTGCAAGAGAGTACTCACACACATAAGAATCGACCTGCTGCTATGCCCCTCACCTGTTGACTGTATGTCAGTGAGAAGTTCCCCTGTGTAGGCTGGGCCCAGTGGCTCATACCTGTAATCCCAGCACTTTGGGATGCCAAAGTGGGAGAATTGCTTGAGGCCAGGAGTTTGAGACCAGCCTAGGCAACATAGTGAGACATTGTCTCTATCAAAAATGAACAAAATTAGCTGGGCATGGTGGTGCATGCCTATAATCCCAGTACTCAGGAGGCTGAGGCAAGAGGATCACTTGAGCCCTGGAGGTGGAGGCTGCAGTGAGCCACGATCGCACCACTGCACTTTAGCCTGGGTGACAGAGTGAGACCCTGTCTCCAAAAAAAAAAAAAAAAAGTTTTTCTATGTAGAAAGTTCCCTAACATAGCATGTTCCTTAACATAGTTTGAATATTCCCTGCCCTTTAGTCATGTTTACACTGAATATTTCCATATGAAACCCTTTGTCATATAAAGAAAATCTTCCCAGCACCTACCTAAGTGCTTCGTTTATATTCAACAAATACCTGTTTGCAGACACGGACCTAGAGGCTGGTGATGCAGCAGTGGGTACAACAAAGCCTCTGTCCTCATGGAGTTGACCTTTTAGTCGGGGAAGTTGATGATAAAAATACATCAATAAAATATAAAAACAGTGGATGATACAGAGTATGAGTAAAATAAAGCAAAGAAAGGGGAGTGAGAGAGGAGGCACCAGGCACCATGTTAAAGGGGAGCTTCCTCACGGAAGGCCTCTGAGGAGGTGATAATTGGAGAGAGACCTGCATGAGGTGGAATAGTGAGTGAAGTGCAGCCCAGTCAGTAAGAACAACCAGGGAAGGGTCCAGGAGGAGGGAATGAGCTTGGCATGTTTCCGAAGCAGACATGATCTCACTGGTCTCATCCCCGCCCCAGCCACCAACCTGGTCCAAGCCACCACTGTCACTTACCTGCTCCCCTGCTATAGCTCTAACCAGTCTCTCCATTTTTGTTTCTTCATTTCTGTGGTCGATTTTCTACACAAGTAGCCCGAGTCATCCTTTAAAAATGCAAATGTGATCATGTGTTAGAACACTTGCAGTTTGTACCTCCAAGAGCTTCCCATCACTCAGAACATCAACTGTCTTCACCTTCCTTGACAAGATCCTCATAATCTGTGCCAAACACCTCTCTGTCCTCAGCTCCTGCCTTTTCTGGCTCACTGCTCACTGGCCTCCTTGCTCTTCCTTGAACCGGCCATGTACACACCTGCCTAGGCTGCTGCCTGGGCTGTCCCTATGCCGAGAGTTCCCGTAAATGGACCATGATTCCTCCAATTGCTCTAGCAGTAGATTTAGGAGTCATTCTTGATTCCTTTTTTTTTTCTCACACTCCGTAGCCTATCCATTGGCAGGTCTTCACTGGTTTCCATTCTAAGGAGATCCCAAATCAGACTACTTCTTATCACTTCTACCAAAGACCCTTAATCCAAGCCACCACCATCTCTCACCTGCCCACCTGGATTACTGTAGCCACCTTGCTTGCCATCTTGCACCCCATAGCCTATCCTTCACACGTTAGCCAGAAGGATCTTTTTTTATTTTTTAGAGACAGAGTCTTGCTGTGTCACTCAGGCTGGATGGAGGGCAGTGGTGCAATCATAGCTCACTACAACCTTGAACCACTGGGCTCAAGCTATCCTCCTGCCTCAGCCTCTTGAGTAGCTAGGACTACAGGCACATGCCAACATGCCTGGTTAATTTTTAAAAAAAAAATTTGTAGAGATAGGGGTCTTACTATGTTGCTCAGGCTGGTCTCAAATGCCTGGCCTCAACCAATCCTCCTGCCCCAGCCTCCCAAAATGCTGGGATTGCAGACATGAGCCACTGGGCTTGGCTAAGAAAATCTCTTTTTTTTTTTGAGACGAAGTCTCGCTCTTGTCTCCCAGGCTGAAGTGCAAGGGCACGATCTTGGCTCACTGCAACTTTTGCCTCCTGGGTTCAAGCGATTCTCCTGCCTCAGCCTCCCAAGTAGCTGGGATTACAGGCACCTGCCACCATGCCCAGCTAATTTTTGTATTTTTAGTAGAGACGGGGTTTCACCATGTTGGCCAGGCTGCTGCAGATATCTTGATCTCGTGATCCGCCTGCCTCAGCCTCCCAGAGTGCTGGGATTACAGGCATGAGCCACCATGCCCAGCCCAGAAAATCTTTTAAAAAGGTATATTCAACATTCACATAATAATGATTGAGCCCAGCTATGTGCAAGAGTCTATTTTAGTTGCTGGAGATACAGCAGTAAACAAAATAGAAAAGGCTCTTGCCCTCATGGAAACAAATGTTTGGGGAGGAAAATGAAGAAGAGTTATGTTTTTGTTTTAAAGAGGTTAAAATAAACAGTCAATATATTAGGTTGGTGCAAAAGTAATTGCGGTTTTTCCCATCACTTTTTTTTTTTTTTTTGAGACAGAGTCTCATTGTCACTCAGGCTGGAGTGCAGTGGTGTGACCTTGGTTCACTGCAACCTCTGCCTCCCGGGTTCAAGCAATTCTCCCTGCCTCAGCCTCCAGAGTAGCTGGGATTACAGGCATCCACAACCACACCACCACCGACTAATTTTTGTGTTTTTTTAGTAGAGACGGGGTTTCACCGTGTTGGCCAGGCTGGTCTTGAACTCCTGACCTCAGGAGGAAATGCTATCTGGGAAGGCGGACTAGATGCTGAGTGCCAATTGACCATAACCACCGCAACCTTTTCATCCATTTGGCAGAATAATGACAATACAGCTGACATGTAGCATGGACTACATACTGGTGTGAAGAAGGAAGAACTATCTGTGACATCCCTAGTACAACAGCATTAAACTCTCCCATGAACAATTAACTATCCACTTTAACAGGAGGAGGAATTACAACTCAATTAACGTGATCACATGTCACCCTTTCTGAAGCTGCAGGAGGGAGCAAGGGACAGAGAGAGACATTTTCAGTAAAAAAAAGGAAAGATGAGAGAGAAAGAATTTTCCATTTTAAATAAGCATCTTTTACTCCAGATTGCCTTCTCTGTGACCACACTGAGTTTCTTTCAGTTGGTCAATGTGCCTGATGGGGAAGAGAGACACAGTCGTCCCCAGGCTGGGAGGAGAGACCCAGTTCCAACTTGTAGGGTTCTCTGGGGTCTGGCTTGGTAAGTCGCTTTCTGCTATTATGTGGTTCTAATTAAGCAGAAAGCTCGACAAAGGAAAAAACAAACAAACAAACAAACAAACATAAAATGGAGAGAGCCCAAGGATAGGAATTGGAGGATTCTGAGGGAATCACTGGGGAGAACACCATTTAAAACAACCATGGAATTCTGTGTGTTTGGGAGCGAGGGAGAGAGAGCAGAACCCCAACAAAAGTTGTGCCGTTTCTTGAGAACCAGAGATGCAGGAGTCCCCCAAAACTGCTCAGCCTGTCTCCACCACCCAGCAGCTGCTGCTGGTCATAGATAGCCAGGCCGTCATACTCTTCAGTGACCTCAAAGACTTTTCTTTCTTCCTCTCTTCCCTCCCTTCCTTCCTTCCTTCCTTCCTTCCTTCCTTCCTTCCTTCCTTCCTTCCTTCCTTCTTCCTTCCTTCCTTCCTTCCTTCCTTCCTTCCTTCCTTCCTTCCTTCTTTCTTCTTTTGTTGTTTCTGAGACAGGGTCACTCAGGCTGGAGTGCAGTGGTGTGATTACAGCTCACGGTAGCTCCAAACTGCTGGGCCCAGGGGATCCTCCCAACCTCAGCCTCCTGAGTAGCTGGGACCACAGGCGTGCCCACCATGCCAGGCTAGTTTTTAAATTTATTGTGGAAACATAGTGCTATCATGTTGCACAGGCTGCTCTCAAACTCCTGGCCTCAAGCAATTCACCTGCCTCGTTCACAGACTTTTCTGATCTTGCTTGTCTCTGTTTAGGGTTTCTGGAGTCAGGACCGCTGTCAGGATGAGTGGGAAGGGCATCCCCTCACCTGTCTGTGCCTCAGATTCTTCAGCTTCAAAATGGAGGGAATAAAACTACTTACCTCGAAGGGCTGGTGAAAGGTTAAAATGAGATGTAATTAGTTTAGACATTACATTAACACATAATTAGTTTAGAATAGAAACTGGCATGTGTTAAGTGTTAAAATAAATATTGGCAGCTTTTGTTGCTTTATCTCTATGAATCCTTTGCAGAAGTCAGAGATCACAGATTATCTAGAGGTAGGCCATGGTGGAGAATTGAGAATGAGATGTGGAGCAGTGATTGGATGAGGAGGTCATATAAGCTGCAGGAAGGGCAAGTGACTGAGGAAGCTTTTGTGGAGTCCTAATTAGAGAAACAGAGTTAGGCTGGCAGGACCAAGGGAAAGCAAAGAGAGAAAGCAGATAAACGGCCGGGTGTGGTGACTCACGCCTGTAATTCCAGCACTTTGGGAGTCTGAGGCGGGTGGATCACCTGAGGTCAGGAGTTCGGGACCAGCCTGGCCAATGTGGTGAACCCCGTCTCTACTAAAAATACAAAAATCAGCCGGGCGTCATGGTGTGTGCCTGTAATCTCAGCTACTCGGGAGGCTGAGACAGGAGAATTGCTTGAACCTCGGAGGCAGAGGTTGCAGTGAGCTGAGATCATGCCACTGCACTCCAGCCTGGGCAACAGAGCGAGGCTGCATTTCAAAAAAAAAGAAAAAAGAAAAGAAGCAGATAAACTATAAGTCTTCATTTCTTCATGGTCCAGGACACATAGCCCTCCTGCGCAAGTAACTCACAGTCTTCCTGCGTCCAACTATCACCAGACACCTGCAAGCTATTATAGCTCACTGCAACCTTGGTGTTATCAGAACTGCACAAAGCCCTCTTCAACAGACAGCATAAACACTTTTCTATAGAATCTCCAGCAAGCCTGTTTCCTGGCGGTTAGCTTCTCTTCTGCTGGCTGCCCATTGCCTCCTTGCAACGTATTTTCCTACTTTCTCTAATAAATCTGTCTTTTGTTATTATCTACAACTGTCTTGGTAAATTATTTTAACCCTGCACCACTGGCCCAGGTACTCCCCGCTCGCCTGCAACAGCTTTGGCAATGGATCATGATAGCAAAATGTCAGAGGTTGGCCAACAAAATGAAATGGAGCCCAGAAGAGAATAAGAGTAACTAGGAGTAAGAAGAAGTGTGACTGAGACCAACATGGGTTAGGTACAGATTTAGCTACTATACCAAAGGCCAAAATAAGGGTGTCTCTAACAAAGCATATTTCTCTTACATAAAAGAATGAGTAGATGGTTTAGGGTTGGTATGGTGGTTCTGTAGTGTTGGAGATCCAGGCTTCTTCTATCTTGTAGGACAGCCAGGTTTCTTCTACCTTGTTGCCATGCCATTCTCAGCATGGGGCTTCACCTCCCAGTCTACTCCAGCTCCTGCCATAACTCCTACCTTCCAGCTCATGGGAAGGGAAGAAAGGTGAGAGTGGACACATTCTTTTGCTAAAGGAATGACCTAGAAAGTACGCATACCACTTCTGCTCACATGTCACTGGCCAAGACTTAGTTATGTGTCCATCTCATGCTGCAAAAGAGGCTGGAAACGTGGTCTTTATCTGGGTAGTCATGTGCCCAGGGAAAGGAATGTAGGGAAAGGGAAGGAAAAATGGCTATAGGGAGTGGGCAATGAATTGTGTCTGCTGTAGGACTGATACATATTTTGGGATTGTAATGGAATTTTTATTCCTAATGATTTCTGAAAATGTCTGATAAAGTTGCACCATCTTGTTTTTGACCAACATTCAAAAAAACAAAACTACGTAAAGAATTGGAAGCTGGAAGTTTCCTACAATGACCCCACTACTACCTGAGTACCAAAGCCTTATCAATGCTGATGATCAAAAAAAGACTTGAATTGTCCAATTCCTCTCTAGGAAAATATTTTGGAGACAAATTAAGACGAATTAAGTCAAATGACTATTAAAAAACTTTCTTCCTCTTGATTAATGATTCCATCCATTACCATTGAGACTTATTAGCAGCTTACCTTTTCTGAGGGAAGATATTAAAGGACAGAACGTGCCAAGCTTTTAGAGTTTGACAAAAATACTCACTTAAATTATTATTAGATTCTGAGATATGCTCTGAAGGTGACGAAGGAGCTTTTTGGAATAGAGCCAAATGCTAATGCTGATTTCCACAGCTGAGCAAGGTCTGTGCAAGCACCCCAGGATCACTCCCTGCTCTCTCTCCTGCTGTTTAATGCCTAAAACATAGGTTTACATATGTTGAAATGTTTATATTTGTCCCAAGGCTTTTCTGGAGGGAACTGGGTATAAATAAACCACACAATGGATCCCTTCCTCACTAGAAACTAAAAATTAGGTCATCTCCTTTGTCTTTCCCCATTCCTCTCCTGATAGGAATGTAGATTTTTAAACAAACATATCAAAAGTATGCTGTGAAGAGGGATCAGTGTATCAGTGTTAGTAACAGTGGGCTTTTTTTGTCTTATAATTGCCCTGCTGTAAAAACTGAGAAAGGAGATGGAGAAAAGAAAAGGGAAAAGAGAGGAGAAAGGAGAAAGAGGTACTAGGTTCTTATTCTTTGAGTCTTTTTGGTGCCATAGATGACTTTGACAAACTAGTGAAGCCTATGGACCCCTTCTCTGAATAGTGTCTTTAAATACCTAAAATAAAATGTATAGGATTACCTAGGAAAACAATTATATTGAGACAGAGCTCCACTTACAGATTCTTTAGGAGGTCTGTGGACTACAGATGAACTCTCTGGGTTGTCTCCCCTGCCTGCATCATCAATTCCCTTACATCAAGCGTAAGTTCCAACGGTTTAGGCGGCCTTAGTTTGACAAATACAATCCCTCACATGAAGCTGCTACATTGCATGCCCAAACTCTTTCTCAGACACATGGTCATTTGTGTTCCATGGACATGGAACTAGCATTTGAAGGCTGTTACTATAAAGCTCAAATGCACAAGCCTCTTTACTGCAGGTTAAATTGGCCCCACAGTGATAGATCTCCACACGCTCTGCCTGGATGCCACTTGCTTTCCTGTAGCACTGAGCAGAGACATGATACTGGGATTCAGTCCTTAAAAGTAAAAACCTTATAATAAATATGTAAGTTCCTCTTGATGAAATATGTAGTAAGCAAAGGCTGCTTTTGTTACAGTCTCAGCAATGTACCACAATGTAGCAGTCTCTCATCGTGAGGTATCACCCCAAGTTCTTTGTCTCACAACCAAGAGAATTAAGGAGCATGAACACAAAGGATGAGGTTGGAGTGAAAGTTTAATAAGAGAAAGAAGAAAGCTCTCCACAGCAGAGAGGGGTCCCGAATGGGTTGCCATTTTTATAGTTGAATACAAAGTCTTTTATAAGAAACTGATAAGGGCTAGGCATCTCATTTACATAAGATGCAAATTTCTGGTAGCTCCACCTCATTCTCCTAATGCACATGGGGGCCCTTAGCTTGAGTTACTCCATATTGTTTTGTTCCCCTTACATGCATGTGTTAAAGGACGGAATTTTCCACTGCAAGCACATCTGGGCATCTGTGCAGCTGTGGGAATGTCTTAGGTAAGACCTCCTGTGCAAATTTCCTTATCTGTGCCTGCAGCTTGATTTTTCAGGCTGTTCTTTTGTTTGAAAGAATTTAACTGAGGACCCACCCTAACTGCCTGCCTGACTGGTTTCTTCCTTTCTTCTCTTGCATTCTCATAGTAGCAGAAGCTCCTAGCCTTTAAAAGTGGGCTTTGTTTTGGGCAAAGGAGAGACAGGATGATGGGGAAATGTGGGGAGGGAGTCACCAACTCACACCTTAATTAATTCTGCCTCCGCCATGGATCTGGGCTGAGGGACCTAAAGGCAGATATCATCTCAGTGTTGGTCCTTGAGTGCTTCCTCACATGGACAAGTTCAGAGTAGGAAAAATGATGTCAGGCATGTCCCCAAGACTCCTGTCATCCCCCCTTCTCACCAAGCCTCACTTATATCTAATATGTGTCTTCAGGAATCTCCAGGTGGGGAATGACTCTTCCCCAGGTTGCCTTACTGAGACCTGAAAAATAAAAAATAAAATTCCAAGGCCCTAACTGACTGAAGTGATCCCCTCTTGGCCAAGGGGACCCCAGAGAAACCTTGGAAGCTGAGTCCTGGCCATGATGCTATAGAAGTTTGGACATACCTCATTACATCTGCTCCCTTGATAACTGCCATTAGGCTTTCTTCCCTAAGGGCTACACAGAAACCAGCCCTTTCAAAAGACTCCACGCTGATAATGTCAATGACTAACTTATCTTCCCAGGTATAGAACAAAGACAAGGTGAGATTAGTCACTTCTTCACCCTTCTCTGAGACATCTGCTTCCTCTATTCCTCTTCTCTTCAAATGTTCACATTTAATTATGTAAAATGTAGATTTCCTGGGCACTAACTAAAGTCTGACAAATATGTAGTCATTCCTCTCACTGCTCCCATTCCTTTTTTAAGGAAAATGTATAAATATCAAACCTCCTGAGAACCTCTTTGGAAAAAAAGAGCTGCAGATGTGTCTGTGACTCTCATTTTTCCTGGGCGCACCCTCAAGCTGGCTTAATAAGCCTTGATGATTTGAAACTTATGCTTCAGTCACTAATTTTGGTTGTCAGGCTCCCACATCTAAAGGAAACCATTTTACTGGTTCAAAGACTCAACCAACGCCAGTCTTATGCACTCAGCCCCTCCCCTACCCATTATGATGAACTCTGTTCAGCAAAGAGCCATCTATAAATTCCATCCAAAGACACAAGGCCCCCCTGGGACTGCCAATCACAACAGGGTTACTTCTATTGTATCCACCATGGGTGGAACCAAAATAATTCCTTAACTAGTGAAACCCTGTATCAGGTTCTGTAAGTACCATCAGACTGTACTTAGCAACATTTGGTTATGGCCCACAAGGTGTTTGGGCCATTTCCCTAAGGAAAATCCTTGGTTTCCTTACTTCCCTCTAGGAACAGTACTCAGCTGGGCCCTCGGCCCACAGAGAGAGGGGAGAACACTCATCCTGTGTTACAGGAAAGGGGTCCTGATCTAGACCCCAAGGCAGCATTCTTGGATCTTGTGCAAGAAACAATTTGAGGCAAATCCATAGAGTAAAATGAAAGCAAGTTGATTAGGAAAGTAAAGGAATAAAGAATGGCTGCTCCATAGGCAGAGAAGCCCTGAGAGCTGCTGGTTGGCTATTTTTATGGTTATTTCTTGATTATATGCTAAACAAGGGGTGGATTATTCATGAGTTTTCAGGGAAAGGGGTAGGCAAGTCCCAAAACTGAAGGTTTCTACCCTTTTTAGACCATATAGGGTAACTTCCTGATGTTGCCATGGCATTTGTAAACTGTTATGGTGCTGGGAGGAGTGTCTTTTAGCATTAAAATGCATTACAATTAGCGTATAATGAGCAATGAGGATGACCAGAGGTCACTTTTATTGCCATCTTGGTTTTGGTGGGTTTTGCCTGGCTTCTTTACCACAGCCTGTTTTAGCAGCAAAGTCTTTGTGACCTGTATTTTTTTTCTGACCCACCACCTCAGTCTCTCAAAGTGCTGGGATTACAGGTGTGAGCCACCACACCCAGCTAAGATTCTTTCTCAAGATTGTTATAGCTATTCTGGGTCCTCTGCAAATCCTTATGAATTTGAGAATTCACTTGTCAATTTCTGCAAAGAAACAGTTGTTCATATAAAATAGATTATCATTTTTCTTACCAGATTTAGTAGATTTTCTTTAATAGATATTTTTTCTTTTGCTGTATGCCCTTAGGCATGTTTCCAGAGCCTTTAACTGTTTGGGGTTTTAAAAAAATGATTTTCATCATTTTCACTGGAGCTTCCCAAATCATCATACCGGAAATCAATCTCTTCAACAAAGGATCACACACACACACACACACACACACACACACACACACACACACACGAACTCTTACAACTCAATAGCAAAGGGAAAAACAAGTCCATGTTGATGATGACAAGGAACAACCAGATATCTCATACATTGCTGATACAAGTGAAAATAGAATAAGCACTTTGGAAAACTGTTTGGCGGTTTCTTACAAAGTTAAATGTTTCACCTATTCTATCACTCAGCAATTAGACTCCTAGGTATTTAGGCAAGAGAAATTAGAGTTACAGCCACAAAAAGACTGGTATAATAATGCTCACAGTGACTTTATTCCTAATAGCCTGGAAATAACACAAATGTTCATCAATTTAAAAATGCATGGCTGGGCGTGAGGTGGTGCACACCAGTAATCCCAGAACTTTGGGAGGCTGAGGCGGGTAGATCACCTGAGGTTAGGAGTGCAAGACCAGCCTGGCCAACATGGTGAAACCCCATCTCTACTAATGATACAAAAATTATCCGGATGTGGTGGTACATGCCTATAATCCCAGGTATTTGGGAGGCTGAGGCAGAAGAATTGCTTGAACCTGGGAGGCAGAGGTTGCAGTGAGCTGAGATCACACCATTGCACTCCAGCCTAGATGACAAGAGTGAAACTCCATTTCCAAAAAATAAAAAAAATTAAAAAATTAACGCATAAGAAGAAAACAATGTATGCATCCAATAGAATACTATTCAGCAATAAACAGGAATGAACTACTAATATATGCAGCAACATGGGCTTTGAAGTCAGGCAATCAAATTGCTGTGTGACTATGGGCCAATTACTTGGCCTCTCAGTGTCTCTGTTATCTTTTCTGTAAATGGGATTGTTGTGGGTTGACTCGTATCCCCCAGAAATTTATGTGTTATGGCCCTGTCCCCTAGTACCTTAGAATGGCACCATTTGGAGACAGGGTCTTTAAAAGGGTCATTTAAAATGAGATCATATGGGTAGGCCCTAATGCAACATGACAGGTGTCCTTATAATAAAAGGAGATTAGGACACAGACACTGTCTCAGCCTGTTTGGGCTGCTATAACAAAATACCACAAGCTAGGTGGCTTATCGAGACCAAATATTTATTTCTCACAGTTCTGGAGGGTAGGAAGTCCATGATCAAGTCTCCAGAAAATTCAGTGTCCAGTGAGGTCCCTTTCACCATAGATGACACCTTCTTGCTGTGTCCTTTGTTAATACAAAGGAGTCAAAAATGTTTAAAAATTTTTCAAAGTTTATTAGGTAAAAAAGTACAGTAAGCTAAGGTTAATTTGTTATTGATGAAAGAAAAATATTGTTTATAAATTTATTGCAACCTAGGTGTACAGTGTTATAAAGTCTACAGTAGTGCACAGTCTTAGGCCCTCACATTCACTCACCACTCACTCACTGACTCACCCAGAGCAACTTCCAGGCCTGCAAGCTCCTTTCACAGTGAGTGCCCTATACAGGTCTACCATCTTTCATCTTTTATACCGTATTTTTACTATACCTTTACTATGTTTAGATAAGTTTACATACAAAAAACACTTACCATTGCCTGTGACATTCTAGAACTTACCATTGCCTGTGTTACAATTGCCTATGGTATTCCGTACAGTAACATTCTGTACAGGTTTGTAGCCTAAGAGAGATAGGCTATACCATGCAGCCTAGGTGTGTAGCAGGCTCTACCGTCTAGGTTTGTGCAAGTACACTCTGTGATGTTTACACAATGGTGAAATCGCTTAACAATGAAATCGCCTAATGACACATTTCTCAGAACGTTCCCCCTTTGTTAAACAATGCAGGACTGTATACATATAAGCAATTAGAACAGTGTCTGGCACATAGTTTTGCTGTTATTAGTATCATTGTTAACTTCTCTTCCCTATGAACATCTGAAAAACCCCTATCTTTTTTTGTTTATATTAACATATACACAATTCATGTCCTTCCCTGCAGAGAACGTGAGAGAATGAGGGCAAAGGGGGAATCAAAGCTGGAAAGGCAGAAACAAGCGACCCAAGGCGCCTGCTTGGCACCAAACGACTCCCCAGGTAAGCCCTAGCCAGCCCCCATCCCCACCCCCAGCTGGCCTATGCTAATAGAATTCAGAAGGTAACACAATCCTCAGGCTCCGAATTCTTGGAGGATCCTGGCCAGGGGCTATGGGAGCTGGCAGGAGGCCGGGAGGCTGAGGGCTGTGATAAAGATCAAGTGCCCACAGCCCTCCCGTCTCTTCCATCCCACCCGGGGCTGCCTCCTGAAGCCTGGCCTCAGTGAAGTTTTGCAGATTTTCTCTAACTGGCTGTGTGGCTTCCTGGAGAGAAAGTGTCCAAGCCCAGAGAGCCTCAGGAATGAGAGTCTAATCAGACCCACGTGTGGAGAAAACCTCTAGTCCTTTTTCTTAGTTCTTGCTGCTTTCGTCCCCACCTGGGAAAAGACAGTAGCCCAATAGGGAGGGCCTTTCCTATGCGGGGAAAGCTGGTGGTCAGGGTCCCCCTTCCCCCGCCCCCACATTTTCCCCCATGGCTGGGGCTTAGAGACCTCTCTGTCACCCTGCAGGGGAACATGGATCCAGACAGGGCTTTTGCTCCTCCACCCACCCCAGGACCAACCACAGTGAAAGTAACCACTGAAACACAAGATAGTTGGGACCTCTGGGTGTCAAACAAGAAGGAGGGTAGAAAACACACAGAAGGCAAGAGACATAGTCCTTCTGGAGCCTCAGCCCCTGCCTAAGCTCCCTGTCTGGGGCAGAAACATGAAGTGCCCACAGAATACAAGAAAAATAAGACAGAAACTTTTTTTAACTCTGTACCTCAATGGATGCAAAGGGACAGAAACTTATGAGCAAAAATTGTTTGACTCTTACAGGATCCAAATTCCCGGCAAAGCACGAACAACCATGGCAAGAAACTGCCTGCAGTGCTTTCTGCCACCTTCTCAGCGAGATCAGGAGTCAGCACTTCTGAATGCGTCTCATCTACACCATGCACTACATAGGCACTTCTACATACCGTCCATTCTCATTACTTAGGGTACTGATGCCCTACAAAATCACTGCAGACCTCGAACCTCTGGTCAGAACATTTTCATTAACCAATCAATACCTAGCCTGGTTTAATGAGTTTCCATGAAGTATGTACCATTGATTCATTAACATTGAACTCACAGGCCACAACACTATCATTTCAGCCTGAACAAAGCTTATCTAACACGCTTCTTTTCTCAGTAAATCTCATCATAGTCTTCTTGTGCTTAGGAGCAGGAGACACCACTTCAGCACTATGCCTGGGGACCATTTTAAACAGTGAAATCACCAAGAAAAAGCACAAAAAATGCCAAAACCATGGCACTAAATAGACTGCAAAAAGGGCATTTGTTTACAGCATGAGGGCTGAAAGAAGAAGGAAGAGCATGCCTTGTCCAGCCTCAGCTGGGAACGTGATTAGAATTTCCGCTGCTCTGTGCATGTCTGCAAATGACCCCCAAAACACTGTAAATATTGATTTGAGGGTTACAAATACATTTTAGTGAGTAGGCAAATTTGCAAATACAGAGGTCACAACTAACAGGACCAACTGTACATTATCCCATTTACTTCTCCTAGCAATTCTGTGTGGTAGGTATTATTATTTGTAAAGACAGAGTCTCGCTTTGTTCCCTGGGCTGATCTCAAACTCTTGGGTTCAAGCAATCCTCTCTCCTCAGCCTCCCAATGTGCTGGGATTACAGGTGTGAGCTGCCATGTCCAGCCTGTGGTGGGTATTATTATTCCAATTTTAAAGAAAACTTGGGAGCTGGACACGGTGGCTCATGTCTGTAATCCAGCAACTCAGGAGGCTGAGCAGGAGGATCCCTTTAGCCTAGGATTTTGAGGCTGCAGTGAGTCCACCACTGTAGTCCAGCCAAGGTAACACAGCGAGACTCAGTTTCTAAAAAAAAAAAGTTGGAAAACGGAGGCTCAGAGGGGTTTATGTGATTTGTACAAGGTGATATGGCTAACAAGTGGCATTTGTATGTCTCCCACATCAAGCTTAAGACCTTTCACTTGGAGAAAACTCTACCAGAGAAGATCATCCTGCCTCAGTCAATCTTTTATTCTGTATCTATTTGCCATACCTACATGGGCTTGTTCAGCTACTCCTATGGGCTGGTGTGTTCTCTTTGATTTATCTGGGGGTGCTTATGGGGACGGGGAACTATAACCCTCCTCCTCTATCTCCAGATTGAACTCAGATTCTTGAGTAGAGAGAGGGCCTCTCCTGCTGTTTATTCCCCAGGAGCTCTGCAAGCAGAGTCTTGAGAAAAGCAGCCCCCATTCCTATCCTGGATTCAGCTACTGCTACAGGCTCACAGGGCAGGTCGTCTGGGGCAAGTGTGGGAGGGCTCAGGTAGGCTCTGCATCAAGTCATTCAACAGATGCAACAGATATCGGGCCCCTGCTATTTACTTAGTCCAATATCGAGCTTGCCTCGGGGACACTGTGAAGACATAGGAAACATCTCCACCCTGGTCTGCTTTCAAATAAGTTACCTGTGGTGTGGGAGATTAAGACACAAACGTCACAGGCCAGCCAGAACCGTGCATGGTGCAGAGCTGAGCTCAGCACAGCCTTCAGTGGGTAAGAGCACCCATGAGGGCTGGCGTGGGTCCTTCTTCATGGAGAAGGGGTTTTGAAGTGGAACTCAAATAGTGAAAGGGATAGATGGAAGGAAGGAGGGGAGTTCAGGCATAGCTTGGGAGGAGATCAATGTGGCTAGAATCTGGGCTGCAAGCTCAGGATGGAGTTTAGCAGCAATGAAGAAACAATCCAGGAAAGAATCCATGAAGATGCCGGAGATGACAGAGCTGTGACTAAGGGTTGGAGGCTGGAACTGCACAAGGCAGCACATTCTTGGTTACTCCTGAACAATGCTGAGTGGAGAGCAGAAAAAAATGATGCGGGTCCCTTGCCAGTCACAGTGGGGCTTTAGCCCCTTCCAATGCAGCCTGATAATAGGACATGCTACAGAGAAGAGGAAATGCCCTGTCAGGGGTTTTATCTTTATCCTCAGAGCCCCACAGCTGCCTTTACTTCCCCAATCCATTTTCTATACTCCCCAGCTCCAACTGATTCCTCAACCCACCCAATCTGGCTTCTGTTCCATTTCTTTTCTTTTCATTTTTTGAGACAGGGTCTCACTTTGTCATCCAGGCTGGAGTGCAGTGGCGTGATCTCTGCTCACTATGGCCTCAACCTCCAAGGCTCAAGCTATCCTCCTGCTTCAGATTCCCAACTAGCTGGGACCACAGGCACACATCACCATGCCTGGCTAATTTTTTGTTACTTTTTGTAGAGATGTGGTCTTGCTATGTTGCCCAGGCTGATCTCAAACTCCTGGGCTCAAGCAATCCTCCTGCCTCAGCCTCCCAAAGTGCTGGGATTATAGGCATGAGCCATCATGCTTAGTCCCCATTTCTTATAAAAGCCATTTTCATGAAGATCACCATTGACCTTCACATGACTATGTCCAAGGCACATTTTTTTTCAGTCTTCAACTAATTGGATAGTTCCCTTCTAGAATGTAATAATCATGAAGTCAAGGAATTTTGCATTCATTACTACAGTCCCAGAACCTAGAACAGTCTGGTATAAGTGCCTGATAAATACAGTAGGTGCCTGATAAATACTCAGTGGATAAATGAGTGAACTTTCTTTCCATGGCTTCTGTGACGCCATGCTCTCTGGTTTTCCTTCTACTCCCTGTCTGCTTCTTTTCTGCCTTTTTTTTTTAGACTCTTCTTCTTTATCCTGACATGTAAGATGACTCCAAACCTCCATCCTAGGCACTCTCCTCTTCTCATCCATATTGTTTTTCTTTGGGACACCTTATTCATTACCTTTAAGTAGCATCTGTGGCTCATAGTATTGTCCAAGAGTGGCCACACCTATATATTTATCCCATCCCACATACTCTTCTTAAAACATAACTGACACTCTTCCACCAAGAAGTAGGGTCTAAGTTTCCTCTCCTTGAATCTTCCTGGCAGCTTATGACTTCTTTGGTCAAATGGAAGTAACGCTGTATGACTTTGGAGGTTAGGTCATATGAAGAATTCAGCTTCCACCTGGATCTCTCTCTTGGGTTTCTTGATTTTAGAAGCAATCCATCCTGTGGTAAGGAAGCCCAGGCCATGTAGAGAGGCCACATGTGGGTGTTGGCAGCCAACGACTCCAGCTAAGCTCTCAGCCAGCAGCCAACATTAATATCATATAGGCCAGGTGCAGTGGCTCGTGCCTGTAATCCCAGCAGTTTGGGAGGCCAAGGCGGGCAGATCATGAGGTCAGGAGTTCAAGACCAGCCTGGCCAATATGGTGAAACCCCATCTCTACTAAAAACACAGAAAATTAGCTGGGCATGCTGGCAGGCACCTGTAGTCCCAGCTACTCGGGAGGCTGAGGCTGAAGAACCAATCACTTGAACCCAGGAGACGGAGCTTGCAGGGAGCCGAGATTGCACCACTGCACTCCAGCCTGGGCGACAGAGCGAGACTCTGTCTCAAAAAAATAAATAAATAAATAAAATAAAAGAAAGAAAAAAAAATAGTTTCAGATCCCAGCCATTGAGTCTCCCAGCTAAGACCTCAGACACTGTAGAACAAAGTCATCCCCTCCATGCACTGTCCCAAGTCTCAATATAACAAAACCATAAGAGATAATAAATGGCTGTTGTTTGAAGTCACCAAGTGGTGAGGTAATTTGTTACTTGGTGATGGACACCCACTATACCATCTGTATGCCGATATTCTCTAAATGTATATTTCCAACACAGTCTTCCCCTTTGATCTCTGGATCCATATATCCAATTGCCTGCTCAGCATCTCCATTTGGATGCCTCAAAGGAGCTGTGATCTCACCATTGCGAAACTCTAATTTTCCCAGAGGTGTGATCCTTTTCCACTGTTTTCTTTCTTAATAAATGGCTCTACCTTCCAACCATTTTCTGAATCCAGAAATTTAGGAATCTGTCCTTAATCCTTTCTTTTCCCCACTGGTCCACAAGAAATCCATCAATAAATTTGGTCAATTTTACCTTTTAAATGTCTCTCTCTTTTTTTTTTTATTTGAGACAGAGTCTCACTCTGTTGCCCAGGCTGGAGCGGCATGATCTCAGCTCACTGCAAGCTCCGCCTCCCGGGTTTGCCATTCTCCTGCCTTAGCCTCCCAAGTAGCTGGGATTACAGGCACCCGCCACCAAACCCAGCTAATTTTTTTGTATTTTTAGTAGAGGTGGAGTTTCACGGTGTTAGCCAGGATAGTCTCTGTCTCCTGACCTCGTGATCCACCCGCCTCGGCCTCCTAAAGTGCTGGGATTACAGGCGTGAGTCACCGCACCTGGCCTCTTTTTTGTTTTTTTTTTTAATTGAGACAGGATCTCGCTATGTCACCCAGGCTGGAGTGCAGTGGCGTGATCTCAGCTCACTGCAACCTTCACCTCCCAGGTTCAAGCAATTCTCCTGCCTCAGCCTCCCCAGTAGCTGGGATTACAGGTACGTGCCACCACACCTGGCTAATTTTTGTATTTTTAGTAGCGACAGGGTTTTGCCATGTTGGCCAGGCTGGTCTCGAACTCCTGGCCTCAAGCAGTCTACCTGCCGTGGCCTCCTAAAGTGCTGGGACTACAGGCCTGAGCCACCGTGTCTGGCCAAATGTATCTTAAATCTCACCACCTTTCTACATCCCCACCATCACCCTGATCCAACCCACCATCACACCTCACCTGCCTGCACCGCTGTAGTAGTTTCTTGTCTTCCCAAATCTAGTCTGCTTCTCTCCACTTTGTTCTTCACACTGCAGTCAAAATGATCCTTATTTGGAAATTAGTTGGAAGTGGTGGCATGTGCCTGTAATCCCAGCTACTCGAGAGGCTGAGGCAGGAGAATTGCTTGAACCTGAGAGGTGGAGGCTGCAGTGAGCCGAGATCGCACCATTGTACTCCAGCCTGAGTGATAGAGCGAGACTCTGTCTCAAAAAAAAAAAAAAAAAAAAAGCCCTTTCTGCGCGGTCACGCGGAGCCAGAGCCTGGAACCAGGCTGCAGCCCCTCAGCTTCACCCACCACCTCCTGACCATGGACCCCCACAAAGTGAATGAACTTTGAGCCTCTGTGAAAATGTGTAAGCAGGATCCGAATGTTCCATACACCAAGGAAATGCGCTTCCTGAGGGAGTGGGTGGAGAGCATGGGGGGTAAAGTACCACCTGCTACTCAGAAAGCTAAATCAGAAGAAAATACCAAGGAAGAAAAACCTGATAGTAAGAAGGCGGAGAAAGACTTAAAGGCAGATGAACCATCAAGTGAGGAAAGTGATCTAGAAATTGATAATGAAGGTG
Source organism: Hylobates moloch (assembly GCF_009828535.3). Taxonomy (NCBI): domain Eukaryota; kingdom Metazoa; phylum Chordata; class Mammalia; order Primates; family Hylobatidae; genus Hylobates; species Hylobates moloch. The sequence goes on from NW_026652293.1 coordinate 3,799,930, forward strand.
TGATTGAACCAGACACTGATGCCCCTCAAGAAATGGGAGATGAAAATGCAGAGATAACAGAGGAGATGATGGATCAGGCAAATGATAAGAAAGTGGCTGCTATTGAGCCCTAAATGATGGTGAACTGCAGAAAGCCATTGACTTATTCACAGATGCCATCAAGCTGAATCCTTGTTTGGCCATTTTGTATGCCAAGAGGGCCAGTGTCTTCGTCAAATTACAGAAGCCAAATGCTGCCATCTGAGACTGTGACACAGCCATTGAAATAAATCCTGATTCAGCTCAGCCTTACAACTGGCGAGGGAAAGCACACAAACTTCTTTGTTTTTTTTTTTTGTTTTTTTGAGACGGAGTCTTGCTCTGTAGCCCAGGCTGGAGTGCAGTGGCGCAATCTCGGCTCACTGCAAGCTCCGCCTCCCGGGTCCACGCCATTCTCCTGCCTGAGCCTCCGGAATAGCTGAGACTACAGGCCCCCGCCACCACGTCGGGCTAATGTTTTTTTTTTTGTTTTTTGTTTTTTGTTTTGAGACGGAGTCTCGTTCTGTCGCCCAGGCTGGAGTGCAGTGGCGCAATCTCTGTTCGTTGCAAGCTCCGCCTCTCGGGTTCACGCCATTCTCCTGCCTCAGCCTCCCAAGTAGCTGGGACTACAGGCGCCCGCCACCACGCCCGGCTAATTGTTTGTATTTTAAGTAGAGACGGGGTTTCACCGTGCTAGCCAGGATGGTCTCGATCTCCTCACCTCGTGATCCACCCTACTCGGCCTCCCTAAGTGCTGGGATTACAGGCGTGAGCCACCGCGCCCGGCCGGAAAGCACACAGACTTCTAGGCCACTGGGAAGAAGCAGCCCATGATCTTGCTCTTGCCTGTAATTTGGATTATGATGAAGATGTTGGTGCAATGCTAAAAGTTCAACTTAGGGCACCGACAATTGCAGAACATTGGAGAAAGTATGAGCGAAAACGTGAAGAGCGAGAGAGCAAAGAAAGAATACAAAGAGTTAAGAAGGCTCCAGGAGAGCATGAGAGAGCCCAGAGGGAGGAAGAAGCCAGACGACAGTCAGGAGCTCAGTATGGCTCTTTTCCAGGTGGCTTTCCTGGGGGAATGCCTGGTAATTTTCCCAGAGGAATGCCTGGAATGGGAGGGGGCATGCCTGGAATCAATGGCCAGAATGCCTGGAATTAATGAAATTCTTGGTGATCCAGAGGTTCTTGCAGCCATGCAGGATCCAGAAGTTATGGCAGCCTTCCAGGATGTGGCTTGGCACCCAGCAAATATGTCACAATACCAGAACAACCCAAAGCTTATGAATCTTATCAGTAAATTGTCAGCCAAATTTGGAGGTCAAGCTTAATGCCCTTCTGATAAATAAAGCCCTTGCAGGCCGGGCGCGGTGGCTCACGCTTGTAATCCCAGCACTTTGGGAGGCCGAGGCGGGCGGATCACGAGGTCAGCAGATTGAGACCACGGTGAAACCCCATCTCTACTAAAAATACAAAAAATTAGCCGGGCGTGGTGGCGGGCGCCTGTAGTCCCAGCTACTCGGAGAGGCTGAGGCAGGAGAATGGCGTGAACCCGGGAGGCGGAGCTTGCAGTGAGCCGAGATCGTGCCACTGCACTCCAGCCTGGGCGACAGAGCAAGACTCCGTCTCAGAGAAAAAAAAAAGCCCTTGCTGAAGGGAAAGCAACCTACATCACCTTATGAATGTCGCGATGACACAAACCAGTGTACCTCTGACCTTCTCATCAAGAGAGCTGGGGTGCTTTGAAGATAATCCCTACCCCTCTCCCCCAATGCAGCTGAAGCATGTACAGTGGTTTGCCATTAGGGTATTCGTTCAGATAATGTTTTTCTACTAGGAATTACAAACTTTAAACACTTAAAAAAAAAAAAAAGATCCTTGTTTGGGACACCTGAATGAATTTTCCTTGCTCGTAAGACCAAGACAAAAATCCTTAACATGAGCAAACCCTATGAGATTCGGCCCTTGCCTAACCTCTCAAAATCCCTGCTGTCCTCCCCTGGATCTCTGCTCTGCACTCCACTGTGACAGTTCCTGGATTGCACTGAGCTCCTCCCCACAGAGGGATGTGCAGACATGGTCACTATCCTTGGGAAATCTCCTCTGCCCCCTGTCTTTTACCAAGCTAATTTTCACACATTCTTCAGATCTTAGCTCAACCAAGGAAACCCTTCCTGACTCTCCCTCACCTTCTTTGTAAGGTCTTCTGTAATATACTGTCACTGTTCCATGTGCTTTTAAATCCCAGCCTATCTCTGTCTTTAATTGCACATCATCCATGAGACTATTTGATTAGTGTCTCCCTTACAAGACTGAAAGCTCCAGGTTGGCAGGAACCACACGTCTGTTATGTCCCTTGCACCATGCAGAGGCATTCCATAAATATCTATTGCTTATGGAATGAATGAACGAAGGTGTGAATCCAAAGTGAGTAACAGAGCAGCAAGTTCCAGCCTTGAGGCCCAGGACCGCATTTCTCAGTTTCACGAACCCAATACGCTGGGGAGAGCTGTTGTGAACTACACAGCACCCTCTTCTTTCTCCAGAAGATACATTTTCTTTTTAATAGAATATAAATTTTCTTCATGTTTCACATTCCACACCCCAGTGTCACTGTGGGGATACAGGTGAGGGATGTCAATTAAATTAATTATGGCAATCCCCTCGCCCAGGATTGATTGAGGAATAGGTATGGAACACAAGGCTAGTGAGACATGAAGGGAATTTGAGTTTTATAAAGGGACAGGAAGATGCTCTTGGGTGAGGATGTGATACTTGGAGCTACTGTAGCCTCCTGTGGCCCTGAGGGAACAAAGTCCCAATACATGGCAGAGGCAAAGGCTACCGGTGGGGAGAACCCACCTCCTCAATGAACACATAAAATGACCACCCTTGAAACGGCTTATTGTATGGAACAATAAATTGTTTTTTATTGGTTTAAGCCAGGGTTTCTCAACATCACCACTGACACTTTGGGCCACATAATACTTTGTTGTGGGCAGCTGTGCATTGTGTGTGGTCCTGTGCATTGCAGTAGATTGAGAAGCATTGCTGGCCACTACCCACTAGATACCAGTATGACCACCCCCTGCATCCCAGTTGTGACAACCACAAATGTCTTCAGACCTTGTGAAATGTCCCTGGGGGAGTAAAATTGCCCCCAGTTGAGAATGACTAGTATAAGCCAACTGAACTAAATTTTCTATTACTTGCAGCCAAAAGCAGCTTAACTGATACAGCACCTTTCCAACTTAGTTTACCCATAGCAGACGAATCTCTTTTTACCACACCCACATCTGCCTCCAGCACCAGAGCTGCTCACAGACCCATTCACACAATTACATCTTCCCACCAACCCCATTCAATCACAGCCTTCCTACTCCTGCTTTACCACTCACTTCCCAGCCCCACTTCTCACAGCCCCAGCTCCAACCATCTCTGCCTCCCCCTTCTCTTGCCACTTGCTGTGAGAGCTGATGGCAATGCTGTCAGTTACTTGCTCTTGCTCTAACATTGCTCTCTGCTACTTCTGCTCCTCATCAGAAGGAGGTCAATAGAAGCTTCCTTCAAACTTCCCCTGCCAAGGCTCTTTCTCCACCCCTCTATTCTCACTTCACTAATTTCATCTATCCATCCATTTATCCATCCATTCATCCATCCATCCGCTATTCAACATTTATTTTGCACACTTACTATGTGCTTGGAGCTACAATAGGCACTGGATAGTGAATGGATTCAGATATAGAACTTGTCCTTAAAGAGCATACAGTCTGGCTAAGAAGACAGTTCACTAAGCCAATGAGAAGTACTCTATAAATGTTGAAGATATCTGACCTACTAAGAAAAAAATCAACAACGCATTTTCACACCTTGAGTGGCCCACACATTTAATTAGGTGCTCAAGATAATGGAAAAAGTGGTCTTTACCTATTCATGGAGCAAGTCTGGCAAAACTGTATCTGCCAATGTGGTTAGTCCAGTTCCAGTAACTGGATGCACTTGGGAGAAGGGAGAGGGCCTAAGAAGAACTGTGTTCTGTTAAGTCAGACTTTTTTTCCCCTGTGGACTTTTCTCCAACTGGTCTGAATTAGTGAGGTCTAACTGTTTCTATTTAAGAAAAGGCAACAAAATCTTGAGGGCGTGCCTCCAAAAATCTTGCCAAAAGACACACATGCACACACATGCACACATACACAGGCACACATCAGCACCACCACCAACTCCATCATCCGCATACTCTGCCCTCAGGACAGGGACACACAGTGACACACACCGTCAGGCAGTTAAGGAAAAAGCAGAAATTGGGCATCCGTTCAAACAGCTTGAAGTTAAGAGATGGAAGATGGCTGCCGGGAGGGCAGAGCAGAGAGGGGCTTTGGTAAAGGAAACGCTCCAAGCACAACAGAAAAGGTCTCGCCTGAAGATTCTGGATTTCCTCTTTGGTTCTTTCAAAGAATGAGTCTCTGGTTCTATTTGGCTGGGGGACCAGCACTTGTGGGGTGTGGCCTTGAGCTCCCTCTTCCCCTGCACAGTAACGCTATTGTTCGGTAACTGCGGCCAATTTATGGAAAGAGGTGGAATGTTTATGTAACTGACTCCGCTTTAGACAAGACGTTTGAAAGCGGAAAAAAATGAAGGATGGAAGGAGGCCAGTCCAAACACAGTTTTTCTTCCTTTCTGGACACAGATGTTGGAAAAATGAGAAGGAAGGAGGGAGGGAGAGAAGAAAGTCAGGGTCTGAGAAGAAGTGCCAAAGTCCAAGCTGGCCAGAGACAGCCAGAGTCTGTCTCTGAGGCCAGGGGCAGAGCCTTGGAGCAGAACCTCCGTTTTTGGAAGCTGCTGTTTTAATTAAATAGGTCAACCCAATCAGGACAGCTCTGGTGTGGGGTCTGGATCTCATTAGCCTAACATGGGTGGGGTGGGGCTGGCCTGGGGGAGTGGATCCCCTGGTGTGTCTGTAGTGGGGGGCAGCCTGAGATGAGGGAACTTCTTTACTGCTTCCCCCAAAGCCAGGCCCCAGGCAGCTGGACCTGCCAGGAGGGGCAGACCACAGATGGAGAATGCGCTTCATTAAGCACAAGTCAGTCCGCTCTGCAGCCTGGAGGCCCAGGCTGACTGGAAAAATCAGAACTGCTCTGAAAGGGAGTCACAGGAACAAATCTCACCCCTTCACCCAGCCCAGGTGCAGGGTAGTTAGGAGAACAAGATCCATACCTACACTTTCCCTTGGACCTAAGTTGGGCACTGAAGGCAAAGGCAGAAGTAAGGAGAAGATGACATGATTGTCTTCCAGGTTACAGGACTCCTGTCCTTGGGAGCTTCATCTGATAGGGGAGACTGGTTCCTGCCATTAGAGACCCCTGGTTTGATGGGGGAAGAACTCAGTCCTGCACTTGGGGATACCTAGTAGATAGCCCCTAACCCTGGGATCCCTAGTCTGGTGGGAAAGGCAGGACTATAGTAAACGAAATAATCAAACTCATACAGAATTGGCATGTAAGCAGGTTCAGTGAGTTTTATGCAATGTGGGGACATCATATACTAAAGGACTTATATTTACAGTGGACCAGTGTTAGGGATGGGAAAGTTTTGAGCAATAAGATGGCCGTGGCTTGGCTAGGACCGTAGCCTGTGTGTGAGCATCTGTGATTATGCATTCTTGATTCTTAGGGGACAGGACTTAGGAGCCCATGTTCCCAGAGGTCTCAGTTCAACTGGCTGGGCGTGGTGAGGTAGGGCCTGGAGGTCTGACCTCTCAAAATGGGAGGATAAAGACAAATCAGCTGACCACCTAGTTTTCCCCAAGGGCTGGCTGGGTCAGGTTGCAATTTCGTTTCTGCCAGCACATCCCAGAAGCCAGGGACTGTCAGCTGTCCCCCAAGATTTAAACCACTATATAATTTATCATTTAAATGAGGACTTTGGAGAGGGTAGGTGTGTTATTAATCATTATGCCGGGCCCATAGGCATAAACCAGGCCTGTTCCAGATAAACCAGGACATTTTGCCTCCCTCCCTTCTAAGATCTTTAAGGGCCTGTGTGTGTGTGTGTGTAGCTGAGGGTTATGAGAAACTGAAGGATTAGCTTCAAATATTCTCCTCAACACCCCTATTCTACTTGATTTTTAGAGAAATGTGATTATTAAGGTAAATAAAACATGTATGTATACAATGTGTGCTTATAAATAGTATATATGTGTATGTGTATATATATTTCTAGATAGATGATAAGAGATATATACACATACAATACAGAAGTCAATGAATTTTTAAAAAATTTGTTGAAATTAGGCCAGGTGTGGGGCTCATGCCTGTAATCCCAGCACTTTAGGGGGCTGAGGCAGGAGGATCCCTTGAGACTGGGAGTTTGAAACCAGCCTGGGTAACATGGTGAAACCCCATATCTACAAAAAAATTTTTAAAATTAGCCAAGTGTCGTGGCATATGCCTGCAGTCCCAGCTACTTGGGAGGCTGAGGTAGGAGGATTGCTTGAGCCTAGGAGGTCCAGGCTGCAGTGAGCCATGATCACACCACTGCATTCCAGCCTGGGTGACAGAGTGAGACACTGTCTCAGAAACAAATTAAGTTAAAATGAGAGACCTCAAAATACAATTGTTATAGCAAGTGTCCTGGGACTATGTCCCCAGCATCTCAAGGGGTACTATCATAGACGTATTCATGGCTGCCCAAATGTTTTCAACACCCTCTTGATATTTTGATAGTCTTTCAAGGATGCATTCTACCTTTCCAATGAAAACTAAAACAAAAGAAAACTGCCCTTATTTTTTCATTTCCTTTGCTGCTAGGGGTGCTAGTCGCACCAATCTGAGCTAATCTTTGTCTCCAAACAGAGTTACCTAGGGACAGGGACATGGCAGGAAGGGGTCCTCCCTTTGTGCTGGCACCAGATCACAGCAGGCACGGAGTGGGTTAGAACTGGCAACTTCCTGCTCCTGACGGAGGCAGCTGCTCCCCTGGCAGCCAGATCTGCAGTGTGGCTCTGGGAGTCATCCTGGAAGCTCAGACTCTAGTCTGTTTTTCAGTCCTCTTAATATCCTTACTGAATCCCCTCATGCTTAAACCAGATGGGGAGGATTCCAGGTTTTTATATTTGCTTTGTTTTACAAAGAAGGACCCTGATCAATTCAGAGGATGTAAGGGCAAAGTTTGAGGAGACCCGTTACCCACAGTGTGAGGGATGGGGAAATTTAGCCCCAAAGGATGAAACGGCTGCATAAAACAAAACCATCGTGTCTATCCAGTGCCCAGCCCCAGCCTCTTTGAACATCCACTTGCTGTCTTCTGTTCTTCCCTCTTCCTCCCTTCCCCTACCCCATCTCTGGAGCTCCATCACATTTCATGTCCTTGCTTCCTCATATTGTTCCTCAGAAGTAGGGAAGGCAGGGAATGCTTCTCTCTGGAAGGTAAAATGCTGCTCTGGAAGGTAAGATGATGTGCAGAGAGTGTGGGATTGTTGTGCAGCTGGCTAGCGGTGGAGCTGGGATGACACATCCATTCTTAATCTGCATCTCATTGTGTAGGGCTTGGTGTTTCCCAAGCTGGGGCTCCCTGGAGCCAGGAGCAGCTCAGGCATCTGTAAACCTCATTATAATTGGTGTATAGTGAAAGGGCAGACGGACTCAGATTTCAAGTCCCACTTCTGCTCTGAGGCTAGTGCAGTCCTGGGCAAATCACTGGCCATCTTTGGGCTTCATTTACCTCATCTGTCAAATGAAGAGGTTGGTCTAGATCACAAATTCGTAACCTTTTGGGTGTCATTGACTTCCTTAAAAATCTGATCTTTGGGCCAGGTGGGGGGGCTCACGCCTGTAATCCTAGCACTTTGGGAGGCCGAGGCGGGCAGATTGCCTGAGCTCAGGAGTTTGAGACCAGCCTGGGCAACACGGTGAAACCCCATCTCTACTAAAATACAAAAAAATAAATAAATAAAATTAGCCAGGACTGGCAGTGCGCGCCTGTAGTCCCAGCTGCTTGGGAGGCTGAGGCAGGAGAATTGCTTGAACCCAGGAGGCAGAGGTTGAAATGAGCTGAGATCACTCCACTGCACTCCAGTCCAGGTGACAAAGTGAGACTCTGACTAGAAAAAAAAAAAATCTGTTCTTTGGCCAGGTGTAGTGGCACACACCTGTAATCCCAGCACACACCTGTAATCCCAGGGCCGAGGCAGGTGGACTGCTTGAGGTCAGGAGTTTGAGACCAGCCTGGCCAACATGGCGAAACCCCATCTCTACTAAGAATATAAAAATTAGCCGGGCATGGCAGTGCATGCCTGTGATGCCAGCTACTCGGGAGGCTGAGGCAGAAGAATCACTTGAACCCAGGAAGCAGAGGCTGTGGTGAGCTGAGATTGTGCCACTGCACTCCAGCCTGGGCAACGAGCAAGACTCTTTAAAAAAAAAAAATCTGATCTTTTTCCTTCATCCCCAGTCCCTCCCCCTAAAAACTGTACAGACAATATTCTCTGTAAAATTTCAAGGGGGTCATGGACTGTTTAAAGTCTATTATTCAGTAAGAGGATTCAAAGCTTTTTTTTTTTAAATCAGACTCCCAAAGGGATCTATGACCCCCAAATTATAAGAGCCCTGCTCTAAGGTCAGCTTGAGCAATGATTCTGGAGAGCTCTGTGAAAAAGCCTGCCTGCTGATCTTGGCTCTGCCCCTGGAAAGAGTGTTTCCCTTCATTGAGCCACAGTTTTCTCACCTACAAAATAAGGATAACACTGCCAACACTATAGAATTGTTGGGAGAATTACACCGTAATTGAGGTGAAAGTTTTTTGTAAACTGTAAAGTGTTGTATAAGAGTGATCAGTCAGCCAGTTCCCTTTCCCCTTTCTAAAGCCTGAGGGATTGTGGCAACATCAGGCTAGAGCTGGCAGAGTTCCTGGTACCACACATGGGCCTGAGAACTGGACCCCAGTAATGTTGTCTCTTACAAATGGGTGACTCTCACCCTCCCATGGGACCTCTTTGAGGCTTCATCCTGTTCCACTGTTCCAGGCCCATAAACAGCACTTCCACTGGAGCTCTTTGCTCTCTGCAGCGCCCTCTTCTACTCAGCATGCTGACCGAGCCTGCCCAGTGTCTGGAACAGTCACGTGCTCGTTCATTCACTGCTATTCCACAAGGTAGCAGAGAGCAGTCAGGGAGGTAGGACGGGCATGGTGGGTACAGTGTCATCTGTCCAAGCCTGTGGTCCACTCCGTGACGCTCCTAATTTCTTAGGCCACATGTCTAAATGTGAGGTTCAGAAAACATGAACCTAGGACTTATTCGCCTTGGGATGCAGTCAGATTGAGGGCATGCAGAGACAGGCACCTGCAGCTTGAGAAGGAGCCAGGATACACACTCACACACATACACACACAGTCGCAATCGCCCAGGAAGGGCCTGTCTGTCACAGGCCTGGCCTGGCCTGCATGGCACCGAGGTGCTACATCAAAGGAGAGCGGTGGAGTCGGCGATTACTCGGGCATGTGGCTCAACTTCCTGCCAGTATTTTCCCTGACAAGACTTTACTTGCCACCCACATTTTCCTCTTTGGTAACAGAGAGGATTAAAGGCTCCTCGATCTGCTTCTAACTAAAGCCCTCACCACTCCAGGAACTACTGGAGCTACTGTCTGCAACTCCTCCTCTCCCCCAGCCTGCCTGCCCCGTCCTTGACTCTGCCACTCTAGGATAGCCCCACACAACCCTCTCTGGGCCGTGGGGATGATGCAGGAGGGTGTAGACCAGAGCCGGCCAGCCCCAAATATTGACCCCCTGGTGCCGGGGAGTTTTCACTGAGCAGTCTCTGGGAGTGATGACAGCTTCCATTGCCTTTCCCAGGCCTTCCACAGTCTTGAACTAGGGGGATGGGCTAATGGTGGCCAGAGGGCCCAGAGGAGAGGGGATGTGGTTGTGAGCCAGAAGTGCGCTGCATGATTCCCTGTACAAGGGATCACAGAGATCCAGGCCTTGACTTGTCCAATATGGTTGCCACTAGCAGTACGTGGCTATTGAGCACTGAAATGTGTCTTGTCCTAATTGATATGTGTTGTCCTTGTAAACTAGGCACCAGATTTCAGACTTAGTACAAGACAAAAAAAGAATGTAAAATACCTCATTCAAAATGTTTATATTGATTACATGTTGAAATGACAATAATTTGTATATATTTGGGTTAAATAAAATATATTATTTAAATGTTTTATAATTTAAAACTTTCTTTTTTAAAAATTAAGGGACTGGGTGTGGCGGCTCATGCCTATAATCCCAGCACTTTGGGAGGCTGAGGCGAGAGGATTGCTTGAGTCCAGGAGTTCAAGACCAGCCTGGGCAACACAGTGAGACCTTGTCTCTATTAAAAAAAAAATTAAAAAAAAAAGTGCAGTGGTACAATCATAACTCACTGCAGCCTCGACCTCCTAGGCTCAAAAGATCCTCCCTGCTTAGCCTCCTTGAGTAGCTGGAACTACAGATGTGCAACACCATACCTGGCTAATTTTTAATTTTTAGTAGAGACAAGGTCTCCCTGTGTTGCCCAGTTTGGTCTCGAACTCCTGGGCTCAAGTGATTCTCCAGCCTCAGCCTCCCAAAGTGCTGGGATTACAGGTGTGAGCCACCATGCCCAGCCTTTATTATTAAAATTAATGTCACTTTTTTTTAATGAAATTTTTTTTTTAATGTGACTACTAGAAAATTGAAAATGGCATTCATGATTGGCATTGTATTTTTATTGAGCAGTGCTGGTCTAACAAAAGTAAAGTGTTCCCCACAGGGAGATCAGCCACGGAGAGGGGACCAGTGAGAGAGGGCCTGCTGTGCTCACTTTGAAGTCTTCTCTACCATCAGTCTTGTTCAGCTGGGAACAGGAGCCTCTGAACAGCTTGCCTGACAATGAGACTGACCTGGAGCTAGAACTAAAGCTCCTGACCCCATTCTAATGCTCTGTTCTCTCAAGACAGGGCCCCTCATTCCCTCACACCTGGGGCTGGGTTGATGAATTTGTGGCTCATGGTGTAGGGGAGGGGAAAAGTATCCCCAGGACTCTGGGCATCTGTCTAGGGGACCTTCACTGCTGGACTCACTGAAGTTTTAGGGACCAGGACGTGGTGGTAGTACATGTTTCTTCCTGCCAGGAGCCCTTGTCACAGCCTGCAAGCTTAGAAAAGAGAGATGCCCCTTCCAATGTAGGGCATATTCTATTATTTATTAACCCCGAGGAGGCCTGCCCACGATGGCCTTCCAGCTGGTTAATTGGATTTCGTGACAACTTTTTTAAAAGGAGTGTTCTCAGGAGCAGTGTTGTGTCCTGCCCCAGGGGTCCTGTGAGGTTTCCTCCATCTCCTTGAAAACTCAGCCACTGCGGTGTAACATGGAGCTTTAATCATACATGTCAGTGTAGCTCCAGTCCCATCAGAAGCTGTGGTGGGGCTGACACAGCCACTCATGCTCCAGGACGAGAAATAAGTCCCTTTCTTACCTACGATAGATACAATATACTCTGTGCTTGACGTGTGGGGGACTGCTAGTTAATTTGTGAGGCACTTTTGCTTCGATTACAGCCCCTCATAGGTGAAAGTGTGCTGCTTATCACAATCAGAATGTCATAAGTTTGCATTTCCTTCTGCTGAGGAGACATTAATAGACATAAAGTCCTATGATAATAGCTATTAGCATGGCTGAGGCCCCTACTTAAGCAATTGCTTTGAGACTAGGCAGCTAAACACTAGTATTTTGTCAATGGGCTCATTGCTCTTCCTCCCAGGTCAGTTTTGCTATGGTTGTTTCATCCAGAGGATGTTCAGGAGAGGACGGAAGGGGAGCCCCCTGCAGATTCATGGCCACCCACTGTCCCATGGCCTAAGCAACAGATAAGGAGAGGGACAAAGCCTGCTGTACAAAAAAATCTATGTATGCACAAAGCTGCATTTTTAAGGACAGGCAAGAATTCCTGATGCTATGGTAGAATTTACTGGAGAGCCCTTATAGACTGTCAGATTCCTGCCAGAATGGGTGATTTACAGGGAGGCCTACTGAGGATGGAGATTGGGAAACTTAAAACAAGAAGGCAAGGAGCTAACCCCATGTTTAGTGTCTCTCTTGTGTAGAGTTCTGACACTAGACACTTGTAGTAAGTATGTGCCCATAAACCACTATCCCATGGACCTGAGGGTAGAGCCCCTTCCTAGGATTTGGAAGGGACCCTGGAGAGAAGGAATGGGGGGTGTACTGAGGTACTAGAATCCTAGGGATGAGCGTGGTGGAAGTTCAGATAGCCACGGAATCTATCCTTTGACTGGGTGCTCTCTTTTTCTGGAGGACTTGCTCATACAACAACAAATTGTCACCCTAAGCTATTCCCCCACATCAGCAAGGACAACGATCCCAGAGCTATTCATATTGTGTGCTTGGCATTATGTAAAGTGACTTACATACACCATCCCAATAACTTAGTTATGGGTATCTTTAGCCACATTTTAATCATGAAGAAACCTGCGCTTAGAGAAGTCAAGACATTTACTCAAGGTCACAAAGTTATAGGAAGCCAGGATTGTAACTAAGCTCTCTGATTCCAAAGCCCATGTTTACTTTCTACTTTCTAATGCCTTCAAAAAAAAAATCTCCCCCAAAACTATGATTCTAGTTGAAAAGTAATTCTAGAGAGGGGGAATATCACATTTTATGTATCACAGAACAGATCTATAGTAGCCCTGGAAGGCTTCACACAAAATATGGACCTTGAATTGGCCTTGAGGGCAAGTTACTCTTTGTATAAGTGGGGGCATGGAGAGGTTATCCCAGGCTAAGGGAAAAGCAGGCGTGAAGGCTGGGAGGTGAAAAGTTGCAGGTCAGCAGGAGAGGACATTGAGAGGACAGACGTGGCTGGAGCAGAAGGTTCCCCCCAGGGAGCAGAAGGTGGGGCTGGGCATGTAGCCTGGGCTGAGGTCTGGAGGGCATTGAAAGTGAAACCTGGGTGGTAAAGTATTCCTGTTTGCCTGGTGATTTAGGATGATCAGCTACAGAATGGATGGAGTGGAAATGCTTGGGGACTTAGGGGGCACCCTGGGCAGGGCTGAGGCTGTGGACTTCACCTCTGTGGACCTTAATCTCCCCTGCTGTGAGAAGGGTAGATAACCCTGGGTGCTCAGAAGCCTGGGCCCCTTTGGAGCTTGGTGATGCTAAGGCACCTACCTGATGGATGCCAAACCACCTAGATTATGGCTGCCAGGTGCAATGGCAGAGGTGCAATAGTAGCACCTTCTTTTTCAGTGTAAAGATAGCTAGAGGGAGAGAATTGACTAATTGTGTGAGAGCAGAGGGAGGAGTTGAGGTGACTCTGAGACTCCAATTGGAGGATGTGAACAGAGTATCCCTCTCAGCAGTTGGTCGCCAGCACTGCCTGAGGCCACACCCAAATTTAGGAGCTCCAGTCCACCCCCTTGGGCACTGGCATTCTGCATGCCTGGCTTGGAGGTAGGGTCTCCCCAGCTCCTCCCTGCCCCCTCTGCAGAAAAGCTGAGACTTTTCCCATTTCTCCTGACTCTTGTTTCTCTAATTTTATGATTGTATGAAAATAAGGTTCCCAAATTGCCTTTAATTAGCTTTAATAAGACAGCCTTTTTGCTAATTAAAACGATTATTAAGAAAACCATTTATTGAGAATGAACACAGTTGTTAGAAACTACGAGAGTTCTGAACTCTTAATAATAACAACAGCAGCCACCACCAGCCCCATCAGGCCCCAGAAACTCAAACTGGGTAGTGCTCAGGCTGGGGGCCCAGGGTTTCCAACTTCTCCCTCTCTCCAGGGCACCTTGTGGGCAAATGCTGCCTGCAAGCCTATAGTTGCTCCTTTCCCCAGCACTGAGGTTCTCTCTGTAGAAAATGCCACCGGTAAGTAAGCACTGACGGGTTTGCCTGTTAAAGCGTCTGGGGCAGCCAGAGTAAAGCTGGGCAGGCAGTCAGGAGGCCATGAAACCTCCAGTCACTTCACCTCCCTGGACCTTTATCTCCCCTGCTGTGAGAAGGGTGGGTGGGCCTGGGTGGCCTCAGAAGCCCAGGACCCTCTGGAGCTTGGTGATGCTAAGGCGCTGGTTGGAGCCTGCACTCGTGGAAACCCACACCTCTGGGCAGAGGGGGAGTCTGGGGCTAGCAGAGCCCGGAGCTCATTTCATCCTCCTCTCCTCCCTCTCCAGGAGGACTGCTCAGGCAGCTGAGGCAAGAGACTCCTGTCGCTAAGCTGTTGAGGAGACTCGGAGACTCTGGTCTGCCGTTAGGAGCAAGCAGGCCCGGTGCAGCGAGGCGAAGCCCAGGCGCGGGGCCCGGAACGCGGTGGTGCAGCTCCCCGGTCTCCGGGTCCCTGGGTCCGCGGGTCTCCGACCGCGGTGCTCTCTCCCGCCCCGGGCTGCGCAGCTGCTGACAGCTCCTGGGTGACGGCGAAGGGCTTGTGCTGTCACATTTCCTTCCTGTAGGGAGGGGGTGGGGAGCTGGAGCCTGGAAGGGCCCGGACGGGGAGGGAGACTACCCAGGTGGAAGGCGGTGCAGAAGGTTGCTGGAGAGAAGATGCCCCGGGCATTTTCCAGTGACGTCGTCTAGGCCGTATCTACCTTCTGGGGTCAGGAGTCTTGCTACACCCTAACCCCTCCTCCTCCAGAGTCCTCCCAGGGTTTTTCCAGGGACCTGGTCAGCTTGAGGTCTTGGCAGCACTTGAAAAGCAGCGGTGGTTTTTGATTTAGTTGTTTAATTTTTATTTTTAAATATTACAATGGAAAAAACGTGGACTTTGGAGTCCCATAGCCCTGGACTCCAATTCGGTGGGTCGAATACCTAGCTTTGTGACCTTTTGTGACACTCGACTGAGCTTCGTTTCACGACGGCTTTTTTTCCCACGGGGCTGCTGTAAGGCTTAGATGCAATAATGGAGGTGAAGTTGCCCAGTCGGTAGCCTAAGACCCAGGGCCACTGTCGGGGGAATGTGCACTTGACCTCAACCAGTGAAGGCTAAGGCTAAGCTTCAAGGCCCTAAACCCGAGGCCCAGCCGGCCCCG
The DNA here is from genome assembly GCF_009828535.3 of Hylobates moloch. Taxonomy (NCBI): domain Eukaryota; kingdom Metazoa; phylum Chordata; class Mammalia; order Primates; family Hylobatidae; genus Hylobates; species Hylobates moloch. Next base: position 3,815,004 of record NW_026652293.1, read on the forward strand.
GTCTCCTTGGCGCTCGCTGGCGTCCAGGGTCGGCAGCAGAGCTGGGGACGGCGGGAGGGGTACTCAGCGGTTCCCAACCAAGCTGCATGTCGGAATCCACGCGGACGTTTGAAGAAACATCCTCTGGGGGCCTCAGCAGAGTCCAATTCATCGCGAGCCTCTGGGGTAGGGCTCAGGCCTGAGGGTTTTGTAAAAGCTCCCGAAGGAGGCTCCGAGGTGCAGTCAGGATTGAGAACTGGTGATTGAAGAACGACTGCGGTCTCGGGAAAGAAATAAACAAAGAGGCCTTCCTGGGGTGGAAGGGAAGAGGACTGCCGGGTCCCCACCCCTGTGCAGGTGACCCCTTCACACCCGCATTCCCACGACCAGGGACACGGTTACACGCACGCTCGGACACACGGGCACCCACACTCACCCGAACACACACACCCACTCCCATTCACGCTGTCCCGGACACACCCACACCCACTGCACTCTCCGGGCGAGTCCTGCGGCCGGAACCCAGACAGAGCGCGCCCGCTGGGGGCCGGGCCCCGCCGCTCCGAGGGTCTCAGGCCAGGAGGCCCAAGCGCGCCACAGCCGCTGACAGCGCGGCTCCTCCGAGCCCCGGGCGCTCGGCAGAGCCCCCGCCGGGCCGCGCCGCGCTCGCTCCGGCTCTTTGTTATGCTAATTTCCCTTCCCAGCTGGTGCCAGCTGCCTGCACAATGAGCGCCCGGAGCCCTTGCCAGCCCTCGCCAGCCAGGGAGTGGGGGCGGGGCGGGGGGGGCCAGCTCACACTGCGGCTGCCCTCCTCACCACCCCCTCGCCGTCCCAGCACAGCACAGCCTGGCCGGGTGCTGAGCAGCCCAATAAGCAGCCTTTCCCCCGTCCTCCCCTCCCCCATGCTTGCAGGGCCGCGGGCCCCGGGGCCTGCAGGGCATCCTCTGATTCATTCCAGTCGCCCGGGCTGCCCGCCCTCCAGGTGCCAGGGCTTGATGAAAAGTAAAAGGCTCCTCCGCAGCTCGAGAGCCGAGAGGATGAAAGAGAAGCAGCCGCCTCCCAGACCACACAGCTAATCCTCCCATAAACCTCGAGCAAATAAGGGGAGAGGAAGAACAGGCCGGCTACAGATGTGGAGTGCAGCCTCCGGGGATCCCCAAATTAAAACTCGCGCAGGGGAAGCCCTTGGACCACAACCAAATGACACTAATTGGGTTATGGGACCATAATCTTGGCTGGTATTTAAAAAAAAAAAAAAACAGTTATAGTCACAGCTGCAAGAACTGTCTTCATAAAAAGAAGGGGGAAAGTCCGCTATTTTATTACGCATAAGAATGAGAGAGAAGAGGGTTCACGGATCTCCTGCCTGCATGGTGCAGGCAGGCTGGTTGCTTGAAGGCGAGGACAGTCTTGTGCCAGGGGGAGCCGCGTTGTGCCTGGCTGGCTCCGGGTGTGTGGAGCCAATCGGCTAAAGGAAGCGGGGGCAGGAGCACTCCAGGGGGAGGGGCAGAGGAACTGCAGTGAGAATGGGGAAGCATGGCCTATCTAGAGGAATGTATATTACAGAAGACAATAGATTAGCCGCCATATGCAGAAAACAATCATTTGGGACCGGAAAACTCAGAGATGTATTCTTAAAGAAAGATCCAGAAGCAGTTTCTCAGTTTCACTGGGAGGGAAAAAAGGCATTCTGGGGAAGGAAAGGAAAGGGTGACTGACATGCAGAAAACTCAAGTGAACATCTTCAGAAAGATCCCTGATTGTTAGAATCAGGAATCGTTAGAATCAGAAGAGAGGGTCAGAAGGGAACAATCTTTTAGAGGCCCTTTGAATCCAGCCTCATCATTTGACAGATGGAAAATCAAGATCCAGAGAAGTGAAGGGGCTTGTTCATGCTTAGACTGCTAGTGAGTGGCAGACCTGGGCAAGAATCTGTTTCCTAACTCCTAATCTAGTTCTCACCACTGAGTTGGTTGTAATCTTGTGGTTAAGAAACAGCAGTCATTTGACCAGAAATCAATACAATAGATTGACTCTAAGCAAATAAATGAAGAGTTACAATTTCCTTCTCTTTTTCCTCTTCTTTCTTTCTTTTTGCTTTCCTTTTTTTTTTTTTTTCTAATTGATCATCTTAACTGGTTAAAATCCTACTGATTGGAAAATAAAAATATCTACTCCAGCTGCTGGTTTTCCAAACTCTGAGAGGACAAAGGTTTAGAGATGGCCAGCCTAGACCTCCCTGGGCAGGCTGAGGTGTCCTGGCTTCCCACTGCCTCTCTCAGCTGGCTCAAATGGCAACTAATGTTGCCAATCAGGAGATCCTAGCCCAGTCAGATAGGAGGGAACCCTCTTGCAGAGAAGTCCTGGGACCCCCCATGGTACAACACTGCATTTGCTCTCATTATACTCTGTTGCCCATTTCTCATTCTCAAGCCATATGGTTCAGTTTTGTTCTCATTTCAGGACCTACCCATCAGCAAGCCTACTACAAATGAACCTCACCTTATGGAAAAATATATACTCTTCAAAAATAGAGAGACGGAATGTAATTTTGTAAATGGAATTCTATTTTGAAATTATCAGTTGGTTTCTGAGTTTAATGGCAAAACAGAAGAGATAAGAATTTGAAATAGGGATAACCAACCTCTAGTTGACCTTATACATGGAAACTGTATCCCAGTTATTTTTATAATAGGTTATGTCCTTGGTTATGGTTCTCCAGACAATTCTGCTTTGGCCTCCAAAATTATCAGGTACAGGAGCACAAGGAATAGTGTTTAGTCTAAATTATCTCCCCTGCCCCCCTCCAGCCTTTTTTTTTTTTTTTTTTTTTGGAGACAGTCTCACTTCCTCATCCAGGCTGGAGTGCAGTGGATCAATCTAGGCTCACTGCAACCTCTGCCTCCCAGGTTCAAGCAATTCTCCTACATTGGCCTCCCGAGTAGCTGGGATGAAAGGCGCCCCCCACCACACATGCCTGGTTAACTTTTGTATTTTTAGTAGACACGGGGTTTCACCATGTTGACCAGGCCGGTCTTGAACTCTTAACCTCAAGTGATCCATCCGCCTTGGCCTCCCAAAGTGCTGGGATTACCAGCAGGCATGAGCTACTGCGCCTGCCGCCCCCCCCCCCCTTTTTTTCCTAACTTAATACTGTACTTTTTCTGAGTAAAAACTAGGTTTAAGAAAATTATTCAATACAACAACCGAATAAGCTTGAACTTTGGCAAATCCTGGAGATGAGTGAGAGGTTAGTGGTTTTTAATCTTTCCATTTGCAAGGGACACCTCTTATTCCCTTCACATAGCCGGTGTTCTGAAAGATTCTGTCTGACAAAGAAATTGTATTCATTAAGGATAATGCCTTTGCTTTCCCAGTCAGAGTTTCTTCTCAGTTTGTGATAAGCCTGGAGCTGATTTAATTCCAGCCAAAGGTAAGGAAATCTGATGTGGGGTTAGCCTGTGAAACCACTTTCAGAAGATTTTATGATTTGGTATTTTAAATATTTAAACATATCTCAAGGACACCAATGACGACTTTCATAGCTAAGGGCCCTGGGACCCCAGGTTTCATACCATCCCCCTGTTTAACTTCAAGCTTGCTGTGCAGAACCAAAGAGGCTGAATACTTTCCACCAAAAGAGGATCTGGCGTGGTTGGGTTCCACTTGCAGGGCATTCAAGGACAGTAATGGAGAAGTCATGGAGGCTTGTTTATTGCAAACCCATAATGTACACCCAGGCAATGTTGAGTCACTTCCCTGATAGTAAAACCTTTAATCCTGACAACCTGATGAGGTGGATAATGTGTGCTGCTCCATTTTACAGATGAGTAAACTGAGGCACTAGGCGGTAAAGTGGCTTGTTGGCCAAGGCCAAGCTTGCACAGCTACCCTGGCAGAGCTGAGATTTTCATCCAGGCAGTCTATCTCCAAACCTCCTACTCTTAACCCTCTGCTATACTCCAGTCTTGTGAGAAACCCACAACCTCTGTGCCTAAACTAAACAGGAGAGAGATTCCTTGGGCTAATGACCATACCTGTTCACAAACACAGTTTGGTGGGTTTATTGAAAAGCACAGCATCTAAGGACATGGAGAACAAGGAGAACCCCTCCCAGCTCCAGAAAGGGCAGACAAGCCATTTCTCTCTTTCTGCAAAAAACATTTAAAACAATCCTTTAGTCCCTGAAATGTTTTTTTCTGTTTTCCTGAAGAGGTTTGACAAAGAAACAAAAAATTCTGTCTTCTTTCCCTTGCAGTCTTTAGACTTTTCCTTAAAGAGAGTGGATTCACTCTGCAGTGTCCAGGGAGCACTATATTTCTCAGATTTCCTTCAGTGTACTGGACCAGAGATCAACTCCCCAACCTTTTGCCCAAATCCCTTGCATAGCCTGTCATTCTCTATCTTTTCCTTAATGTGCACACAGGGATGTTGTGAGTTTTGAAGATGGTATAGATATCTGAGTGCTGTGCCAAGTGTATTTCAGAGACATTTACTCATCTCTCGATTGAAAGGATACCAGGGTCTTACCACATATGAGCTTAGTTCATTGCAGTCACTTTAGAGGGTATCTGAAGAAAAAGCACTGTGTCTAGAAGTATCAAGGATGGGTTCATGTGTGTGCTGACCAGAGGAGGCAGTGGAGAATCACATGCCTGATGCCTGGACTCAGCTGCTTCCATGGAAAGATCTGGATAGAGGTCATGCCTGCTGAAGGCCAGGCTGGTCTGCACAGCACAAGACTAGGGTATGTTAGATCCCTTTCCCCCAAAGTTCTGATATTTGCCTATTGTCTTGGAGATCTCGGCAGAAAGCAAGATCATAACTTACATCTCTGCAAGTTCTTTTATATGTAGGTCCTCCCCACAAGATTTTATTAGATTTTTGTATTTTTAAATCAAGAGAAGAGTCATAGAAATGGGGTTGAGAAATGTAAGAAATTTCATGAGAAACAACTAATACATCCCCATACAGTCTATCAGTTTCACTGTGGTCAAAAGCAGGTGTTTCCACACTGTGAATAAGTAGTTTGCATTTTCAAAGTTAACAAATTGGATCAACAACAAGGAAAAGAAACCAACCATAGACAGCCCACCAGCGGATTGTTTACCAAAGAAGATGAAGCTCATGGCGGTGGTTTGCAAACACCACCAGACTAGCTTGTGTAAATTCCCTTCGTTTAGTCATCGTTCTTCAGCCTGTCACAGATACTGAAGGGAAATGCAGAAACAGGAAATTACAGACTATTTTAAACAGCATGTTTTATTAAACTCACTTGCTGATGCACTTTATGGCAGGATGCGAGATTCAAGTGTTCATAACTTACATCTTTGCAAGTGCTTTTCCTAAGTGAGTTCTCCCAGCTCAAATATGGCAGGTACCCAAGGCTGGGAAATAATCTCCAAGCTAGTAACTCTTTCACCCCAGGTCGTGTAGCTATACCACACAGACTTGAGACATTTTAGCCATGTCAAGAGAATATAGCTTGCTTAGGCACTATAGCTGAGAAAGCAACAGACGGGCATCTTGTAGTAACTTAAAAGATCCTTAATGCATTTATTTTAAACCACAAAATCAAAATACAGCAATCTTAAAATGAATCACTACAAACCACACATTGTCTCTTCTTTTATTATTTAAATGCTGATATCATTCTTCTCTTCATGGGACAGTTCTGCATCTAGTTTAAACCATCATTACTAATGCCATGCTGAATGCCTGTCTCTGAAAAGATCTAGTAAAACTGGCAGGGATGTGATAACCTTAACTACAAATGAAATAACTTCAGATTTAAGGGGCTGTCAGAAAAATGGAATTTCATGACTAATTATTTCCAAAAAAGTCTCCTGCTCACCATTGGTTAGAAGGATATAAAAACCTAGCTGCATCACATAGGAATCCTTGTATCCTTGTCTTATATTTGTTGAGAAGTTGATGTCCTTAATGGTCATGTCTTCTACAAGTTGTCCTCTGCTCTGCTCCTGATACACAGAAAGGAAGTCACCAAGTGGAGCTGTAATACAAGTTCATAACTGGAGGGGTGGGTGGCCGTGTCTTGATGGAGTTAACTATGAGCTCTAAAAATAAATACTTTCATTCACTTGCTTCACCATTTAACAAAGTAGCATGTAAAATGTTCTAAATTTCTGTTGTCTTCACAAAAGATCATGCCGAAGACGCTTTCCCCTAATTTTCAATCCATTGCCAGATAGTGGCATCTGCTGGTTTTGAATTTTTCTCTCTTCCTCCCGTGTCCCCTGTCCCTGCAATCCTGTCCCTAGGACCCCTGCAAAGTGAAGTGTAGAATAATAGGATTTTGAGTGGAAAGATGATGATGAGACTTTTGCCCTTTGAAAATCCCTTCGCCAGACCACCTTCTATAATCTGCCATTTTTAGAAAGGAAGGACCAGAGACAAAGGTTAATGATTTCATTAATGATATGCACCCAGACGCCTAGGGGAGTAGCAATTAAAGGCACTCTTGGGGAGCAAGGCAACTTTCTTAAATGAAGATTTCCCCTCATTTACCTTTTAATAGTCTTGATTCTGTCATATCAGATTTTCCTTAAAGCAGAGCACAGCAATGAGAGAAGGTGCGGCTTCCAGGCGCGTAGACAGCAGTGTGGGTGGAGGGTGTCTTAGCTCTTCCAAGTTGCTCGAGAGAAAACTATAGAATCCAGTTAAGAGACTTAACTTACTATGAAGGGTGTCCTGGCCACTCTAGGAAAATCTAATGGAATATCTCATGCATAAAAGACAATGCTGGGTGCATGGGAGGTGAACACAGGAAGTCCTAGCACTCCTGCCTACTAACAAGAGAATTTTTGTAGTTTGGATGGGTGTTTAGGAATTAGTATTTGGTGAAGAAAATTTTTTTTGCAACGCTAGAAATATCTTGGAAACAAAAACTTGATGACTAAAAAGAACAGATTTTTATGCTGCTGGATTCAAAGGCATCACTTATCCTGCAGAGAAGTGATTCCAGTGGGTTCTACCGAACAGGTGCAGGCGCTCACAGCTTAGGTGAGTGCTGCTGAAAATCACCAACTTTGTCATTTTACAGCTTTGGCCATCAAGAAAAACACTATCTAGTAATGCTGGGGCTTTTAAAAAGCAGAAGGATAAGTCCTTTCATTCATATTTAAATCTCCATGAGTATTATACTCATAATAAGAATGCTACATTTGACAAATTAATTAGTTTTTAACTAGCTTTCCCCCTTTATCAAATATTAGCTCCTAAGAACATTAATACAGAATTGTATGGAATGCTACTAGCAATAATCTGTAGCTGTTATAACCGTTTACATATGGGTCATCTTCACAGTTTGACATTTCATAATGCAATCGGCTAAGATTCAGTATTTACGGCTTCACGTTGTACAATTTTTTTCAGAGACACCCCAGAAAGGAAAATCTTCACATTCTTTCAGACATAACCTTATTGATCACCACATCATCTATTAACATTGTGCTTTTTAATCAATAGAAACTTAAACTTACAAACTAGGATCATTCTAAAACACCTGTCAGATTGGCATTTTAAAATACTCTTTAATTTAGAAAACTCCTGTGTGGCCACTATCCACTACAGTTTCTAGATGTTTTAAGTTTTTTAAAGGAGAGAGAATAATGGAACAGAGAAACATAGCCAATAGCCATTAAAATTTAAAAAAACTTAATGAATTTTTATCATCTTAATAAATATATATCAAGAAAACCTCACTTTATTACAACACATTCATATACAAGCATCTATTAGCTAAATTTTGAACATCAAATGTTTATCAAATACTGAAAATAAAGGACAAAACATTACTAGACGATTTAACTATAACGCAAGAAAATGTTTTAAAAATTGGTCCTTGTGGACAATTGTCCAAATGATCCTACTCATACACTGTATGAATGAGACCTATATTTAATATTAATAGCAATAATAAAAAAAAGCTTTATCTTGGAGAAACTGGGAGGGCTTACTTATTTCCTCCATTTGGCATTTGGTTTCTGTGAAGTATTATTTAAACAGGCCCAAGTCAATTAGTAAACTTGGAAACTGGAATACAGTTTAGCAGGAAGAGTTGGCTGGAGTGGAAGGAAGGACGGTAGGAGGACCACTCTGAACACTTTTCAAATGTACAAGTTAAAGATATTATTTGGAAAATGTAGACCAAATACATAGTAACTATTGTAGATGAAGTCCCATTTCTCCAAAATAACTTTCAAAAAACTAAAGTCTTTACATTCTTTAAGATAAACCTTATTGATCACCACATCATTTATTAACATTGTGCTTCTTAATCAACAGCAAAGTTCATATATAAAAACCCACATGCTTTTATAATCTAAACGAGTGAAATGATGCAAAACAGAGAAAAGTATAATGCATGCCACTGGTTCGTGAACTTCATTGGACAAGAAAACAAAACAAAACAACCCAAAACCCAGAAAACCCCAACCCCAGCAACATACAGTTGCCATAGAAAAGCTCGAGCAGCCCGTGCTGCTTTCCAACAGCTCTCTCTCTCATTTCCCCCATCCCTATTGAAAAAACGCCGAATCCAAAAGCAATTGGGCATCAAAAATAAAGGAAGAATAGAGATGTCGAATCAAAAGCTGAACACAATAGTTCAAAGTTAACAGTTTCCAAACCATATTGATCCACCCTGTGTTTTTTTTTTTTTTTTTTTTTTTGTCCTGTTTGTTAAATCCCTGCTGTAACTCTGATTTATCCTTAATTTTCACATTGGCAAAAATTAAGATAAAGTAAGGCACCAAAAATCGCCCTGTATAACACCTCTCTAAAAGCCTCATCGCCCATCACAGGCAAGCCAGAAACTTGCAGGGAATACCCTCTCTGTGTAAGACCGTTGATTGCCGCCCCTAGACAGGTGTGTTTCATTATGTTACATCCTATTTTCATCTGTCACACAAGACTGTTAGGTACAAATACTTAACAGCACCATTAAGCCATTTCATCTTGCTCCCTGTCTTCAGTCTTTTATTTAAAAAAAAATATTGTATCATATAGAAGAAGCAGGTATCTTTGCTGGTTATATTGATTTGCTTACCAAATAACTCCCTAATTAATTGGCAAACATGTAGAAATTTCTTAGCTAGTGACAGGCTCCTTGGGGGGCAATGGAAATATTGCAAGGGCACACTGTCCCCCAATTTAATCTACTGATCTTTTCTGTAAGAAAACTATGATATACTTTTTAAGCATTAAGTCAATCGTTTCCTTGATAAAAATCACCACATTTATAAGAAGCTCGCTGATGCCTACTATACAGATGTTTTATGCAATCTGCTCTCCAGGCATTAAAACGACATGACATGTTCATGGCATAATTTTATCTGTTGTACAAAACTACAAAATCCATTCAAAATAAAATTTATGAGAGCTAACTGATCATGCTGTGCATGCTTCAAAGTTCGGTGAGAAGATGGCTCATATTTTACTTCCTTTGCTGCAGCACAGTTTGTTACTTGGTGGTGAAGCCTCCTTTTTCCGTAAGGACTTTTTCCAAGATTCATTTACATTGTTTCTTTCGTTATATCCGGTCTCAAAATAATCATAAAATTGGCCTTTGCACTCAAAAGCAAGGTCATTTCCCACAGGTTCATGGCTGAGGGGGCCACCATCTCTGTTGGTGTCATTATTTGCTTTCTCATCATTTAATTTGGCCTTTTCCTGACCACCAAGTGATCTGACATTAGTGACAAAGATTTCATTGGCAGGTATCTGGCCATCACTCTTGTAAATAGGTGCACTGCCTACATCAAAATCCACGTGGTGGGAACAACTCGGTAAAGGCAAAGGGGGAGAGGAAGAGGAGGATGAGGAAGAAGAGGCGGAGGGAGAGGAGGCAGCAGTGGAGGCACTTCCAACATTAGCATTGACAGAAAGGGGTAAATTTAGGTAGTGGCCACCACATTCTTGGTAAAAGCAGCAGGCATGAAACTTTTCACATTCCTCTTTGGCCATCCGTGGTCGTTTTCGGTAAGGGCAGTCTTGAGCCATAAACCACTCTTGGGCGGAGGTGCCATTGAAAGAGCAGGCAGGGAAGCACCAGTTATTCTGCATGATAATTTCTCCATGGATCCTTTTCATCAAATTGTTTATAAGGACAGATCTTCGGAGGTACACTTCAGGATCATCGATAAACTTTAGCTTTTCTAAGGACATATAAAGGATGTGGGCTCGTTCCTCAAAAATTGAGATGGTCTACAAACCAAAAAAAAAAAAAAGAAAAAAAAACAAAAAAAGGAAGAGAGAAAGCTTAGAAAATGGACTATATGAAAACATCATCACAGCATACTTCTTTCTTGGCACTGTCTGGGTCTGGGCATGTTGTGGTCTTGTTCCCCAGGGTTCATTTAGAGAAGCTGTCCCCCATTCTGCTGATATTCCCTTTCCTCACTTGGCTGAAGACCCACCCACTTCCTGACTCACTGGTGTGGTCAAGCACTAGGGAATCGAGCCACATTGCAGACCTCAGGAGGGACAGTTCAGGTGGTTTGATCTATTATGGCCCAGTAAGGAAGATGCTGAAACACAAAACTAATCTAAGCTATTAGAAGTCAGGAGAGGAGGTACTTTCAGAGTTGGGGTGAGCGGGGCGAGGGGTAGTGTTAGAAGCAGGCAGAAGGAAGATTCTGGTTGCTGGTTATGTTTTGGTTCTTGACCTGGATGTTAGTTACATGGGTATGCTGACCTCATTAAATTCATCAAGCTGTACTGTGATACTTGTACTTTTTTATGTGTGTCTATACAAATACACACACACAGACACATAACTCATATATTGTACATCAATACATGTTTTTAAAATGATGCCAAAATGCAAGTCATAATGAATATACTTCAAACCCTGGTCTAGCCAACAAGGAGCATGAGATTTGGCTTTTAATGCTGTCCCTCTTTTAATCCTTTGGGTTTCATACTTCCAATTATCCTTGCTTGATAAGAGGACACACTAATGAATGAGGCTCAGACCCTGACAGAATCTGTCAGTTGAAGGACCAAAGTAGGCTTCCTTGTGGAGCTGAGTGGGAGACGAGATGCCGAGAGGAAATGAGGGGCTCACTCCTGAGCTGTGTGGCGCTGTCACTATGTGATGGTTGGTGCAAATCCAGTAGCAACTGGGAAACTGCTACAACCACAACACAGAAACTAAAAAGGAAATAAACTGCTTGTGTCCTGGGGACCAGTTATTCCAGGTCATCAAAAAAGCAAACTGGCAGCATAACCTGAGGAGCTGTGAACTAAACCAGCCCATACTGACCAAAGGCAGGGACTACACATGCAGGGAAAAGCCCAGTGCCTACCAATGCATTCTGCTTTGGTGAGCAAGGTAAAGGCAACATCTTTTCATGAGCAAGGTAAAAGCAACATCTAAAGGATGAGGTGGCAGACGGGGAAGGCAAGAGGAGACAGAGAGGAAGATGAATTGAAAATCCTCTCTGCATTTCAGACAACTATGGTCTGTGGTTATACCTGCCTCGATTAAATCAGCAGACAGTTAGTGAAGGAAGGTAACTCTAAAGAAAAATGAACTGATATTTCAAAAGCTTAGATGCCCAGATTCATAATTCTATGCAATTTCCCCATCTTGTTATTTTTTTAACTATACCTACAAAAAAGTTAGCTTTGGTCTTTTCTTGGAAATGAAGTCTACGTTTCAACAAACTTATATGTAACCAACGTCCAGTGAAGTGCATATTTCTACTTGTATACACACATTCAAGGATGATGAGTCTACCCGTAAGAGGTCAGGAAAAGCCCTGTGTACCCAACCACCCCCATGTGGACACACACGGAAGTAGCATTGGCTGCAGGAGCCAGAACTCAGACTGGGGAGAACACGATAGGAGAGAACAAGTGCACTTCCCCACACACAAAAGTGCGGAAGAACCATAACCCGAAACACAGTCTGAGAAATATTAAATCATACGTTAAAAAAAAATTCCTTGGATTACATAATTTTGACATTTCTGGGTAGAAGAGCTCTTGCCAGCTTTTTCTTCAAGTACTTGTGAAAAATAACACAGGACCCAAAAAAGTGACAACAATTAATGAGGCTCCACTGAGAAGTGGCTCATTTTCATTGCTTGGGTGAAACAATTTAATTCCTGGAAGTGGATCAAGCAACTGTTACTAAGGATCTTAAACTCTTAATAAAAATAATGACTATTAAAAAAACATACTTTATGGCTACAGCTGCTGAGTGGTGGGTGAAAATCCTCTTCTTCCACATACTTCCTCTTAAAGTATGTGATCTTGGATGTTGTTATAGGATTTGAAATTCCCCTGTAATGTGACCCTGTGGTAATAAATCAGATATGACAAATGACATGCGGTTTGCCAGAGGTTCTCCAAACAAAATACTTTCGTTTCCTTTCCTTCTAGAGGATAACTTGGCTACATATCTGTCTGTACATGTGGTGATTAAAAATAAACATTTGTCTTAATAGTTGCTATCATATGGAATCCTGTGACCCAGGCTAGGAAAAGATTTCTAGGCAATTATAGAGGAAAATCACATATTTTAGCATTTAATAAACATGCAGAATCTTAATTCTATGCAAAAGGAAACTGCAACATTCATAAAGGGGAGGAGTGTAATTTCTCTAAAATGTATTAGTATTTATTTAAATTGTTTAATTAAATTCATGACAACATAGCACACTGTTCAAATGTATACATTTTTAACTGTAACCACTGATAACCAAACAACTTTAAAATATTATTGGCTTTAGGTTAGTGAACAAGTGGTTATCTGCACATTGGGATTATAACATCCCTTTTTTTTAAAATACAAAATCAAATTTTTAAAATTTGAATTAAAATTTTGGGTAACTAATGTTCTTTTCACTCTCCAAAATGTAGTATGCCAACCATGAAGACCACAGTTTTTAATCTTTTTTAGCAAAACAGACTTCATTGAGTACTTGTTTTATATTTTAGTTTCTTTTAAAAATAGCTAATACTGCACAAAAATCCAAAGGAACTTAAACTATAAGAAGAATCAGGAAGAACATACTTCTATTTTCTTGGCTTTAAATTTTTTTCCTACAATCCTAAAATCAATTATGTGCTTTACCCATTTATGCCATAGGTTGCAAATTTTTTTGTGTTTGAAAAGTCAGACCTTGGTGATGACCTTGAGCAATAGGATATAAATAACTTCCACAAGCTTAGCGTTCCAATAATGGAACACTGGGCATAAATGGGTTAATAAAGAAAAGAGGCTCATAGCTGCTGGCCCAAAGTGCAGATTCCTTTATATCTCATGGGATAAAGGTGTCATTGCTGAGCCCACCAGAGCTTTCATAGTTGTGAGAGAACTATACAGTTCCACAGGGTAGAAAACCAAAACCCAAACTCAGAGTTTCAATATCTGGTTTGGCCCTCTTAAAAATACAGACACATGACTTATATTCAAAAAGCAGCATGGGTAGACACAGGTTTGAATGCAATTTAAATATCACCTCTGGTCCTCTCTCTGGAGCTCTGGACTCACTTATGAGAGGCGCACAGGCAGCCCGGGAATTCCCTGGAGCTTTAGCTCTCCTGGCTCAGAGGGGCACCCCAGACACCACCTCCTGTCCACCAGGCTGGCTGCAAAGGGCAGCGAGGGGTGGGGGGGTGGGCGCGGGCCAAGGGCAATACCTGCCAGTGGGGGACCAGCTCCCCGGTCTCCCTGCAAAGGAGCCTGTGCTGGCCCTGGGGGGCTTGGGCCTCCGTAGCTGTCAGCCTCCCATAGTGTTTGGTACCCAGCAATTTCAGCAGCTCCTTCCGAGACAATGGGCTCGCAGAATCTATTCATGGACAGAACCAGAGTCATCTCTGACAGCCTCAGATCTGAAAAGAAAAAAAAAAAAAAACAAGAATGAAGAAAACAGCCCTAATCAAGAGCAAGCCAAGGGACGGCCTTGGCATCTTCATTTCTTTGCTTTGGGAAACTTTTATTTCTCGGCCCTCCCCTTCACCCTGAAACATTTTATTATTTTTTCAAAGAAAACCTCAGCAAACCCTCTAGCTGCTATTAGCTCAGCCTCTGTGTTCAGCAATCTGCATTTCATGGGCGGATCTTTAAAACCCCATTTCTTATTGTTCTCAGATTCCCCTCAGCCCTCTTCTAGACAGCTGCTTTGCCTCCTAAACACATTTTCCTCCGGACCTTCCAAAGAAAATGTACTGCTAAGAAGCCAAAACCCTTGCGCTTCCTTTCTATTAATAAGGCAAAATCAATTTTCTAGTCAATCCCCCGGGAGTCTCCTTTGATGAAATCCACTAATCAATCAAAAGAAAAGGGCAGGGGAAGCAGAAATATCCACCGTAATTCCAACTGATGCTCTGAGGTTCGGTCTGTTCCGCTGCCCCCTGCACCCTCCTCCTCTCGTTTCCGCAGGCCGGTTCCTCTACCACATGCTGGGGCTCCCTCCACTTTCTTCTCCCAAAGCAAAGCAGACAGAGAGACACTTGGTAGTTGTTTCCACCAGCCCTGATCGGCCTGAACTGGATCTGCCTCCAGTCAAAACACTGCGAGATGAAGACAGAAAATTGGCTCCAGTTTCAAGCCGTGAGTTGCAGTCCCACAGGAGCCAAGCACATCAACGGAGCAGGCAGAATATTAAACAGGAGCCAGGCTCTGGGGCCAGAGGCAGCCAACAACTCTTTACACTGCAAAGCCCAGACACAGAGCAGGAACTTTCCAAGAGGCAACACATCACTGCCCTTCTCTCCAGTTCACGCCCTTCTCCCTTGGGCCTGCAGGGAGACGGGAGCCTCTCTGCTCTGTGAGGCTTCCTGGGCCCCTCCATAGCTCAGGCAGTGGGGCCGCTTTCATGGGAGCTCTGTGTCTTCACTGGCCCTTTGCAGGTCTCAAGGTAGGGTCAAGAGTAAGTTCAAGGGAGAGGAGAGTCTGATACGAAGGTAAAAAGACCTAGCAGCCATAGACCAGTGGTGACAGTAACGCAACCTCAGTGCCTCCTTAACTGCCAATCCCTTTAGGAGACCCAAGCCCCCACTATCTCACTCTGTGGTTTCAAGAACTGTCACACAAGTGATGTCAGGCTTTCTGAAGATTGATTGTCTTTCAAATATAAACTAAGGGCCCAGTTCTTGCTTTCTTTTCCAAATTATACAGCTTGTAATGTTTCTGGGAAAGAGTGAATCTACCATAGTCTCGTGGGAGACTATCATTACCTACATGCTATAACAAGGGTCCACTTCCAAGGAAAAGGAGGAAAAACACCAGGGTAAGGCGAAGTAGCATCATTAAAGTGACAATGTCCTTCTGGCTAAAAGAGCAGCTCTTGGCAGCAGTGACTCTACCTTTCACCCAGTCTTCTCTCTGAGGTCTCAAATTCTGTCCCAACCACACTGAATAATGAAGCAAGACCTTTTGACAGACAGGGAAGGTGTACAGGTCAGTGGAGAGAATTAGGACTCAGCTGGTTTGGGCTGTTAAACACCTCCCCGTTCTAAGATGCTTTCCAAAGAGATATCAGTAAGGACGTATTAGTAAACCTTAAGACAAGTGGGCAAAAGAAAGGTTCGATTAAATCTTTATAAAGAAACGATGGGACATGTCATTTATTTTTCTCTTTGAGTCATCAACAAAGAAATTTAGCCTACATTGATTTAACAAATTAAGCCTTTCTGTCTATCACTTCTCCAACTCCTCATCCAAGTAGGGTATCAAACTTCATGATGATTTATTCCCTGGAAGACTCTCATGAAACGGTCCAGTTTCTTAACCTATTCTAAGAGACAATCATATCAGGAAATACTATTGCCAAGAGCACATGAATTACAGCTTTTCAACAGTCAGCAGCCCTTTCTTATTGAGAGAATCAACATTTTCTAGTTTGAAGCTTACATTCACTTTTGTGTTAGATCATGGAAATAAGATCCAAGCCTTTTGCCTATGCAGACTTTTATTTCATGTAAACAAAAGCAGGTTGACAAACTCACGCCCCTTAAGAAAGAAAAACATTTGCAGGCCCCTGGCAGCAATTACTTTTGTTTAACAGGACATTATATGGGCCCTGTGCTGTTTTATGTTTGTCAGAGTTTGTTTATATTTTAATAACTTTTTGGTAGTAGCTTTTTTGGTTGTGAGGGATTTCAGTGTTTCTATTTGTTGGTATTATTTCCAGCATATGAGATCCTATTATGCACGTGAACTTGAAACATGGCATAACAGTATTTATCTTGGCTATTATTTTGTTCACAATATCTAATTTTAGTAAGTTTTTTCTTTTTTAAATTGAGAACTGTTACACACAAAACCCTAAACTAGAGAGGCTGAGTTCTGCAAGTGATTTATGTAAATCTGAATAAAACATGAATGAGTTGGGATTATTTGGGAGCGGGGAGGAGATTTTGCAATTGAGTCTTCCTAGTCTATTTAAAACTTACACTGGATGTTAACAAATTAAGAAGGCAAGTTGAATGTTCATGAAAAATTGGACAGGGCAGCGTTAAGCACAAATGCTTAACATGAATCTTTCTTCATACTATATGTAGAGATCTAAACTGTCATAATTCTCTGTCTGATGAGATTTATAATTCTGCTACTGACGTCAGCAGTTGAAGTCCACAAATTTATGTTCTATTAACATTAAATAAAGAAAAGGATATAAATTATGGCAAAATTTATTTTCTAAGATCAGAGGTGATGGATTCAACAGCAGAGTGTTAGAGTGTGTTTTGTCTATGCATGGCTTTAAAAGATAAAAAAAAAAAAAAAAAAAAAAAAGCCCTAACCCTTCATCTTCAGGCTCCTGAATGTCTGTTTTGACACCCAGGTGGATGTAGTGGAATGACACGTCCAGCATCCCCAGAAGGCTGAGGGCTAGAATGCCAAGCTTTTCCAGCAAATGTTCATAGTAAAGTTACCAGAATTTCTATACAATTGGTTTTTTTCCAGATGAGTTGGGCTTGTTCTTTCCTCGAAGCAATTATGATGCTAATAGGAGTGGCTGGCACACAAAACAGGGTAGCTATGAATTCAGCGGCACCTTGAATCTAACAAGGGGCTCCAGGTCATTCTTTGCTCACCTCTTCTTCCATCTGTCATTGAAAATTGGAGAGCATTTGATTAAGATCATTATAGCAGTTAGCAGTCTGATTCCAGCACTGGAAAGCAGGGAAGTAAAGGGCTATTTCCACCCCCGATCGATGCTGCCAATCTTAAATGGCATAAGCCCCTGACCTCCACATTGTCCCCAAATTATCTCAATAGCTTCTCTGGCTCCTGGTGGTGGTAGTGGAAGGGACTGGATGGGCGGAACAAAATCCTTCAACCCTTCTAAACAAACAGATGTCGCTTTTCTGCCGTTCCTGCAGTACACCTGTCTGCCCTGGGAAGTACATTTCTCAGCTGCAGCCCCGCGAGGCCAAGAGCTTGAAGCTGGGTTCTGTGGTTGGGGCTGCAGGTGCTGGGCCTAAAGAGCACGAAGGGGTGCTCCGATGTCCGAGCCCTGGTGCCCAAGGTGTGTGTGTGTGTGTGTGTGTGTGGCGGTTGCGGGGGTGGGGTCCGAGGTTTGGAGGGCCGACCTCTTGAAGGCGGGCGGCTGCCACCAACCACATCCTGGCTCCCGCACAGACACACCCCCGGGGTGTCGGTGCCGCAGCCCTCAGCCCCTCCCGGGGTAGCCAGCAGCGCTCGGCCGGCCGCTGGCCGCAGGAGAAAGTAAACAACACCCCAAGTGTCCGGGAACAAAGGCAAGTTGTCTTTCTACGGTGCCAGAGCCGTGTGCCTCTTCTGAAGAATAAGAGCTATTATTATTCTTTATGTCTTATCCTTTTTTTTTTTTTTTTTTTTAAACCAAGTTTCCTTCTAAGGGAAATAAACACCAAAGGTAGGATTCCAAGGAAATGACTCACAGCGGCTGGCAGGGCTCTGGCGGGGCTGGCCCGGGCCCCCACGCTCCAGCCCGCAGCAGATGTCGGCCCGGCCCTCCCTCCCTCCCTCCCTTGCCGGCCAAACCCGCTGGAAGCCCGCGGTTGCGGGAGCGCCCTGCGCCCGTGGGACCTGGCGGCGAGGACGCCTATTCCCTGCTTCTGCGACCACAGCTGGGCACTCGGAAAGTTGCTAGGGCCGAAGAGGCGGGAGGGGAGGAAGGGAAGAGAAAGGCGGAGGCGTGGACCAGGCGGGCAGCAGCCTCAGCCCGCCGGGGAGGTGAGCTGAGGACAGAGGAGCCGCCGCCGCCTGCAGCGCGGCTCTGCTGCCTGGGAGGAGGGTGCGGGGGTGGAGGTGGCGGGGGACAGAAGGTGTCAGCTACTGCATCAATTCCTTTTTCTTGCAAACGCGCGCTCCTGACATCCACAATCCCTCTCTCCCCACCTGCCAAGCGCCGCGGCATTCGGACCTGGGGGCACCCCTCCTACTTACCCCCGTCCCCTACGATGAGGGACTAAGCGGCCACCGAGGACCACGAGGTCTCACCAGAGCTTCTGACCCCACCCGCCCCTGGAGTTGTCTCGGTGCGCGCGGGTGGCAGCCCGAGCAGCCCTAGAGGAGGCGGCAGTTCCCGCCCTGGTGAAGGCGCCGCGGCGCACGCTAGCCCAGGGAAAAGCCCGCGCCGCCTCCGCGCCCAGCTGTGCCTTGGCCCCCACGCCGCCCCGACCCCGCTCCGGCCGCTGCGAGTCCACTCGGTGAACTCGGCACAGCCCTGGTGCCAAGAGGGCGCGCGGGAGGCCGCGTGGGTGCCCGTCTGCGAGGGCAGGAGCCCCGCGGGGGACGGACCCTCGCCCTCCACCCGGCCCGGCCCTCCCGCCCCCGCGGCCCGCGCCCAGCCCGGCTCTTACCGCGGGGTCAGCGGGGAGGCGGCGGCCGCAGCGCTTGAGCTGCTGCTGGTCCGCTCTGGGCTCGGCGCCAGCCTGGCCGCCGGTGCACACTCGCGGGTCCCGGCCCGGCCGCCCGCTCGGCGGTGACTGCGGGTGCGCGGCGGGCGAGGGTCCCGGCAGGTCCCGCCGCCGCGACTGGGGCGCTGCGCCGCCGTCGCTGCAGACGGTTATGGTAATGAGCGGCTCTGTCTAGCGAGGAGCGTGTGAAACCCGTCAATCCTGTTTGCCATTTCCCCGTGGATTTCCGAGGAGAGGTTCTGCAGGATGCCCCCAGGGTGAGAGAGGGAACATGACAAGCGCGCCCGCTCTCCCTCCCTCCCGCTGCTCCCGCCGCCGCCGCCGCTCCTCAGGCTGCACACGGGGCGCCTTTCCCGCACCCCCACCCCAGCCCGCCCCCTGCCTCCTTCCCTCCTTCCCGCCCTCCCTCCTCCTTCTCCTCCCCTCCCCTCCCGGTGCCCGGGGACACGCGGGCCCAGCTCCAGCCCGCAGCCCAGACCCCACGCGCTCTCGGGCTCCCGCCCTAGCCCTGGGGGCTTGGCTCCAGCCGAATAATGTATTCACTCTGCAACCTACCGAGATATCTTGTCTTTTTAAATTTGGTTTAGTTTTGTTGTTGTTGTGTGTGCGTGTGATTAAAAAAAAAATCTGTGCCTTTCCCACCCTTTGCAAAAGACTTTCTTCTCCTTTGCCACAGCAAACGGAGATGAGAAACAGATGTCTTTGCAGGACCAGTTATTCTCCCTCGCCGCCCGCCCCCGCCCGTTTCCCTCCTGAGCTGCGTACCTATTAAAAAAAAAAAAAAAAAAAGGCAACCTTGGTCCTGCTGCAACTTGAATTGGCAACTCTTTCTGGGTGGGGAGCCTCCAGGGAAAACCTCCAGGAAATAAAAAGTAATACAAGAGATTGTCCTTGCTCAAGAGAATGTAATTTAAGCCTTGGAATCAGAATATGTTGCAAATAGTAATTTTCTCCTCTAGTGGCCTCAATCAGAGTTTAGTTTTTAAAAACATTAATTCATAACTTCTGTCTGGGGACCCCTCCATAGTCGAGATGGGTCATTTCAGGTGTAATGAAGGCAGAGGCTTGGAAGGCATAGACCTAACAAAATCGGGAGAAGGCACCTGCACAAAAGTGTTACAAAGACTATAATGTTTGTTTACTGCCACTATGCCAGATGTGCTAAATATAACACTTCTTTAAAACAGTGATCCTCCGACTGTGAAAAACCAAACCTCTGGCTGCCTGTGGCTCCCTAGGAATCAAGAAGACGCACAGACTGAAAATCAAGGGAAGAAGGAACAAGATCAAGGATGAGGATTAGCATCTGCAAATTGAACTCTATCTAATTTGCATGTTTATTTCTTAGAATTGTAATTAAATTTGTGTAATAAATGTTTTCCATTTCATTTGTACACTTAAAACTTGGGTGACTGACATGCAGTTCAGTGAATTTCCTTTTTTTAAAAGCAAATGTAGATTATTCAATAAAGCAGCAAACCAATATTAAACATAATTAGAACTAATCTGTTTTGAAGGTGTTTTTGTTGAACTTTGTACGTTAAAGACTCTCAGAGGTTTTAAGGGTATTAGGAAGCTGAGAGATGGCAATTACGCTTAAAACAGATGAACCCAACAGCCTACCAAGAGCATTATTTCATTTTTTCCAAAAGACATTCCAGGGTTGCATGCCTAAAAATGGGAATTGGGCATCCATCTTAGCTTTATTCTGAACCATATTAAATTGCATTGGCTCATGCGTGATGTAGGCCATTATGATGATAATTTAAGAATTGTAAAGATGCCATTTTGTGCAGTCAAGGGAAGTTGCATGTCCAGGTTAAGAGTAGAGTATAATTTTCATCTGGGTGGGAGAGGAGGGTTAGGAAAGGCACAAGGGCGTTTAAAGCAGTGCAAGTACGTAGAAATCCAAATTTCCAAATATCTAAAACTGGTTATTGTCAAACTCAAAGAACGAAATGTGAGGGCTTGGAGGCACGGCTTATTATGGTTTTTATCTCCCTATATTAAAGTTTTATAGCATTTAAAGGACTATGGGGAAATCCCCATGTACACTTGGCTGTGTCAAAATACATAAAACCAAAAGAAGCAAATTAAGCATAAAATTGAGAAATAACATGAGACTAAGTTATCAGCATGGGTGCACTGGTATCTTTGGAGCTTTGGCTCTAAGAAATGAGGCTTCTGGGAAACTGGCATTGCCCTTGGGTGGAGAAGACTCTTGGCTTTAATGTTACAACAAAATGATATCACAAGTATCAAATCATTGTACTTCACAGCATCCTTACAGTTCTGAGTATGAACTAGACCCTGTCCTCATCAGATACATTAGGTTAGCATGTTTTACTGACAGCTTTCCCTGCCCTACCTTTAATCCCAAGCTTAATGTTTTTTGAGATTCAATACCCAACTGTTGACAACATGAACCTGTGTCTACAAGTACAAGAGGCAGACAAATGTCTATGGAATGAGAAACCTCATTACAAATTTAAGGTGAGTATGTGGTAGCTATGGCATGAAAAAAGAACTAACTATAAATAAATAATGAAAAATTTGGAATGAGTAAATGTTATTTATAATGAGGTACAATATTTAATTGAGAACTATGATGTCATCATTTGGGGGGGGTGTGTGTGAAGTTCCAAATAGAAGTTTGATTATAAAACTTATAATACTTTGAGCTGCAAATCTGCTGAAGGCAGTGGTTGTTTTCCTTTGTTTAACAAAGAGACTTTCAGACTTAAAATTGCTGAAACCGATTTCACAAAACCTTTTTGTCATTTGTCTGATAGGGAGATTTCACAAGTAAAATTTGACTCATTCGGATTGCTGTGGACACAATACCCATTTGGATTAATTGAAAGTTAAAATTACTGGCTTAAAAAAATAGTCCATTTTTGGCCGGGCGCGGAGGCTCACGCCTATAATCCCAGCACTTTGGGCGGCCAAGGCGGGTGGATCTCCTGAGGTCAGGAGTTTGAGACCAGCCTGACCAACACGGTGAAACCCCGCCTCTACTAAAAATACAAAAAATTAGCTGAGCATGGTGGCAGGCGCCTGTAATCCTAGCTACTCAGGAGGCTGAGGCAGGAGAATAGCTTGAACCCAGGAGGCAGAGGTTGCAGTGAGCCAAGATCGCACCACTGCACTCCAGCCTGGTTGCAACAGAGCAAGAATCCATCAAAACAACAACAACAACAACAACAACAAAAAACATTTTTTTTATGGCAAAAAGAAGCATCTGCACCCAATTCCTCTTCTATTCTCAAACCTTTTCCACTGAGGCTTTCTTATCTGATCACTCCATTGAAACTGTTCTGGTCAATGTCACCAGTGACCTCCACATTGTTAAATCCAAAGGCTGTTTTGCATCTAACTTGACCCTTAAGCAGCATTTGACCCACCTGCCCACTCCCTCCTCCTTCAAACGCCTTTATCTTGGCTCCTGGGACAACACATCCACCTGGTTTGCCTCCTGCCTCACTGATTGTTCCTTCTCAGTCTCCTTTGCTGGTTCCCTCTCTTATCTAGGACCTCTGGATGCTGGGTTTCCTCAAGCTCAGTCCTTGCACCTTGTCTCTTCTCTACAGCCACTCTCTTGCGGATCTCATCTAGTCTCTTGCCTTCAAAACTCTCTATATTCTGATGACTCCCAAATTCATATCTGTAGCCCAGACTCTCTCCTGACTTCCAGACTCCATGTAGATGCCTAATGGGTATCACAAGCTTTACAGACCCAAAACTCAAACCCTATTATCTCTGCTTTCCCAACCTATGCCATCTTTAATAGTCTCCATCAATAAACAACAGTATTTTTCTACTTGCTCTGACAAAAATCCTTAGAGTCATCATTGATTTTTTTTTCCTTCATCTCCTTTATCTAATACATCAGAAAGTCCTTGAGAGGCTACCTTTAAATTTTTTCTTGACTCGGCCAGGCTCGGTGGCTCATGCCTGTAATCCCAGCACTTTGGGAGACCAATGGGGGTGAATCACGAGGTCAGGAGATTGAGATCATCCTGGCTAACATGGTGAAACCCCCTCTCTACTAAAAGTACAAAAAGAAAAGTAGTCAGGCGTGGTGGCACGCGCCTGTTGTCCCAGCTACTTGGGAGGCTGAGTCAGGAGAATCCCTTGAACCTGGGAGGCGGAGGTTGCAGTGAGCCAAGATCGTGCCACTGCACTCCAGGCTGGGTGACAGAGCGAGACTCCATCTCAAAAAAAAAAAAAAAAAAAAAAATTTCTTGACTCTGATCACTTCTCATTATCTCTACCACCACCTTTCTGGTCCACGCTTTCATCATGATCTTCTGCCTAGGATATGACAATGACCTCCTAACTGGTCTCCCTGCTTACATCTTTGGCCCTCTTTCTAGTTCAATCTCAGGTCAACAGCAATGGTGTCCATTTTTGCCAAGGCTCTTCCTAGAGCTCCCCATTTCAAAGTAAAAGCCATGTTCTTGTAATAGCCTACAAAGACTAGAAGTCTTTCTTTATTTCTCTGATCTCACTCTGCCTCCAACAACTCCAGCCACTCTGGCCTCCTTTCTGTTCCTCTAACAGCCAGCCTTGCTCTCCTTGGGACATTTGAACTGGCTATTCCCTCTTCCTTTTGTGCTCTTTCCTCAGATAGCTGCACAGATACATGTTCACCTCTTCCACATCCCAGCTCAAGTGTCATCTTCTTAATAAGCCCTGACCACTGTGCTTGAAATTCTAACACTTTACCTTTGTAGCCTGCTTGATTTTCATCCAGAGGATAAAATAAAGATCACCTTCTAATCTATTATGCATGTGTTCAATTTATCACTTCTCTTCTTCCACTACAAAGTAATGTCCATAAGGGGAGGGATTTTTGTCTTTTTTGTTAGCCCCCATATTTTCAGCACCTAGCACAGTGCAAGTACTTGGCATACTGAAAGCCCTCAATAAATATATAATGATCGATTGAACAACTGACTGACAGTTTCACATATATACAGAACCCAAACAAGGCTAAAATAGTGCTAGTCTAATCTAGTGTATGTAGAATGGTTAAACAGGCAGTTAGTTTTATTACCTCATTTGCCTCCCAGAATCCTCTGGCCTACAGTTGCCATCTGCCCCGCAGCTTTCCAGGACCTGAAGATACTACTACCAAGATTCCCCAGACCCAGTGGTTTCATGCTGCCCTCCCTGCCTGAGAGTCCCAGTACTAGATTTTATCCATGTGGATGCTGGTGCCCTGGACCAGCCTGCCTTGCCCCCAACACAGATTTTCTTCATTGCCAAGATGCTTGTGCTAAGCCATAGTCTTATACAAGAGAGCAAAGTGTGTAAAATTGCTCTCCAGGAGCCTAGGATATCATTTCTTGGCATAGCTACCCTTTCAGAGTTCCTCCACTTTCTTTCTTATCCTCCTTCAAAACTCATTCAAAAATACTACAATAATAATGTGCATTTTACATGCAAGAATAGATCTAGGCACTGCAGGTGAAGTAGAGATTAATAAGACACTATTCCTAGACTTATGGGTTGTCAATACAGTGAGTAGCATAAGACAAGCATAGGCATGATGGCACTATTTAGTAAGTCGGGAAACAGCAGTGGCCATGGGAATTCCACGATGAGACGATCACATCCAGAGGGGAGAGCCAGAAAGATGTAGTGAAGAAAGTAAAACCTGAAGTTGACCTTGAAGATAGGTAGCTCTCAATGGCTGGAAATGGGGAATGGGTGAAATGTGGAGGAAACAATTTGAGGAAAGGCACGTAGGCTGGAAAGCAAAGGGAATCTTTGAGAGGAGTGAGTGTTCCGGTTTTACTGGTGGGTACATGAAAGTAAAAGTGTATCATAATATTGTGTATGATAATACAGTGTATGATATTACATAATACAGTGTATCATAATATATGCTATTAATATTGTATTAGGAATATACATAATTCAGTGTATCATAATATACACTGAAAAGCAAGATGAGTTTGATCTGAATTTAATAAGCAATGGGGAACATTAAAGTTTTCAAGCTGGAGAATGATATGATTGAAGCTAAGCTTTAGGAAGAGTAATGTGCAGTGGGGAGCGGTGCTGGGAATTGTGAGTAAGAAGCTCTTTTGGCAGTCTAGGGAGGAAAAGTGAAGGTCTGCATGAGATGGGGGCCTCTGAGTGAGAGCCCCTTCAAGTGCGAGGTATCACTGAATTGGAATCCTCAGGATGTAATCACTGACTGTGGGAAAGAGAAGAAGGAAAGATGACTCTGACATTACTACTTGAGTGATGCTACTACTACTGTGTGGCTAAGTAAACCCGTAGCAAATGAGAAGCAGGTATGAAGAGAATAGCGTGTGTTGGTTCTGGGTATTTTGAGTATGAAGTGTAGACAGGGATGTCCACTAGTTAGCGAATATTCCAGTCTAGGTGTGGACATAATATGAGAGCAAATTACAAAAATTTGTGATTATTTTAATAAACATAAAGGTTGAAGTCTTAGGACTTCATAAAATTATTGAAGACATTTCAGAGAATTAAACAGTAAAGGGTTTGGGTCAGCATCTTGAAGAATCTGATAAATACATTTGTTCAGAGATGAAAAAAATAACATTATGGGCTTAATGCATGACTTCTTTCAGGAATATCTGTATTTAATAGTACACAAAGACCCTTTTGGCTAAAATTTAAAATAAAAAATTTGAGAAGGGATGGTGGAGTTTGGGTAGCAGGCAGTCTCTTCTAACTACTCTGATATCATGACACAGAAGTAGTTATGTGCTGGACTTCCTCATGTGGCTGAATTTACTTATTTGCCATCACAGATGGAAAGAGATTTGATATTTCATAAATAATCCTGCAATAATTCCTGAAAAGATGTAAATCATTGACAGTGAGCTTGGAGTGTTATCTCTCTCGGGGACATTTGTATTTTAATAGGAGTCTCACAATGCTACAAAAACTTTAATCAAAGCAATTAATAACTAATGACATGATTTCAGATGTAATACAAGCTAATGAGTATTATTTCTGAATGGAAATCACTGTATATTTGTATATGTATGTGTATGTATAGAGAGAGAGTCCCTTGCTCAAGGTAATATTTTGGAAAACCTATATTAGTAAATAGATAGGAGTGGTTTCAGTAAACATATCAATCCTTTTTTAATTGAAAAAAATTAGAATTAGGGTGTCACTCTATTGCCCAGGTTGGAGTGCAATCGAGTGAGCAAAACTCGCTGCAGCTTTGAACTCCTTGGCTCAAGCAATCCTCCCACCTCAGCCTCCTGAGTAGCTGGGACTACACACACACACACACACCACAACTCCTGGCTATTTTTTAATTTTTTGTAAAGATGGAGGTCTTGCTTTGTTTCCCAGGCTGGTCTCAAACTCCTGGCCTCCAGTGATCCTCCCGCTCCCAAAGTGCTGATCCAAAGTGCTGGGATTACAGGTATGAGCCACCACACCTGGCCCATACCAATTATTTGTAAAGAGATGTCGTTCTAACATCTAACAGATATAAGCTGTGTTCGTCTGTTTGTGTTGCTATGAAAGGATACCTGTGGCTGGGTAAACTTATGAAGAAGAGAGGTTTATTTGGCTCACAGTTCTGCAGGCTATACAAGAAGCATGGTGCCAGCATCTGCTTCTGGTGAGGTCCTCAGGGAGCTTACAATCATGGTGGAAAGCAAAGGAGGAAACTGTATCACAAAGAGAGGAAACAAGAGAGGGGAGGGGTGCCAGGCTCTTTTAAATAACTAGCTCTCACATGAATTCACAGACTGAGAACTCATTCTTTACCATGAGGATGGCACCAAGTCATTCATGAGGAATCTGCCCCACTCCCAACATTGAGAGTCACATTTCATCATAAGATTCAGAGGGGGTATATTCAAACTGTATCATAAGCCAAAGAAAACGAGATCCAAAAAACGGGCAGTCTGGAGAGAAACTGAAGCTACTCATAATCTGATTTCAAGACTCCTTTCCTTCTCTATTTGCCCCTTCTGTACATTATTATAAAAAAGATAGGCTAAACATTTTATGGGGCTTAATATTCATTCATGGGATATATTCGTGATACTGCGATGTCATCACAATCAAGGAGCATTTATTAAGTGACTAATAGTTGCACTGGCACATACAGAATTAATCCAACATGGTTTTCTTAGGAGCTGGAGGATTTGCAGATATTGGAGTATTTTCTTAAGCTTACTCTTCACCTTATTTTTTTAAATTATTAATTATTAATTATTTTAATTTTTTTAGAGACAGGGTCTCACTCTGTCACCTGGGCTGGAATGTAACAGTGGGATCACAGCTCATTGTAACCTTAAACTCCTGGCCTCAAGTAATCCTACTCCCTTGGATTCCCAAAGAATTGGGATTACAGATGTGAGCCACTGCACCTGGCCCCTTCACTTTATACATATGGAATTTCTAAAAGTCTTTTCATCTTAGTGTGTAGCTAGTCTATTTTCTTTTTAGCATTTTTAAAAGATTATAAAACCTCAAAGAAAAGTTTTGGTAATTGACAAGGGTAAGAATATATTCCAATTAAGTAAAAATACGAGCTATATAAGAAAGTGTAGAGATTTAAGTGTGGCCCTAATTATGTGAATTAAATATAGTTAAATTTATTTTAGGTAGTGTGCTTTTTCTTGACTAAAATAATTATTACTGGGTTTAAGTGAAATGTGTGTACTTGTCACAAGCATTGATTTTCCTAGGTCAAACATTTTACAATAGGGAACTAGGATAAGTAAGCCAGTATTATGAAGGCATAAATTTCTAATTAGGATGAAAATATAAGGGAAACAGTATTTGCTCATCATTCTTCCTATTTGTAGGCATTAGCCCTGACTTGGTTTAGAGTTTTTTGATATAACATCCGTGTTTAGAATGCATGTAGAGTAAACTGACTGTATCAATAACTAGTGTCAGGAGAGGGGAACTAAGGAATCATGTTCTGGCAGAGAAATACCTGGAGACAAATTAATTTTTGAACATTTCATTTTATATTACTACTTTCTGTGTAGTATAAAATGTGTAGGCATATCAAAGTTCATAACAAAAACTGCTTATACCATCAGGAAGATGTATTTATTTTCAACAATGTAAAGGGAAAAGCATACAATTGGGGTGGGAGAGGGACAGAGAGAGAGAGAGAAAGAGAGAAAGACAACCTGCAGCAGACATCACCTGAGTGGGAAATTACACATCCTGCACACACAGGCAAGCTCTGCACACACATGCACAGAATTCATCTCTGACAATTTAATTGTTTAATGGTAGGACTAACAAGGAATCCTTTCTAAAGTAATGGCATATAAAGGCTTCCTAGTGAAGTTAATATTCCTGCTGCATTTGATGGGTGTTTCCCATTTGTGCAGTTCTGCCCTACCAGACTCCTGGTGTTTGATGGTGGGGAGACAGGAGGGGCAGTAGTGTCTGTATTCAACAGCAGAATCTGGAGAATGCTTTAGCCTGTGACCTTAGCCATTAAAGCAATAAATCTGAGGCCACGATTGGCACCAGAGCAATTCCTCATATCGGTTGTAATGTCTTGGCTTGCACTCCTAGGATCTGGGCTTCCTGAACTGGAGAATACTCTGAGTACAAAGTCCTTGCTTGCCTCACTGTCTGTTTTCTCTTAGTTCACTAGAATCGAGGTTTGGCAGCCGTTTGTGCTGAGGCTGCTGCAGGACCTCAGTTTGACCAGCCTTCTAGATAATGACATGCATGATGTCTCTGATGCTATGGTTTACACTTTCATCCTGAGCTGAAGTCTCTTATCATATTTCCTTATGGTTCACCTTGCTTATATCTGTGTTTTAATTGAATCAAATAATTAAGAATAACTGTCTCAAGAACCATAAAGTTCTCAGAGCAAAGCCTAATGTGTTCTCATTTTGTAGTTTCCATTCTAAAATCAATACATTTTACATTTTTAACTCGGGTTACCAGGCTTTGGGGGGAAAAGTTTCATTGCCTACATCAGAGAAATCCAGTGGATGAGCTTTGACCACAACAGAAAGTTGCTTTGCTTGGGAGTACGGTTTTCTTTGCGTTGTGGATTGACTCCCGCCATGCTGTGTTGGCTCAGCTCGTGGAAGCACGATCTGTGTCTTTCAGTCTAGGGAAAGGCTTAGTAGGCAGAGTGGAAAATGACAGACTATTTTTAACACAAGCTTTCTATCCCACAGTTCTGGGTCTTACTTCTATTATCATTACTTATTCATAGACTTTCATTCCCAAATATCATTACCCTTTACGGTAATAGGATCAGCAAAGCAACCACTCAAAACAAAACAAACAAACGCAGGAATCCAAGTCCTGTACACAGAAACGTTTTCTCCACTCTTGCCAGCTCGCTGCCTATCCCTGACTACCTGGGGGAGAAGTGGTTCTTATCAGTCACTAAGAAACTCAGCTGCTTGACAAATGCCAGTGTAACAAAAGGGCTTGGCAGTGGGGAATGGTTTGAAGGCATCAGCCACTAAGAGAACAGGGAGGAGGTAATGAAATCCGAGACCAAACAAGGGAGAAAGTAGGGAGTGGAGGAAGCTGGGAAGCAGGAAGAAACTAAGGAGAAAGATCCACAATGTGTATTCCTTCAGCAGAAAGCCCTTCTAAAACGCACTCCATTTAATTTACAGTGCCATATAACTATTATGATACCATGTAATATAATGATTACAGGGTCACATAATTATTCCCTGTTTAATAACAATAGCTACAATGTATTGAGGAGCTACTATGTGCCGGATGCTTTCGATATGTTATTTGACTTGCACAACTTTTAATAATGGGTACGATTATCCCCATTTTATAGCTAAGGAGACTGAGGCTCAGAAAGGCCTTAGTGACTTGTCTAAAGTGGCATGCCTTCATTCAGCGGACCTGGGATGTAAATTTAGACCTTATGAGTCCAAAAGCTGTGCTTATAACCGCCCTTTTTTTCGTACTGATTCCCACCGTGTTATACTGCCTTTTTTTCAATTATTTGTATCTTCACTCATACACCACCTTGTTTCAGAAATGATTTAAGATGGTATAAGTGCCTTGGAGTTACACAGATATCGAAGCAGCTTGCATATGGTTCCAACACTCTACATTGCATATTTATTGATTGATTGAGCCAGAGAACCTCATTTGTCAAGAGTTCAGAATTCTTTCACTGTGGAGTCCCTTTCCCTTTCTATATTTATTATTATTATTATTTTGAGACAGAGTCTCACTGTCACCCAGGCTGGAGTGCAGTGGCTCAATCACAGCTCATCGCAGCCTTGACCTCCTGGGCTCAGGTCATCCTCCCACTTCAGTCTCCTGAGTATTTAGGACCACAGTTGCACTCCACCTCACCCAGCCAATTTTTGTATTTTTTGTAGAGACGGGGTTTCACTATGTTGCCCACACTGGTCTCAAACTCCTGGGCTCCAGTGATCTGCCTGCCTCAGCCTCCCAAAGTGTTAGGATTACAGGCATGAGCTACCATGCCCAGCCACTTTGTATCTTTAAAAATAGGCCTACCACAAACTCATCTGTGCAGGGTGGCTTGAATACAGGGACAAGAGACTGGACCAACTAATATGTCAAAATCTCTTCTAGACCTATGATTCTGTAAAGGATGAGGTTATCATGTGTACTGAGAATTATTTTCTCTTTAACAGTTAATTACATAAGTGTAAAAAGTGAATTTGCAGGGGGTCCAGACAAACACTACCTCAGTCACTTGATCATCAACAGTGATAACTTAAGGTCATCATCCACACTCAAGTTGATAGCTTGTATCCTTGATATGAGGTCTTGAAAATAGAATCTTACTTCTGTGATAGTCCTCCCCAAAACCCATAACTTCAGTCTAATCATGACAAAAACATCAAACAAATCCCAATTGAGAGACATTCTACAAAATACCTGACCAGTCCTCCTTCAAACAGTCAAGGTCAACAAAAACAAGGAAAATCTGAGAAATTGTCACAGTCAAGTCTAAGAGTCTAAGGAGGCAGGACGACAGTAATGTGGCATCCCTGGGACAGAAAAAAAGACATTCAGTGAAAACTAAAAAATCTGGATAAAGTATGGACTTCAATCATAATGTATAAATATTAGTTCATTAAGTGTAACAAATGTACCATACTAATGTAAGATATTAATAAGGAAAATTGAGTGTAGGGGGTATGAGAACTCTCTGTACTATCTTCTCAATTTTTCTGTAAACTTAAAACTGTTCTAAAAACATAAAGTCTATAAAAATATTTTGGCACACACACACAAAAGGGAATGGGCCAAGATTACTGAGAGAACCAGGGGAATGGCAAGATGTAAGATATATGTTCCTGTCTTGAAACCCAATCCAATCAAGATGAATAGCTTTTTCTCGAATTAATGCAATTTTGTTTCCCATTGATCTCTGGATTTTTTATGACTGGCTTTCGAATATCGGAAGATAGGACCAAGTTGCTGAGTAAGTGTCCACTCAATTCCTGGTTCCCAGATGGTAATTGTTGAATGAATGAATGTCATTGCAATATAACTTATAGAGATTTCCTGGCTCTGGGATGCATATAACTCAGATTGGGTTTTAGACCTTTCAATGACAGCACCCCTCTGCCCCTACACCTGGTTTAATGTCGAGCTACTCCAAGGTCTTAGTCTCATTCATAAGAACCCAACAACTGATTAAATAATTATCTCGGCCAGGGGCAGTGGCTCACACCTGTAATCCCAGCACTTTGGGAGGCCAAGGCAGGGGGATCACCTGAGGCCAGGAGTTCGAGACCAGGTGAAACCCTGTCTCTACTAAAAATACAAAAATTAGCTGGGCATGGTGGCACATGCCTGTAATCCCAGCTACTCTGGAGGCTGAGGCAGGAGAATCACTTGAACCTGGGAGGCTGAGCTGCAGTGACCCAAGATCATGCCACTGCACTCCAGCCTGGGCAACGGAGCAAGACTCTGTCTCAAAAAATTAGTTAATTAATTAAATAATTGTCTCAATTCAAAACTCTAATGCCACATCCTATTTGGATTACTGGTTACTGGTAACTCCCAATGTCTTATATGTAGCAATATCAGTGACTTTGTTACCAACAGAAAT
The DNA here is from genome assembly GCF_009828535.3 of Hylobates moloch. Taxonomy (NCBI): domain Eukaryota; kingdom Metazoa; phylum Chordata; class Mammalia; order Primates; family Hylobatidae; genus Hylobates; species Hylobates moloch. Next base: position 3,846,940 of record NW_026652293.1, read on the forward strand.
CACAGTTATTTGCACATCACAATTGTTGTAAACACCTTGAATGATTGTTTATACTTGCCACTACTTTGAAATGATGACATTTATTAGATTTGCTACTGTATCTTGATATTTAATATGTTAATAAAGAGGCACATGTACTACGTGTCACAAATTTTAAAATATTTTGATAATTACATTTTAATATAATTGGTTTTCTTTATAATCCTATATGATGTTTTAGAAATACATTTGAAAACATTTTTCTAAGAAGGTGTCAAAATGCTTCTGCCAATTCCTAAGGAGGCTCATGGCACATAAAAGGGGAAGAACCCCTGAAGTACAGCCTGGGCAACAAAGTGAGACCCCGTGTCTACAAAAAATTAATTTTAAAAAATTAGCCAGGAGTGGTGGTGTGTGCCTGTAGTCCCAGCTACTTGTGAGGCTGAGGTAGGAGGATCGCTTGAGCCCAGAAGGCCGAGGCTGCAATGAATTTTGATGGCACCACTGTACTCCCTGTCTCAAAAAAAAAAAAAAAAAGAACCTTGAAGTAGTGGAAAGAACACTGAACTAGGACTCATGAGTTCTAAATTTTGTAATCTCCATCAAATCCCTGATGGTGACATCTCACCAGTGTCAACCCTGTAAGTATAAGAAATCACTGTTATTTTATTTGTTAGGTTTTGCCATTAGATAAAAATGACTTTTAACCAGAGTTTTAAATGCAGTTCATTGCTAAGAATATTTCTCACTCAGTGATTTAGACCATGCTTGCATGAGCAAAGTGAAATGGAAAATTGAGCCAATTCTCTGGATAATAATTCATGCTAATAAGTTCTTACATTTGCCTGCAACATCCAGATAATCAAAGAAAATGTGTTTTTAACTTGAATTATCAGCATAGCTATATCACGATTCTCAATTCTACTATGAATGCATGAAGTGCCAGAATTGAAGTTCTTAATAAGATGAAGAACAATAGGATTTTTCAGGTCCTTATCTAGAGATACTCGCAATGTGCATATTGAAATAGCATGTATCTTCTGGAGACATTTGTGGTTAATTGTGCATCAAGACACATACACACCATTGATTAAAACATCTGTGTTAGGTAAAAATTGTCAATGCTATTTGTTTTTACAGATCCCTAAATCAATTGAACTTCTGTGTAATACATAGGTTTTAGGACAGTGTCATCTAGTTCAGACCTTCAGTAGTTTGCCAGCAGGGAACAATTTGCTTTTTCTTCTTTTTCTTCTTATTTTTTGAGACAGTCTCACTCTGTTGCCCAGGTTGGAGTACAGTGGCATGATCTCAACTCACTGCAATCTCTGCCTCCCAGGTTCAAGTGATTCTCATGCCTTAGCCTCCCAAGTAGCTGGGATCACAGGTGAGCACCACTACACCTGGCTAATTTCTCTATTTTTAGTAGAAGTGAGGTTTCACCATGTTGGCCAGGTTGGTCTCGAACTCCTGGCCTCAAGTAATCTGCCCACCTCAGCCTCCCAAAGTGCTGTGATTACAGGCGTGAGCCACTGGGCCCTACTGCAAGGAACGTTTTAAATGGAAACGTTCTTGCCTTACAGTATATAGATCTAAGGAATGCATACACAACTATGTGCATTCACTCATCTTTTAAGAAAACACACAAACCAAATCTAAACTGAAAGGACTTGAATTAGTTAGAAAATCAAATAAGGAATGCAACTGGAAAGTCTTAGTCCGATCCCTTCCACCCTCTCACAGAAAAGTAAATTTATTTATTCAGTCTAAAGAAATCAATAATCACATTTTCTTTCTCTGCTATCTCTCCCAACTTTTCATTCATAACTATACAAACATAGCTCAAAAGAAGAATTTAATTCAATTGATGATATAAATATGTTGAGAAGATATTTATAAGTACATTGACTCTCTGGATAATATTTACAACAAAAAGAAAATCTGGGGACTAGACCACCACTTAATAGAAAAAGCACATTAAACATCGTATTGGTTTTCTGGGGTTGCTATAATGAAGTGCTACAAACTAGGTGGCTTAAATAACAGAAATGTATTGTTTCATGGTCTGGAGGCTAGAAGCCTGAGATCAAGGTGTTGGCAGGGTTGGTTTCTTCCGAGGACTGTGAGTGAGGAAGAGGCTGTTCCCTACCATTCCCTTAGTTTCCGGTGATTTGCAGGCGATCCCTGGTGTTCCTTGGCTTGTAGAAGCATCATCTCAATCTCTGCCTTCATCTTTGCCTTCAACTTCCCATGGCATTGTCATGTGTGTGTGTCCAAATTTTCCCTTTTTGTAAAGACACCAGTATTATTGAATTAGGGTCCATCCTGAAGACTTCATCTTAACTAATTATACCTGCCATGAACTTATTTCTAAAGAAGGTCGCATTCTGAGATACTGGGAGTTGGGACTTTAACATATAAATATTGGGGGAACACAATTCAACCCATAACACATACATTAAGTGTTCCACACATACTTGAAGAACCGAATTGGAAGGTAATATACCTGTGAAAAGCTAGAGGGGCTTGTACTTCTTGAGAGGAAGCAACATCTGAAAAGTTCTGATGTCAGTGTAACCATTAATTTAGCAGCAAAATTAATCCAAATTTCTTTCCTTCTTTAAAGCCCCACTGTCTTCCATAACCTAGATATGTTTTCTTTTTTTTTTCCTTTTTTATCTTTTTCTTTTTCTTTCTTTCTTTCTTTTTTTTTTTTTTTTAGACAGAGTCTCACTCTGTTGCCCAGGCTGGAGTGCTGTGGCATGATCATGGCTCATTGCAGCCTCGACCTCCCCAGGCTCAAGCAATCCTCCCACCTTAGCCTCTGGAGTAGCTGGGACTACAGGCATGCACCACCACTCCCAGCTAATTTTTGGTTTTCTTTTGTTTGTTTGTTAGTTTGTTTTGGTAGAGACAGGGTTTCACCAGGTTGGCCAGGCTGGTTTGAACTCCTGGGCTCAAGCGAACCATCCACCTCAACTTCCCAAAATGCTGGGATTACAGGCATGTACCACAGCACCTGGCCTGATATGTTTTCTAAGACAAGAAAAGAAGCTTTCCGCGATTACCCTTGGATAAAATTGACTCTCTCCTCTAGAGACAGGCCATGCTTACACTGTAGTTTCTCACTCCCCCTGGCACACTGTGATTTTGCTCCTCACATAATTTGGGGGGAGCATCCTTACTGCCAAAGACTTTATGCTTCTGAGAATATGTCCAAAGCAGGGAAGTATGCCCTTGGACCAATCTTTAATTGAAATAAATTAAAGAAATGTGTTTAACGCAGACCTAAGTTCCAATTCAAACTTAAGAAATAAATTCTCTTCTTATTTTTCCTCAATTTTTATTGAAGATATCCATATGCATAGTTAAAAATGTTTAAATTCTATAATTCTTATATCTTAAACCAACAATTTCCATCCCACTTCACCTTACCCTCAATTGCTGCTATCCAGAAACAACCACGTAGGACACATTTTGGTCTTTCTTTTGGTAGTCACCTTCATGTTTTTAAATAACATTTTTGTAATGTTACTTTCTTATATTTTTACATGTTGGTTATCATCTATTATTGTCTTCCTGCTAGGTAAGATGAGGCTTCCGTTCTCTTCTACCTCCTGATTGTTCTCCTATTCTCACTTCATCTTCCTAATATAGTTGTATCATGGTTTTTGATCAGTTGAATATTCATCGAATTTTTAACACTGTGTAAATATTTTTCACAACGAGACATGTAGTGAACTACAATTATATATTTTTTTGTAAAACCTTTTTTTCTTCTGGGGTTAATAATTGTCAGTTCCTTGTTCACTTCATTTTCTATGTATCTATCATTAATTCACTGATAGAGCATAAAACTCCTTTCAATGTGTTCAAACATATTCTTTTTTCTTTTCTTCCTTTTTTATTTCTCCTGCTCTTTCTTCTTTTCCCTCCTCCTCCTCCCTACTCCATTTCTTCCTTCTGCACACACACGTGCGTGCACACACACACACAGTCTCTTTTGAGTCATCCCTCCTGGAGTCATCTCTTTTCTTGCTCCAGTCAGAGATACTGGTTGCTCACTGGTCCTGCTGAATCCACTGTCATCCTGGATCTTCCATTGTCATCATCCTGGGATTCACTCTTCCGCGTTCTTGGGGTCCTCTATCTCTTGTTTCTTGGATCTCATATATTATTCTTTCCTAGTTTACTTCCTTTTGGTGGATCATTTTTGAGTTACTTTCCAGGGAAAGGCACAAAGGAAGTAGATTTTCTGAGACTTTGTGTACCAGTTATTGATTTATTGCATCTCAGCTCTATTGTGCTTCTTTATGATACTGGACCCTATAAATATTTCTCCTTTGCCAGCTGGAGCAATGTTAGGCTTTGTCAACAGAGGGCCCTGGAAAAACACTGCAAGGCATGGCAGATAAAAGGGCTTCTCTTCCAAGTTCTCATATGCAGTTGCAACAGATGTGCATGGGGCTCAGTGGCACTTGCCTTCAAACAAGTTTCTCCACTCAACTTCCAGTAAGTTCCTCCAGCTCTCCAGCAGGCTACTTCTTATGAGCCAGCCCTAGCTTCCTTTAGCGGGTGGGCTCCTGCACACTGGCTCTTGTTGGCACACCCCAGTGGACAGCTTCCTATGGACTAGCTTTGGTCCATGGTACCCCAGTGAACTTCTCCACTATTACATGGACCTCAGCCACACCCTCTACAATGAGGTCTGAATCTCAGCCTTTACAGGCCCCTGAGCTTATTTCTTCCTTGATTATGGGTACTTTGTCTCAGCCTTAAAGGAAGTAGTCATTCCCTAGAGTTGGTATTCCTGTCTTCTTTTTTTTTTTTTTTTTTTTTGAGACGGAGTCTCGCTCTGTCGCCCAGGCTGGAGTGCAGTGGCGCAATCTCGGCTCACTGCAAGCTCTGCCTCCCGGGTTCACGCCATTCTCCTGCCTCAGCCTCTCCTAGTAGCTGGGACTACAGGCGCCCGCCACCACGCCCGGCTAATTTTTTTTTTTTTGTATTTTTAGTAGAGACGGGGTTTCACCATGGTCTCGATCTCTTGACCTCGTGATCCGCCCGCCTCGGCCTCCCAAAGTGCTGGGATTACAAGCATGAGCCACCGCACCTGGCCTCCTGTCTTCTTTAGGGCTTTATTTTACATCTTTTAGTAATTAATCATCTTTTACTAGCTGAGCATGGTGATTCATGCCTGTAATTCCAGCCTCCTTTGGGAGGCCAAGGTGGGAGGATCACTTGAGCTCAGAAGTTTGAGGCCAGCCTGTCCAACATAGGGAGACCCCATCTTGACAAAAAATAAAAAAATTAGCCAGGTGCAGTGGCTTATGACTGTAGTCCAAGCTACTTGGGAGGCTGAGGTGGGAGGATCACTTGAGCCTGGGAGGTTGAGGCTGCAGTGACCTGTGATCCCACCACTGCATTCCAGCTTGGGCAACAGAGTGAGACCCTCTCTCGAAAAATCATTTTTTTACTAAGTAATAATTCTTCATATTAAATTTTCCCTGTATCAGAATACTAACTGGAATCTCACTGATACACTTTGCACATCTGAAAATGTCTTTATTCTATCCCTTTGTTTAATTGAATGCTTGGCCCGGTAGACAATTCTGGGTTGAAAATAATTTCCCTCTGAATCTTGAACACTGTTAAATTTTTTCTAGTTTCCGTTGTTAGGTATTGAGTAATTTGATGCTAATCAGAGTTCTAATCCATTGTACATGATATTTTAAAAAATTTCAAGGCCTTTAGGGTCTTCTCTTTATTTTAGGGGTTCCAAAATTTCATGATGTGTCTTGGCATGGTTTTTATATGTGTTTTGGTGTCGTGCTGGGCATAATCTGAAAACTTATGTCACTGGATTTAGGACATTCCCTTGAATTATTTCTTTAAAAACACCCTCCCTTCATTTTCCCTGCTCCTTCTTTCTGGAATTCCTGTTATATGGATAGTCTACCATGATTCTCTAATTTTCTAAATTTTATCTCCCATTTTCCATCTCTGTCTTTTGTCCCCCCTAGGAGATTAACTTAATTTTATTTCACAATCTTTCTCCATTATTGCATATTTAATTTCAGAATGAGGCACTAAAAAGCTGGATGGAACATTTGTGTGAGTGGTGAGGGCTTTTGGAGCGATGACCACCATCACAGCGTGGCTGGGCTGGACAGTGTCATAGTGCCCTCTGACGTGAGTGTCTGTGAATCTTTCTTCTTGGGTTGGTCAACTGACCCAGACAGAAATCTTCCAATCCACTTGGAGGTATCAAAGCAGCTTTGTTGTCTGGGGAAATACCCGAGGTTCATCATCTCGTGTCGAGAGGATTAATGACACAGACACACACACATAGAGTGGGTTAAGGAGCGGAAAGTTTAATAGGCAGGAAAGAAGACAACAGCTTCCCTGTGCAGAGGAAGGGCTCTGAATGGAAAAACCCCACCCTTGGCAGGAAGCAGTAGGTTATAAAGGGAGGCTTGAGGAGGTGGTATCTGATTTATATAGGGCCCAGGGGATTGGTTTGACCAGATGTGCCATTTACATAGCCCAAGAAGAAACTAGCCATCCCACCTTAATCTTTTATTATGTAAATGGGGTTCTTCACGTGGCCAGCTCCATGACACCCACATGCATAGCGACCAAGAGAAGGGAGGAGGAATTGCCATATTGGGTGTACCTGGCTTTTAGTATAGCTGCTGGCATTCATCTATGCAAGCTTCCAGCTTGCTTATTTATGCTTGCAGGTTGGCTTTTTAGGTGGCTTTCTGTTAGAAAAGAAATGGTTTGGGGGCTGCTTTTTATTAAGAGAAAAGACTTACCGAGGACCCCTGTACACTCACTATCTGCCTAAATAATTTATTTTTAACTCCTATGTTAGTATCAGCCTGCATGCCAGCATTCTTGGGAGCTATGTCAAAAAGGGCGATGATATTCTCACCTTTCATATGTAGATTTTCATTTTTAGTAAGATATCCCTGTCTTCCACTTCCTGATGTCCTATGACCTGAGCCATTATGGTGCAACTTCTTCAGAGAGCAATCCAGTCTTATACTGGGGTGGGAAAAGGGTAGTCATTATTTGGGGTGAAAGAGGGGATCTGGGGATTCTATTTCCTATATAGATTGACCCTATCCTGTTTGTATTTATTTATTTATTTATTTTGAGACAGAGTCTTGCTCTGTCGCCCAGGCTGGAGTACTGTGGCATGATCTCGGCTCACTGCAACCTCTGCCTCCCAGGTTCAAGCCATTCTCCTGCCTCAGCCTCCTGAGTAGCTGGGACTACAGGTGCACACCACTATGCCTGGCTAATTTTTTGTAGTTTTAGTAGAGGTGGGGTTTTGCCATGCTGCCTAGGCTGGTCTCAATCTCCTGAGCTCAGGCAATCTGCCCGCCTTGGCTTCCCAAAGTGCTAGGATTACAGGCATGAACAACCATGTCTGGTCTTGCCCAGCTAATTTTTGTATTTTTAGTAGAGATGGGGGTTTCACTATGTTGGCCAGGCTGGTCTCAAACTCCTGAACCGAGACGAAGTGATCCACCTGCCTCGGCTTCACCAAATTTCTAGGATTACAGGCGTGAGCCACCACACCCCGCCCTTCCGTTTTTAGCCCCACCCAACCAGGCACCTTGAGGTATGTGATACCTATGATTTTTAAGCTTTAATCTGGGATTCTGTAAAATCATCTTGTTTCTAGACCACCTCCCTTTGCCTTACGGTCAGCTTAAAGTTTCAACTTTCTTTTATCTAGTAAGTAACTTCCCACTTATGTATGCATCTATAAATTCTGTCATGTTGTGCTGTCATCTCTTCTTTCTTTGTCATTGCCTTTATGGGTTTATGTCTTTTAGGTAATCTTTTTACTTTCATGTTAATGAGGTTGTGGAAGGAAATGGAGGCAAACATGTGTATTCAATCTGTTGTATTTAATCAGAAGCCTCCCTTTTTTGGCTTCTTAAAATTTCATTGTAAGAGGTATGAGAGGAAAAAATTTCTTCCACTAGGCCTGTAGGGTAGATCTAGATGGAAATGCAACACTTTCCACATGCAAATCTTCTGCTAGAAGAACAGAAAATTGGAATCAAGATATTCTATATAAATATAGACCTTTAAGACCTTAAGCATCAACATTTACAGTAAGTTAGAAATTCACTGAATTAATAGGTTAAAAAAAAAACTACCAAGATTGCCAACTTTAAAATGAATCTCTAAATTTCATAACAACATATTGATTGATATAAATGCAATAAATAAGCTATCCTAAATCTCAAAACATAATAGTTGGAAAGAGAAAGTTATGCCCTTGATATGTCCAAATCCATTTATAATCTAACTTATTTAGAGAGGAGAAAACAGCTCATTGATTTCTTCTTTCTCAAAAATTCTCCGTGTTGAGGAAATTGCTTTCTATTGTCACTTCTTTTAATTTTCAGGAAAAGAGAGGAGGGGGTTAGGTAGAGGTGAGCAGAGAGGAGCAGGTTACAACTTAAAGCAGACATCTACTTGGACCTTTGAGTATACTTAGTAAATTAATGCAAACGCCAGCAGTGTGTGAACACAATGTATGAAAATGTCTTTCTCTTCTCTCTTATCAGTAGTGGGAAATAATTTAAAATTCCTTAATTCTTATTTAAAATTAATTTTTTGTACATTTGTAACAAATATAATAATTTTTAAAAATTTAAGCCAATGCAGTTTGAGATTTTTCTTAAAGATCCATTGCCTTCACTCACTGAATCAGTATTTCATTGCTTTATAGAGACGGTAGATACCAGCTAGAACAACAGTCATTGCTCAGTTCTGACTGTCAATTTTTATTTTATTTTGGCATCCTGAATAAGAGAACAGTCTGGAAAGCCAGGCTTTGTTGAAGGAGAAAATGTCAAACCTTCTCTTCACTTATCAAAACCAAGTCTTGGCGGTGTAGGCACCAAGGCCTTGGTCCCCTGGAGGGGGGGCGGAGGGTGCACTGAAAATTACTGATATGAGGCAGACTGATTAATGGGAGAAAACGTGTACACATTTATTTAACGTGAATACATGGGGGCCTTCAGATTGAAGACCCAAAGATACAGGGGAAATTGTCCACGGTTATGCTTAGATTCCACAAAGTATGAACCGCCATGTAGAAATATGATTGGACAAAAAGGGTCTGATCTAATGCTAATAGACTGATTGGGGAAACCCAGCAAGGCCTGTCTGTCTAGATTCTTCTTGATCTCCCTGAGCATGCATTCCTCCTCCCGCGTGTTTGGCAGATCCCTCTCTAAAACGGGGTCTTGGCTGGGCGCGGTGTCTCACGCTTGTAATCCCAGCACTTTGGGAGGCCGAGGCGGGCGGATCACGAGGTCAGGAGATCGAGACCACGGTGAACCCGGGAGGCGGAGCTTGCAGTGAGCCGAGATTGCGCCACTGCACTCCAGCCTGGGTGACAGAGCAAGACTCCGTCTCAAAAAAAAAAAAAAAAACAATGGGGTCTTATGACCTATACTTAAACAAGGTAGGTCAGATAATTTCTTTGTGGTCAGTCTTTACATAGAAAGATGGAGGGAAAACTGAGTAATATATTTAGGTTTTATGGCTAGCTTTGGGGAGGAGGGTTTCTGGTTTCTATGACCTGCCTTGGGGAAGAGGGATTCCAGCTTTATGGCTAGGTTCAGGGGAGAATGGAACCGAGAGACAACAGGACAAGAGAAGATCAAAGGAAAACTTGCTTCTGAGGCTTTTATTTTGGGGTTCTTGGAGTGTGATAGATTAATGTCCCTGTTCCTGGAGAGGAGCGGATGGCACTTAGACAGCTGACGTAGGGAGGAGGGGAAGGAGGAAGATTCCGCAGGTGCAAGGCTAGGGTGAAGACACCCCTAGATTCTTGAGAAAGGCCCCAGCAGGCCTTCTCTAGTTGGTTAACGGTAGGCCTCATTACCATATTAGGGGAAACCAGGTCTACCCACCTTCATTGTATTTTATAATGCTAGATTTTCATTGATGTTATTTTAAGTACAAAAGTGACCAGTTACATGGAGTTCCTAAGAAGGCAATTTTTTTTTAGTACTTTTCATTCATCCAGTAGTCAGAGCTGCGGCACAGAGGCTCAAGCCACTCTGCAAGTCAGTCAGTATTGTAAACCATACATAGTAATACACTGAATCAATATAGAAATGTTATAGGTTTGGCTGGCACCGTGGCCCATGTCTGTAATCCCAGCACTTTGGGAGGCTGAGGCAGGCGGATTGCTTGACCTCAAGAATTTGAGACCACCCTGGGCAACATGGCGAAACCCTGTCTCTACCAAAAAAAGAAATGTTATAGATGTAACCTTTTACAAACAAAGTAACTCCTAATATCAAGAGAAAAGACAGGAAAAAGGGTTAACGAACCAGTCCAGGGAGAGTGATGAAGGCTGATAAAAGAAAGATTTCAACCGAATTAAATTTAAAGGAGTTTAATTGAGCAATGAACAATTCAGGAATCCGGCAGCCCCCAGAATCACAGCAGATTCACAGAGAATCCAGCACGGCCACGTGGTGGAAGAAGATTAATAGACAAAAAAAGGGAAATGACATACAGAAATTGGAAGTGAGGTACAGAACGGCTAGATTGTTTACAGCTTGGCGTTTGCCTTATTTGAACACAGTGTGAACACTCAGCCGTGAGTGAATGGTTGAAGTATGGCCGCTGGGATTGGCCAAGACTTAGCTCTTGTTAATAGGCACATTAAGTTAGGTTTACAGTTTTGTCTACTAAGCTAGGTTACAGTTAATCCGCAAGGACTCAAACATAGAGATACGGAGTCCTTCTCAGGCCATATTTAGTTTGCTTTAACAAGACAAAAATAATCTCCTGGGCTGGGCCAGGGAGGTCTATCGGTCTTGTAAGGAAGGGTCTTTGATGTGGCACAGCCTTCAGCCTTTGGCGCAGTAGACGCCAAGCTTTTTTTTTTTTTTTTGAGACGGAGCTCACTCTGTCGCCCAGGCTGGAGTGCAGTGGCGCAATCTCGGCTCACTGCAAGCTCCGCCTCCCGGGTTCACGTCATTCTCCTGCGTCGGCCTCCGAGTAGCTGGGACCACAGGCGCCCGCCACCACGCCCGGCTAATTTTTTTGTATTTTTAGTAGAGACGGGGTTTCACCGTGTTAGCCAGGATGGTCTCGATCTCCTGACCTCGTGATCCGCCCGCTTCGGCCTCCCAATAAATCATGAGTGACTGTAAGTTTTTATGACCATAGAGTCCCCTGGTGACGACTGATAGTGGAAGAGTATGTTTGTTTACGTTCTTATCTGGTTGGATATAGTCTTTGTTATTTGTTTATTAAGCAAAACGTCTTATTCTTGTTGGCAAAGTGTCCGGTGAAATATAAAATGGAGTCTTTTTCTAAGGGAGTTATTTCAAGGATGCGCTGCTATACAGTAGTGGTGTACATGTGAGATCATAGACAGCCCCGGAGGAACTCCGGATGGATTGAAGGAAACTGGATAATGTCTAGGCTTGCACTTTGGGTTGTGAAGGATAAAGATCAATCTCTTTCTTCCCAGTTGAGGGTAAATAAGGAATACCCATGCAAATTAGTGGCACCTTGCAGTTTTGCCTTTTATTTAAAAAACTGCTATTTTAAATAATAATAAGTCATTTAAAAATTCTTTTTATGGGCCTGGCACTATGCTAAGTACTTTACATAAATTATCTCTGTTTTTTTCACAGTGTCCTATGAGAGACACCATTTCACAGAGAGGTAATACAAGATTAATATCTGCTCACTTGACCTGTTAGTAAGTGGTAGAGCCAGCATAGGAACCAAGATCTGGCTATCCAAGTTCTTAATATCTCTGCAAGTCTGCCTTGGCCCTCTGTCCCTCCATTTTCCTCCCACACTCACTCCAGTCCCTTCTGCTATCCTTGTCTTCTCCCCGAGCCCTAGAGGGTAAACTCTGTAACTAACCATTTATATTAGTTTAGAGAGAGAATAATGGTAGTATACTTGAAATTCATTCACACTGCACTGTTACTTCAACCAGGCACTTGCATTTTTAAAATTTTATTGAGGTATAATTTACATACCATAAAATTCACCCGTTTACAGAATACAGTTCAATGACTTTTCATGTTTATTGAGTTATGCAACCATCCCCATAATCCAGTTTTAGAATATTTTCCTCAACCCAATAAATTCCCTCATGCTGATTTACAGTATATTCATGTTCCCACCTTCAGCCCCAGACAACTACTAATCTTTTTGTCTCTGTAGATCTTTCTGTTTCTTTCTTTCTTTCTTTCTTTCTCTTTCTTTCTTTCTTTCTTTCTTTCTTTCCTTTTCTTTCTTTCTTCTTTCCTTTCTTTTCTTTCTTTTTCTTTCTCTTTCTTTGTCTTTCTTTTTCTTTCCTCTTTCTTTCTCTTTCTTTCTTTTCTCTCTTTCTCCTTTCTCTCTCCTTCCTTCCTTCTTCCTTCTTTTCCTTCCTTCCTCCCTCCCTCCCTCCTTCTCTCCCTTCCTCCCTCCCTCCTTCTCTCCCTTCCTCCCTCCCTCCTTCTCTCCCTCTCTCCTTCTCTCCCTCCCTCTCTCTCTCTCTCTCTTGCTTGCTTGCTTCAGGGTCTCATTCTGTCACCCAAGCTGGAGTACAGAGACAGGATCACAGCTCACTACAGCCTTGACTTACCTGGGTTCAGGTGATCCTCCCACCTCAGCCTCCTGAGTAGTTGGGACTACAGATGCATACCACCATGCCTGGCTAATTTTTCTATTTTCTTGTGGAGACAAGTTTTACCATGTTGCCCAGGCTACTTTCAAACTCCTGGGCAATCCACCTGCCTGGGCCTCCAAAAGTGCTGGGATTACAGATGCGAGCCACCATTTCTGGCCTAGATTTGTCTTTGTAGGATAAATGAAATTATACAGTATGTAACATTTTGTATCTGGCTCCTTTCACTTAGCACAATTATTCTTGAGATGCTGTAGCAGTTTCTGCTCATTCCTTTAATTGCTGAATAGTATTCTATTGTGGATATACCACAGTTCATCTGTCCGAATGATAAACAAATGATAGTTGATGGACATTTGGGTTGCTTCCACTTTTTGACTATTACAAATAATGCTGCTATGAGCATTGGTGTGTGAGTCTTTGTATGGGCACATATTTTCATTTTTCTTGAATAAATATCCAGGAGTGGTTGTTGGGTCATATGGTAAGTTTATGTTTAACTTTTTAAGAAACAGCCTCATTGCATTTAAACCTCATATCTAAATGTGAATTTAAAGTCTTTTTCCTCAGCTAAGCAAGCATCAGTAAGCAATGGAGAGGTTCATAAAGTTGGAGGGAATTTTAGGGGAACTATGATTTCTTTCTTAAAGGGCATTTGTGAAGTGCCTCTGTGTATTAGTCTGTTTTCACACTGCTATAAAGAATTACCTGAGACTGGGTAATTTATAAAGGAAAGAGGTTTAATTGACTCACAGTTCCACATGGCTGGGGAGGCCTCAGGAAACCTACCATCATGGTAGAAGGCAAAGGGGAGCCAAGCATGTCTTACACGACAGCAGGAGAGAGAGAGAGAAGAGGGAAGTGCCACACTTTTAAACCATCAGATGTCATGAGAACTCACTCACTGACATTAGAACAGCAAGGGGGAAGCCTGTCCCCATGATCCAATCACCTACCCCCAGGCCCCTCCTCTGACATAGACAAGGGGAATACATTTCTTTTTTCCTTCTCTATTTTTTTTTTTTTTTGAGACAGAGTCTCACTCTGTTGCCCAGGCTGAAGTACAATGGCGCGATCTCGTCTCACTGCAACCTGTACATCCTGGGTTCAAGCAATTCTCCTGGCTCAGCCTCCTGAGCAGCTGGGACTACAGGTGTGTGCCACCATGCTCCACTTTTATTTTCCTTTTTAGTAGACACAGGGTTTCACCATGTTGGTCAGGCTGGTCTTGAACTCCTGACCTCAGGTGATCCACCCACCTCGGCCTCCCAAAGTGCTGGGATTACAGGGGTGAGCCGTTGCACCCAGCCCACAAAGTTTTAAAGATTAAATTTGAATGTTTATAGGTTGGTTATGCATTCTCCATTTTACCCACATTCCCCCACTTGGTATTGACTAACATAACAAAGTTAGAGGATTCACACTATCTGACTTCAAAACTTACTGTCAAGTAACAGCAATTAAGACAGTGTGGTATTGGCCGGGCGCAGTGGCTGACGCCTGTAATCCTGGCACTTTGGGAGGCTGAGGCAGGTGGATCATGAGGTCAGGAGATCGAGACCATCCTGGCTAACACGGTGAAACCCTGTCTCTACTAAAAATACAAAAAAATTAGCCGGGCATGGTGGCAGGCAGCTGTAGTTTCAGCTACTCCGGAGGCTGAGGCAGGAGAATGGCGTGAACCCAGGAGGTGGATCTTGCAGTGAGCTGAGACCATGCCACTGCACTCCAGCCTGGGCGACAGAGCGAGACTTCCGTCTCAAAAAAAAAAAAAAAAAGTGTGGTATTCGGTGAACATGTAGATCAATGGAAATGAATAGAGAGACCAGAAACAGATCCATTCTTATATGGTCATTTGTATTTTGATGACAGTGCAAAGGCAATTTAATGGAGAAATAACAGTCTTTTCAAGAAATGGTATGAGAACTATTGGACACTCATGTGCAAAAAACTTTACAGAAACTAAAAACACTGCTCTTCATAAATACTGTTGAGGAAGGGAAAAGAAAGCCATAGTCTGCAATTAAATATTTGCAAAACACATATCTCCTAAAGAACCGGTAACCACATTACATATCGAAATAATTCTTTTTAAAAATCCTCAATAATAAAGAAACAAATAGGCTGGGTGTGGCAGCTCAGGCCTGTAATCCCAGCACTTTGGGAAGCCGAGGCAAGTGGATTACTTGAGGTCAGGAGTTCAAGACCAGGCTGGCCATCATGGTGAAAGCCCATCTCTACTAAAATACATTAAAAAAAAATTAGGCCGGGCGCGGTGACTCACGCTTGTAATCCCAGCACTTTGGGAGGCTGAGGCGGGCGGATCACGAGGTCAGGAGATCGAAACCATCCTGGCTAACATGGTGAAACCCCGTCTCTACTAAAAATACAAAAAATTAGCCGGGCGTAGTGGCGGGCGCCTGTAGTCTCCGCTACTCGGAGAGGCTGAGGCAGGAGAATGGCATGAACCTGGGAGGCGGAGCTTGCAGTGAGCGGAGATTGCGCCACTGCACTCCAGCCTGGGCGACAGAGCGAGACTCCGTCTCAAAAAAAAAAAAAAAAAAAAAAAAAAATTAGCTGGGCATGGTAGTGAGTGTCTGTAATCCCAGCTACTGGGGAGGCTGAGGCAGGAAAATCATTTGAACCCGGGAGGCGGAGGTTGCAGTGAGCCAAGATCGCGCCACTGTACTCCAGCCTGAGCGACAGAGTGAGACTCTGTCAAAAAAAGAAACAAATAACCCAATAAGAAAATGGCAAAAATTGGAACATACACCACACCAAAGATCATATACAGATGGCAAATAAGCACATTAAAAGATGCTAAGCATTACTGGACATTAGGGAAATGCAAATTAAAATCATAATGTGTTACCGCTGCATCTATTAGAATGGCTTACTTTAAAAAAATAACAAAAACAACTTTCCATATCAAGTGCTGATGAAAATGCAAAGCAACTTAACGTTGTATATATTTGGTGGGAATGCAAAATGTTATAGCCCCTTTGGAAAACAGGTTGGAATTTTCTAATAAAGTTAAACATAAGTTACCATATAACCCAGAAATCCCACTCTTAGATATTTATCCAAGAGAAAAAAAAACTTATGTTAACACAGAAAATTGTACATCAATGTTTCTAGTTGTTTTATTTATAATCACCAAAAACTGGAAACAAAACCAACTCCTGTCAGTTGCTGAGTGGGTATATAAACTGGGGATGCT
Source organism: Hylobates moloch (assembly GCF_009828535.3). Taxonomy (NCBI): domain Eukaryota; kingdom Metazoa; phylum Chordata; class Mammalia; order Primates; family Hylobatidae; genus Hylobates; species Hylobates moloch. Next base: position 3,862,824 of record NW_026652293.1, read on the forward strand.
ACTCAGCAATAAAAAGGAACAGATTGGCTGGGCTCTGTGGCTCACGCCTGTAGTCCCAGCACTTTGGGAGGCCGAGGTGGGTGGATCACGAGGTCAAGAGATCGCAATCATCCTAGCCAACATGGTGAAACTCCATCTCCACTAAAAATACAAAAATTAGCTGGGTATGGTGGCACGTGACTGTAGTCCCAGCTACTCAGGAGACTGAGGCAAGAGAATCTCTTGAACCTGGGAGGCAGAGGTTGCAGTGAGCTGAGATCATGCCACTGCACTACAGACTGGTGACAGAGTGAAATTCTGTCTCAAAAAAAAAAAAAAGATTTACTAATAAACATAAATAGATGAATCACAAACGCATTATGCAAAGTGAAAGAACCCAGAGCCAAAAAGTTATATATTGTTTTGTTCCATTTATATGACATTCTCAAAAAGGCAAAACCAAAGAAAAAGATTGATGGCTACTGGGGATTAAAAGCAGGGCAAGAAGTTGAAAACCAAGGCACATGAAACTTTTGGGTTGAGAAAGCTGTTCCATATCCTGATTGTAGTGATGGTTATGACTGTATGCATTGAAACTCATAGGATTTTACACTGAAAATGGTGAATTCTACTATGTGCAAATTATATCTCAATGAGCCTGAAAGAAAAGCCAATAGGGCCACTTTTGTCATTAGCACTTATAAGACAATAACCTAAGCTAACTTAAAAATACAGAGAAAGTTTCTCTTTCTTTGGCTAATTATTAAGGATTCAATATGAGAAAAGGCAGCTCACCAAATTTAGCTTGTACAGAAGACTCTCAAAATTGTGGAGTATTCCTTCAGCAAAAATCTAAATAAAGCTTTTCTGGTCATATTTATAGGCATGCTCACATTTTTACCTCTCTAATATAGCTGTTAAGAATATGATATCTTTTCAGTTTCCACTTCAACTACGAGCATTTTTCATTTACGTTTTCTGGTGTGCATACAGTATAAATTCTGTTACATCACTTTATACCTTTTGTTGTTACTGACTGCAGCACTTGCAAATCATGTTTAATTTTGTTTGCCCAGAATAATGATGAAATGCTAAAAAATATATATTCTATTCACACTTCACACTCTTATAGTAACAGAATAGTCTTAATGCACTTCTGTCCTCTGAGCTAGCTTGTGGTAAAACAGGAGAAACATTATGAATAATTAAAAATATGATATTTACTCCAGGAGAAAGATAAATCTTTGAAAAATCTCTGCCGGCAGAAAGCTTCACAATCAGGTACCATATCCTTATAAATAAATTGCCAGTCTTTTCAGGTGTCAAGGGATTTCACAGTCAGATATTAATGAGATAAAGATGCTCAACTTGATCATGAAGGGCGGGAAGAATGAGGACTGAGTTACTTCTTGTTAATTCTTATCATTCTTCATTGTTAGCTAACAAGTAGGTAGCAGATGCCAGCACTGTGCCAAACCTATAGCTATAAAACGGTAAGGCAGATCCTAGACTGAAGAGTTTATTCTGAAAGACTTGATTTCAAAATATTCAGACTTTAGGCAATTAACTCAGTTTTCCCTCATCATAGAGACAGATCTCTATGTCTTTCATGTAATTGGCCATTTGACCTATTTTTGTTTTTTATATTATTATAGAAAAACTCTATTCTCTAAGTGAGGAATTAAGGTCAATTGAAAGAAAAAAAAGAAGGGGTCTGTTAGTCAATCTGTGCAATCAATGGATATGGTGTTTGGCTAGGATTCAGTAGATCTGGGTTCCAGCTCCACTGTGACATTAACTAGTGTGACCCTGAATAAGTCCACCTGCCTGGGGCCTCAGTTTTCTTACGTGTACAATGATGCATTTGAATTTGATAATCTCTAAAATCAACTATAGCTCTAAAAACCATTGCTGATTCTTAATGCACCATCAATTTTTAAATTACTTGAAAACAATGTCTAAACCTATATTACATATAATTAAATCCTTGATAATTCAGAATGCATTTCAAAACACTGCATACTTTATAAAGTCATTACTGTGAACAGCCTAGCAAAGTTCTGGTTAAATAGAAGTTTCAGGCTAATGGAATCCTCATTAGATTCGCTTTTACAAGTGTTTTTCACAAATATAAAATTCTAATTGTAATGAAAAATTTACCTTCATTTTGACAAAATAAAACCCAATTCTGTAATTAAGCAGGAAAGAAAGAGATGTAACTCGCTTATACATGGGTTAAGGTTGTTCACACAGAGCATTCTGGCATTGTCAACCTGCCCAGACTCTTTCACTAATATGAAATGCAGACTCTCCACTGGAGTTTACAAAAAATTTGGACAAGAGAGGATATTTGAGTACAGAGGTGTAATCTCAGCTCATCACAACCTCCACCTCCTGGGTTCAAGCAATTCTTCTGCCTTAGCCTCCCGAGTAGCTGGGACTACAGGGGTGCACCACCACGCCCTGCTGATTTTTGTAGAAATGGAGTTTTCCCATGTTGCCCAGGCTGGTCTCAAACTCTTTGGCCTCCCAAAGTGCTGGGATTACAGGAGTGAGCTACCATGCCCAGCCTTCAGACTTTTAATGTAGTCAATTGATTTAGAAGCCAACAAATTAATTTTAAAAAACAGTGAATACAGTTAACCATATTTAACATGATTATGTGAATTGGAATTTGTGCTATTTGGATAAGGACCAAGTTTATATTTCCTTCCCTCATGTCTTCCTTCCTCTCAGCCTTCCTTCCCCCAAACATTTATTGAGTGGTTATTATGCCAGACTCTGTAATCCCCTGACAGTAAAAAACATGCCACACAAAAATCCAAACAAAATCCCTGCCATTAAGGAGGGTCACAATCTATGAGGCAAAACTTGATTAAAAATGAGCCAGGCTCAGTGGCTCACACCTGTAATCTCAGCACTTTGAGAGGCCAAAGGATCTCTTGAGGCCAGGAGTTTGAGACCAGCCTGGGCAACATAGGGAGACCCCATATCTACAAAAAATAAAAGAAATAATTAGCCAGGCATGGTGGCACATGCCTGTAGTCTTAGCTATTTGAGAAGCTGAGGTGACAGGATCCCTTGAGCCTGGGAGGTCGAGGCTGCAGTAAGTGGTGAGTGCACCACTGCCCTCCAGGCTAAGCAGCAGAGCAAGACTTGTATCAAAAAAATAATGATATTGTGACAATTTAGTGAGAAAGATGTATACAAATGTTACTAGAGGAGAATTTACTTGGCACTATCACACACATGTACACATACACATACACACAGGTTTGTGTAAAATGACCATTCCATATCAAATTTCAAATAAAGCTTTTGAACCATTCTTAAGCATTTTGAAGCACTAGGTTTACATATAAATAGCATCATAACTCATTTGTTATTGAAAGCATGTATGAAAAATTATATTTTTTTAAATCTCTATGCTTTTATAGTTGCCATTAGTAGGAGAAATGGGAAAGAAGCAAAACCACATCTAAAAACTATTTTAGATGGAATGCTCATCTGGTTTTGGTGAAAATGAAGAGAGGAGGCTTTTTTTCACATATCCTGGCTAGGGGTACAAATTAGTGCAACCTATAATATCAAGCTATAATAGGGCATTATAGCATGATTTGTCAGAAGGCTTAAAGATGTTCATACTCGGATCTAGCAAATTTATGAAAAAACTGAGGAAGAAAGATTCAGCTTTGAGTGCATACACATTTAGGACCATTATGTCTTTTGGGTGAATTGACCCTTTTATCATTATGTAATGTCCTGATTTATTCCCAAGCACTGTGGACAGAGTAATATTCTGAAAGTCAGTTAGTGGAGGAACACAAATAAATGAAACACCTGTTAGAAGAAGTGGAAATCTAGAAAATATATTCATTAACTTACTATTGGAAACAGTTTATTGGATTCTGCTTGAGCCTGAGCAGGTACATGTTAATGATTACATGTATTTGTAGAAATGGCTTTCTATTGTTAATAGTCTGAGATGCATGACCTCTAATTAGGCATGAAACAAACAATAGTAAACTTTACACATTTTTCATAATCATATTAGGGGTTTATTGCCATATGAATTGTTTATGTAAAATCTGATTTATTACATAATCCCGTTAGATACATTTTATTGCTTTCCTGTGGTTTTGTGCTTTGCCTTAATATTATGTTTGAGCACCCCTTGGAGTTTATATTAGAGCATTTAAAAATCATCAGTACTAAGTAACCAAGCAGAATGCCTCATACAAGAGGGAAACAAAGCTACATTGCCATCTTTAGATCAAGTCTTCCTTACCTGATTATCTGGATATTCTGATGAGAATTAATTGAGCTCAAGGTTGTGCTGACACCTTGTGTCTAAATATATTGGAGAGAAATTTTGCAAAGTTGAAAGAATTCAAATATACAACCGAATGTGTAGCTCTGTCTACTTCACCGTTCCTATGGTTTAAATTGTTTTCTTGATTATGCTCGATCACCCGTTTCACTTTCCATTTGCTACCATACTATGGGCTATTGTTTGGTGTTGCAATATAAAAAAAAATTATGTTCTGTCGGGCGCCGTGGCTCATGCCTGTAATCCTAGTACTTTGGGAGGTTGAGGCAGGTGGATCACCTGAGGTCAGGAGTTTGAGACAAGCCTGGCCAACATGGTGAAACCCTGTCTCTACTAAAAATACAAAATTAGCTGAACATGGTGGTGGGCACCTGTAATACCAGCCACTCGGGCAGCTGAGGCAGGAGAATCACTTGAACCCAGGTGGCAGAGGTTGCAGTGAGCCAAGATCGCACCACTGCACTCCAACCTGGGAGACAGAGTGAGATTCCGTGTCAAAAAAAAAAAAAATTATGTTCCAAGTAATTTAATCATATTATAGTAGTAGATCTTTCTTTTTAAAATCAATATCCCATTGTCTTAGTAAGAAGATCTCTTTAAAACAAAAGGTGTTACTTTTTTTTTTTTGCGTTTTCTGTCTCTCTTTAATTCATTAACTATTTGGGAAATAACCATTTTAAATGTTTATCTGTTGGTTTAGAAACTCATTGAAAGTAGAAACCACATCTTTTATTGTAATTATTTACAAAATTTAGCAAAGTTTTACATGTACGTAGATACTTTCATAAAAAGGATTTTTTAAAAACCTAATATTTACTGAACACTTACCATATGCCAGATGCTCGTCCATGTATTTTACACACTTTATCCATAGTAAACAAGATTAATAACACATAGAACTGTCATGTGCAGGTTCCACTCATCAATCCTCCATCAGGTACCATAACCTGTATGTACCTTTCTGCCACATTTTGAGCCAGCCCAGAAGGATCAAAGAGGTCTGACCCATCTCTGTTTGAGGTCTTTGACACCATCTAAATCTTTGATGAGGACTCTATTCTCTAAATATTCTTGAAAATTCTTAAGAGTATGTATATATATATATATGTGTATATATATATCTGCAACTTGTACTTATCTGTATGTAGAGGGAGAATGACTGGGTCCTTCTGGAAGTTTCACTTTATACCTATTACCCACCTGATGCCCTCTTCCAAGATCGTTGGTTGTTGGCTGAATTCAGTAGAACCCTGTCAATGTCTTTATGTCACTGAATTCATTGATCACGTGGTCATCAATAGCTGATGTGATGAAAGCTAGAATACGCTTTGTTTTGCTATTCTGAGACAGTTTCCTACAGCGAAGTGGCTTGTGCTCTGAGGAATAAGTCTTTAATGGTACATATCTTTCAGTTCATAATTACATAGATACATTTGCCCCAAGATGGGATCAAGCATCAAGGAAAATTGGTTTGGGATGAATTCCTTTGCCAGCTGTAGGAAACAATAGCCCTTCTGTTAAACTTTAGGTCTTGGTGCTGAGTCTGCCTTGTGGGTTCAAACAAAACTCTGCTAGTCAAATGCAGAAAACAGAACCTACTGTTGCTATTGAGTGCTTGAAAAAAACTCTAGGCTAGTTTAGGAATGACTACAAAATGCACCACAAACTTGCTGCCATTGGACCTCCAGCCTCTGCCATGGTCTAGAAATTGTAGAATCAGGAATCTTTTGTGCTACATTTTTTGACTCTAGAATCACTCTGCATTGTGACAATAAAGAAGCTACCAGCCAAACTGCAATGCTGCCTGTATTAGTTTTCTGTTGCTATTTACTGTGGTTTGAATATTTTTAATCTCTTCAAAATTTATATATTGAAACTTTATCCTCAATGTGATGGTATGAGAAGGCTTCTGGGAGGTGATTAGCTCATGAAGGCTCTCCCTGCATGAATAGGACTAGCACCCTTATAAAAGAGACCCCAGAGAGCTAGTTGGCTCCTTCTACCATGTAAGGATGCAGTGAGAAGGTGCCATCCTTGAGGATGCAGGCCCTCACCAAATGTTCCCAGTACCTTGATTTGGATTTCCCAGACTCCAGAACTGTGAGAAATAAGCTTCTGTTGTCTATAAGTTACCCAGGCTAAGATATTTTGTTATCGCAGCTTGAGCAGACTAAAACACTATGTAACAAAGTATCACAAACTTAGTGGCTTAAAACAACACCCATTTGTTTTCTTACAGTTCTGCAGATCAGAAGTCAAGGCACAGCTCAACTGGGTTCTCTGGTCAGGGTCTCACCAGGCTGAAATCAAGGTGTCATCTGGAACAATAATCTCATCTGAGGCTTGAGGTCCTCTTCCAAGCTCCCTGGCTGTTGGCAGAGTTCAGCTCCTTGCAGTTGTACTGTTGAGGCTCCTGCTTGATTGCTGGCTGTCAACCTGAGCTATTCTCAGCTCTAGAGGCTGCCTGCCATTCCCTGCCACAAGGCAGTTTATTCCTTCAAGGTCGGCAGGAGAGTGTCTCTCTGACTTCTTTTAGGGACTCACCTGATTATCGTGTCAGGCTTACACAGGATAATATCCATAACTTAAAGTCAACTGAAGAAGGACTTCAATTACTTCTGCAACATGCTTCACAGCAGCACCTAGATTAGTGTCTTATTCAATAACTGGGATACGGTGTGTACACCAGGGTAAGGGGATCTTAGAGGTCATCTTAGAATTCTGCCCACCACTGCATAGCACTAAAATAGCATACTGCTATTTTAGATGCAAACTGTAGAACTTCTGTCTCTCTCTGCAATGTTGTATACCAGAAAAGGAGATGCCCCATGCCTTGTCTCTCCACTTACTAAACTTGGTTCGCACCTCTAAACCCAACTGCAAGAGAGTGGAGGAAATACAGCTTTTAGCTTTAGGTTAAAGAAGCTTTAGGTTAAAAGAACCTTTCTCACCTCCGCAGTAATAAAATTAAGTTGAAATTGATGTGGAGCAAACCAATTCTTCCTATCTACAATATCCTTTATGATCATTTAAAGATGGTTGCAAATTCTTTGCTACTTCTCTCATTAAGAGATGAAGTCTAATTTTACTCCCTTTGAATCTGGGCCGGCTATGGTAACTTGCCTGACAAACAGAATGTGGCAGAAGTGACAGTCTAGGACTTCTGAAGCTAAATCCTAAGAAGTTTTGCAGCCTGGTTACACTCATTCTTGGAGCCCTGAGCTACCAATTTAAAGTCTGACTACCTTGAGGACCTGTTGTGGGAGGTCAGGGACCCTGAATGGAGGGACCAGCTGGAGCCGTGGCAGAGGAACATAAATTATGAAAATTTCATGGACATTAATCAGTTCCCAAATAATACTTTTATAATTTCTTATGCCTGTCTTTACTTTAATCTCTTAATCCTGTTATCTTCGTAAGCTGAGAATGTATGTCACCTCAGGACCACTGTGATAATTGTGTTAATTGTACAAATTGATTGTAAAACGTGTGTTTGAACAATATGAAATCAGTGCACCTTGAAAAAGAACAGAATCTAACAGCGATTTTTAGGGAGCAAGGGAAGACAACCATAAGGTCTGACTGCCTGCAGGGTTGGGCAAAAAGAGCCATATTTTTCTTCTTGCAGAGAGCCTATAAATGGATGTGCAAGTAGGAGAGATATTGCTAAATTCTTTTCCTAGCAAGGAATATTAATATTAATACCCTGGGAAAGGAATGCATTCCTGGGGGTAGGTCTATAAATGGCTGCTCTGGGAGTGTCTGTCTTACGTGGTTGAGATAAGGACTGAGATACACCCTGGTCTCCTGCAGTACCCTCAGGCTTATTAGGGTAGGGAAAAACTCCACCCTGGTAAATTTGTGGTCAGACCGGTTGTCTGCTCTCAAACCCTGTTTTCTGTTGTTTAAGATGTTTGTCATGACAATACATGCACAGCTGAACATAGACCCTTATCAGTAGTTCTGTTTTACCTTTTGTCCTATTCCCTCAGAAGCATGTGATCTCTGTTCTGCTTTTTGCCCTTTGAAGCATGTGATCTTTATACCTACTCCCTGTTTTACACACCCTCCCCTTTTGAAACCCTTAATAAAAGTGTGCTGGTCTGAGACTCAGGCAGGCATCACGGTCCTACTGAAATGTGATGTCACCCCTGGCAGCCCAGCTGTAAAATTCCTCTCTTTGTACTCTTTATCTTTATTTCTCAGCCAGCCGACACTTACAGAAAATAGAAAGAACCAACGTTGAAATATTGGGGGCAGGTTCCCCCAGTAAGGACCATACTATTAGAAACCTCAATATAGCTCATTTCCTGTTCTAGCACCCAGCGATTCAAGTCATAACAGTTGAGGCCCCGGACATTGTGGGGCAGAGGTGAACTGTCTCCATTGTGCAATGCCTGAATTCCAGATCCACGGATTTATGAGGGAAAAAAAATGTTGTTTTGAGTAGTTATTTACACAAGGTAGATAACTGGAACAGAATTTGGTGCCAAGAGTGGGGTGCAACCTTAAGAAAATTTAAAACATACGATATTGGTTTGGGGACTAGGTAGCAGGTGGAAACTAGGCCTTAAGAAGACTATTTATGAAATCTGTAATGGCCTTATGAGTGACACCTTAGAGGACAGTAAGGAAATCAGAGGCTGGAAGAAAGGGCATTGTCATGCGCGTCTGTGTGAAGAGACCACCAAACAGGCTTTGTGTGAGCAACGGGGCTGTTTATTTCACCTGGGTGCAGGCAGGCTGAGTCTGAAAAGAGAGTAAGCAAAGGGTGGTGGGATTGTCATTAGTTCTTATAGGTTTGGGATAAGTACATTCTTAAAGGCAGGGAAGAATATTACAAAGTACCTTCTTAAGGGCAGGGGAAAATATATGCATAAGTTAGGGTGGGACAGGAACAAATCTCAATGGTGGAATGTCATCAGTTAAGGCTATTTTCACTTCTTTTGTGGATCTTCAATTTCTTCAGGCCATCTAAATTTATGTGTGCAGGTCACAGGGGATATGATGGCTTAGCTTTGGCTCAGAGGCCTGACATTCCTGTCTTCTTATATTAATAAGAAAATAACATAAAATAGTGTTGAAGTGTTGGGGCAGGGAAAATTTTGGGAGATGTGGTATGGAGAGATAATGGGCGATGTTTCTCAGGGCTGCTTCCAGCAGGATTAGGTGCAGTGTGGGAACCTAGAGTGGGAGAGATTAAGCTGAAGGAAGATTTTGGGGTAAGGGGTGATATTGTGGGATGGTTAGAAGGGGCATTTGACATATAGAATTATTGGTGATGGCCTGGATGTGGTTTTGCGTGAATTGAGAAACTAAATGAAAGACACAAGGTCTGAATAAAAGAAGGAGAAAAATAGGTATTAAAGGATCAAGAATTGGGAGTACCCAGGATGCCCAATTAGAGAGTGTCCAAGGGGGTTCAACGTTATTGTTTGCTTGGTTGGTGAGTTTTTGGGCTCTATTCATGAGTTTTTTTATGTTGTCATATACCAGGCCAGATTGATTTAGGTAAAAACAACACTCTTCATTTAAAAATATACAGAGTCCTCCTTTTTCAGCAGTGAGTAAATCGAGGCCTAGGCAGTTCTGGAGGACAACTGCAGCTAAAGAGTCAACCTGGGCTTGGAGAACAGATAAAGTCTGTGATATGTCTGTAATGCTAGCAGAGAAGTCATTACAGAGGCTGTGGAATGTTGTGGCAGAGGTTGAGATGCCAGCTATTCCAGTTCCAAGTGCAATAGTGGAGGCAGAAAGTCCTAGGCCCACAAGTAAAGGGATTAGTGGAATGATTCTTTTTTGTCATGTTGGTGTCATGAAGGGGACAGGGAGTTGTTCATTCCCATCTGCAAACTGGATTTTCGGGGTAAGGAAGACTAGAGTACATGTGCCCATCCAGTTGGCAGGTAGGCACATGTAGGTGGAAGAGCCACATAAAAAGAAGAGACCTCGTGTCAGGCAGAACTGGAAATGTAAAGTGAAAAGGTGAGAGGGTGCACTGAAAGAGGAATCCTGCACCCAAAATCCTAGAGATCCAGCAAGGGCAGCAGCCATTAGAGGTTGTAATGGGGATTGATCGTGCAACTGCATAGAGGGAAAGGTTCTCTTTTCATGGTGTATGAGAAAGTGCATAGTGTCTACAAGTAAACTTTCACTGTTATTTGTGGGGCTGGTATAAGCAAGCAACAGGAGGGGCTAGGAGGAGATTCAGTTGAGCAGGGGGAGGGTAACCAATGATGGAGTGAGATGCAGGGTAGGTGTCTTCCTAAACAATAGTGACTGCCAATGTTTTTTAGTTTGTCAGTAATGATAGAGGGCTTATCAGTAATGCGAAGCTGGAATGCTCCCATCCGTTAGGTAATGTGTGTGGCTGGGTTCTGGAGATAAAGAGTAAAGGAACATTTGGAGAGTGGAAGGTTGCCTAAAGGGATTTCAGTAGGCTGTTGTTGGGAGATACATAAAGGAGAGGCAACAGGGATAGCTGTTGTTGTGGTTAGGGGTACAAATATGGGGGAGTGGAATTGACATAAGGAGAACAGTGCCGTAAGTAGATGTGGAGAAGTATGGCAGCTTTTTGGTGTGAAATATCTGGGGAGTTCTCACCAAATTTGTCTAGAAAGTAAAGAAGTTCCTCAGGCTGGTAAAGATGAGGGCTATTAAAGGAGGTTCTGAGGTGCAGGGAGACGGGAGAGGTAGCCCAGCTGGCCTGTAGAGCGGGGATGGCTGTGTAAGAGCAGGAAGAAAGGGAAACGCATAGCCAACAATTCTTTGCTAAGAAGGATTGGGGGCAGTGAGGAGAGAGTGGGTAAGACTGATAGTATGCTGGAGGTAACTAGGGAGAGGTAGAGAGGGGCATAAGAATGGGAGTGAGAATAAGAGTGAGTATAAAAGTAAAGAATAGAACTTCATCAGGGTGGAAGTATTGGAGGGTGCCGTGTCAGCAGATCATCTATCCACTCCAAGAGGGAGCCAAGAGTGGCAGTTTGGGGATAGCACCAGGAGATATCAGCTATGATGGCTTGGAGAAACAATGTAAACCTGCAGTGTAAACAATAAACAAATAAAAGAGCAGGTCATTTATGCACAGTTGAGAATGGTGAATAGGAGTATGATTAGACAGAATATAGGGATGACAAGTTTTTGGGGTGCAGTCCAAATAGTGGGAGTGACTGTGTAAAGCCCTGTTCCAAAGAGTAGGGTAAGGATGGATAGATCTAATAGAATGAAGGGATGTATTAGGCTCATAAGGGTTATTATTGTTCTTCAGAAATGCGAGTGAGTTTAAGGGAAGTAGAGGAAAGTACTTGCGACTTCCAGGAGGAAGAGAAGATATCAGGCTGGCTGTCCAAAAGACACAGCTTTATTCTGGAACGGTGAACCCAATGGGGAGGGTCCTGCAGGGGGACAGCGGTTGGGGTACTATAGAAGCCTAAGTAGGATCTGGTCCATCAAGCTTGTAGAGTTTGAGGGGTCAGATTCTTAACAAGAACTGATCATCCAGCTAGGGTGTCTTCATATGGCTGGGAATCTGGAGTAGGCAAGAGAAGATTAGCAGCCTGGAAAATTTCCTGTCTAGCCTGCTGGAGGACTGGAAGATAGTCACCTAGAGGGCTAGTGTCTGGAATGAGGTTGGGGCCGAGCAAGAAAGTGCGTCCATATAGAAGTTCAAATGGACTGTACCCTGTAGGACCTCAAGGACAGGCTCTAATTCTGAGAAGGGCGAGAGGTAAAAGTACCGTCCAGCCCTTTTTAAGTTGGAGGCTGAGCTTGGTGAGATGTGTCTTTAAAAGACCATTAGTCCGTTCTACCTTTCCTGAAGATTGAGGATGGTAAGGGGTATGAAGTTTCCACTGAATACCAAGAGCCTGAGAAACTGCTTGGGTGATTTGACTAATAAAGGCCAGTCCGTTATCAGACTGTATAGAGGTGGGAAGGCCAAACCGAGGAATTCTGTCTGACAGAAGGGAAGAAATGACCACGGTGGCCTTCTCAGACCCTGTGGGAAAGGCCTCTACCCATCCAGTGACAGTGTCTAGCTGGACCAAGAGGCATTTTAGTTTCCTGACCCAGGGCATGTGAGTAAAGCCAATTTGCCAGTCCTGGGCAGGTGAAATTCCCCGAGCCTGATGTGCAGGGAAAGGAGGGGGCCTGAACAATCCCTGAGGAGTAGTAGAATAGCAGATGGAACACTGAGAAGTGATTTCCTTGAGGATAGATTTCCATGATGGAAAGGAAATGAGACATCCTAAGAGGCAGGATAGCAGCTTGTAACCTACATGGAAGAGGTTATGAAATGATTATAGAATGGGATGGGCCTGTGAGGCTGGAAGGAGATATTTTCCTTGGTCCAAGAACCATTTGCCTTGTGTGGGAAGAGATTGATAGGTGGAAGTTTCAGTGGGAGAGTAGGTGGGAGTGACCAATGAGAAGGAGAAAAACTGGCCACGAGGGACAGAAGCTGGAATGCTAGCTGCTTCTTTAGCTACCTTATCAGCATAAGCATTGCCCTGAGTGATGGGATCTGATGCCTTTTGGTGGCCTTTGCAGTGAATGACTCCAGCTTCCTTTGGAAGTAAAGCGGCCTTGAGAAGAGTTTTTATTAAAGAGGCATCATTATTAGTGATGAAGGACCCTTGCATAGTGAGGAAACCTCTTTCAGCCCATATAACAGCATGGTGGTGCAGGATATGGAAGGCATATTTAGAGTCAGTATAAATATTGACGTGTAATTCCTTTGCAAGAGTGAGGGTTCGAGTTAAGGCAATGAGTTCAGCTTTTTGAGAGGTAGTGGAGTCGGACAGAGTGGTAGCCTTAATGATAGATGTGGAAGATACTATAGCATAGCCTGCCTTTGCTGGTGTGTGGCGATTAGACCTGGTGGAACTGCCATCAATAAACCAGGTGTGATCAGGGTGAGGAACAGGAAAGGAGGAAATATGGGGAAATGGAGTGAATGTCAGGTGAATCAGAGAGATACAATCAGGGGGGTCAGGTATGGTATCAGGAATAATGTGGGAGGCCAGATTGAATTCCGGGTCAGGAACAATGGTAACTGTGGGAGACTCAACAAAGGGTGAGTCAGCTGAAGGAGCCAGGGAGCAGAAAGTATATGTGTCAGGTGTGAGGAAGAAAATAGATTTTGGAAGTTATGAGAAATGTAGAGAGTGAGTTGAGCATAGTTTTTGATTTTAAGGGCCTCTAAAAGTATTAGGGTGGTAGCGGCCACCCCACGGAGACATGATGGCCAGCCTAAAACAGTAAGGTCAAGTTGTTTGGACAGAGAGGCTACAGGGTGCAGTCCTGGCTCTTGTGTAAGAATTTTGACCACACAGCCCTGCACTTTGGCTGTGTGTAATGAAAAGGGTTGGGATGAGTTAGGGAGAGTTAGTGTGGGGGCAGCTTCTAGGGCTGTTTTAAAGGAATGGAAAGAGGAGTGGGGAAAGGATTTAGGATCTGTGGGGTCAACTAGATTTCCTTTTGTAAGTTTATACAAAGTTTTGTTAGGATGGCAAAACCAGGTATCCAAAGGTGAAAGTACCCAACCATGCCCAGGAAGAAAAGGAGTTGTTGTTTTGTAGAAGGGGTTGGGGTTTGAGAGATCAGTTGGACACGATCGGCAGGGAGAGCACATTTGTTTTCATGAAGAATTATGCTGATATAGGTAATGGATGAGGAAGAAATTTGGGCTTGACTGAAATAATGGGGGCTGTCAATGAAGCCTTGCGGCAGTACAGCCCAGGTAACCTGCTGGGACTGATGTGTGTCAGGGTCAGTCCAGGTAAAAGCAAAGAGAGGTTGGGACAAGGGGTGTGGGGGAATAGTGAAAAAAGCATCTTTAAGACCAAGAATGGAATAGTGAGTTGTGGAGGAAGGTATTGAGTACAAAAGAGTATACGGGTTGGGCACCACAGGGTGCATAGGAAAAACGTTTGGTTGACAAGGCGCAGATCTTGAACTAACATGTAAGACTTGTCCGGTTTTTGAACAGTAAAATGGGAGAACTGTAAAGAGAGTTTATAGGTTTTAGAAACCCATGCTGTAGCAGACGAGTGATAACAGGCCTTTTGTGGGATGGGATACTGGCGTTGACCGGGGTAAGGGTGATTAGGTTTTAATGGGATAGTAATGGGCATGTGATCAGTTGCCAGAGAGGGAGTGGAGGTGTCCCATACTTGTGGGTTAAGGTCAGGGGATACGAGAGGAAGACACAAAGAAGGCTTTGGGTTGGGAAGAAGGGTGGCAATGAGATGTGGCTGTAGTCCAGGAATAATCAGGGAAGCAGATAATTTGGTTAAAATGTCTCAGCCTAATAAGGGAACTGGGCAGGTGGGGATAACTAAAAACGAGTGCATAAAAGAATGTTGTCCAAGTTGGCATGAGAGTCGGGGAGTTTTAAGGGGTTTTGAAGCTTGGCTGTCAATACTCACAGCACTTATGGGGCCAAGGGAAACACACCCTTGAAAAGAAGGTAATGTGGAGTGGGTAGCCCCCATATTGATTAAACAGGGTATGGACTTACCCTCCACTGTCCAAGAGTTACCCGAAGCTCGGTGTCCGTGATGGTCCAGGGGGCTTCCAAGGCGATTGGGCAGTGTCAGTCTTCAGCTGTTAAGCCGAGGAGATCTGGGAAGGAGTCAGCCAACAAACACTGGGTTGAGGCTCCAGGGGCTTTAGGAGCAGTGGCGATGTGAGTCGAACAGTCCAGCCTCCAGTGGGGGCCCACACAGACAGGGCACAGCGTAGGAGGAATCCCGGGCTGCGGGCATTCCTTGGCCCAGTGGCCAGATTTCTGGCACTTGAAGCAAGATTCTGATGGAGGAGGTTCTGAAAGAATGCTTGACTGCTGCAGCTTAGGCATTTTGAAGTTCTTGTGTGCTGGAGATGTGGCTGGGGTTTGTCTCACAGTGGAGGCAAGGAATTGCAACTCAGAAATACATTGCTACTTGGCTGCCTCTATTCTATTATTGTACACCTTGAAGGCGAGGTTAATTAAGTCCTGTTGTGGTGTTTGAGGGTGGAATCTAATTTTTTGAGCTTTTTTTTAATGTCAAGAGCGGGTTGGGTAATAAAATGCATATTGAGAATAAGACAACCTTCTGGCCCTTCTGGGTCTAGGGCGGTAAAGCATCTAAGTGTTGTTGCCAAACGGGCCATGAAATGGGCTGGGTTTTTATATTTAATGAAAAAGAACCTAAACGCTAACTGATTTGGGAGAAGTCAGCTAAAGAAAAAGGACCATTAACCTTGACTATGCCTTTAGCTCCAGCCACCTCTTTAAGAGGAAATTGTTGGGCAGGTGGGGGAGGGCTAGTCATGGAACAAAACTGTACGCCAGACCGGGTGAGAGGAGGGGAGGTGATAGAAGGATTATAGGGTGGGGGAGCAGAGGCTGAGGAACAATTGGGACCTGGCTCGGCCTGGCGAAGAGCAGCCTGGGGAGGAGGGGACAGGTCAGATGGGTTCATAGAAAAGGAGGATTCAAAGGACTCAGAGCTTGGGGTGGAGACTGAAGGAACAGACAGGAAAGAAAGAAGAAAGATTTGGGATGAGTCGCATTGGGAGCAAAGATTAGGAAGGGACCGATGTGTAAAACAATGCCTGGACATCAGGCACCTCAGACCGTTTGCCCATTTTTTTGGACAAAAATTATCTAGGTCTTATAGAATAGACAAATCGAAAGTGCCATTCTGTGGCCACTTGGAAGTACTGTCAAGTTTGTACTGAGGCCAAGCAGTATTGCAGAAGAAAATAAGGCATTTAGGTTTTAGGTCAGGTGTGAGTTGAAGAGGTTTTGAAGGAGGAGTGGAGGGTGGAAGGTTGCCCATAGTGAAAGAGGCAAGTTTAAAGAGAAGGGTAGAGACACGGAGAAGGGGGATAGGGAGCAGCCCTGGGCTGCAATGTGGGTGAGCAGCCAAAGCAGGCGTCCCCACAATTGACTTGCCACCAGGGGAATGTGGGTGAATGACCAAGGCAGGCGTCCCTGTGGTGATCAGAGACCAATGGAATGTGGGTGAATAATCAGGCAGGCTTCCCCGCAGTGATTAAACACCAAGGGAAGACTGTCTTCCTGAGTCCGTGACCGGTGCCGGAGTTTTGGGTCCACAGATAAAATGTGTCTCCTTTGTCTCTACTAGAGAGGAAAAATAACTGGAATTGGAAGGACAGGGAGATTGAAGGGTAGTGAGAGAGGCTGGAGAAGAGAGTGAAAAGACCGCTTGCCCGATTTGAAATTGGTGAGATGTTCCTTGGGCTGGTTGGTCTGAGGACCCGAGGTCATAGGTGGATCTCTTCACAGAGTAAGGGTGAGGACAGGGGGCTTGTCTCCCGAAGGAGTCCCTCTGACCCAGGTCTTCAGTACCAAATGTCACACGCGTCCGTGTGAAGAGACCACCAAACAGGCTTTGTGTGAGCAACAAGGCTATTTATTTCACGTGGGTGCATGCAGGCTGAGTCCGAAAAGAAAGTCAGCAAAGGGTGGTGGGATTATCATTAGTTCTTATAGGTTTAGGATAAGTACATTCTTAAGGGCGGGGAAGAGTATTACAAAGTACCTTCTTAAGGGCAGGGGGAGGATATTACAAAGTACCTTCTTAACTGAGGGGATAATATTACAAATTACCTTCTTAAGGGCGGGGGAGAATATATGTATCAGTTAGGGTGGGACAGGAACAAATCACAATGGTAGAATGTCATCAGTTAAGGCTATTTTCATGTCTTTTGTGGATCTTCAATTGCTTCAGGCCATCTGGATGTACACATGCAGGTCACAGGGGATATGATGGCTTAGCTTGGGCTCAGAGGCCTGACAGCCATGTGAGATATGTCCCAGCAGAACAGTTAGCCAAACTGTTGCTTGGAGTAATGAGGTAATGAGGTAAAGAAAGATCTTGAGGATCTTGCTAAATAGATTTTCAGGCAGAATGCTGAAAGTGCTACTTGGCTTTTTCTAATAATTTTATTATTTATACAATAAAATATGAGAAGTGAGGAAAAAATTAAAAATGGAACTGTTCAGTTTTTGAGAATTTATAGGATATATTAAGAAGGAAGAACTTGTTGCATTTGAAAATAAAAGTCACCAGCCCCATCTCTTTGAGAAAAATATTATCAAAGTAAGAAATGGCTTCAGAGCAAAGGAACTATTGATATGGGTCTGGTTGGGTTTCATAAATATTACAGACTAGTGGCTGCTATGAACCTTTGATTCTGTCCTCCCCTTTTTTGAATGGCTGTGTTGATTGCAGTTACCCTATCCCTGTGTCACTGTTGGATATTGGGTTTATAGACAAGGAAGATAACTTGTGTCTTCATTTCATGGTCTTCAGATCAAGAGGAATTCTCCTCCCAAAGTGCTGGGATTGCGCTCGGCCAACGTAACAGTTTTTAGACCTCCAGGGCCACACATTCATTCAAAGCCTGAAGATGTTTGAGAGTTAGATTCTGCACCTTAAGTTTCTACGTGACATCAGTATTTGGTCACAAGTGTAGGCTATTTCAGAAGAAACATGTAGAGTGGCATTTTCAGAGGAAGGAACCAGGAAGGGTATTTCTGAAATGTTGAGAAAAACTGATACATATATCCAGTCTTGAGTTACTCAGTGGGCCATAGGGGTAAATCTAATTGGTATTTGGGGTGCCTTAGAATGCATCTGTGAGGATAAGGCCTGAAAAATACATATTTGTACTATGCTTCCCTCCCCAGATAATTCCTAAACATCTGAAAGTTTGAGAACCACCAATATGAGAACAGGGAAGCATGAGTCCTTTTCCTTTCTCTCCATTCACCCCCTAACCTCCCAAATGCTGTTTGAGACATTTCACTCTGTTTCTGTCAATAACAAAATCAAAGAATCAGAAATAGCTTTATTGGGAACAAAGCATGTGTATAGTGGCAATGAAAAGACAATGATGACTATCCACTAATGGGTTTCAAGAAAAAGACTAAAAACCCTGTTTTATCCAAATGATAGTTTTGTCTTTTCTGTACCTCAAGACCTAGGTACATTTCTCTCATTTCTATTGCACCTGATATTACTTTAGTTAGTATTTTATTTTCATACCATGAACTCCCATTTGACGTCTTGAAATACAGCTCTGTGATTCATGTATTATTTCACCCAAAGGTTTTTATGAAATATGCATTTTTCACTTAATATTAATATTGCTGCATCCAGAGCTCCTCCAATCAATCCAATTTGGCAGGAATTTTATTTCAATACTACCATATGGAGCAATTTCCCATTCAAGACATTTCACTCTGTGGCTGTCAAAGAAAGACCCATTTAGAACAAAATCAAAATCAAGAGGGAATCAGCAATAACTTTACTGGGAAAAAAGTGATTGTGTTTGTAGTGGGAACGAGAAGGCCAGATGGCCATCCATTCATGGATTCCAAGAAAAAAGACTAAAATCCTTGAATAATATGAATAATCAAGTCCATTTTCACCTTTTAAGATTTCCTATGGACTACTGATAATTTATACACTGTGAAAGAATGTTTCTTAACTAGAAAATGTTCCCAATAACAAAATAGAGTCAACCAAAGTTCAATGACAAGAGAAGACCATTTGACTTTGAAGAATTGGTTAATGTTTAAAGCTAGGAGGGAAGGCCAGGAGTGGTGGATCACGCCTGTAATCCCAGCATTTGGGAGGCTGAAGTGGGTGGATCACCTGAGGTCAGGAGTTCGAGACCAGCCTGGGCAACATGGCAAAACCCTGTCTCCACTAGAAATACAAAAATTAGCCAGGCATGGTGGCCCACGCCTGTAATCCCAGCTACTTGGGAGGCTGAGGCAAAAGAATCGCTTGAACCCGGAGGCAGAGGTAGCAGTGAGCCGAGATTGTGCCACTGCACTCCAGCCTTGGTGAAAGAATGAGACTCTATATCAAAAACAAAAAGCAAACAAACAAACAAACAAAACCCAAGATAAAGCTAAGAGGGGAGGCTGAGGATGCCTCACGTGATATAAATAAGAAAAAATTCTTCTGCCACTTTTTTCTTTAAAATCATAAACTATTTTTTTTAAAAAAATGTATCTATGAACCTTTCTATGATTATATTTGCAAATGCAGTATTCAAAATGTTGTGTGTTTCCTTCCTTCTGTAATTGGGGTAGAGTGACACTGGATGGCGGTGAAGCCCTGATAATAGCCACATGGTCCCAGCTGAAGGCTGTCATTCTAGGCACGTTTATTTGACATGCAATTGTGCAATTTTTTCTTTTAATATCTATTTTAAAAGTTGAACCTCTGTTACTGACATGATTTAAAATGTTATACCTCTACGTTAAGCATGTAAAGAGACATCTAAGTAAAACCTGCTAATTTATCACTAATACATAACTCATCACTTACAAATCACCTTTTGAGTGGGAAGTTTTTTAGTGACTCACTCTCCTTCTCTTACATTGAAATCAAAAGCCCGATTCAGGCTGAGTACAGTGCTCCAGAATATCTGCAAGCTGCCTGGGCATTTACCTCTCTGTGCTCATTTTTCTTCTATAGCCAGTGTGCTATGCACTCTTAGCAAATGAGATTATTCTCTTCCAATTGGTCTCAACCCATGAGATTAAATGATTATGACTGACATTTATATATATATATAATTTTTTTTTGCCTTTCCCCCATAAATGGCTGGCGGCAGGGGTGGGGGGGGTGGCGGGTAGTGCTGTGACAAGAGTGTATATACTCAGTAATTGATAGTTTATTTATAGTTAGAAGGTTTCAAAAGAAACATCTTTCCACATCTATGGAATATTCCTGATACAATTGGGTGTCTCAAATATAGCAGGGAAGATTATATATTAAATATTTCTCAGGGGGTTTCGTTGTTTGTTTGTTTTTTTGAGACAGGATGTCACTATGTCACCCAGGCTGGAGTGTAGTGGTGTGATCCCGGATCACTGCAGGCTCAACTTCTTGGGCTCCAGTGATCCTCCCATCTCAGCTTCCTGAGTAGCTGGGACTACAGGCACGCACCATCATGCCTGGCTAATTTTTGCATTTTTGTTAGAGATGGGGTTTTCCCATGTTGCCCAGGTTTGTCTTGAACTCCTGAGTTCAAGTGATCTGCCTACCTTGGCCTTCCAAAGTGCTGGGATTACAGGTATGAGCTACCGCACATGGCCTAGGAATTTTCTTAAAAGTCTGTGTCAATTCTGGTCTCCTTTGGATACAGGGTTTAGCAAAAGAGATCCTTAGGACCAACTTTTAAAAGACAACTTGAAATAATTAGGCATACAATTAGATTGTTATATGCTCTTGGGTTATATTCACAAAATATATAGGAGTTAATTTTCTTCACAGAAATGTGCTAGTGGGAAAATAAGAATCAGGCATGCTAATAATTAACGATAGCAAAGGTCTCATAATGTTTTAGAAGATTGTTGTCAGGTGTTGAAGAGCTTGAGAAATTAGTCTATCTCTTGCCAGCCAAATTTAATTCTCCTTGATAGTGATAATCTAATCATTGTGGTTTACAGTCAGAGTAGACAATGCATTCAACTACATGTGTAAATAATCTGTGATAAAGGGCTGATAATTAGAATTGCATATAGATTCAAACAGTACTTGCAATGATGATGGTTTTGTTGAAAATATTTTAAAAACTCTTTTGGAATTGAAAGCCTCCATGCATTCTCAATATCTCAATCATGGCACCTTAAAAATGGGTTTGATCATCAGAAATACAAAAATATCGTTTGGAATCTAGACTTATAAATAAGATACAGGTTAAAACTAAGTAATAGCAACAGGACTATGGCAGATTTCATTTCTCTAAGACGGCCACCACCTTATATCACATCTGTATTCCCTCCATTTGTGCTTAGGCAGATCTTTGTGACTGTGTCAATCAACCAAGAATGGAGGAAGCTTCACTTTGAGACTTACGAGGCTGGGTTGTACAGACGCCACACACTTCTGTCTTATTCTCTTGGGATGCTTGTTCCTGAAATCCAGCCACTGTGCTGCAAGGAAACTAACCAGGAGAGTTCATGCCTCGGTGTCCCAGATGACAACCTTTGTTGACCCCCAGACAGGTAAGTGAGCTTCAGATGACTTCAAAGCTTACCTGTGGAGTCATTTCCAGTCTGTGAATTATTTCAGTTGATGTTGCATTGAGCAGAGATGAAGTGTCTCTGTCAAGCTCTGCCTAATTGCAGATACGTGAGTAAAATAAATAACTGTTGATTTTTTAAGCCACTAAGTGTGGGGTGATTTGCCACTCAGAAATAGACAACTGGAACAGATTTTGATACCTGGAGATGGGATGCTGCCGAAACAAAAACCTAAAACATGTGGCATTGGCTTTGGGACTGGATAGTAGGCAAAGCTGGAAGGGCCTTGAGGAGATAAAGTGTTAGCAGAGGCTTAGAGGAGCTTGAGGAGGCTGTCAGTGAGGACCGAAGAGAAAGTAAGGAAAGTGTTATTGGAAGCTGCAGGGAAAAGACCTTCATTTTATAGTGGTGGAGAATTGTCCCTAAAGTCACCCGCAGTAATATGGAAAATAGGAAATGTCCAGAATGCAGACAATAATCTAGGTAAGAAGATTTGCCGGTAGAATATTGAAAATGTCGCCTGACTTCTCACTGGCAATGCATTAGAAAAGAGATAAGAGAAAGGACAGTGAAATATAAGGAGCCAGGACTTGCTGGGTACAAAAATTACATGTTTTCTCATTTCCAGCCTCTCCAGATGGTAAATGATGCTTGAATTAAGAAATGGCTTATAGCCAATCAATAGTGTTGCAGAAATATGTCTACATATAAAGCCAAGGGCATGACTGGAAATCCTTTTGTTAAGACCTCAGAAACACTTAAAGTGGTGTTAAAAAAATGTTTTTTTTTTTTGAGATAGGGTGTCACTCTGTTGCAGAGTACCACTCTGGAGTGCAGTGGTACAACCATGGTTCACTGTAGCCTTGGCCTCCCAGGCTCAAGGAAGTAGCTGAGCCTGTAGGCACATGTCACCAGGACCAGCTAATTAATTTTTTTTTTTTTTTTGGTAGAGATGGGGTCTCACTGTTGTCAAGGCTGGTCTTGAACTCCTGGGCTCAAGCCATCCTCCTGTCTTGGCCTCCCAAAGTAATGGGATTACAGGCATGAGCCACTGTACCTGGCCATAAGGTGGTATTTTATATGCCTTCAGATAGACAGCAGTTCTTCTAAGGATCTTAAGGAAATGCCTCACACATCTTCCCTGCTAAACAATGGGACGTCTAAAGATCTTGAAAGAGTTGTCCCATAGCAGTCTCATAGATATTTCTAGGTAGAGTAGGACTTCTCTTAAAGAGATTTGTGGGTATGGCTTTTCTCTAATAGGATGGATTGGAAATTAATACACACAAAGCTCACAAGGTTTAAAGAAAAAGTAGATTGCCTAGACTGAAAGGAACAAAGACAGTACAAAAATAAAAGAGTTCACTGGATCCCCAAACTTCTGCAGCAGAGAGTAGTCTGATAAAATGCATTAGTTGCAAACCTGAGCTACATTTTATCAAAAGGAAGAAATCCCAGGGAGTGGACATCTTTTTGAGCAGTAGGGTTTACAGTGGTTATCCTCTGCCTCTTCCCCTGTTGTCTGTTGGGTGGGTGTCAAGCATGTAACTTCTCTCTGGTTCACAACTCTTCAGAATGCTACTGAAGGAACTGAATGCAGGAGCTGCTCCCAAGGAGTCTCATCCATACTCAGACCTAAATGACATGAGGATATCCTGGACTGTGTGTTACTACCATAATAGTAAGAGACTTAGGGCTCTTGGAAAGAGAGTTGAGTGTATTTTGTATGTGGGAGAGATGTGAACTCTTGTGGCCAGAAGGGAGACTATGGCAGACAGCATTCTCGAAAGATGGCCACCACAACATGTGTTATCCTGTGTGTTCTTAGAATGTGACACTGACACCCCTCTCACTGAGTCGTGGAGTCTCTATTCTTCTGAAACTAGATAGAACTCTGTGACTGTGTTGGCCAATAGAGTACAAAGAAAGTAATGCTTTGTGACTTCTGAAGATAGGTCATAAAAATGCCACCTACAATTGCCTTGCTCTCTTGAGATCTTATTCTTGGGGCCCAGCTTCCCGACTGTGAGGAATCCAAGCAACCATGTGCATAGGCTCCAGCTAAGGTTCCAGCTGACAGCCAGCATCAACCACCAGGTACATGAGTGAGTCTTTGGATGATTCCGGCCTCCGACCATCAAGTCACCTTCAGCCTTTGTGCCACCCTCGGGGTGCCATGCAGAACAGAGAAAAGCTGCCCCTATTATGACATGCACAAAGTGCTGATTCATGAGCGAAATATATGATTGTCAGTTTTTCAAAGCCACTTAGTTTGGGATGGTTTGTGGTGCAGCAATAGAAAACTGGGACAAGGAGAATGGAAAACAAATTGTGGTATACACATACAATGAAACTCAGTCATATAAAGGAATGAAGTATTGGTAAATGCAACAACATGGATGAATCGAAAGATCCTATGCTTAGCAAAAGAAGCTGGGAACAAAGAGTACATATGGTATGTTTCCATTTATTTGAAGTTCTAGAATAAGCAAAGTTAATCTAAATGAATACATGGACCCATGATTGCCTTTGGGTGCAAATGACTAAAAAATAATGTAAGGAAGCATTCTTGGTAGATGGAAATGGTCTCTGATAGAGATGTGGGCCACAAAGGCGCATCTGTTTGTCAATATTGTGCAGGTAACATTTGTGCATTTCAATGTAAGGTACATAAAAGTATAAAAAAGTTTACCTTCAAACTTTTTAAAAGTAACAAAAATTAAGTGGGGATGGAGAGTACATGAAGCTATAGATCATACAAGAATGACAAAATGTTAGTTAACTACTCAAGCTCGGTGAGTAGTACATGAAAGTTCATTATTCTATTCTGTTTATTTTGTAGATGTTTTAAATTTCCCATAATAAAAAGTTTAAAAAGAAAAAAGTACTGATTTTTGTCAAAAATGAGCTTTGACTATACATCATTGGGATGTTTTTCTTACATGACTGCTAGATGGGCTCTGAAAATAATACCAAAATAATATGTTTCCAAAATGTTTTGAATTAGGCAGTACTGTTTAAATAGATGAATAGCATACCATGTTTTAAGACCACCAAAGTACAACACTCAATCAATGTATAAATATTTGTTTCTAAAATCAGTTTTATTGTTTGATATGGTTCAAGCTTTTACTTTAAGCAGCGCATAAATTTTTCTTTCTTTTTTTTTTTGAGACGGAGTCTCACTCTGTCACCCAGGCTGCAGTGCAGTGGCGTGATCTCGGCTCACTGCAAGCTCCGCCTCCCAGGTTCCTGCCATTCTCCTGCCTCAGCCTCCCGAGTAGCTGGGACTGCAGGCCCCACCACCATGCCCGGCTAATTTTTTGTATTTTTAGTAGAAATGGGGTTTCACCATGTTAGCCAGGATGGTCTCGATCTCCTGACCTTGTGATCCACCTGCGTTGGCCTCCCAAAGTGCTGGGATTACAGGTGTGAGCCACTGCGCCAGACCAAATTTTTCATTATTTATTTAGTAGTTACTGTCCATCCAACATTCGTGAAACATCAGTGGTAGAAACTAGTTACAAAAATAAAAACAAACAAAAAACAAAGAAAGAAAAAGAACTAGTTCCCAATAATGATTAAATAACAGCAACTAGAGTAAGCATAACATTCATTATGGTGGCTCTTTACATTCTATTTATTTATTTATTTGAAATCTCTTCTAATTATTTTATAATAGTCCTTGTTAATGAGTGGTAGGAGTGTTGGAGTCTGCTATGCCATCTTCTCATTGGGTTTGGTATGACCCAAAATGATTTTTTAAATGTTCATCTACGTAACATATATTGGTTAAACTATATGCCATCAGCATATAACAAATCCCATTTATCTAGACTCCAACTGATTTGAAATTTGATAAACTCTAAATCCATACCTTTCATTCAGGTTTTTCTTCTGAGTTTTGGACCTGCATATGTAACGACCTATTAGAAATCTTTGGGATATCACCACAGGGAAACTGATTCAGTATCTCTTCCTTCAGAGAAACTCACCCTATTCTTCCTCTCTTAGTAAACAGCAACATCCTCTATGCCACTGGCCAAGCCAGAAACAGTATCTTCCTAGACATCTCCCTCTCTCTAATCCTCTACAACTAGTCAGTCATCAAGGCCTGTTTAGTGTTCTTATTTTTTTTTTTTTTTTTCTGAGATAGAATCTTGTTCTGTGGCACAGGCTGGAGTGCAATGGCTCGATCTCAGCTCACTGCAGCCTCTGCCTCCTGAGTTCAAGCGATTCTCCTGCCTTGGCCTCCTGAGTAGCTGGGACTACAGGCGTGAGCCACCACGCCTGGCTAATCTTTGTATTTTTAGTAGAGACAGGGTTTCACCATGTTGGCCAAGCTGGTCTTGAACTCCTGACCTCAAGTGATCTGCCTGCCTTGGCCTTCCCTAAGTGCTGGGATTACAGGCATGAGCCACCGCGCCTGGCCTCCTTGAGTATTTTTTCTTTCTCCTTTTCTACATTCCCTCTGCGACTACCTTAGTTTGAGCCCTCAAACATTTCTCACCTAGATGACTGCAATGGCCTCTTTATAGGCCATATGCTTCCTTTTTCCTTTTGCTCTAACCTATCTTCGAAATTGCTGCAAGAATGATCTTAATAAAATGAAAATCTCATCATGTTACTGTCTGGCTTAAAACTCTTCAGGGGTTCTCTGTTGTCTACTGATAAATGTGAGATTCTTTGCAAGGCAAACAAAGTCCCCTCTGCTCTGTTCTCTGCCTGTGTCTACAGCATTATCTTTCACCCTACTGTCCTCACATACTATGCTCCAGCCATAACTAAGACTTGCAGTACTCATCAAGAAGCACTCGGCCTTGTATCTCCATTCCTGTGTTCCTGTGCTATTTCCCTCATCCCAGTTCCCTAGAAAATATGTACAGTACTCCTTTTTCTACACTGTATTCAGGTATTAGATTCTTGTTGAATCCTTTTTGATGCAACCCCCTACCCCAAGAAGAACCAACCCCATGACATTTGTGAGCCCTTGGACCATTTGCAAACTTGTATCATTGAACATTTACAATTTTTTTGGCCTTGTTTTGTTTTCAGGTCTGTCTTCCTTTACCAGATCACATGCTTCATTTGGGAAAAAACTATATCTCATTTGTATTTATAGCCCTAAGCCAAATACAGTCTCTAACACATAGTAGGCATTGAAAACTATTTGCTAAGTGAATTCAAGCCCAAGCAAAAGTGGTTTTGTTTAATATTTTACTCTTATAGAAGAGGCAAATTTTTAAAAATCACAAAACTGATAGTATAAATGTTTAAAATCTTCTGAAAAGTATGAAGATTTCTACAAAGATTTTACACACAAACACGATTTAATTTGAAGTCCAATTACCTGTAAGCTTGAAAAAAATTGACATTCATAATAAAGATTATAGGATACGGTTTCTGACTCATTTAAAAAATATCTTCACTGAAGTTTAACATATTTTTTCTAGCTTTCAAAATCTCTGGATATCTATGTGCATGTATGGTATGCAACATATGGTAACATCCTATAAAGACTGAAACTATCTTGGGTGAACAAAAATCATCTGTATTGTACAGTTTAAGAGCTACTGTAGCAAAATATTACCCAGTGGTTAAAAATAATTATCAAAGTAATACAGGGTGAATAAGTTTTGTTTGACAGTTTATAAATAATTAAAATAGAATCTTTACACGTTTTGTGACTAAAAAATAAAAAATAAGTAAGATAAGTGGTATAAAATGTAAAGCCATATTGTAAGCCCTTATTGTGTTTGAACCCTTGATAAGTAAGTGAATCGAGGCTCAGATTTCATGGATTAAGGGATGTCAAGCTAGTTAGAAAGGATCTAGAGAATAGAAAATCTGGAAAAATAAAATTTATTAAAGGTATTAATATTATTTAGAAAAAAGATGGTTGATTTAATAATGCCCCCCAAAGATATGAAGTGACTGTTTATGCCAAAGATAATGAGTGTCCTTTCATTAATCATGAAAAGATGAAAATAAAATTACATGAACACTTATTAAGTGTTGGATAACTTGCCTCGGTCAACCCATTTAAAACTCATAACTTCATTCTGAGCAGAGTAATATTTCCAGATGGGAAAATAGGTTTGTAAACCAAAAACATCAGAGAAATCCCAGTTAAGGGACAGTCTACAAAATACCTGTCCAGTCCTCCTCAAAACTGTCAAGGTCACCAAAAACAAGGAGTGTTTGAGAAACTGTCATAGTCACGGGAAGCCTAAGGAGACACATAAATAAACGCAGTGTGAGATCCTAAACAGGATCCTGGAACAGCAACAGGGCATTAGATAAGCAAGGAGAGGGGACTAAGAAAATCTGATTAAACCAGGGATTTCATTTAATTATAATGAAGCAAATTGGATATTAGTTGTAAAAAATGTACCAGTGTAAGATGTTATTAATAGGGGGATCCGGGTGCATTGTGTATGGGAACTCTCTGTAGTATCATCTGAATTTTTCTGTAAATCTACAACTGTTCTAAAATGAAGTTTATTGAAAAAACAGCTTTGTGTTAGCTTAGTATTGTTCTCCTATTAACAGTTATAGCAATGTCAGAAATGGAGGTTTTTAAAAAAATCAACTAATGAGCCAGAAATCACAGAGGACATGGGGTTTCATAAATCAATTTCTTTTTGTTGAACAAATATTCTTTTCATCTCAGGTATTAGTGAATATATTTCTCAAGTGTATTTGTATATTTTTATTGCCTTGGCAAATAATACACATTAAATATAATCTAACCATTCTTGGCTGATTCTATTCAATTAAAACAAATAGCTGCCTAAAAAGACACACCCCCCAAAAAACTCTCAAGCCCACTCAAACTTCCCAATGTCCCAAACTTCATCAGAAATAAAGATTCATTAATACTTATTCATTTTATGCCCTAGATACTGCTCAGGCACTGGGAACACAGTTGTGAAAAGTTTCTGCCATTGGGGAATGTATATTCTGATGAGAGGATGTCAGCTCTTGATTCCTGTGACTTGGTCATTCCAGTGCTTTGCATGACTCCTCACTGAATTGGTCATCAATTCTCAGAACGCTTCCTTTTCAATGTCTCTCTCACTCATCTCATTAAAGAAAAAAAATTCTCTATTCACATGATCTAGGTTACTAGTATTACCTTATATCTAATCACTTATGATTTTAAACATCTGGATTTAAAAAAATAGCTTCCGGCCAGGCATGGTGGCTCACACCCTTAATCTTAGCACTATGGGAAGCCGAGGCAGGTGGATCACCTGAGGTCAGGAATTTGAGACCAGCCTGGCCAACATGCTGAAACCCCGTCTCTATTAAAAATACAAAAATTAGCTGGGCGTGGTGGCGGGCACCTGTCATCCCAGCTACTTGGGAGGCTGAGGCAGGAGAATCACTTGAACCCACAAGGCAGAGGTTGCACTGAGCCGAGATTGCGCCACTGCACTCCAGCCTGGGCGACAGAGTGAGACCCCATTTAAAAAAAAAAAGAAAAGAAAAAGAAAAGCTTCCAATGGATCTCTTTCTGATTCTTACCCCTATTAAACTGGCCTTCTTAAAATCACTCTTCTACTCTAAACCTCATGGGGTGGTTAACTATTCAAGTTTCTAGTCTCGATTCAAGGGATTTGACGATCTGGTTTTCATTTGCCCCTCATGACATTTCTGGTGTCCTTGCCTTAACTCTGGTCACTCCTTGGGTTCTTTCTCTCTTCACCCTACAAATGTGTTCCTCCAACATTCTTATTGCTTCAGTTATGTCTGTAGGTTTGATGCTCAGGTTTTAGTTGTTCCTCTGGCTTTCCACCTATCACTTCATTTCATCCCTTGGGTCACAGTTAAAACTCATTTCTTGTAGTTTGATGAAGTTGAGGAGTTAGGCATTTTGAATCTCTCCAAAAGCCTTACAATCCATTCCTAAAATAACTCCTTCCAGTATTGCTGGCAGGCAGTGTTCTGGAGACTTACCTTATTCTTTGATTTTTGCCCCCAACAATTAGGTGTTAGACCTTGCCTTTCCGAATATTGTTTGGAACTTCTGTTTTTTTTTGCTACAGTGCTATCTAGATTTTCCTCAGTTATTGTGAGTTTACTTATCAGTGTATGCTAGTGCTGCAGGGATAAAATAGACCCCAAATGAATAACAGCTCAAATACACGGGAAGTTTTTCTTTCTCATGTTAACACTATGAAGATATTACTGGTTGATGGGTAATGACCTCCAAGCAGTGAATCAAGGACCCAGGCTCCTTTCATCTGTGACTTCACCATCCCTTAGTATATTAGCCATCTTCTGTAACCAGCTAATGCATGGGGAGAGAGACCACGGAGGCACTGGGCCTAGAAATGGTACATACCACTTCCACTCACATTGCAGCTGGCTAGGACTCAGTCACATAGCCACAGATACTTGCAAGAGAGGCTGGGAAATGTAGTCTAGCATGTGTCCAGGAAGAGAACAAAGGTTTAGTTAAATAGCTTACTTTCTCCCCAAGGAAGACCACCTAAAGTCCCATCCAGTTATTGCAGTCTTCTCCAAGTCCTCTATCTCTGGTGACACACTATCCTTTCCATCAAGTCCAGTGACCTGGGAATTTAAAGATATCTGCCCCCCCAGCTTCCACTAAATATGTAATGCAGAGCAGGAAGAAGATAACTGCCATTAAAAATTCCCATTTGAAAAATGGAAGAATGAGAAACATAGCAGTCATTGATTCATAGCAGTGAAACCCCGGCCCCCAATTCTCTCAGCAGAGGCAGTTTTTAAATGTTTATTTTTGTTTCCTGTTTTTTTAGAGACAGGGTATTTTTTTTTTTTTTTTAAATTATACTTTAGGGTTTTAGGGTACATGTGCACAATGTGCAGGTTTGTTACATATGTATCCATGTGCCATGTTGATTTCCTGCACCCATTAACTCGTCATTTAGCATTAGGTATATCTCCTAATGCTGTCCCTCCCCCCTCCCCCCACCCCACAACAGTCCCCGGAGTGTGATGTTCCCCTTCCTGTGTCCTAGAGTGCTCATTGTTCAATTCCCACCTATGAGTGAGAACATGCGGTGTTTGGTTTTTTGTCCTTGCGATAGTTTACTGAGAATGATGTTTTCCAGTTTCATCCATGTCCCTACAAAGGACACGAACTCATCATTTTTTATGGCTGCATAGTATTCCATGGTGTATATGTGCCACATTTTCTTAATCCAGTCTATCATTGTTGGACATTTGGGTTGGTTCCAACTCTTTGCTATTGTGAACAGTGCCGCAATAAACATACGTGTGCATGTGTCTTTATAGCAGAATGATTTACAGTCCTTTGGGTATATACCCAGTAATGGGATGGCTGGGTCAAATGGTATTTCTAGTTCGAGATCCCTGAGGAATCGCCACACTGACTTCCACAATGGTTGAACTAGTTTACAATCCCACCAACAGTGTAAAAGTGTTCCTATTTCTCCACATCCTCTCCAGCACCTGTTGTTTCCTGATTTTTTAATGATGGCCATTCTAACTGGTGTGAGATGGTATCTCACTGTGGTTTTGATTTGCATTTCTCTGATGGCCAGTGATGATGAGCATTTCTTCATGTGTTTTTTGGCTGCATAAATGTCTTCTTTTGAGAAGTGTCTGTTCATGTCCTCTGCCCACTTTTTGATGGGGTTGTTTTTTTCTTGTAAATTTGTTTGAGTTCATTGTAGATTCTGGATATTAGCCCTTTGTCAGATGAGTAGGTTGCAAAAATTTTCTCCCATTCTGTAGGTTGCCTGTTCACTCTGATGATAGTTTCTTTTGCTGTGCAGAAGCTCTTTAGTTTAATGAGATCCCATTTGTCGATTTTGGCTTTTGTTGCCATTGCTTTTGGTGTTTTAGACATGAAGTCCTTGCCCACGCCTATGTCCTGAATGGTATTGCCTAGGTTTTCTTGTAGGATTTTAATGGTTTTAGGTCTAACATATAAGTCTTCAATCCATCTTGAATTAATTTTTGTATAAGGTGTAAGGAAGGGATCCAGTTGCAGCTTTCTACATATGGCTGGCCAGTTTTCCCAGCACCATTTATTAAATAGGGAATCCTTTCCCCATTTCTTGTTTTTGTCAGGTTTGTCAAAGATCAGATAGTTGTAGCTATGCGGCATCATTTCTGAGGGCTCTGTTCTGTTCCATTGATCTATGTAGAGACAGGGTCTTACTCTGTCAACCACGCCGGAGTGCAAGAGTGCAGTGATACGATCATAGCTCACTGCAGCTTCGAACTCCTGGGTTCAAGTGATCCTCCCACCTCAACCTCCTGAGTAGCTGGGACTATAGGCGTGTGCCACCACGCCCTACTTATTTATTTATTTCTTGGTAGAGATCGGGTCTCCCTTTGTTGGCCAGGCTAGTCTCCAACTCCTGGCATCCCTCTGCCCCACCCTCCCAAAGTGTTGGGATTATAGGCGTGAGCTGCCACGCCAGGCCTAGAGGCAGTTTTTTATTTGGCTCCATCTATTTTCTAAGAGGAACTCTGTTATTCATTATTCTCAGTGGTCCCCTGCTCTGACTTCTTGAGGAGTCCGAAGACTGTTACATGCTATGGTTTCATTTGAAGTAGATATTGAGAACTGTTTCCTTCTTGGAGGCCACACAACTTTCATAGCTTGCTTCATGAGGATGAAAGTTTGCCTGGAGTTCCTCTGAACAGGAAGGAACACTAAAACAATTCTGATATTTGCCATGAGGTTGAGTCTCTGTGTTTGGTTGAGCAGTCTCAATGGGCTTTTCTTATTCAACACTTTTTTCAATTTTCTATCTTAATACTTGGGAATCCAGAAGCAGCAGACTTTTCCAACCCCAAGGCAGTTAATCTCAGGGCTCTTTTCCATTCCCTTCAATCTCTCCGTGAAAGCCACGGAACTCCTGCCTGAGTTTACTGCTTTCTCGTAATACATTTTAGCAAGGAATATCTCAAACACACCACTACTCTGGCTCTTTCCATCCATTTCCCCTGAACTACAGTTTCGGTAGTCGCACTGACCACCTTCATTATACAGGCAACTG
The DNA here is from genome assembly GCF_009828535.3 of Hylobates moloch. Taxonomy (NCBI): domain Eukaryota; kingdom Metazoa; phylum Chordata; class Mammalia; order Primates; family Hylobatidae; genus Hylobates; species Hylobates moloch. The sequence continues at coordinate 3,895,219 of NW_026652293.1, forward strand.
GTTTATCCATGCTTTGCCACTGCAAAATATGGCTACAGGCTTCCAGGCTGCTATATGTATTTCCTTACCACTGGCTGCTTGCCTGCTAAGTTAATGTAAAATATTTTAGGTTTTCATTCTCACAGAACTCCGCTGGAAGGTATCAATAGTTTTTTAGTTTTGGTTGTTTACAGTAACAAATGTACTCCAAAATAAGTAATGGCTCAAAAACAATAGAAGTTTTTTTTTTTTTCCCCTTATTTATGCTGTCATTCCAAAGCATACATACCTGGTTGTCCGTTTTCTGTGAGGTGACCCAGTGACCCAGAATCTCTCCAACTTGGGGCTTTGCCATTCCTGAAAGCTTTCAGTTTTCTCTGTATCCAGCCAGTGGAAAGTGAAAGAATGCACGGAAAAGGCATACTTGATTTTTTTTTTTTTTTTTTTTTGAGACAGGAACTTCCTTTGTTGCCTAGTTTGGAGTGCAATGGCACAATCTCGGCTCATTGCAACCTCCACATCCTGGGTTCAAATGATCCTCCTGCCTCAAGCCTCCCACGTAACTGGGGCTACAGGTATGTGCCACCATGCCTGGCCATATTTGATTCTTAAAAATCCTCCTGGGCTGGGCTTGGTGGCTCACAACTGTAATCCCAGCACTTTGGGAGGCCAATGCAGGTGGATAGCTTGAGCCCCCGAGTTTAGGACCAGCCTGGGCACCATAGTGAGACCCTGTCTCTACAAAAAATAAAAATAATAGCCGAGTGTGGTGGCATGCACCTGTAGTCCCAGCTACTGGGGAGGTTGAGGTGGGAGGATTGCTTGAGTTTGGGACATCAAAGCTGTAGTGAGCTGTGATTGTTCCACTGCACCCCGGCCTGGGCAAAAGAGCAAGACTCTGTCTCAAACAAAACAAAACAAAACAAAAAAAAAACTCCTAGAAATTGGTACACATCATCTCTGGTTGTATTCAATTGGCTAGAACTCAGTCACATGGCCATGCCTAACTTCAAGGGAAGGCATTAGAAATGTAAGTTAGCCATATGAACAAGAAAAAGAGAAATACATGGGTTCTGGTGAAGAATTGGCAGTTTCTACCACATATTAAAAGTATTCTTTGGAAGGTTTTCCTTTAGATATATTTTCTTTATGCTTGAGTAGATGTTTTCACTTTTTCTCTTGCTAATCAATATAAGTTTATGAGATCCTCACATAATTTGCTCCATTTATTTGGCACTTAATTTCATAAAAATGTGTAGTGTATATTTTTATAATTCATTGTAAATTACTAATAAAATATTCCATATATACCTTTACTGAGACCATTTATTTTAAAATTGGGAATGACTTTATTTTCAAATAGGAAACCGTGAAATATTTTGATAATCTATGGAAAGAAAAAGTTGACTTAAATATTATTTTGCATATTGGAGATCAAAGGAGTTATAACCAATTTGCAATTAAAATATAATGTTTGGTGAGGTTTTGGCTTAAAAAAGAGAAAAACAAAAAACATACCTTAAATATAGTAACCTGTTATAATGAATAACTATTAAATCAATTTATAACAATAGAAAATGATAATTTCATGATTTGTTAGCAAGAATGCAGATGTGCCAATTTTTTGCTGGGATTTCCCTTTATATTAATTGTAATTCTCTGAAAGACCCAAATGAAAATAATTTTTTTTAAAGTATTGAATAATAAATCATCCCTAAGTAAGATATTGCTTACAATTCAGAAAAAAAAATTGTCAACACTCAAGCAAACCTGTTACTTTTGGCTTCTTTAACCTTAAATGTCGTTTTTTTTTTTTTTTTTGAGACAAGAGTCTTGCTTTGTCACCCAGGCTGCAGTGCAGTGGCGCGATCTCGGCTCACTGTGACCTCTGCCTGCCGGGTTCAAGCGATTCTCCTGCCTCAGCCTCCAGAGTAGCTGGGATTACAGATGCGCACCACCACACCCAGATAATTTTTGTATTTTTAGTAGAGATGGGGTTTCACCATGTTGGCCAGGCTGATCTTGAACTCCTGACCTCGTGATCTGCCCGTCTCAGCCTCCCAAAGTGCTGGGATTACAAGCATGAGCCACTGCGCCCAGCCTAAATGTCTTAATAATAGAAGCTCAAAATGTTTGAGAGCGGGGGAAGAATTCAGCAGTGAGTACTGGGAAAGGATACAAATTCCTTAAATTGTAGTTTGGAGATTACATTATGAACCCATTTATTCTGAGCAGAAGAAGTGTTTCATGTTTTCATTATATTTCAGTAGAGACAACTTTACAAAAAGGAAAAAAAAAGAAAAAACTCAACCAGACCAGTTGGGCACTGGCGTTCCCCTCTTTAAAAATGTTAACTAAAAAAGGCTCTGGATAATTTATGGATCTAAGGATTCAAAGACAATCAGAGATTAGATGATGCAGCAACTTTAATTTCTTTCAGTTTTAGAGCACCAAACGTTTAAATTCTTCTTCATATGCAAAATAGTACTTGTTAAGTCTGTTATAAATCTTTGTTGCTGGAAGTAAAATGGACAAGGTAATGAAATATGAAAAATATCTAAACTCAAGGTCTTTGGGAAACAATACAACTGTCTAATGAAAAAGAATTAAAAATCAACAAACTATTATGGGCAAAGAGAAAATTGTTTTGTTAAACAGTATAGCAATACTGATATGAATGACAACAAATTCACATTAAGTGAAAGAACAAACTAGATAACAGTTCACATTCCGGCTGAAGATACTGAGATCATTTTAAAGCTATTTAGTTTAATTTGTGATTTATATGAACTTTAAAGGAGAATATTTTTAAATATTTGCATTTGTAAGTCTATTTTCTTTGGAAGCCAGATTTGACTTACAATTAAAGAAAATAATATGACCCAAACCTTTTGAGAGCAATATTTTATAGCACATTTAGATGAGATTCCTTTCAAACCCAATATCTAAATAACATGTACATATATCCATTCGATATTTCCTTATGTAATTGATATTATTTTATTTTGTGTAACAGTCATATTAACATTTATTTGTCAATGACAAGAATTAGGACTCATGTTTATGTATCATCATCAGTGAAGTCAGATGTTTACCCATTCCATGTGAGTACTAAAACGTGAACAGATTTTTTACATAAAGGTGAAGAAAAATAACTTTTAACCCACACAAAATTTATTCTCTGGAAAATTAAACTGCCATTAAAATCTCATTGGAATAATAACTTTAACATTTTTTTACACTGTTTTCACAGAGGTCAGCAATTTCTGTATGTAATACAATTATACAAAAGGAAAAAGGCACCGAGACAATCGGTGTATACATAGTAGAAAAGTCGACATGAGAATAAAATGCAACACATAGCACATTTTCAATTACATGAAAATGATTACATATATGCTCACTCTATAAAACAGACTGCTTCACACACGCATCTGTTTATATTTTTGACTAAAAGTGTAAATAAATGTGACAATAATACAACACTGTTGATAACCACACAGACACTTTATATTAATAAGATCCACTAATGGTTTAGAGTCACTAGCAAATATGCTGGAGACAATTCAAGACCAAGGAAAAGGTTAATCAGCAGTGTATTTCTTCAGTTGTTTGATAAGAGTTTTGCTCACGGAGCATTTAAACTTTATCACACTGTTATATCCATTATTAGAAAAATAAGTAAGAAAGCTCTGTAGAAACTATATTATTAAGGAAGTTTCTTGCCTCAAAAAATGAAAGAACTAGGAAGGAAGGAGGGAGGGAGGGAAGGAAGAAAGGAAAGAAAGAAGGAAGGAAGAAAGAAGAGTAAGGGAATATTGAATAAAAGATTCCACTAATTGAGCTTTTCCATAAAAATTTCATTATTTTGAGAAATAAAATACAATGCAAGAGTATTGATCAGTGAGGAACCTCGTGTGTTTTAGAATAGGTCCCAACATTTATCAAGACCCTTAAAACTCATATAATAACTATTCTTCCTCAAGACTAATTTAACTGAAAACACATTTATACACTTTCTTATTTCAAAATTCTAGTAAAAATCTAGCCAAAGGTTGGCCATCTCTTCCAAACAGCTTTAAAGATTCCTCAAAATTGTTGCCACTATATTATATTCACCACAAAACAAAAGCAATCTCAATAAAATTATACAGAAATATAATAAATCAATTAATTTTATAACGTAAGCTACTACTGGAATTTTTCTCCTGATAAACTTAAAGTAGTATTTATAACATCAAAATGCTGTTAGAAGTATCACCATTAATTTCTAGCTCTGCTTCAAACAACTGTTTAAATATGCTTCAATATTAAGAGAGCCAATTTATGTGCAACAGCTACTCTGGTCTCCCCTCACACAACAAATGCCACATCATTACAGAATACTATAAATATTCTCAATATTTATCCAAAAAGACTTCCCAAAACCAAAACAAGCACGATTCCTCCCTTTTCCTCCTCCCCACTCCCCACACTACAAACAAAAAACAAAAAACAAATAAAACAAAAAAGCCCCCAAACTTCTTAGGACTCTATGGTACATACTTCAGTTTTCTGGTTTTTGAAATCGCCTGGTTAAAGCAACATGTGAAATGTTAAAAACCAGGTTTTTAAAAGAAGGCTTCCTGTAAAATTTAAAATAAAAAGAATGTGCAAGCTAGAGGGAGAAGGGAGGAGACCGAAAGGAGAGCATATGACATAATGATCTCAAATCCTCACTTCCAAGAAGCCGGCTTCTACTCCATTAGAATTGCAATGACATTTGGGTACTGAAGCGGCCGTCCTATTTCAGGGTTCTGGGATACTGATCCTTTATGGGCCTTTTCTCCTGTCGGTGCTTATGGATTACTTCCATCCATACTAATGGGGGTTAAGAACAGGAATCACTACGAGGACCAACCCCTGAGGGAATAAATGGTTTGACTGTTAACCAAAAATTAAACCGTCAGGAGGAGGTTGGCACAGTCAGAAACTGATGAGTGAAGTGACATTAGGAGGTTCACAACCATCCACCTTCAACCAGATGTGAATGGCAAAGAGAAGCAGTAAGTCTCAGAGATAAGGAAAAATTCCTATTTTCTCATTAAACAAAATAGTCATATTTAATACGAACTGCTAGCAATATCTGAATATATGAACAAAGTTTGAAAAATAATTTTTTTCAGTATATAATGGAGTATTATATTTTATCTATTAATTCATTTTAAACACATCATCAGGTGAGAGATCACATGTTACTGTAATAAACAGAAAGATGTTATAGTTTTTCTTTTTAAAATAGTCTTGAATATTTAAAAGACAAACTCAAATGCCTAACAGTACAAACTGGATTTACTGATAATCAGAATCATAAAGAAGAGGGTGAAGAAGGGTCCTAATAAGACAATTTATAACACAGACTATCAAACTGACATAGAAATAATGTCAAACACCTTGCACAACTATTGCCACCACAGTGATTTTGTTCTTATAATTAATTAGAAATTTTCATGTCATAAGCAGTTGAAATTTTACAATAAAACTATGCCAAACTTTTGTTAGACGAATAATCAGTTTCCTTCCTGTTCCCAGCCCACACAACATAATTTTAGGGTACTTCACACTATTCAAGGTAAGTATACAACAACCACCACTACCACCACCACTGAAACAGCAACAACAAACATGCTATGATTAAAGGGTATTAGGCTTTGCTCTTTCTGTAGTCCCCAAGAAAGCCTATTTGGTCCTCACTACGGTCCAGTACAGGTGATTAAGAGAAAAAAGTCAGGATATCACTTTTTGATAGGTATTATTCAGCTTTGATGAACTAACTCTGGTATCTAGTTTGAGTGTACATGAATAAGAGTGGGAAAAAAGGAAGAAGAAAGGGAATATTTTTAAAAAGGCACATACTAGTCTAAACAGGGAGAGAAAAGAGCAATATTTTTACATTCATTTTTTGATAATAAACTTGTAATCCCAGTCTTTCAAGCTGATTACCTTAAGATTATATTAACCAGACCTCAAGCTATCACCAAATCAAATACAGTGATACATCAGCAGTCACAAAACAGCCTAATTGAATGACAACATTATTTCACATATTCAAATAAGCTCATTTTTCAGTGGGATAACCACAGATCTTTGTGGAGGAAAAGAAAACTTCAAAATGTAAAATGTGTTCATACAAAATATTACATCAGAGAAGAAAATATGGCTACATTTGAAATGAGGGGAAATGGAAACTCAGATGTACCTTATCCACAGCATTTATTTTGAGAGAAAGAGAAGGTCCTGAGGCTGCTGTATTAACTTGCTATTTGAAACAAAGGATCCTAAGAACAAAACAATCAAGGAACTAGAGTTTAGAGCAGCAGTCACAGAAACACTGCTTTTAGAGAAGAATCCAGTAATGCAGTTCATCTGGTGTGATGACAATGAAGCCATTTAGATGATGATAAAGGGAAGCAAGAAATCTTACTGTATGCAAGAATGCAAAAATGCCAGCACCTATGGCTGCTACTATACATTTGCTCAAAGGTCAGTCTTATTTCATTTAGGATACTGATAGAATTACTAGATAAATACCTCCCCATTCTTTGCTTTATATCCATCACTGTAAAGATAACTTAGAAGGAAATATTTGAACAATGATGGAAAGGAATTTTTGGAAGCCATAAAATCAACATATTATACCAAGAAACACTTTGAAAAATGTACGTTGAATGTGAATGTACAGAAACTCATTATTAAATATTAATTTTTTTCATTAAATATCCTTTTTAAGGAAGCATAAGAAAGAGGTGAACAACATTAATCCTAGTCTTAATTTCTCTCTTACTATCACTATCACACTTAAAGGTCTGATCTACAGGCACTGAAACATTTCATGAATAATACTATGTAATACATTTAATATTCTATATCAATAGATCTCATACAGAATTTCCTGGAGAGCTTAATAAACTGTAGATTACTGGGCTCCCTTCCAGGCCAAATGAAGTAGAATCTCTGGAGGTGGAGTTTTGGAATACAAGTTAAATTTTCCTCCCTTCTTTCCCTTCTCCTTCATTCTTTCCCATCTCCTCCTTCCTTCCCTTCTCCTCCTCCCTTTCTCCCTCTCTCCCTCCTTTCTTCCTTCCTTTCTACAAGGTCTTGCTCTGTCACCCAGGCTGAAGTGCAGTGGCGCTATCTTGGCTCACTGCAGCCTTGACTTGCCAGGCTCCAGCGATTCTCCCACCTAAGCCTCCTGAGTAGCTGGGACCACAGGCATGCACCACCACACTCAGCTAGTTTTTAAATTTTTGGTAGAGATGGGGTTTCGCTATGTTGCCCAGGCTGGTCTTAAACTCTTGAGCTCAAAGTAATCCGCCTACCTCAGCCTCCCAAAGTGTTGGGATTACAGGTGTAAGCCACCACGCCTGGCCCAAGTTAAATTTTCAAAATAATTTTTAAGGATACTACAGTTTAGAAACCATTATTTTACATTTTGTTCTTGGAAAGAAAGTGTGTCCTCAAGTTTGATGGGAGTCTGATGTGTATTTGTTCTTTAAGACCCAACTCAGGGATTATCTTCTCCAGGAAGATTTTTTTGAACTTCATGTTGCACTCTTCTACTAAATCCCACGGTACTCTATGCATGCCTCTATCTTAATGCTTCATTATACTAGACTGAAATTATCCCATTCTGTGGTCATCTTCCTACCTTAGAATGTAGGCCCCACGAGGGCAAAGACTTTGACCAATTTATTACCTCTGCATTTGTAGCACTTGGAACAACAACACATGGCACATATCTAGTACTCTTAAATATAAATTAACTGAAGAACTAAATAAATCCATGCATAACACAAGATTCATAAAAACTAAGACTCATGTAATAGTGTGATTGGTTTCTTCCACAGGGAATTTAGTTCAATTCAATATTTATTGTCTGCCTACTATGAGCAAAGGGGTACAGAAAGATACTAACAAGGCATTGACTACTTAGCTAGGGGGGTGAGAGACATATGTAATAAAAAAACTAGCTATAATTCCTGACAAATCTTAATAAAATTGAGAATAAAACATAAATAAATTGCAATGAGAGGACAGAGGAAGACAAATCTTTTCTTTCGCCACTGATATGAGTGAGACATGGGCTAGACACAGGTTACGCCCTTCATAGAGTAATAAGGGGGTCATGTAACAATTAAAACACCTTGGATTCCCAAAAGTGGTCAAGGAGCAGAACTGATTAATATGCTTTTGGAATATAAGTGTAGGCTAAACTGGCAGAATAAATCAATTCCAAATCTTTGCAAATCAAAGTCATCTACATGACACGAAAGTACCACCATCTGTGTCCTGAGAAGAAAAAAAATTTCTGATCTTCTTTTCTAGTCTTTTCTCTTTCCCCAGCTGTTTTTTCCCCCTTAGTTCTGCCATTCAATCAAGGTGAGTGGGATTATTGATAAATATAATGTCCTAAGTAGTTTTTTTTTTTTTTTCAAACAGGGAGGCAAACGCAACATGCATAGCATGGGTTTTAGAGTAATTTACACCTGGGTTCCAATCCCAGTCCTACTACTTATTTACTGAATGACCTTGGGAAAGTCTACTTAACCTCTTCATGCTGCAGTTTCTTTATCAATAAAATGTTGATAACATTACTTACCTCACAGTATTGTTTTGAGAATCAAGCAAGTAATAAATTATTGTGCTAGATCTTAGTAAATTATAGCTGTTAACTATCACTTTGGAGGGCAGAGACAATGTTTTAAAATTAACGTTAGAAAATACTTTGCAGCATGCTTAAACTTGTATTCAATATTAAATATGGTTAGCAATAATAATATTAACAGCTACCTTCAATGTAGGCCACAGATGAACTGGGGACAGTGAATGGAAACAAAATTAGAAATAAAAACTATCAATGTGAAATAATATAGTGATAACTCAAATAACTATATATCTAATAACTGTCTTTGTGAAAAATCTCTGTGAATTGTCTAGTCTATGTAGGCAAATGGCAATTTTACACAAATGAATTTGTGTCCTTTCTATTCACAGCTGGATAGCGATCTTGAAAAATATTTGGTGGTGACTACTGTTCTTACCCCATCAAAAATTTACATCTTCCCATAGCCTATTTTTTCTTTCACTGGAAAGACTACGATATCATTCAGTATCCCCACACATCTTCATATCGACAAACACTCTCAATTCTTTTACCCCTTTCTCCTATTGGTACTATCTTACTTTGCAGTTATTGATTATGCTTCTGATTCACTTGGTAAGTGAAATGAAAATGATGATGGTATCAAGCAAATGATTTAACAAACAGCCCTGGGCATCTTCACTAGGTTAGATGAAACTGCCTTACCAGGCCCTACATTTAAACATGTGTATATTAATCAGGTAGTTATTTTCTCATTGGGTTTTCTTTTTTTTAAATTGTGGTCAAATTTATTATTCCTGTCAGCAAATACAACATTATTGAGAATTCACTAAATGCACAGTAAGATAATATGCAAATGGATTTCAAACAAAATGTGGATTGTACCGAAGACACAAGAATATAGAAGAAAGCTTCTGAAAGATAAGGCAATATTATGGTAAACAAATTCTTTACTGATTTGACATACATTTTGTTTACTGGGCAGCAATAATTATCTTTTGCAGCTCATTTGGGAGAAAAATAAACCCCACAATTCCAGGTTTAGAGGCTCCCATAAATGCCAGTCAATTGCCATATTTGGACTATATCATTTTATTAGAAAACTTACGGGATTTTAATAGAACTATATGAAAGTGGGTTGTCTTTTTCAGATTTCTGAGCCAACACCTGCTCCCTACCAGTGGGTCCCTATTTGCTATAATTACTGAGATAGAAGATTTTGCTATTAAGCTTTCATGCAAATTCAAGCACACAAAAAAGCAGTAGTACTCTCTCGTACATTAGATTCAGTAGAGTGAAGTGGGTCCCCTGAGCCTTATTTAATCCTTTTCTAAAAGAACAGACAACTTTTTGGGAGTAATTACTATAAGTTGTGTCGATCTACAGAAACAAATGTATATTTTGCTGTGTGTGAAGGAGAACAGCAGCAGAAAGTACCCCAAACCAAATATAATATCTAGTAAATACATAGAGGAGAAAAATAATCCTAAACTTATGAAATGTTTTTCTATTCAGTTATCTGAAAAAGCCAGGGCACCTTTGCCTTTACAAATGAATATACATATACATATTTATGTTGTATGTGTAATGGTGCATGTGTGTATACAGATACATACACTCATATAGATAATTTATAAACTTTGAGGACTTGGCAGCTGGGGTGGAGGTAGGGTCTTTCCAGAAATCTTAAAAAACTGTTTATTAGCTTTTAAGCCATGAAGGCTTTGATACTTACGCCAGATAAATCCCTAGGGATGTATCAACTCTCACACACACAATTCTGGGAATAGTCTGAAAAAAGGTAGATTTAACAAATAACAATTAGTTAGGTCTTTTTCTCACTAAGAGTGAAAGCACCAAGCTGGTCTTACTAATGTCTTTCACTAAGCTCTGTTACAATTACAAATAAGACTGATAACTCTTTTTATTAGGAAGCTAACAGTTAGCAATGCAGTTGTTTCAAAGTCTAAAAAGATCATTATAGCTTCAAATGCCTAAGTCCAATTTCTCAGCAAAATCTACATCCCCTCTTCAAGTCTTTTTTCATACCGTTGCTGAAAACACTTAAATGAGATATTTTGCCATTTGATTCAGGTTCTAACTCCTACTCGTTTATTTGAAAAATCCTGGAAAAAGCTCATTGATGATGTAACAATAAAAGATGGATTTTTCCCTTTAATGCAGCCCTGTAACACACATTCTCAAACCTCATGTCATCCAATATAGTATTTGTATTTTTTCTTGTAATTCATGTGTATGAATGCATAGAGCTGCCATGTTTTAAACTAAAAAAATACAGAAGTTCATGGTCTTTTTGGGTTTCTTTTAAGGCCTTTCAGTACAGCCAAGCTGAAGTAATATCTATGCATTGTTTTGTTATTATGGTAATAACAAGTTCTAGTTTACAATAATATATAGTACTTAGTTGGGACTAGAAGCAATGATATACTGCTTTTTAGTAACTGGTAAATCGTATGTTTTTGTCTATTTTAACTAGAAATGAGGAGAAAAAAGAAACTATTTTTAATATATATAAAACATACTCTGATAAAGTATATGCATAAAATGATATATTAGGTAAGAAGCAAAACTGAAAAGAAAACAGCTTATAATATTCCTGATTAGAGTTCCTAAATATAAAAACAAATGAAAGTGCCTTGCCATTAAAAAGTTAGCACATTATACAACTTTTACATACTTCAGAGGAAATAAAGATCTTGCGACACTGTTCTGAGGAATCTTTACATTTATAAAAATTGAAGGCTTAATTTTGCAAATACAACTTTCAAGCTGTATGAGCAAATTTAACTTACATGAAAGGCACAAGATGACATCACGTTGAAGAACTTTATCTGTAAATTTCATAAAGTCTAGTCACAAGTTACTAGAAACTTCATAAGGAATCTCATAACTGTTTTTAACATGATGTTCCAATTCAAACTGAGAACTGGATAGTCTTCATATCACAAATATAAATTGAAGTGAGAGTGAAGATTTAGAGAGAGAACAGTTTCTTATTTTGGATGCTACCTGCTTTACGCAGTGTTGGTTACTAAATACTCAGAGCAGAAAATTAAAATTGAATTGTTTTCCATTTTCAACAGCTTATCTACTGTATTTTCAGTTTGTAAAAAATGTATTTCACACTACTGCAATTTTGAAGAGTCAATCACTGAAAGAAATTTTAAAGTAAAGTCCTGCTCTATTAGCTTCCTACATTGGAATACAAGAATACAGGAAGTGCTTTCAACAGAAAGTTACGTAGTTCTACAGTACAACCTGTCTAGAAGACTTGCAAGGGACCAGTACAGTGACTTGGTCTCTTTGGATCAGGCAAAAGCGGAGGCAAATGAAAAATGAACTTTTAAAAAAATAACATATTAAAAAAATTCCTGTATGAAAATGAATACTTATTTGCACTTAGATTTAGTGCTTTTGAGAGGAACTGAGGCACAATGAAACTAAGTGCACAAAGGGAACATGCCACTGAAATAAAACAATTTTCAATGTGACTGAAACCCTTCACCATTAGATACGACTTATGATAGAGTTGGAGAACTACTTTTTCATATTAAAGAACATTACAAACACCAGGGACTGGTCAAACTATGTTTTATAAATAATATGTAGGGTGATATTAAAATTGTATTGCGACTAAAATTCTGGTTTTTAAAATCACTTATAATTTTGATTTTTCATAAAATGGCTCTTTTGCTAAATTAAAATTAACTTCAAATCAAAAACATCTTATTAAATTTCTGGAGGACTGTTAGTTTAGCAATGATAATGTATGTTTCTCAGTTTCCTAAACAAGCTCTACTAGACACACATATTTTCTTCATTTATGTCAGTATGAGATGTTCTTTCCATAGAACTTAAAGCATTTTGGTAGAATGTTGAATATGATTCTTCAAAGAACAGCTCTTCTAATGGTGACTTGGTAGAAACAGTAATGTTTGAATTGGAAATATGCTGCCTTTGATGGTAACTGCTTGCTTATTCTATTCATCATGACTCTAGCAACGCATGCCATCTACATACTTGCTGTCCTTTTGACTCTTTCATTTCAGTCCAGTGATTGAGTTCTTCTTCTCCAGAGCTGTTGAGACCTAAAGAAATCCAGCCTATCATCTCTTTTCTTTTCATGCTGCGTTTGTTATACACAGACAGTATGAGTGTCACATCAGAAAGCTGAAATAGGGCCACTTGAAAAACAAAAGTTTCCTTGTATACTGGATTTGGCTGCCCTCTGCGGATGGATGTCTTGCATTTGGACATCTCTTGACCCATGGAATTCAGTAGAGTTAACTTAACATATGTATCTAAAGAAGAAAAAGACAACATATCACAAATATCATTTGAAACAAACTCAAAACAATTTTCTTATAGGCTAAGAAAATTAAGTATTTATAGTTTATAAGGATATGGTGTATACCATGTTTAATGGACATTCAACGAATTCCATTTTGATGTAGATGATTGTAATATGTGACAAATACAGAAAATACTAAATAGGCCAAAAATATTTTGGTAGTAATAATATCTTAACCTTACTATTTTCTATGTAATAGTTAGAATTTAAAGGTATACCTCATAATCCTTCCTCCACCCTCCCACCCCATCCTTGACCTCCCACTACCCTCCCCTGCCCGTTCCCATTCCCATTTAGCTTCACTAAGCAGGACATCATAGCATTAATAAACACTTAGCAAGCTCAATTAGCCACAACACTGTAAAGCATTCCACTGTTTTCAGAGAATAAGAATAAACAAACAAATAGAAATGAAGGCAAATGGTGAAGAGGAAAAGAGGAAGACAAGAATGCAAAGATGACATCAAAACAGCTTAGGATGAAATGTCAAAAAAAATCTCTGCATGGATGTGGTTTTTAAATATACTTTAAAAACATTTAAGGGCAAAAATGAAGCCAAATGCATTAAAGGTTCAAAGTTTAGCAAACCAAGTAAAACTTTCTCCTGGTTTCATGCAAGAGTACATTTAATGTGCTTTCAGGATAGTTAAAATACTATAGGATTGTTTTTTGGCACAAATTTAATGTAAAATTTTAAGAATGATATCTGAACTATTTTTATGAATTACAAAAAAAATTGATGTGATGTTTAGTGTACGAAGTGAAACATAACAGTTCATTGCCTGATTATTTGGGAGACAAATCCTCTCTTTATAAGACTGTGTTTTCAAGTTTTTTAGACTCATGCAAATGATCTTCAGCATGTTGATCCATCATGTGTACTTCATATCAAAATTTCACTTAATTTTAAAGAAAATTGCAATATTTATCAGGAAATATCTATTTCTGTTGTATGAATCAAAGTACAAATGAATGAAAAAATAAAAATTTTTATTTTAAAAAGTTTTGCTTATTTCATATATGCTCCGAATACCATCATCCATAATCAGAGATAAATTCTAAGTTAGTTTTTTTTAAAGTACCACAGATAATAAATGTGCATTGTTTTGGAAACCAACATGGTGGACAGCTTCACTGCTGGCAAGTTTTAGGGTATTTTGGTTTTGCATGAAAAGACAACATCCAATTAGCCTCTACAGGAACTCACCTCGGATTATATAAACCTGTCCACCTATCAAGTGTTTTAGACAACAGAACAGTCCATCTGACAACAGGGGGTGGAAAGCAGTAAAAGAAATAATGACCAGATGTCAATCGTTGGGTGAAAGAGGGTCAAAGGTTAGAATTAAAGAGGAAACAATGTTCACTGGAGTGGAAGAACACAAAACTTTAGCATTTTAATTCAGATAGAGGATTGAACAAAAGGGATGTTGGGTAGATTTAATGGGATGAGAATTTTTAAGGTTATTGTGTAATCTTAAACAAAAATTACACTTTTTAAAAGGGGGACATCTTTTTAATGATATCCTCTTGGTCTAAAGCACATTGAACATAGAATCATGCATATTATCAGACTATAAAAGACTGAATAATTATAAAGATCATCAGAATTATTATTATTATGCTTATTATTGCTAAATTTAAAATGTATCAATTTAATATTTCAAATACTTTTATTACTCCCAATATATATAAATTAATTATGCAAAACAAAATAGGACTATTGAAATTTTTGCTCTTGAATATTGCTCTTTCTTTGGAAAAATGGGGATTATTCAGTCTATAACATAGTTCGAAGCTTAGAATCTAGGTATATAGGAGGGGCTATAATCTTATATAATATATACTGTTTAGGACAAACTGATAAAACTGTTTTACCTTTTACTTCATAAATATTTCACTTTCATAAAATTACTTTAAATTGACTTATACTTACTTTCTAGTTACCTCCCACCTAACACCATGGATTATCCTTATACTGAAGATCTAATGGTAAAATAATGGCAATTGCTATAACCTATTCTGTAACCTGAAACATTGACTCTGTGTTGAGGATGTTAATCTTTTGTCATCTGTTTATTATCCAACCCTGCGCTTGGCCAGACCTCCCTTTTAGTTGTGATCCTTGTTGCTCTGTTTCTATCAGAGTGACTACAGTAAGGATAGAAAGGAAAACATATCATTTCATTCTATTTTTTAGCATCTCCAGCTAAATGTTTGTCAAAAAAATGTAGTAAATTATTAGCTAAAGCACAAGTGGCAAACTGATAACTGGGGGCTCAATGTGACCCTAAACAATGTTCTATTTATCCGGCACAGTGCTAACAATCTGTGAATCTGAAAGTCTTCTGGCAGGGTGTGCACTCTTGCGTTTGTCACAGGCCTCACCATCTCCCCATCTTTCACCTATGAGTTTTACTCATTTCAGTTATCCCCCAGGCCTTTTGAGTTTGCATTCTAAGTCTATGCTAATGAAGATGATCAAGTCACACTACCAAATCTGTTTATTCTAGAAATTGCTTCTTTTCTCCCACTCAATTTCTCCTTCTGAAATGAGAAAGGGGACAATAATAATTCCATCTGTTCATGCACCTTTATCTGATTTGAGTCTCACACCCTGTGAGAGACATGACCTTAATTTTACCTATAAAGAAACAGACTTAGGGGAGTGAGGTCAACTGTCCAAGGGTAGAAATATGAATTTAAGCCTTCAGACTTTTAATTCAGGGATAGACACCTTCTATGATATATGTAAGAAGCAAGCTTTCCAATATTATTTGGGGCAAACCCAATATATTGTAATAACCTTTTACTTCCATTGAATAAATAATTTTCACGACAACTAGAAAGAGTTAAATTCAAGGATAAAGTTACCCCTCCTTTATTTTTTAATTTTAATTAATTAATATTATTATTTACTTTATGTTTTTTTTTTTAGACGGAGTCTTGCTCTGTCACCAGGCTGGAGTGCAGTGGTGCAATCTTAGCTCACTGCAACCTCTGCCACCTGGGTTCAAGCGATTCTCTTGCCTCAGCCTCCCAAGTAGCTGG
This sequence comes from Hylobates moloch, assembly GCF_009828535.3. Classification (NCBI taxonomy): domain Eukaryota; kingdom Metazoa; phylum Chordata; class Mammalia; order Primates; family Hylobatidae; genus Hylobates; species Hylobates moloch. The sequence continues at coordinate 3,911,262 of NW_026652293.1, forward strand.
GATTACAGGCATGCGCCACCATGCCCAGCTAATTTTTTGTATTTTAGTAGAGATGGGATTTCACCATGTTGGCCAAGATGGTCTCAATCTCCTGACCTTGTGATCCGCCCGCCTCGGCCTCCTGAAGTGCTGGGATTACAAGCCCTCGTGAGCCACTGCACCTGGCCAATTTTTTTTTTTTTAAGACAGGGTCTTGCTCTGTCACCCAGGCTGGAGTGCGGTGGTGCAATCTTGGCTCACTGCAGCCTTGATCTCCCGGGCTCAAGCGATCCTTCCACCTCACCCTCCTGAGCAGCTGGCACTACAGGCTCAAGCCACCATGCCTGACTAACTTTTTAATTTTTTGTAGAGTCAGGGTCTCACTTTGTTGCTCAGGCTGGTCTTGAAATCCCGGGCTCAAGTGATCCTCCAGCCTCAGCCTCCTAACGTGCTGGAATTACAGGAGTGAGGTACTGCGCCTGGCCCCCCTCCTATAATAATTACTTGCTTCTTGGAATAAAACATGGCATTAAGTAAATCTGTGAGAATTCTTTAAGAAAATTTAAAGTGGCGTTATTATTTCAGATTTCGTTTCAAATTTTTAGTTTACGGCATTAACGGCTTTAATTTTAGGTAAGTATAAAGAAGCTGGGCCAGGCGCAGTGGCTCACGCCTGTAATCCCAGCACTTTGGGAGGCCGAAGCAGATGGATCACCTGAGGTCAGGAGCTTGAGACCAGCTTGATCAACATGGTGAAACCCCGCCTCTACTAAAAATACAAAATAATAGCTAGGTGTGGTGGTGGGTGCCTGTAGTCCCAGCTACTCAGGATGCTGAGGCAGGAGAATCGCTTGAACCTGGAGGCGGAGGTTGCAGTGAGCCGAGATCATGCCATTGCACTCCAGCCTGGGCGATAAGAACAGAACTGTCTCCAAAAAAAAAAAAAGAAGCTGCCACTTTCCCAGTTTACCTCTTTTAGGTACCAACATTTTAGAGGTATATTGGGTGATAATTTCACTATCCTCCCATAACCTACCCTGGCCCTGTTGAATGGGGAGAGAGATCCAGAGAGAGAAGTGTAACAGGCATAACATACATATAGTTAGGGCAGAGGTATGCTATCCAGCTTTCCCTTCTTAGCATCCAGGGTAAACAGCAAACTGTTCCTTATTCTGTTTGTCCTGGTAAGAGCAAAGCCCATGCCATCTAAGAAAAGTCTCTGCTGGCAGTACTGGGTTATAATTTTAAAGGAGAAAAAAAAAAGTGAAGTAATAGTTTCTTCTTAAATTCTTAAGGGAGAAAGAAGGAAAATATAGAAGTAAATAAAATAGTTCATAGTACTGCATGCAGATAGAAAACACATTACTCTTCAGTTAACAACAATAGCTATATACATTCCTGTTCATATTTGTGAACATTACTCACTTTTAAAGGCCCTGTAACCTTTTCTGGCATTAAAAGATAATGGCTATGATAGAGATTAATTTATTTTGCAGACACTATGAAAAATTAAAAGTTCTGTCACCTTACTATGAATACTTTGAATTTCAAATTTTTCTACTTCCCAAATGACTGGAAATAGAAAACATGAAACAGATTAGCTGATGATTACACCATTTCATTCTGATTGGTAAAGACTAAATGACAGGATTGAACTCCCTAATACTGAGAGTCCCAAAAGTGCAGAAAACATTAGAATTAAAAAAATTATTTTTCACTCACTGGGTGGTCTGTTTGCTGCCAAATTTTTGAAGTGGCTGCCTTTTATCACTTCTGCTGATAGTCTTCCAGTTGTGGCATTATAAAGCAGGCCAATAAGAATTTCTGGAACTGAGCCATGTTCAAGAGACTGACATGAGGATGTACTTTCACTACACGACACTTCTGACACGCTCATTTGGGAGTCACAGCCCTGTAATCAATAATAAAATTTTTATAGTATTTTGCAAGAGAGATATATTAAGAGATACATTGTTATGCCATGTTTATTTGGATTAGGTAGGTAAATCACAATAAAGATGAGTTGCAAACCAAACACCAGATTAGAATTATTGTCCTTAGCATATTTTAGCCCCTGGATTTCTTTTCTTTATGTAAAAGCCAAAGAAGTAATAGGAAATGAGAAGATTTCATAAATCCCTGTATATTTATAAAGAAATCAGAGAAATGTTGCTTAAACTTATAGATGTTAATAAACTGTTTTTTGAATATGAGAAATTATTGTTTAAAGACTATCAACCTTAAAAGACTGACAAAGATTTAGACTCAATACATCAAATGTCCTAACTGTGCCTTTAAATAAACAAAACAAAATTACCTGCTATTTATAAGCCAACATCTAAAACACAGAGATATAGAAAAGTTGAAAAATATGGGAAAAATTAATCATGTAAAAAATAATCAAACAAATTGATGTGGTTACATTAGTATCAGTCAGGGTTGGCTTTAAGGGAATAATCACCACTAGAGATGAAGAAGTATACAAAATAATGATAAAACACTGAAATTACTAAAAAGTAAAATAATCCCAAATTTGGATGCATTTAATAACATGGACTCAAAATATAGAAAGCAAAAATGGCCAGAACCAGAAAGAGAAACACAGACATCCATAATCACTGGGTACATAAGCACACTTCCCTCATTAACTGACCAAATTCAGTAACTGACCAAATGGGCGGACAAATAAGTACCATAAGGACATAGAAGATTTGAATATCACAATAAGCAAAATTGACCTAATGGTCATATGCAGAATATTATACCTAATAACTACAAAATATAATTTTCCCAAGTACGCAGAATTTTTAAATTAAAGCAAATAATAATTTCAAATGATGAAAATTATTCATAGTGTTTTTTGATTGATTAGAAAACCAAACTGTTCTAGAGGAGAATAAAATATCTGTATTTTTTGGAAATTAAAGGTATACTTTTGGTAACCCATAGGTAACTAAATGATGATAAAAATAAGTGATTTGAAAGACTAATAAAATGAATAAATTTCTGGAGAGTCCAATTAAGAAAAAAGGGACAAATAACAATGATCAGGAATGAAAAAGGAGACATCACTACATATTCTACAGACCATGAAAAAATAATAGGAAAGGATACTAGAAGAAAGTGGTTTCTTCTAGTAAATTTGAAATTTGAATGAAATATACCAGCGATCTCCAACCTTTTTGGCACCAGTGACCAGTTTCCTGGAAGACAATTTTTCCATGGACAGGGTGTAGAGGGTAATCTAATACTGCCACTGATCTGACGGGAGGCCGAGCTCAGCCTGTGATGTTCGCTAGCCCACTGCTGCTCACCTCCACTGTGCAGCGCCCATTCCTAACAGGCCATGGACTGGTATTGGTCTGCGGCCCGGGGGTTGGAGACTTCCGAAATAGACATCTTTCTAGAAAGTTATTACCAACCAGAAGAGACGCCGGAAGACTGTTCAGAAACAGTCTTACTAAAGAAATTGAATTTGTAATTAAAAGCCTTTCCAAAATACACATACAAAAAACAAAAGTAAGAAACTTTGGCCTGGATGGCTTCACTAGTGAATTCTAATTAATAATGCTAGTTTTACACAAACTCTTTCAGATATTAGAGAAAGAGAAACCACTCCTCAACTTCCTTTAAAAATTTAGCAAAATATTAAAACCAAAATCTAATAAGGGCATTATAAAAAAGAAAAATTACAAGATTTTCTCATTCATAAGTCTAGATGAAAAAACCCTAAATATACTATTAGTAAACCAAATCTAGCAACATGCAACATCATACTTAATAGCAAAAAATGTTAATGTTTACCCTTTGAAATTGCCAACTATTACTACTTTTAGTCAACACTGTAGTGGAGATACTAGCTAGTGAAGATCCTAGCCTTACTAAAGACAATAAAATGAAATAAAAAGTATAATGATTTGGAAGGGGACTAGATTTTTTTAAAAAGCCCTTATGTGCAGATTACATAATTATGTACACAGGAACAAATCTACAGATGAACTGCAGTTGTATACAGAGGTAAAATTTAGAAATCTACACATTACTATATATCAGAAGCAAATAGAAAATAAAATTTATTAAAATATTTATTATGGCATTTAAATATAAAATATGTAGGAATAAATGTAACAAATGATATGCAAGGCCTCTATACAGAAAACTATGAACATTATTGAGAGAAACCAAAAAGTGCTATATAAACTGTTACTGTATTAGAAAGCTCAATTTTGTAACATTCTCTCCAAATTAATCAATAGATTAAATTCAATTCCAATAAAAATACTGGCAGGTTTCTTTGAATTGTTTGACTTCATTAGTAATCAGGGGAATGGAAATGAAAACTACGAGGTAACACTACACAACAAACAGATGAGCTAAAAGAATACCAAGTGTGGTGAGGACAAAGCACTGGGAACTATCACAGTTCTCTTGTAGAAATGTGAAGTGATACCAATGTTTTAAATGTTATAAATACACATAACCTGTGATCTGGCAGTTCCACTCCTACATATATACCCATCAGAAATAAGTGCAATGTTTATCAAGAGACATATAAAAGAATGTCCATAGCAGCATTATTCATATTGGATCCAGGCAATAGAATGGATAATTTGTACTGAGTTCATACAATGGCATACTATACAGCAATGAAAACCAATTATAACTACATTTACATTTACAAATGTGATTTTAAGTAAAACATGTTGGGCCCAAAAGGATACCTAGCTGCATAATTCCATTTATGTAAAGTAACAAAAACAAACAAAAAATCAAACAACCCAAAAACCAAAACCTCAAACCAAGCAGAACTAAACCATTATGTTCCCGATGTATTAATAGGTGGTAACATTATAAAGAAAAGCAAAAAAGTAATTCACATAAAGTAAAAATTGTAGTTAACTCTGGAGGTGGGAGAGAAGAACAGTGATTTGGAAGGGCAGGATGGGAGTTTCTGGGGTTACTGAGACAATGTTTCATTCCTTGACCTAGATGGTAATTACATGGGTTTCGCTTTGTGATAAATGGGTTGCACACTTGCATTTTTTACCCTTTTCTAATGTGTGTTGGGTTTTGAAAGAAAGAAGATTTAAGAAAAGAATTACATGATGAAAAGACACAGTATACACAAATGAATATACAACGATAAAAATATACAGAACTTTCTTTGAAGATTCCCAAAGAGATCCAGTCCACGAATTAAAAAGGAAAGAAAAAAAGACACTAACAGTATTCCCTGTAACAATGTAGTTAAAATTTTTTTTAATGTTTTATAAGAATCCTGGAGTTTAAACCTACTACTGGCTGTAGAAGTAATGAAGGAGAATTAATACATACCTGGAGCCTGAACAAACTTGTTGGACTAATATACAGAAGGGTAAAATCTCCTATTTTTAACTCTAGACTACAGAGTGGAAGCCAAAAGGAATATACATTTTATATTCTTAAGTCATGGGTACACAAAACACATAGTTTGGTATGTTTTCATGACAGTTGGAGAAGAAAACAATTTTAGTAAGTTTCAATTAGGATATATCATCACTTATGAAAATAGTGTCAAAAACATGCTTGAGCACATTTGGTGCATTTGTTACATTAGGCTATAATACTAGCAGCATCTGTTAGAATATTGTGAGATATATTTTTCACAATTAACTTACTGTCAGATAAGATGTGAACCTAATAGTTGCTTATACACAGAAGTCATACTGCCACTTTTGAGAAACAAAGCGATGCCCAAAGAAAGCGATGGAAAGGCCTTTCTCAATCCTAAGGAAAACACTCCCCACTTCGCTGCTGTGAAAATCGTTATCTTCAAGTCCAACCAAAAAGCAACAGCATTAAGATCCTTGTTGATCACATTCTATTTTAGTAAGCCCTGCTGAAATATAGTGGTGTTTAAATAACACAAGAAACTATTACCTAGAAGAGTTCATTATGAATTTATGCCCTAGAAAAAGTGCTAATCTCGTGTCCCTTCCACTGGCATTAGTGTACTGCCCATTCAATGTTGGTAGAGTTGTGGCAGTCCAAAGAGATCACTCAGTACAAGAAAAGCAGTAAAGAATAGCTATGTAAACAGAATCACTGTAGTAAAAAGAAAAAAAAAAGTGGCATTGGCCTATAATTTCAGGTACTTGGGAGGCTGACAGAAGAGAACCACTTGACCCCAGGAGTTCTAGACCAGCCTGGGCAACATAGCGAGATCTGTCTCAAAAACAAACAACCTCAAATTAAATATCGATGCTATCTGCCCAAATGGCATCTTTCCTCAGACTACTCCTCACGGCATGCTGCTCCATTCAGTGTGTATTCAGGAATCTCCATCTACTCCCTCTGCAGATCTCATCATTAATTTATAACTGGGGCTTGCCTAGGTAGCACTAGCTGCAGGTGATTAATGCAAAGTCAAACAAATTCCAATCGTAACTAGGTCTACTTAAAGGAATAGTCCCACAGGCTCCCCAAAGTAAAACTTCTTTCCATCTTGCATAATATTTTACCTCTTTTTAATACTTCCCCTCCTTCCCCCTGAGTCTTCTGCCCTAGGGTAAAGGATTACAAGTAATTCTGTGACAGTAAAGTATATGTAATTTTTACAGGAATGAATATACTCTATATGTTTACCGTAACCAGAATTAGTGGTTAAGGTAGCCATTACATTTCCTTAATGGTGTGAGTAGGTTAAAATCAGGTGGAAGCTTGTAAATACATAGAGAAAAAACAATATGATTAAAAATACAATATAATTCCCATTAAGTAAACATACTGGGCTTTTTATTAATATTAAATTACTTCCAGCTTACTTGTAACTACTTATGCTCAATATTTTTTAAGGTGAAACCACTGAACTGTACAATGATAATTACTATAATTGAATTATCTATTGAATAGTATCTGTGCAACTTAATTCTCACTGTGTCTGGAAGATAGCATTCAGTTTTTAATTTTATTTATATGTGAAATGCTTCCATTATACTTTTCTGAAAATGGGGCGATCACAGAGGGTGCTGCAGTTAAAACAAGGGAAGTCACCTGCTGCAAAGTTAGAGCTGCCACTAATGATGAGCTTCATCTCTAGCAGCAAGGCTCCCTCCTCAGGGCCCTTTCCTAGCCCCAGGGAACTAGGTAAGGAGGAGATCACCAGAGGCAATTTCAGGAGAGAGGAAGAAAGAGCATAATTGCTCCAAATCCCACCTCCTTTCCATCCTCCACACTGTAAATCTAGCATAAAGGAGAGCCAGGCTGGGTTTTAGTAGGGTTTGTAAAAACACCGAGTGTATCAAAAGGACAGCCTACTGGAGTGAGCAGTGGCTTTGTACAGTTTGTACACAGGCAGCTTCAGGCACTCACTGATCCAGGCGTCAACCCATGTCACTAGGAACCAGTTCTCCTTTATCCATTTCTCAGGTTTGTTTCCCAAATTTGGCTTCATTCTCTGGCAGACTTTTCCCTCCTAGCTGCCAGCAGCTCTGAGTGTCATGGGAAAGAGGAAGACAGCATCCTACTTGCTCAATCCCAAATCCTGGAGCTTGCTGCTTAGAGCCCATGAGATTTAATTCTAGGGCTTTGCAATAAACTCCACTTCAGCAGAATACAGGGGCAGGTTAGTCTCCCAACCAAAATCTGGGTACTGTGTGCATAAGAAAGATATGAATGCTAGGCAGAAAAAACAGACGTCAACTACAGAGCCCATTCAACTGAGTTGTCTGGCCCTGCTTTTTCCCCCTTGGTCTTCAGTGAGGACTGTTATCCATATTACTGGGGAGCAGGTGACGTTGCTGCTGGTGCTCCAATTGTAAGTACCCTCTACAGGCTCTTGCTGTGCAGTTATTAGCCTTGCAGGAGCCAAGGAAGATGAAAAGATGGTTCAATGAAACGGAATCATGATGTTACCACACTCATGGAACACAGCTCTGACATTCAGGTTAGGTAAGGAAGAGCTACAATAAAAGCAGAAAACGATCACTTTTTCTTTCATAAGCCCCACATATTAACACTAAAAATTAACATATCTAATATTTAAGATAGAAGAAAAACGAATCATAGAACATTCACATAAATAACCATAATAACAAAATATTTTATCAGCGTTTGACCATAGCAACATGTGGAAATGGTCATAAAAATCCCTGCTATGATCCGCCATGTGCAGTGGCTCATGCCTGTAATCCCAGCACTTTGGGAGGCCGAGGCAGGCAGATCACTTGAGGCCACAAGATTGAGACCAGCCTGGCCAACATGGTGAAACACTGTCTCTACTAAAAATACAAAAATTAGCCAGGTGTGGTGGCAGGCGCCTGTAATCCCAGCTACTCGGGAGGCTGAGGCATGAAAACTACTTGAACCTGCGAGGTGGAGGTTGCAGTGAGCCGACATCATGCCATTGTACTCCAGCCTGGGTGACAGAGTGAGATTCCATCTCAAAAAAAAAAAAAAAATTCCCACTATAATCAAAATTTATGTATATGTATGTATATATACATATGCACTTTTTTGCTGTATTCAATATGAACACATTTAATTAGCATTTCTGCCTATATGCTTATAAGTGAGATTGATTTATAAAGTTTATAAGTTTCTTTTCTCATGGTCTCCTGAAATACCTATTTGAAGAATATATATGTATAAATATAGGCATATGTGTATATTTTTTGCTGAATTATTTTAAAATGCTTAATTTAGGGTTTCTGCATATATGTTTATAAATGAGATTGGTTTATAATTTCCTCACGTTATTCTTGTCTAGTTGGTGTCAAAATTATATAAGCCTCGAAAGAGAAGTTAGGTACCTTTCCTTTTCATTCTCTGAAATAGCTTATGTAACACAGAAGTTATTTGTTCACTGAAGTTGGGTAAAACTTGCTTCTGAAAGTCGACCATTTTTTTTTTTTCCTCTTTCTTTTAAGGGGACTCCAGCTACTGGCTGAATTTCTTTAATGTTAATCACTCTTTGCATGTTTTCTACTACTCTTAAATCACTTTTTAGACATTTGTATGTTTCAAGAAAATTGTACATTTTGTTTTCAAATTTATTTTCCTAGAGTCATTTTCTTATAATTTTGAGACCTTCACTGAATTGGTGGTTATGTCCTTTTTTTTTTTTTTTTTTTTTTTGAGACGGAGTTTTGCTCTGTCGCCCAGGCTGGAGTGCAGTGGTGCGATCTCGGCTCACTGCAAGCTACACCTCCTGGGTTCACGCCATTCTCCTGCCTCAGCCTCCTGGTAGCTGGGACTACAGGCGCCCGCCACCACGCCCAGCTAATTTTTTTGTATTTTTAGTAGAGACGGGGTTTCACCGTGTTAGCCAGGATGGTCTTGATCTCCTGACCTCGTGATCCGCCCACCTCGGCCTCCTAAAGTGCTGGGATTACAGGCGTGAGCCACCGCGCCTGGCCTAGATATTTCCTTATAATACTGATAGGGGCTGAAATCCACAAATTTAGGTATTTTCATTTGTGTTTGTGCCTAAATATTTCCAATTTTAATTATGCTTCATTCTCTGACACTGAGTTGACTTAGGAAGTTTTTTTGGTTTGTGTGAGTATTGAAAAATATAGATTTTGGTGGGTTGGAGTGAGAGGGCTGCCTCTTTTACTTTACCTCCTACTACTTTACTCCTCAATCATGGAGTTCTAGCTAAATGCGCTTCCTTGCTACTCCCTGAACACAACACACGCACTCCGGGCTCAGGATGGGCTGTTCCATCCACTCGTGGTGTTCTTTCCTCAGATTTGTATATGGTTAACTCCCTCACCTCTTTCAAGTCTTTGCTCATATGTCACATTCCCAATGAGCCTTATACCTTGACCCTTATTTAATATTACACCTCCTTTCTCACTAGCACTCTTAATTCTGCTCACCCTGTTTTTCCCTCCACCCCACAGTACTTATCTCTTTCTCACATACCTTATACTTATTGTATGTATTATGTTTATCTCTCTCTTCTTTACCTAGAATTAAGTTTCATGCAAGCCAAAATTTATATCTGTTTTTCATTAATGTGTACTGAATACCTAGAACAACGTCTAGCATGTAGTGTATTATACTACTGCACTGCCCTCTGGCCTTTGTTGTAGCTGTTGAGACGTCTGCTGTTGGTCAAATTGTTGTTCCCTTATATCTTCTCTAGTTGCTTTTATCATTTTGTCTGGTATTTTATCCTTCCACTGTAATTTTTATGGGTGTGGACTCAGTTTTAATAATCCTGTATAAAACTTCTAATTTCTCAATCTGATGATCTATGTATTTTAAATATTATCTTTCGTTTTCTCTAGTCTCACATTCTGGAGTCCTTATTAGAAAATAGGCTTAACATTCTTATTCCACTCTCCAAAACTTTTTCATATTTTTCATTGACTCTATTTTTAATGACTTTTTCATTCCAGAAGTTCAATATGGCCCTTATTTAAATCAACCTGTTTTCCCACATTGTCTTATTCTTTTTTTTTTGTAGTTTTCTATTACTTCTTTTATTTCTTTATTCTATTAAAGCATATTTATTTTATAATCTCTTTCACAGAGCCCTATTAGTTCTAGAGCTGCCAACACATCTTTCTCTTGTGTCTACTGTCATTCATGGTGGACCAATTCTTCCTGCTCATACTTTTTAAAATGTGAGTTCATCTTCAATGGAAATTATTTTTTTTCTGTGGGAATTGTATGGCCTAAGTTTGGCTTCCTGAACAAAATAGGATTTCTTTTAAGGAAAGAAGTAGTGGAGATGTCTCGATCTCCTGAGACCATCATATATATACTACATACATATATACATACATTATGCATGTAGTACACACATACATATATACTACATACATATATACATACTGTATGTATGTAGTACACACATACATATATACTACATACATACATACTATATGTATGTAGTACATACATACATACTATATGTATGTAGTACACACATACATATATACTACATACATATATACATACTATATGTATGTAGTACATACATACATATATACTACATACATATATACATACTATATGTATGTAGTACATACATACGTATATACTATATATATACATACTATATGTAGTACATACATACATACATATATACTACATACATATATACATACTATATGTATGTAGCACGTACATACGCACTACATACATACACATACTATATGTATGTAGTACATACATACCATACATACATATATACTACATACATATATACATACTATATGTATGTAGTACACATATACTACATATGTATGTCATATATACACATATAGAGCATATATACTACATATATATAGTATATATGTAGTATATACATACTTCTTTGATTTCTTACTAGTCTATCACATTTCTGAAAATTTCAAAAACCTTCTTTCTCTGAGATATCCGAGTCACTGCTCACACATATTGGGTTGCTAAATGGTAAAGACTCTGTATCCCAGAAATGCTCTCACATTTACACCTGGGGCAGAAAACCAACAGTATCCATTATCCTCTAGTACCTAATACACTGTTTACATTTTGTTTAATAGTTTTTAGAAACACTCATATTCATCTTATAATCCTAATTCATTTTATTTGTGACCAGACTTCAGGCCAGTTGCAAAAAGTAATAAATAGGCCATACGCTGTTTTTTCTTTTTTGAGACCGAGTCTCACTCTGCTGCCCAGGCTGGAGCGCAGTGGCATGATCTCACTGCAACCTCTGCCTCCTGGGTTCAAGTGATTCTCGTGCCTCAGCCTCCCGAGTGGCTGGGACTACAGGCATGAGCCAACATATCCGGTTAATTTTTGTATTTTTAGTAGAGATGGGGTTTCACCATGTTGGCCAGGCTGGTCTTGAACTCCTGACCTCAGGTGACCTGCCCACCTCAGCCTCCCAAAGTGCTGGGATTACAGATGTGAGCCACCATGCCTGGCCATACTGTTTTTATCTTACTGAAGGAAACAGAATATGCTAGAAATAAAGTTGTTATTCAGAGACTCAGCAGTAGAAAAGTATATTCAATGTCTGTTCAGCACAAGCACTGTACTAGGGAATAGATGAACTGATTTCAAGGCAGACTGATAAACTGCCTTTAGAGATTTTACGGGAGAAAATATGTGAATATGATTAATTCTGGTAACAGAAACAATATTCCGGAGATACCTGAAGTTGGTCCTAATAGTATTTCAGCAGGCATAGGGAAGGGCACTTCACACAAAGAAAGTACGAGCTAAGCCCCAAAAGTGGGTATCAAGTTTGGTAAATGTAAACTGGCCTGGAGTGGCATGTGTATATGGGGAAGGGGTGGAAAATGTAGATGGAAAGGAAGGTTGAAGCCAAATTTTACTCACCCAGCACTGTATGAATATTTCTATTAGAGACTTTCTGTCCTGTAACTGTTGCTTTGTCTGTCTTTCCCACTAGACTGTGAGTCCCTTGAGGGCAGAACTTTTGTTTTATTCATCTTTGTATGTCCTCAAATTAGTATAGTGCCTATCATTCAGCAGGCACTTAATAAATATTGCTGAATGAAAATAATGAATCATGAAAGACATGAAATGCGGTGGTAAGAAAAGTTGGACCTACTCCATTTGAACTGGGGAGTAACATGCTCAGATATACATCTTCAAAAAATAAGGCCAAATATGCTGCATGACTGAGTGCTTGAGCAGGGATCACAAGTTACTTAGCTGTGCTAGTGACAGCTAAGTCTTTACTTGAGATAATACTTGCTTTGTGCACATTTTATATCCTGAGCAAAAAATTGCAATTTTTTACCCTGTAGCAAAACATAGATTTAAAAATATGTTTTATTATAATCAATCTTAGTGATCTAGACACACGTTATAGTTGGAGTAATCATGTAAGACTTTTCTAACCTAACAGCTTTAGCGCATACTAAGAACTATACATTTTGCTTCAAAATTAATGTAGCTGACTTCCTTGATTTCTTACTAGTCTATCATATTTCTGAAAATTTCAAAAAGCTTCTTTCTCTGAGATATCTGAGTCACTGCTGACACATATTGGGTTGCTAAATAGTAAAGACTCTGTATCCCAGAAATGCTCTCCCATTTACACCTGGGGGAAGTGTGAGCTTTTTAAATTGGTCACTCAGCATATAGAGTGTTAGAATCAGTTATTCCTATGCAAGTTGATATATCCAATTATGTTATATGTTCCCTTTAATGAATTTGTTTTAAATGAGATGATTTGAATCTGTTTTTAATATAAATATGTTATTATTGGAAAACTAAATAGAAATAAATTAAATTATTAACATAACAGCCCAAAATGATTTCTAAATGTCTTCCATGTTTCAGATTATAATTATCCATAGAGTATTGGTTTTCCAACAGTGGTTAGTGAAATCTATTGAATTTCATTTTAAAAATATAATTTTAACTATTTAAAAATTAAAATAAAAACAATACAAGTACATAAATGAGTAATAAAATAGAGGCAATATAGTGTACTTGTTAAGGAAAGGAAACTTTGCAGCCAGATTTACGGGGGTCTGTTACAGGACCGTGACTTTAGTAAGGTATTTAGCATCTCCATACTTCGGTTATCTACAAAAGGTGAAATAACTATGTCTACTTCCTTAATAGTTATACCACTTGTTAACATATTAGGGAACATGTTGTATTGCAAATAAGTTTAATGTATTATTATTTGTATCTTGGACTAAAGATTTACCTGTCATTTCTGTGTAATTGAGAATATTTGAAGTTTAAAGAGCAAGCTGTCAAAGTTATCATTTGTAACTCCTTATCTATATGAATCGGTTTTCTCTAAAATGTATAATTAAAATAAAAGAAATACGTTGCACTAGATTTCAGAGCTGCAGCAAGATGAAAACATATTAGCAGCAATTGCATAGCTGTAGGTGCCTGTGCTTTGGAGTAAGACAGTTGAGTTTATGAATAAGCTCTAACTTTTTGCCATCTGTGTGACCTTGGACATGTTTTAAAAGTTCCTGGAGACTCGATTTCCTCATCTATAAAAATAATATAGTAATAGTACCCTCTAGAAAATTTTATTCTCAATTTTTTGTTCATCAAAACAACCCTATCATTTTCGGTATTAGATGTTACAAGTAAATATTATAAAATAAGATTTCTGTTAGTTAAATATCACTTTTCTCTGCCTTACATATTTGAGTTATAGATAATATTTCATTTGAAATAAAGGGTCTGAATGCTTGAAAAGCTTGAAAAGCCATGAACTGCACTATCTTTATATCCTATTTCTGAATGGTCATTCAAATGACCACATTTTATACATTGTAAGATTGTGCTGCCCCCTGCCGACCCAGTTTCTCCAAAATATTTTGAGTCTTCAGTTAAGTCAAAACTTACAGTATTACAGTTAAGTAACTCTCTAGTAGGCTGGTGAACAGTAATAATATAGATGGTAAAATATTGAATGTAGCACTAAATAACATATGACATTTTTCAAGATATTAAAGTATAAACAATCGATGGTGGGAGCAAATGAATATAATATACTCCCAACTGTGTAATATTTAACAAATTTAGATATCCAATTCCAAGTAACTATTGTAATTGCTATTGTTTACAGTGCTGCTGACACCTGGCGAAAAATTAGCAAAATATATACATTTCTGGCTAAGATTAAATATTCAGTAATTATTTCCCTGATTCTTTCACTGAATTAATAGCAACTTGATCTTTATTTCCCTACATTAGAATGGCATTTGTTTTTTGGCTAGCTGCAATGTTTTAAAATGACACTTTTAATGCATTACCTTTTCCAACTTTTGGGCATCTTCTCTTTTTTAATCTCACGTGACCAACCAGATATACACTGGTGATTTTTTCCTCCGGATAGTATCTCAAAATAGGCTCTTCCTTACTACTAAAACTCCTCTAATATAGTGTTATCACCTAATAGTGCAAAAAGTACTTGACAAATAAAAAGAGCTAGGAGCAGTTCTACATGTTGCTAGCCCTAAGCCTTGGAGGTAATTGATCTACTGAAAGTCTCATTTTTCTCCATTATAAAACAGAGATTCATGTTCATGTCCTCTCAAGTGATAAGATTACATGAGCTAACACATGTTTTAAAAATAGATCACTATATTTCTATAATGCAATTTCATCTTAGTTATCTTTTCCCCATTCTGATGCTTCTTGTACACTATTATCTGTGTAGTCTGCCGTGAATGCACACAGTGGGAAATGGGGGAGGAAGGGGTGCAGAGAGCAGGCACAGGAGAGGTCTCCTATGCTCAATCAGGTCATCCTCCATGTCAGCTCAATCTGTTACTTACTTTTAAATCTTTGAACTTTTGGCCTTGTATCTTTTTTCTGGTAATGTTCTTAGTTTTCTTTAACTGAATGGCCATTTTGGAAAAGTTCATCACACTACAGTTCACCAATCTCCATGCCAGCATATGGACATCAGACACTGGTAAACTAGACTTCCATACACCTGGCTTTGGTGGTGACACACCTCTACTCAAAAACCCTTACAGGCAGAATGGTGAGGTAAGGACCTCTGAAAGTCTGCTCCTCTATAAAAGCAACATGAACACTGGCAAACATTGTCAAAAAAACCTTTTTCATAACTCTGAACTAACTAAAGGCCTGCAACACTCCAAGGAGTGTTTATTCAAGAAAAATGGCTGAATACTGTGAGAACTACCAAGGTTTGTGGCATTTTAAATATACCCTATTTAAAATTCCCATTACCCTCTCCCCAGTTCCCTGGTAGTGTTGAAAGACAACACTTGCAACTGTGAAATCCAACAGCCTCACAGATGCTGGAGGGGGAAGAATGGGTTTGGAGTGCCCAGGAGCCCCATCTTCAGAGAAATGACATTACTTCACTTGTCTCACAGTTCTGTGAAAAATTCCATTCTCAGGCTTTGTCTTGATTTTACTTGACTCAGATTGATCTATATGAACAGAACAGCAAGAACTATATCCTTAGAACATCTGTTGGAAACAATCAGTGGCAATTGTTTAACATTGCAGTCACCAAAGAAGCAGTACCAGCTCCGGCCAATGAAAAAATAAGAGCAAAATCTAGGGAATGAGATGTTAATAGAGATCTCTGAAAAGTTCTAACACATTTCTGGAAATCTAGCAGTCTATGCACATGTGCAAAGCTATGTGCATGCCCAGAAAAACACTTGAGAAGGTCCTAGTCTCTCACCTCTGCTGATCTTGTTGCTCTGTGCATGCAGAAAGTGAAAGTTAAGGCGCAGTTGTAAACTGACTTTTGGAGCATTGAAGGCACGGCTCAATATACACAGAACCCCTCGGCAAAGACTCAATGAAATCTCTGTCCACTTGTTAGCTGAGCTGACCACTAATGTTAATTGAGATGCACATGACAATAATATAGATTTTACAAAATCCAAGAAAGTCATCAAAGAGGAATGACAACAACAAACAGCAACAATAAACCATGGGGGCGACTAGTCTAGGAGAATGTCTTTGTTAAGGCATTCAGATCGGAAGTGAAGAATTAAAACTACTTCTATTTACAGATGACATGATCTCCTATGCAGTAAATCCTAAAATACACATGAAGAAAATAACTACTAGAACTAATGAATATGTTCAGCAAAGCTTCAGGATTTGTGATCAATATACAAAAATCAATTTTATCTCTTTACACGAGCAATGAACAATTAGAAAACAAAATTAAGAAAACAATTCCATTCACAGTAGCCTCAACATGAATAGAATACTTAGGAATGTATTTAACAAAACTGTAAAACCTGTATTACATTGAAAGTTACAAGACATTTTTGAAAGAAATCAAGGAAGTCCTAAATAAATGAAAAGACATCTCATGCTAATGGATTGGAAGACTTAAATTGTTAGGACAGTAATATAGCCCAAAGTACGGATCAAACAGATTTGATGCGATCCCTATCAAAATTGCAATGGCCTTCCTTTTTTTTTTTTTGCAGAAACAAAAAAGTCAATCCTAAAATTTACATGTCCTAAAATTCATATGTAAATGCAAAGGACCCAGAATAGCCAAAACAATCTTGAAAAACAATAACAAGGTTGGAGGACTCACATTTCCCAATTTTAAAACTTACTATAAAGCTTCAATAATCAAGACAGTGTGGTACTGGCAGAAGGATAGACAAATAGATTAAGGGACTATAATTGACAGTCCAGAAATAAAAACTTAAATTTATGGGCAATTCATTTTCAATAAGGGTGCCAACACAAATAAATGAAAAAAGGATTTTTTTTCAACAAATGGTGTTGGGACAACTGGATATCCACATGTAAAAGAATTAATTTGGACCTCTCCCTCACACCGTATAAAAAAATCAACTCAAATGGATCATAGTCCTAAATTTAAGAGCTAAAACCATAAAACTACTAGAAGAAAACATAGTAGTAAATCTTTATCTTATATTAGGCATGGTTTCATAGATAAGACACTAACAGCACAAGCAACAAAAGGAAAAATCAATAAACTGAATTTCTCAAAATTAAAAACTTTGTGCTTCATAGAACATCATCAAGTAAAAAGACAAGCAGAATGGGAGGAGATATTATCAAATCACTTATCTTATAAGGGACCGATTTCCTGAATATGTAAAGAACTCTTACATCTCAAAAATAAAGAGACAAGCCAATTTAAAAAATAGGCAAAGGATTTTAATAGAAATTTATCCAAAGAAGATACACGAATGGTCAATAAGCACATGAAAAGATGCTCAACATCATTAGTCATTAGGGAAATACAAATCAAAACCATAAGAAGATACCATTTTATATCCAGCAGGATAGCTTACATAAAAGGACAGATAATAACAAGTGTTGAAGAGAATGTGGAGAAACTGAAACTCTCATACATTGCTGGTGGGACAGTAAAATGGTACACCTACCTTGAAAAACTGTTTGGCAGTTCCCAGAAATGTCAAGAATAAATACAGCTCCAAAACTGGACATATACTCAAGAGAAATGAAACTATATGTCTACACAACAACTTGTACACAAATGTTCATAGCAGCATTATTCATAAAAGCCAAAAATGGAAACAACCCAAATGTCAATGAATGAAAAGACGAACAAAATGTGGTATATCCATACAAAGAATATTATTAAGTCCCCAAAAAACAATGAAGTATGGATACATGATAAAACATGAATGAGCCTTGAAAACATCATGCTAAGTAAAAGTCATCAAACACAAAAGGCCACATATTGTATGATTTGATTCATATAAAATATGCAGAAGAGGGAAAACCATAGAGACAAAAAATAGGTTAGTGGTTGCCAGGAGGTGTAACTGCTAATGGCTACAGAGTTTTGGTTGGGGGGATAATAAAAATATTGTGAAATTAAAATGATGGCTGCACAACTATGTGAATATTCTAAAATTCATGACTTTTACACTATAAAAGGGTGAATTTTATGATCTGTGAATCATGTCTCAATAGTTATGAAAAATTACTTACAGGATCCCTATTTCAGAATAATATAATCTTAGAATCTCAAAGATAATTTAATCTAGTGGTTTTCAAAAAGTTGTTGTAAAAGTACCCTTTTGGCTGGGCGTAGTGGCTCACACCTGTAATCCTAGCAGGAGCTGGAGACCAGCCTGGGCAACATGGCAAAACCCTATCTCCACTAAAAATACAAAAAAAAAAAAAAAGAAGAAGAAAGAAAAAAGAAAATTATCCAGGCGTGGTGGTGCACGCATGTAGTCCCAGTTACTTGGGAGGCTGAGGCATGAGAATCACTTGAACCTGAGAGGTGGAGGTTACAGTGAGCTGAGATTACACCACTGCACTCCAGCCTGCGTGACAGAGCAAGACTCTGTCTCAAAAAAAAAAAAAAAGTACTCTTTAAAAAAATAAAATCTTATTCCACATTCAAATACCTGAAACAGGTTAAGTATAGCATTGTATTAGTATACATTTATTACTGAGCTCAAATTATAACAGGCTATTTCAATAAAAAATGAAATCTGATATTTAGATTTGTTGGTAACAGCTTAGTCATATATTAACTTTGCATCCAGTGTTTGTGTTTTATTTTATGTATAATATCAATAAAGAGCTGATAAGTTGTGAATTACCTTGTCTTGCAATGTCAGAATATTAATTCATTGAACTGACCAAGAAAATTGAAAGATAAAGTTAGGGAACATTACAGAAACTTCTTAAGGTAAACCATTACTATAATGATTGCTTATATTTTAAAGAAAATAACCCTGATTTTATGCAAATAATTAAAACTACCTCTTTTTTTAAATATAGAAAAAGTAGTGACTGTGATGCATGTATTTAGTATTAATATAATTTTTATGGCAGACATATATAGGACTAAACAATATATAGCAATTAAACAATATATCAACACCAAGCTATAATATTCCCAAGTCACAATTATAAGAATTTCAAATATATAGAGAGATATGGGAGAAGTAGCTTTATTAGTAAATCTATAGAAGACAAAAAAGTAGATAGTGAGTGATATGGTTTGCCTGTGTCTCCACCCAACTCTCATCTTGAACTGTAGCTCCCAGAATCCCCACGTATCATGGAAGGGAACTGGTGCAAGGTAATTGAATCATGGGGGTGGGTTTTTCCTGTGCTGTTCTCTTGATAGTAAATAAGTCTCATGAGATCTGCTGGTTTTATAAAGGGCAGTTCCCCTTCACGGGCTCTCTTGCCTGTCGCCATGTAAGATGTGACTTTGCTCCTCATTTGCCTCCACCATGATTGCGAGACTTCCCCAGTCACGTGGAACTATGAGTCCATTAAACTCTTTTTCTTTATAAATCACCCAGCCTCAGTATGTCTTTATTAGCAGCGTTCAGAATGGACGAATACAGTGAGTTAACATGTAAACAATTTCCAATAGATTAAAATTTAGTACACAGCATGTGTTTATGTTGATTTTTTTTAATTTACCATTTTAAACTATAATTTTAAAAAGAGGCTGGGCGCAGTGGCTCACACCTGTAATCCCAGCACTTTGGGAGGCTGAGGCGGGTGGATCACAAAGTCAGGAGTTTGAGACCAGCTTGACCAACATGGTGAAACCCCGTCTCTACTAAAAATACAAAAATTAGCCAGGTGTAGTGGCGCATGCCTGTAATTCCATCTACTCAGGAAGCTGAGGCAGGAGAATTGCTTGAGCCCGGGAGGCGGAGGTTGCAGTAAGGTGAGATTGCGCCACCACACTTCAGCCTGGGCAACAAGAGCAAAACTCCATTTCAAAATAAAATAAAATAAAAAATAAGAAATTTGAGCAAACATTTCTAGAATCCCAGAGCATTTCTGGAGAACATGGTTCAAATCTACCTACTCTACCTAACATATTTACCTTAGAAATGAAAAAAAAATAAGGCCTGGAGAGGTTAAATATCTTTCTGAAAGTTTTAACATATCTAAGTTGTTCTGGAGAAAATGGACTAGGACTTAGGATTCTGGACTCTTAATTCGAATGGTCTTTTTACTAAGAAGTCTAAATCCCTTATTCTGTTTTTGAGGATATTTATAATCTGGCCTCATCCTCATATTCACTTTCATTATTTTTCCGTCTATAATTCACAAGAGTAGTGAGGTCCCCACATTTCTACCAAGGAACAGTGCCAGTGGGATGGTGATGATTTTTGGTGGGTGATGATTTTTGGATGGTGATGATTTTGTGGCAACTGCCCATCAAGAATGTGAGCACAGGAGGTGAAGGAGGCTGTGTCCTACGAGTTTACCTTTCAAATCTGGGGCCCACACCTGCCTCCTCTTCAGAGTTCCCGTTATTGTTTGGGCCTTCAGAGGGGATTGATACAAATTAAAAAATTGGGTAAGTCCCTTCAAATCTGCCCAAACACTGACAGAAATTGATTTGTATAAAATTTTGAAGCATATGTTACCAGGATCCATGAGGCACTCCTGCAGATTGTGGTTCAGTCTGAAGCTCCTGCCATCTGACTGTACCATCTTCTCCCTCTCAGCAATGTTTCAACTGCTAATCATCTAGTGAGGTCTGCTCCTTTAGTGAAGATTTCCACCTGGCTCACAGACTCCCCTACACCCTAACGTCTCTCTGACTTAATGTGACTTAAGGTGAATTAAATTTCCACATGAATGATCCTTCTAACAGTCTGCACACTAAGTTATTTGGTTTTCTCATCTCTAATGACTTCTCCCTCCCAGTCTCACTATTATTTCTTGGGCCTCAGCATCACCAGAGGCTACGCTGAGGTCTTTGCCAAAATTACTAAGTAAAACAGGTGCTAACTACACCTCTTTTTTCTAACATAATTTGCTCACTCAACTGCTCTCATAACACCATGCTTTGACTGGACCTTCAGTCCTTGACACTATACTTTTTGTTCATCAGCCCCTTCTTGTCCTTACTTCTTCCTCCATCAAGCTGGCATTCCAAGCTGCCAAAACGCTAACCTTGGAAGAACCAATTCACTCCTTGATTGTACTAGGAAAAGCATCACACAATGGGATGAATTGGAACTTTGGCATCATCTGGCTATACTTACAATCTAGTTATACTTCTCAGGTAAATTTATTTTTCCATTTCCCCAATTATTATAAATCTTCCATTTTCTAAAATCAGCTGACCCAGTTCCATTCTCCTAAAATCACTGACCCCGTTCCCTTTCTCCTTACTCATTCCTGCCTCCTGCTTCTCCCTCTCTCTCACACACACACGCACGCATACACACACCTCTCAATATGTGGAAACTTCCTCAACTTCCTGTGAAAATATCTACAAACTTTCTGACATCTGGATTCTCTCCTTCTTTCTTACCATTGTAAGAGGAGGCATCCCTTGTATTTCAGACCAATTTCTCCACCTGCTGTCTGGATCCTATTTTCTACAGCCTTCTTGTCTCACATCCTAAATATCAGGCTTCAGTGAATTTGTCTCAGCCATATTTAAATATGCGTAAGTCTCACTCATAGTTTAAAAATTCATTTTGAATCCCAAACTACCTATGGCCAAGGAAAGAGGTGCTGGAAGGAATCAAGCAGAACAATCCTCAGAACTCACAAAGGCCTGAGAATAATTCACATTCTGAACAAAGTGTAGAAAACATAATATATGGGGCACTGAGTTGAGTACTTAGAAGGAAATTGCCTGAGTAGTGGGGTCAAATTAGCCCTAGAATAAATAATGTCTAGTTTTCTATAGCAAAACTTAAAAGCAAGCCTCAAAAGGATCAAAATGTTTTCAAGTTGCCTGATTGCATCCAAGAACAAAGCTCAAAAGTAAGAGAAAACAAAATAATTTAGCACCCAACAATGTAAAATCCACAATATACGGGACCCATTAAAAATTATCAAGCATGCAAAGAAGAAGGAAAATAAAACCCACATTAAGGAAAAAAAGTCAATCGATAAAAACTGATCCAGAAACAAAACAGAGGATAGAATTTGTAGACATGGACCTTAAAACAGCTATTATAAATATGTCCCATGGTTCAAGACAATAGAAGAAAACATGGGCTTGTTAAGAAGAGACACAGACTATATAAAATAGACCAAAATTTAACTTATAGAGTCTGAAAAATATATCTGAGATGAGAAATACACTGGACTGGATTACCAACACAGACATTGCACAGGACAAGATCAACGAACCCAATATATATTGCTATATATATATTCTTTTTTTTTTTTTTTTTTAATTATACTTTAGGGTTTTAGGGTACATGTGCACAATGTGCAGGTTTGTTACATATGTATCCATGTGCCATGTTGATTTCCTGCACCCATTAACTCGTCATTTAGCATTAGGTGTATCTCCTAATGCTGTCCCTCCCCCCTCCCCCCACCCCACAACAGTCCCCGGAGTGTGATGTTCCCCTTCCTGTGTCCATGAGTTCTCATTGTTCAATTCCCACCTATGAGTGAGAACATGCGGTGTTTGGTTTTTTGTCCTTGCGATAGTTTACTGAGAATGATGTTTTCCAGTTTTATATATATATATATATTCTATATAGCAACAGAAGATCTAAAATCAAACCACAGAGGAAAAAAAAGACAGGGAAGCCAGGTGTGGTGGCTCATGCCTGTAATCCCAGCACTTTGGGAGGGTGAGGGCAGTGGATCACTTGAGGCCAGGAGTTCGAGACCAACCTGGCCAACATGGCAAAACCCTGTCGCTACTAAAAATACAAAAAATTAGCCAAGTGTGGTGGTGCATGCCTGTAACCCTAGGTACTCGGGAGGCTGAGGTAGAAGAATCATTTGAACCCAGGAGGTGGAGGTTGCAGTAAGCTGAGATTGTGCCACTGTACTCCAGCCTGGGTGACAGAGTGAGACTCTGTTTTTGGAAAAAAAAAAAAAAAAAAAAGACAGAGAAAAAAATTAAGAACACAGCATCAGTGAGTTTTGGGACAACTTCAAAGGGTCTCATATATATGTATCAGAGTTTCAGAAAGGGGTTATGTGGCCAGAATTAATATTTGAAGAAGTACTGGCAAAAGGTTCCCTTTAATTAAAACTACAAATCCGAACCTCTGAGAAACTCAATGAACCCAGATCGACAAGATGAGATATGTATGATGAGGTTATGGCTCCTAGCTTTATCAACAATTTTACAGTGGTACTGTAAAATGATTTAGGAAATGGAGGAGGAGGAAAAGCATGCTTAGGGGTAGGGGCAGAAAGGAGTTCAATATTGTATATGGTGAGTTCAAGGACTAAAAGTATGAAGCTTTACAGGTATACTGTATGTGAAAACACTCTGTAAACAGTTGAAGTGTTTTACAAATGACTTAAGTATGTGTTCAACTAAGGCAAGAAATTCAGGGCTCTATTTCATTAATACTAATGATGATGCTAAGCTTAATACTGTAAAACTTAGATACAGATGTTCAAATAAATAAGAGTAATGCATAGTTAAGAGCAAGATAATCAAAACAGGGTATGGTGGCTCACACCTGTAATCCCAGCACTTTGGGAGGCTGAAGCAGGTGGATCACTTGAGTCCAGGAGTTCAAGACTAGCCCTGGCAACATAGTGAGACTCCTGTCTCTACAAAAAAAATTTAAAAAATTAGCTGGGTATGGTGGCATGCACCTGTGGTCTCAGCTACTCAGAAGGCTGAAGTGGGAGGATCGCTTGAGCCTGGGAGGTTGAGGCTGCAGTGAGCCACGATTGCACCACTGCCCTCCAGCCTGGATGACAGAGCAAAACCTTGTCTCCAGCCTGGCTGACAGAACGAGACTCTATCTCAAAAAAAAAAAAAAACAAAAAAAAAACCAAAAAACAATAACAACAACAAAACCTAACAATCAAATTGTAACTAGGTGCCAACCTTATATGAGTAATGTTGTAAGCCTGCCAAAAGCTCCTCTGTCTCTGCCTATACAAATGAAACTTTAATTTCCCTACTTTGGAATGCCAACTCCATTCCTATGGAGTTGGTGTTTCTGAGTGGTCCATCCCCACACTTTACACTTGAATAAGCGCTCCAAAAAAAAAAAAAAAGAGTAAATAAGATAATCAGATGTGAATAAGATATCTTTTGGGCTAGGTTCTCAAAAATAAACAACCAGGCAGTTGCCAAAAAAAAGGCAAAATTAGCACTCAGCTCTAGGATTCTTACAAATTTTTATTCGCCTCCACCTTGCACAAGAAGCAAAAGGAATACTTCAGAAAATACAGAGGTTTTGATCTTTCTGTCAGTTCACTTGGGAATGGATAAGTGAATATATTAATAAAATATGGAAGGCAAGAGAAAATACTAATACACTGGACACCACTATCAGATTTACCATTACTGGCACCACTATTGGTTAACTCCAGCTACTCAAACAGATTTAAGCATTTACTGGTGTACTCTGATATCAAATGAAATAAACCTATCTGCTATACAATATCTATTAACTCATTTCTTATTATGAATCTGAGGACTTCTCCAGTGAAAATAGCTTCTGGTGTAAATTTGAGGTTGTCACAAAAGCTGCACCTATTATATTACAGGAATAATAAGTGTTGAAGAACCTATATCCCAGTGGAATACAGCAAAAGTCACTGCCTCCCAAACTGAATCTGATTCTCCAGAGAACCTGACCTGAGGGCAACTGCTAAGATGCTTCGTTAGAAATATATGTGCACTTTCAGAAAGTTCTCCTCCTAGAAAGGGGTATAACTGCACCATTCGGACTGTAACATATGAGCATGTCTATTAATTAAAAAAAGGTACCACCTTTTGGGTTAGTTATCCTCCAGCTGGCTTATAGAAAGGTCCTCTGACCACTGTGGGAAAATAAAAAGATCAGAGTAAGATATAATAAATTCAGAGAATGGTGTACAGATTTACAAAAGCTCCTAGCCAGTCAAAGTGTGGGAATGAAGTCAGGTTTTACAGGGCTTTAGAAAAATATCTCAGAAACAAGTAAGAGGTATAGTTAGATCTGTAACAGTGGGGAAGATTCACAATGGTCGGATTTAAGGCAGCTACACTAGAATCCAGAAGAGAGGCTAGGGACTTGTCAGTACCATGGATAGTTCCACCACTCAGTTTCTCCGTCTTTAATCTCAGAAGGCCAAAAATTCTATCTAGTTGCAATACTCTGAAGATTATACACACACACACACACACACATAACATATAAAATCATCATCATTTTAGACTTTATACAGGTACTGTCGAGGGGTCATTAACTTACAAAACCAATTAAGGGTGATGAAATAATCTGTACAATAAACCTCTATGACACAAGTTTACCTATATAACAAACCTGCACATGTACTCCTGAGCTTAAAATAAAAGTTAAAAAAAAATCAATTATGTCCAAGCAGGGTGAGGAGGGTGTCCTCACAGAGTGACACACCAGCAGGGTGAAGAGGATGTCCATGCCAGGGTGGGAAGAAAGATATGAAGAGGTGGACTTGGCATGGGGAGAGAGCCCAGATGGGCAGCCTGGTGGTGGCCATCAGATCCTGAGCAGAATAGGGAGAACATTTCCACAGAGGGATGGCCTTGCCTGGGGTGTAGAGCCTTGGTGGGGTAAAGAAGACATTTCATTGAAGGCAACACAGAATGCGCTGCCAGAACCTTTCGCAGGGTGAGAAGGGCACCCATTCAGAGGGGTGGGCCAGTTCAGGTGTCAGGTTCCAAGTAGGATAACGAGAGTGTTTCCATAGAAGAGTGGTCTAGTGTGGGATGTCAGAACCCAAGGCTGGTGTCCTGCATCAGGGCCAGCCTGGTATGAGGCTTCAAAACCTTTGCAGTGTGAGGAGAGCCTTTACTTGGTGTCAGAGGCCAAATACAATGAGGACTTCATGCAGGAGGAGAAAATAAACACAGGGAGTTAGAACCTGAGTTTGGGAATGAATATGTTTATATGGAAGAAGGGATAGCTGCAAAAGAACACTGGCTACATTCAAAGAGACTGATCAAATGAGTTAATACATTAAGGATAACAGAAGCCATGCTTTTCACTATGGAAAAAGGCAGCTACACATATAAAAAGGGAAATTAGTATGAATCCTGTGGTGCTGAACTAAAACTGGTAGTCTCAATGTGAATGCATGGCTTTCAATATATAGGTATAGAAATAAATATAAATGTAAATATGTATATGTACGTATACATATATATATAAATAGAATAATGATAAAAAACAGAAGGATAATTTTCTGTAAGTCTTGCCTCTGTGAAAAAGTGGCATAAGCCATGAAAGATACTTAGTATAGCATATACCATTCTGTGCAATTAAGACTTTAACAATTTACATTCTTTCATATTTTATAATAAGTTCTACATATATTAATAAGACTATTCATATAAAAGGGAGAAAATTTTTTAACATTACTCATGCAAGATGTTCATAGGGACAAAATGGATTATGAAAACAACTGTCAATTCCAACGAAAAGGAAATAAACTATCCTTATGAAAGAAGTGGCTGAAAGGTGACAGTCACAGCGGTGATGGTAGTAGAAACAACAGTGATGATGATAATATTAACGCAACTATTATTTACTGACTGTTTACTAAGTCCCAGGAACTGTGCTAACCACTTCAAATGAATTAAAATCTTAAACACACACTCACTAAGGGATTAGGACAATGATGATTTCAGTTTAAATTTATGAATACCTTGAGTTTCAAATTTCCTTTCTTGAACGTTAAAATGGTAATAACAATTATCTTATGCCACAAAACAGACTGTTTGAAGATTAGTTGATTCAAATTTCAAATGTTATGAATAAGTTACTGACAAATATAATGGCAAAATATGATTTATATGTTCATTAAAACAGGAATACAGAAGGATATCTCTGAGAGACCAACTTCATCGTGAATTCTCTAGCTACCTGAGTTATTACATATGATGTTATTACACATGATGTTATTACTGTTGTTTTTGTATATATCCTCATAGAGTATTAAAAGCATTTCCCAGGAAATGGAATGTTAATAGCTAGAGAAATAGCAATGGTTTTTATTTCATTTTATCACGATGTGTTATTTTGGAACAAATCTTTTAATGTTATCTTCATTCCTTCTGTCATTTTACACTGTGAATTTCAGCACAGTCCAGGTGGGACTATACACCATAAGAATGGCCTTGTGGATAATTAATGGGCCACTTGGCATATTTTTCCAAATCAGTATTCCTAAATGACCAATGAAGCCCAAGAAATGATGAATTTGTCAGTTTCTTAAAAATTTAGTTCAAATGTCTTCAGTGCCACAATAAACTTTGTTTAAATAAATTGAATCCAAAGAAAAATGTAATCTATAATATTCTAGGTTACATACAATGAACACTGGGAAAAAAATTTTTTTCTCATGGTCATAATGACTTTAATCCATCTTAAAATGTTTTTTGTTTTTTTCTGCTCTCAAAATATACTAAGCTTCTAACGAATCAAGGAGATAAATAATTTTAATATTTTACAGTATATATGAAACGTAAAATTTTGAAAGAAGCCAAAGGCAATGAAATGGTTAACATTTAATAGTGTGTATAAGTACTTCTTTCCATTTGTTTTGCTGGTTGCAGTTTGAGCAGTTTTGGAAAAAACAGTTTTATAATAGTTTTCTGAATGATATGGTTTGTTTCATGTTAAGTCTATGGTCAGACCCGACAGATACTTCAGAACTCGGCAGTGACTCATTGCAGTCCTGGGGCTATCCAGAAAATGACAGTGAAGAAGAAGATATGAAAGTAAGATAGATTCTGTGTGGCAATGACAATTGATGCAGTTTTGGTATGAAGAGTCTCTTGTAGAGCTTTTACAAGATACAGATACGCAGGCCCCACAAATCAACAGGTCTAAGTGGGAGCCTGAGCATCTTTACTTTCAAGACTCTCCAACTCATTCTAGTGTAATTAAGATTGAGAATCACCCTTTTCAGGGCTTACTTAGCTCATAGCCAATTAAGCACATTAGAAAGACACTGATTGTGTGAAACAGAACTCAAGTTTCCTAAAGGCAACGTGCAGAAAATTCTGCCTAATTCTGATGTAGCATCAAAATGATTAAAATAGGATTTCAAGTATATTATGTCCAATCACTAAAGGTTTAGTGAACATTATTATCAAGAAAGTTTAAATAAATACTATATTAGACATTAGCTGGTTATCTCCCTGGCATCCATTCATCACTTCCTTTTAGTGGTGGTACCATGAACTTAACGCCTTTCTAACTCTCATCTAATGTGACTTGGAAGGTGACCGACCACCCAGCTCCAGGCCATAAG
Organism: Hylobates moloch; assembly: GCF_009828535.3. Taxonomy (NCBI): domain Eukaryota; kingdom Metazoa; phylum Chordata; class Mammalia; order Primates; family Hylobatidae; genus Hylobates; species Hylobates moloch. Next base: position 3,939,912 of record NW_026652293.1, read on the forward strand.
CTAATCAGTGCAGCCCATCCCTGTAGCCACTGTGATTGGTTCTGGAATGGACACATAACTGAGCAAGACATAAGGAGTTTCAAGAGGGCCACTATGTGAAACCTGATTATGCAGCTGATGCGTGGAAGGCATGGTCAGGGAAGAGAGTAGAAAGAGACACAAGCACCTTGGTAATATTATTTCAGTCATGCCTGAAGAAAGGCCTACTCTCTAGGTCTTTATTATTGCTTAAACCATTTTGAGTTGGTGTGCATTCACTTGAAACTGACAGAATCTTAACATGCAAATAATTATGCAGTGTAATCTCTGGCTCTTTATATGATTAAATGATGGTAGGGGATTTCTAAAAAGGAAACTTTTCTTAATATTTTTACTAAAATTTCATTTGTACTTCTTTGTAATTCTACTCCTGAAGCTATTTTTTTTTGGATACCTAAGGAACATACATTGCTAAATATTTGAAAAGGAAAACAAAGGCAGTAAAAGATGGAAAAATCTGATGAAACACAAAAAAACAGACCAAAATATGTCCTCAGAACTTATTGCAAAATATATACTTCAACTCACTCATATCCACAATGTTCTTCGGGAAAACAATTTATACATCAGTGGTTCTGATATTTTAGTGTATGCTACTATCACTTGGGCAATTTGTTTAAAATAGATTCCTAGGCTGCTTTCCAGTGATTCTGATTTAGTGGATCTAGTGTTGAGTCCCTGAAATAGACACTGTTCGTATTCCATAAGATTCTGATGCAAACGATTGGCAGAGCTTACTCAGAAATTCTGTAGGACTTAAGAGGGTAGTGGATCTGTTTCAGAACAAACACTTCAGCTATTCATTTTGCATTTTAAATACTGATTTTTAAAGAGTGGCATTTCTAATGTAATATAAAAGTGAAAAATATTTTCCAAAGGTAAACAAGTCTAAGTTCTTATTAAAAGATGAAAGGAAAAAGAAATATTGTATATGAGTTGTAAACTTTTGTTTGCATTTACAATATAAGATAGCTGTTCACTAGTGAAGAACTACATATATAAATCTACTTTTTTTTTTTTGAGACAGGGTATCGCTCTGTCACCCAGGCTAGAGTACAACGGTGTGACCATGGCTCACTGCAGCCTCAATCTCCCAGCCTCAAGCAATCCTCCCACCTCAGTCTCCCAAGTAGCTGGGACCACAGGCATGTGTCACCATACCCGATTAATTTTTTAGAACATCACACACCGGGGCCTGTTGTGGGGTGGGGGGAGGGGGGAGGGATAGCATTAGGAGATATACCTAATGTTAAATGACGAGTTAATGGGTGCAGCACACCAACATGGCACATGTATACATATGTAACAAACATGCACATTGTGCACATGTACCCTAAAACTTAAAGTATAAGGAAACAAACCAAACCAAAAAAAAAAAAAGACAGAAAAAAACAAAAAACAAAAAAAACCTTTTTTTTGTAGAGACTGGGTCTCCCTATGTTGTCCAGGTTGGTCTTGAACTTCTGACCTCAAGCGATCCTCCTGCCTTGGCCTTCCAAAGTGCTAGGACTACAGGCGTGAGCCACCACACCTGGCCTTAAAAATCTACCTTGAAAATAATTAATAGTCATAGATCTAATCATCCTGCTTTATTTTATTGAGATGGATTTTTGCTTTTTGCCCAGGCTGGAGTGCAATGGCGCGACATTGGGCACAATCTGCAACCTCTGCCTCCCAGGTTCACGCCATTCTCCTGCCTCAGCCTCCCGAGTAGCTGGGACTACAGGCGCCAGCCCCCATGCTCAGCTAATTTTTGGTATTTTTAGTAGAGATGAGGTCTCACCATGTTGGCCAGGCTGGTCAAGAACTACTGACCTCAGGTGATCCACCCACCTCAACCTCCCAAAGTGCTGGGATTACAAGAGTGAGCCACTGTGCCCTGCCCTGATCATCCAATTTAAAAAATAAAATATTACATACTTGGAAAGAGAGGAGAAACTTAAAGGAGAAATTATTCATTTTAGGTACATTCGTCCAAAAAGATAGTTTCCTATTAAAGCATAAATTTGAAGACCGCTACCAAAATTCCTGGTTGTAAGCCACAGTGAACACTGTTGGTTGCCTGCTCAACAGCCACTGCCAACCTCTTCATTTCTTATTGGAAGGTCTCTCCTTCTACTTTGGAGACTAAAAATGCCAGCACTTGCATTTCTAGTCTTTCTGGCAGATGCCATGGGTATATGACCAAATCCTAGCCAATGGAATCTAAGAGGAAGTTTGCTGAGGGCATCTGCTGTAGCCTTCACCAACACAGCCATACTTACACTGTCACCTCCCCTGCCAAAGTTCTCAATGGAGGGTCTCCTTAGCAACTCCCTGAGGATCTCCACTTACAGACTGCTCAAGCCACTGCCCTGGGAGTGAGGGTGAGAATGGGAAATATATCTACCTCATTATCCAATGAAAATAAAGTCTAAGTGGTACTTACGTTCTCCTAGAATCTTTAGTGCTTTTATAATACTCAGCCTTAGTTCAAACTTCTGAACACTGTCTACATGCTGACTTGCAAATGAACTTTTAACTTATAAATGAGTATGGGACCACAACACATTCATTAGGTAGGGACTACCTGTGAAAGCACATTTTACCATTTTTCCTATTTTAAATATCCAAGCCCCTGCCCACTCAACAGCCATAGAACCCCATCCACTAAGGAACATAACATTATCAAAAGCCTCTACTTCTTTCTCTATATGTCACTCACACAATTTAGTAAACTGTTAAATTGATCAGAGCTATGAAATTTTAAGTGAGTTAACATATTTCATGATACATTCTAGGGTACAGAACCATAAAAGATTCAGAGGAAAATGGTGAGAAACATCCAAAAGGACCAAAATTTAAAAAGAAATGGCAAGGATCCACAAAGAGAATTCAGCACTTTTTCATAAAATTATTTTGGTCATAATATATTTTCAGCAGCATACCAGTACTGATGATGAAAAGAGTACTTTTAGTTCTCATTTCTGGATCTTTACATTGTATTTTTGTCCTAAAAATCACAATCTTGACATTTTAGGGATTCTGAAAGATTTTCACATCTAATAAAAAACAAATTACATGGGAATAAAAACATGTTCATACTTTAAACTTGGTTCTATCAACAATCCCAGACAAATCTAATCCCCTTTCAGGTCAAATTTAGTGTTACAAAGATATAATGATAAAGTATAGACTAAAAGAACAGACTGTGGAGACAGATGAATTTAAATCCTCACTCTGCCTCTTCCTAAGCATGTGACTTTGGGCAATTCAGTTAACCTTTCTATGCCTTTTTTTTTTTGGCCATAAATTAAGGATAACAGTACCTATCTCAGGGGTAAACGTGTTAATATATATCATGCTTAAAATTGCACCCAGTACACGGAAGCACTATTCAACTTGAAGAATGTAAGTGGACGTTGCCTTTCTGTTTTTTTTTCTTGAGACGGAGTCTCACTCTGTCGCCAGGCTGGAGTGCAGTGGGGTGATGTCAGCTCACAGTAGCCTGACTCCTTGGTTCAAGCAATTCTCTTGCCTCAGCCCCCTGCGTAGCTGGGATTACAGGCGCATACCACCACACCCAGCGAATTTTTGTATTTTTCGTAGAGACGGGGTTTCACCATGTTGGCCAGGATGATCTCGATCTCCTGACCTCCTGATCTGCCCTCCTCGGCCTCCCAAAGTGCTGGGATTACAGTCGTGAGCCACCGTGCCTGGCCGGACATTGCCTTTCTTTACCTCTTTCCACTAATGTAATTATTCTTAGACATTATATGTTAAGAAACCATTTTAACTAGAATCAAACCCTGGTTATGACTGGTAGTGTTTTAGTATAGCATGGACTGCCTACATATAATTTTAAAATCTGAAAACCTCTTATTCTATCATTAATACTAAACTTCTGTGAACTACATCAGTCAGGAATCAGTGAAGGAAACAGAAGTCACTTTGGGTATTTTAAGAAAGAGATTTAATTCAGAAAATTAGGTGCTTACAAAATTGTTAGAAGAGCTGGAGTAGCAAGGTTTAGGCTAGTTCTGCAGAAATGACTCCTAGAACACTGAAAAGCTGATCCCCCAAAGGAGCTACTATGTAGTGGGAAGGCAGGAAGATATGACTTAATAAACATACTATCTTAGTTTGATCAAGAGATCAGAAAGTCTTCATGGCCATTGCAATTACCTCTTAGTGTACATGAAGCTGCAAACTAGCTACTATACACCACAGAATACCATGAAGCCCTAAAAAGGAATGAAATCATACCCTTTGCAGCAACACCAATGCAGCTGGAGGCCACTACCCTAAGTGAATTAGCTCAGAAACAGAAAATAAAATCCACATGTTCTCACTTGTAAGTGGGAACTAAATAATAGGTACACATACACATAAAGATGGAAACAATACTCTGGGACTTTCGAAATGGGGGAGGGTGGGATGGGGGTAAGGACTGAGAAACTACTCATTGGGTACTGTGCTCACTATTTGGGTGATGGGTTCAATAGAAGCTCAAACTCCAGCATTATGCAATATATCCTTGTAACAAACATGGACACTTACCCCCTGAATCTAAAAAAAAAGAAAAAGAATGTTACTGGAGGAGGAAAAACATCTTTCCTTGAACTTGCCTGCCTGAAGCAGTAAGAAAATGGCCTCTGCCTTCACTTTAACTTTGCAAATCATGCACAAATGTGTTTAATTGCTGGAACCTGATTAGCATCCAGAACGCTACAGAATCTCAAACATATTTCTCTTGAAGTACAGGAAAAAAAAAAAAAAAAAAAACTAGAAAGGGCTGGGAATATTTGTAGTTTGCCAAGCAATCAAATGTTAACACAGTGACTTTGGGATAGTCAAAGTCATAAAAGTAGTTTTGTCATCTTTGAATGGGGATTAAATAATGACACCTACCCATAACAGTGTTGGGTTTAGAATTTAAGGAGATTATACATACAAAACACTTAACATAGTGAACATCATGTTTACCATTTTGAAGCCTTAGCTTAACTGCCTTGTTGCATCTAGCTTTGCAGCTGAAAAGTTTGATGCCCTTCTGATCTTTCTAATTTTTATGTCATCTGGGGGTCTTTTACCCCTGGTGTTCTAAAATTTCACAATGATGTGTCCAGGTCTGGACTTTTTCATTTATTGTTCAGATCCTTTATTTGGAGACAAGCTCTTCAGCTTTGGCACATTGCCTTGTATTTTTAATACAACTTCCTCCCCTCTGTTTTCTTTCTTTATGAATCACCTGTTAGTCATATGTTAAATCCTCCTGGATTGTCTAAGTCTCTAATCCTTTTTTAAATCTTTCCATCTGTTTCTTTTCCACTCTATTTTCCTTTTATATTTCCTGGAGGTTTTTTTTTTTTCATTTCTGTCTTCTAATTAATGGGTTAGCAAACCTTTTCTGTAAAAGGCCAGACAGTAAATTTTTTGGTTTCATAAGCATATGATCTCTGTCATAACTACTCACTCTGCTGTTGTGGCACGAAAGCAGCCATAGACAATATGAAAACAAATAGGCAGTGCTGGGTTCCAGTACACCTTTCTTTACAAAAACAGGTGGAAGGCCATAGTTTGCCAATCCTCGTACTGACCCTTCTACTATTTGTTTTGGCGATCATACTTGTAATTTACAAGAGCCCCTTTTTTCTACGATTGTTCCTTTTTCTGAGCATTTTTTCTCTTTTAAAAAAAATTTGTCTTCTCAAATCTTTCTGAAAACACTAATTAAAATTAGTTTTTAGTTTTCTTGTCATCTTTCCATTATGGACTCTTTCTGTTGCATAGTTTTATTTTCTGTTTATCCTGGATTTTCTCTTTCCTGGTGGAGGCTTTCCCTTAGTGTCTCCTCAGCCATGATTGCCTGTTTATATTTAAGAATACATTCCCCAAAAAACTCTAAACGTTTAAATGCAGCTTGTTCACTGACAGACATAAACATGATTAGATGGAGATAAGGCAATTTCCCTGGGGACTCCTAAATGTCAGTATGGGGCAATCTTTGCTTGGAATCTTGAGTTTTTCCAGAGAAGAAACTTATGATATTTATTGCCCAAGGGCTAGACACAAGCCTGACACTATTCTTCATGTTGGATGGAAATACAACTATACATCTTACAGGCTTTTAGTGATTATCTTGTTTTTAATCCCCAGATTCATGCTACCCCATGCTGTACCTGGTAGTATTCACGGTTCTGTGATCAGATTAGTTCTCTCCTTCTGTGTGCACTTTATGCTCGGTTATCTCCATTCTTTCTAATGAGTCAGTTAACCAGCCTCCTTCCACAATGTCTTCAGAAGGTGGTATGTCTCATCTGCTGATGCCCTCTTTCCAGCTATTTGGACTTTATGGGTATAAATGTGAATGTATATATATGCATTTATTGTTGTAAACTGTGATACTATCATTTCAGTGGAGATTACAGTTAGAATAAATAATTACATGTGCCTAATCCACTATCTTTAACTGTAAAAATGAACTCTTTCTTGCATTTTCTTTTGGCAGTGCCAGTCCAGGCCAACTTGTTTAACACATACTATGACTTGTCAGATATTTAAGTATTTCATGTTCAATAATATTTTTATAAATTAAACACTTGGATTCAGGAACTGTGATAACTGGACACAGTTGAGTATTTAGGAAAGGCTTTGTTATGCAAATCTATTATTTAAGTAAGATGTAAAAGAGAATGTCCCAAGAGAGCAAATTCATGTACTATAAAAGCACAAATTTATTTACAAACTACTGATATGCAAATCATAAGGTGAATATACGGATTATATTAATCTTACAATTCACGGTATGGAATATTGTTTACAGTTATTCACTGACCCTCACTGTTGATACCAGGCTTGGCCATAAGACTTGCTTTTAGATCAGAAGTAAGCAAACTACAGGATGCAAACTGAATGTGGCATGTGGTCTGTTTTTTTGTACAGCCAGCATGCTAAGAAAGGTTTTACATTTTTAAAAAGAATTGTAAAAAAAAATGCGACAGAGACCATATGTGGAACCTAAAAAAAAAAAAAAATGAACTCTATGGCACTTTACAGAAAAAGTTTGCCAACCCCTGCTTTAGACAATGAAATGTAAATGGAAGTGGCATGTGTCAATTTTGGGCAAAAGCTTTAAAAGACAAGGATTAGTTTGCTGTGCTCTCTGCCATGACAACCAACAAAGTTTCAGAAAGAACCTGCCCAATCAGTCTGGATCTTATAGTGAAGAAAACATGGAACAGAGCCATAATTGACCCACAATAAACATGTGGCGTAAGTACCTTTGTTGTGGGCATTTAAAACTTTCAGGATTTGGTACCTCAGAATAGCCTGGTTTAAGCTGCTTGATATGTGTCAATGTAATATGAGTTACCACGTATGCCTGAAAATAATAAAAGTGCATTTATTTAAAGAATATTTATAATTCAGTCTTCTTAATAATTACTCAGAATATATTTCTTTCTTTTTTTTTTTTGAAACGGAGTCTTACTCTGTCGCCTAGGCTAGAGTGCAGTGGCGCGATCTCGGCTCACTGCAAGCTCCGCCTCCTGGATTCACGCCATTCTCCTGCCTCAGCCTCCCCAGTAGCTGGGACTACAGGCGCCCGCCACCACGCCTGGCTAATTTTTTGTATTTTTAGTAGAGACAGAGTTTCACCATGTTAGCCAGGATGGTCTCGATCTCCCGACCTCGTGATCCGCCCACCTCGGCCTCCCAAAGTGCTGGGATTACAGGTGTGAGCCACTGTGCCTGGCCCTACTCAGAATATATTTCTAAAAAGTTACATCTCAAAAACATTTGAGGCTTGAATTATATTTAGTTCCTGAAAACAGTCATTACTAGCTACTTCTGTTGTAGTAACAGTACTTTTACCCTCTTCTTTTCCAGCTTGGTATGTTCCTTCTGATTTTGAAACTTCAAAAAATACAATGCAATGATTTTTTACTTGCAGACTAGTATCTAATTAAGATTACCACAAAATTAGAACATTAAATTTATTCCTACATGGATAAGATCAAATAAAAATAGCATTTAGCAAGTTCCCACTCTTTGTCAGCTGCTGTTCTACGGACTCTACATGGACTATCTCCTTTAATCCTCACAAAAAATCTATAAGGTAGCTATTATCATTACTATCTCTTTTTACAAATGAAGAAAATGAGGCACAGAGAGGCTGAATATTTACCCAAGGACACACAGTTGGGATGAAGTGGGATCCACGATGTGAATCCAGAGACTGCAGATGCTCCCAACTTTATGGCAACCCTCATAAATGCAAACATAAACTTGGTCTTGAATATCTAACAATTTTGGCACTAAAATGGCAGATTTATCCTATCTAGTAATTCTTTAATATTTTGTGACAAATCACAAATGAGCTGGTATAAAAATTTTTCTTAACTTCAACACAGCTTAAGGGACAGTGCTAATTTTCATTTCAGGGAGAAATATACCACTGAAAGTAAATTGACTAACAAAAAAGGTACCTCTAATATGCTGCTTTCCATAAACTAAAATATATCTTATTCTCTTTAGATATGTTAAAACTTTTATTATACAAATTATAGTCACGTGTCAATGACACACAAACGTTCTGAGAAATGCACAGTTTGGCAATTTTGTCATTGTGGGAACATCATAGACTTACACAAAACCTAGATGGTATAGCCTATTGCTCCTAGGCTACCAACCTGTACAGCATGTTACTGTACTGAACACTGTAGGCAACTGTAACTCAATGGTAAGTATTTGTGTATCTAAGCATCTTTAAACATATAAAAGGTATAGTAGCTTCTCGGGAGGCTGATGAGCCCAGGAGGTCAAGGTTGCAGTGAATCTTGATTGTGCCACTGCACTCCAGCCTAACAGAGTGACCCTATCTCAAACAAAACAAAACACAGCAAAAACACCAAAAAAAATGTACAGTAATAAGATCGTGTAATAATTTGGGATCACCATCAATTATGTGATCTGTTGTTGACTGAAACATTATGTGTGGTGCATGACTGTGTATAATTTGATTATAATACCAGGTAATTCCAAAATATAACAAAACTATGTGCACCAAACTTAAGTTTTCAGTTTCTATTAGTTCTGTTAGCTTTTTCTACTAGAAAAAAAATGTAATTTAGTACCATTCTAATCATTAGCTGCCCCAAAAGTGACTGACTATAAAAAGGACATGGTAAATAGCTAAGGTATAGCCTATAATAACAATTCTAAGAGATATAGGAAATAAAATAATGTATACCTTTTGTAAGATCAGAGAATATCGTTACAAAAAATGGTAGAATTACTCAAATTAAATTAAGGACACCTGTTTTATCTCAGTGAAGCAACTAATATTTGTTAGTTCAAAGGTTTTCACATACTTTACCTCATTTAATCTTCACAACCTTGTGAAGTACCCAGGTAAGCTGGCACTACTATTTCAATTCTAACATGTGTACTATGGAGAATTAGCCTTTTTACCAGAACATCTTTGCATAATCAACACCTAAAAATGTGTATTTTACTCTAACAGGAGCTCTGGGAATACAAACACGTGGTACTTGCAGGAGTTATGTTCATTTTCAATGATGGAAATTTACATCTATTTGCTTAAAATAAACATCAGGAAATTTATATACTGGCTCATCATGAACAATAACTTTATGGCCAGAATTATTCTTTTCCCTGCATAAAATTCAATGTAACTTTCAAATAGATATCTTTCTGACTCATTATAAGTCTCTATAGAATCCATAGCACAAATGTGATTATGAGACTGGAAACCTGCTAATAAACAATTTCATTCAATTTAAAATGTTTAAAATTAAGTTCCTTTGTCTTAGGGCTGCATTCAGTATTTCTTAAGTTCTATTCTAAGAACATAAATACATCAAGGATAAAAACTGCCCCTTTTCTAAATTAAATCTCAAGTTTTCTGGAGAGAAAAACATTTTTGCAATTAGTGTTTCCCAGTTTTCTTTAAATTCTCACCATCTGCCTAAATGGACACTACTTTGGAAAACTAGCATTAAATCCTGTCCACCTCGAAATAACTGTCTCAGCAGATACATCCATAACTCTTGGAAGAAATATCCTCACTACTGCTAAATTCAGAGGAAAGACTACAAGCAATGTAATTACTAGTAGTTAGCTTATAAAATATATTCTTATAAAATACATATTCATATCTATCATTAAAAATAGTATTAAACATTTTTCAAATGAAGCACCTATTATTTTAAATCATCAGTCAAGATTTTGAATACAAAATATGAGAATTAAGGATTTTGGTTTTAAAACATACTTGTATACTTTCTTGTTATTTTAGATTAGCATGATGGGGAAGATGATTAAAGAAAAGAATAAAACATTGCTTCTGTTTGCTATTTCTTTCATTTGTAAAGGGTAGACCTCAAGAACAACCTCACTCAATGTTACTGTTCATTTAATTATCACCCATCCACCAAATGGTAAGATAATAAACAAGAAACACAGTGGATATAACTATTATTATTATAAAACAATCAGCAGAGGCGGACGGATCATCTGAGGTCAGGAGTTCGAGACCAGCCTGGCCAACATGATGAAACCTCGTCTCTACTAAAAATACAAAAATATTAGCCAGGCATGGTGGCGGGTGCCTGTAATCTCAGCTACTTGGGAGGCTGAAGCAGGAGAATCACTTGAACTGGGAGGCGGAGGTTGCAGTGAGCTGAGACCACGCCATTGCACTCCAGCCTGGATAATGAAAGCAAGACTCCATCTCAAAAAACAAAAACAAAAACAAAACAAAACAAAACAAAAAACAATCAACACAAAAGGGAACTTACTCGGGAACACTGTAATGTAATAAAAATGCTTCCTTAAAGTAAAATATATATAATTTCACAGATGTTGATAATAATGAAGAAGGCATGTTTTCAGGATGTCCATAATCTAGATACTCCCCAAAGAAATAATTTTTGAAATAAGTTAATATTTAGAATTTGAATGTTGTCTCCCTATGATGTTTTTATAAGAAACACTATTTTATCCCCTCTTTCTTAATTTAATAAATTTTAGAGTGTACTTAACTACAGAATATGCTGCTTGCTTGGACCCATTTATCTGTTATAATCTACCATGAAATGGTCAAGTTGTATTCTCTTTCCATAAAACATTTGTTAATCTCTCTCATTAGCATTACAAACAACTAAAGTTGGTACCATGAAGAAATAAATTGCTTAAAATAAAATAGAGCAGCAAAGGAAAACAATACCTGTGCTTTAAGCTTATTCTTTCATTTTCTGGCTCATTTTTGGAAAACATAATACACACTTGTTGGTTGCTGACAGTAAAGGGATTAGCATTTGGATGGCTCAACAAAATGAATCCCAATTTAGGTGCTTGATGTTCTTTATTCTCTATATTAAATACTTTAAAAAGCAGTTTTACATATTGAAATTTGTTTTTCTCACTCAGTCTTCCTGCATGTTCAAAATTTCATGAGACCTGACCTTTAAACTTGACTTTTTTCCTACAAAACTAAAAATCTGACTTAAACAAAAGGCTTTCTTTTATGACCTGTTTTAGTTTCTTCCTTTCACTAAAAGACTTATCTGATAACAATTCTTTGTGTGAGACTGCAGTTATTCCTCTCAACTAATAATATATGCTCATTTACTTTCTCTGTGAATAATTGTCTCTAAATAGGTCTATAATCACTGAGTTTTATACTAAAGTGAGCCATGACTCATTACTGTTGTTGTCTAGGGAACTAGAACACATGTAGCTTTCTCCTTCATGTAGTAATTTTTAACTGTGATTATTAGTTTATCATGAAGTATTTATTACAAATTGTTTTACAATGAAGAAGAGTAATCTACATTCAGAAAATGTAGATTTTTGCTGACAATGGTAGTTGTGAATTATAGTGAATATGAAAATGGATGAAGCTAAGTTTTGAAAGGTATTTCCTTATAATGTAAAGTATGATTCCTATAGGGACACACATCTGAATTATAGAGTATCAGCAATAATTTACCTCTTAAAAATAAAAATAACAGTATAAACATCAAACTGAATTGATTTAATCCATTAACATAAAAGATAGGCTATTTCTGACACATAGGAATTTTAGAAATTAAAGGTTGAAATTACAACTATCTACAAGTTCATCATTGTAGTAAGTCATAAAGAAGGTAGCTCACTCTTAAGAGTCTGTGGCATTATACTCTTGACTGAGAAATGGCATACACACATATGTCCCTAATTAATCAATTATTATTTAAAAATAAAACAACTCCTGATGTGTTCCTATTTAAATACCCTGAGATGCATGCTTATTGCATTCCAGGTTATAAAAGATTCTTACTAGGACCAGGACACTGACACCTCTCAAGAAATAATATTATATTATATGAAACTGAGTAAGAATTTAAGAATGATCAGATTTACTTGAACATGTTGATAAATAAATTTAATAAGTGTTCATTGAACACCTATGTTTTAGATGCTATGAAAAATACCATATAAATAAAAGTCTCTCTTCTCCAAGTGTTTAAAATTTAGATGAAGATATAAAACAATGAGTTCAGGATGGGCATGGTGGCTCATGCCTGTAATCCCAACACTTTGGGAGGCCAAGGTGGGCAGACCACTTGAAGTCAGGAGTTTGAGACCAGCCTGGCCAACATGGTGAAACCCCACCTCTACCAAAAATACAAAAATTAGCTGGACACGGTGGCGCATGCCTGTGGTCCTGGCTACTTGGGAGGCTGAGGCAGGAAAATCACTTGAAACCAGGAACCTGGGAGGTGGAGGTTGCAGTGAGCTGAGATTGTGCCACTTCACTCCAGCCTGGCAACAGAGTGAGACTCTTATCTCAAAACAAAACAAAACAAAACAAAACCAAAACAAGTTCAGTAATATAAGATTAGCTGCAAAAATGAAACCAGAGGCAATAAACTCAGAGATAATATACATACCCTATAAACTTATTCACCCATCCATTCATTCAACATTTATATAGCAATAATTAGTGTCAGGCTTCTGGGCCCAAGCCTGCACATATACATCCAGATGGCCTGAAGTAACTGAAGAATGACAAAAGAAGTGAAAATGGCTGGTTCCTGCCTTAACTGATGACATTACCTTGTGAAATTCCTTCTCCTGGCTCAGATGCTCCCCCACTGAGCACCTTGTGACCCCCGCCCCTGCTCGCCAGAGAACAACCCCTATTGACTAATTTTCCACTACCCACCCAAATACTATAAAATGGCCCCACCCCTATCTCCCTTCGCTGACTCTCTTTTCAGACCCAGCCCGCCTGCACCCAGGTGATTAAAAAGCTTTATTGCTCACACAAAGCCTGGTGGTCTCTTCACACAGATGCGCATGAAATTTGGTGCCGTGACTCGGATTGGGGGACCTCCCTTGGGAGATCAATCCCTTGTCCTCCTGCTCTTTGCTCCGTGAGAAAGATCCACCTACGACCTCGGGTCCTCAGACCAACCAGCCCAAGGAACATCTCACCAATTTTAAATCGCGTAAGTGGCCTCTTTTTGCTCTCTTCTCCAACCTGTCACTATCCCTCAACCTCTTTCTCCTTTCAACCTTGCCGCCATCCTTCAATCTCTCCTTTCTCTTAATTTCAGTTCCTTTCCTTTTATGGTAGAGACAGAGGAGACACATTTTATCCATGAACCCAAAACTCCGGCGCTGGTAACGGACTCGGGAAGACAGTCTTCCCTTGGTGTTTAATCACTGCGGGGACGCCTGCTTGATTATTCACCCATGTTTCAGAGGTGTCTGATCACTGCGGGGATGCCTGCCTTGATCCTTCACCCTTAGTGGCATGCACCACTTTCCTGGGGCACAAGCACCCACCAATCCTTCTCTCTGTGTCTCTACCCTCTCTTTTCTCTGGGCTTGCATCCTTCACTCTAGGCAACCTTCCACCCTCCATTCTTCCTTCTTCTCCCTTAGCCTGTGTTCTCAAGAATTTAAAACCTCTTCAACTTACACCTGACTTAAAACCTAAATGCCTTATTTTGTTCTGCAATGCTGCTTAACCCCAACACAAACTCAACAATGGTTCCAAATAGCCAGAAAATGGCACTTTCGATTTTCCCATCCTACAAGATCTAGATAATTCTTGTCATAAAATGGGCAAATGGTGTGAGATGCCTGACGTCCAGGCATTCTTTTACACATCAGTCCCTCCCTAGTCTCTTCCCAATGGAACTCGTCCCAAATATTCCTTTTTTCCCTCCTGCCTGTCCCCTCAGTCCCAACCCCAAGCGTTGCTAAGTCTTCCCAAACTTCCTTTTCTATGGACCCATCTGACCTCTCCCCTCCTCCCCAGGCTGCTCCTTGCTAGGCCGAGCCAGGTCCCAATTCTTCCTCAGCCTCTGCTCCCCCACCCTATAATCCTTTTATCACCTCCCCTCCTCACACCTGGTCCAGCTTACAGTTTCGTTCCATGACTAGCCCTCCCCGACCTGCCCAACAATTTCATCTTAAAGAGGTGGCTGGAGCTAAAGGCACAGTCAAGGTTAATGCTCCTTTTTCTTTATCTGACCTCCCCCATATCAGTTAGCATTTAGGCTCTTTTTTATCAAATATAAAAACCCAGCCCAGCTCATGGCCTGTTTGGCAACAATCCTTAGATGCTTTACAGCCCTAGACCCTGAAGGGTCAGAAGGCCGTCTTATTCTCAATATGCATGTTATTACCCAATCCACTCCCAACATTAAATAAAGCTCCAAAAATTAAATTCTGGCCCTCAAACCCCACAACAGGACTTAATTAACCTTGCCTTCAAGGTGTACAATAATAGAGAAGAGTTGCAATTACCTGCCTCTGCTGTGAGAGGAACCCTAGCCACATCTTTAGCACACGAGAACTTCAAAACGCCTAAGCCACAGTGGTCAGGCATTCCTTCAGGACCTCCTCCCCCAGGACCTTGCTTTAAGTGCTGGAAATCTGGCCACTGGGCCAAGGAATGCCTGCAGCCCGGGATTCCTCTTAAGCCATGTCCCATCTGTGAGGGACCCCACTGGAAATTGGACTGTCCAGCTTGCCCGGCAGCCACTCCTAGAGCCCCTGGAACTCTAGTCCAAGGCTCTCTGACTGACTCCTTCCCAGATCTTCTCGGCTTAGTGGCTGAAGACTGACGCTGCCCGATTGCCTCAGAAGCCCCCTGGACCATCACAGATGCTTTCAGTAACTCTTATAGTGGAAGGTAAGTCTATCCCCTTCTTAATCAATATGGAGGCTACCAACTCCACATTACCTTCTTTTCAAGGGCCTATTTCCTTTGCCTCCATAACTGTTGTGGGTATTGATGGCCAGGCTTCTAAACCTCTTAAAACTCCCCAACTCTGGTGCCAACTTGGACAACATTCTTTTATGCGCTCCTTTTTAGTTGTCCCCACCTGCCTAGCTCCCTTATTAGGTAGAGACATTTTAACTAAATTATCTGCTTCCCTATTCCTAGGCTACAGCCACACCTCATTGCCACCCTTTTCCCCAGTTCAAAGCCTCCTTCACATCCTCCCCTTGTATCTCCCCACCTTAATCCACAAGTATGGGACACCTCTACTCCCTCCTTAGCAACCGATCATGCACCCCTTACCATCTCATTAAAACCTAATCACCCTTACCCCGCTCAACACCAATATCCCATCCCACAGTACGCTTTAAAAGGATTAAAGCCTGTTATCACTTGCCTGTTACAGCATGGCCTTTTAAAGCCTATAAACTCTCCTTACAATTCCCCCATTTTACCTGTCCAAAAACCAGACGAGTCTTACAAGTTAGTTCAGGATCTGCGTCTTATCAACCAAATTGTTTTGCCTATCCACCTCATGGTGCCAAACCCATATACTCTCCTATCCTCAGTACCTCCCTCCACAACCCCTCCACAACCCATTATTCTGTTTTAGATAAACCTAGCTGGCCCCATAGATCCTAAATCCTTTCCCCACTCCCCCTTCCATTCCTTAAAAAACAGCTCCCACACTAGCTCTCCCTAACTCATCACTCCCTTTTCATTACACACAGCCGAAGTGCAGGGCTGTGCGGTCAGAGTTCTTACACAAGAGCCAGGACCACGCCCTGTAGCGTTTTTGTCCAAACAACTTGACCTTACTGTTTTAGCCTAGCCCTCATGTCTGCGTGCAGCGGCTGCCACTGCTTTAATACTTTTAGAGGCCCTCAAAATCAAAAACTATGCTCAACTCACTCTCTACAGTTCTCATAACTTGCAAAATCTATTTTCTTCCTCACACCTGATGCATATACTTTCTGCCCCCTTACACCACCTCTCAGCAAGCCGAACTCATTGCCTTAACTCGAGCCCTCACTCTTGCAAAAGACTACATGTCGATATTTATACTGACTCTAAATATGCCTTTCATATCCTGCACCACCATGCTGTTATGTAGGCAGAAAGAAGTTTCCTCACTACGGAAGGGTCCTCCATCATTAATGCCTCTTTAATAAAAACTCTTCTCAAGACCACTTTACTTCCAAAGGAAGCTGCAGTCATTCACTGCAAGGGCCATCAAAAGGCATCAGATCCCATTGCTCAGGGAAACACTTCTGACAAGGTAGCTAAAGCAGCAGCTAGCTTCCAACTTCTGTCCCTCACTGTCAGTTTTTCTCCTTCTCTTCGGTCACTCCCAAATACTCCCCCACTAAAACTTCCACTTATCAATCTCTTCCGACACAAAGCAAATGGTTTTTGGACAAAGGAAGGTATCTCCTTCCAGCCTCACGGGCCCATTCTATTCCGTCATCATTTCATAACCTCTTCCATGTAGGTTACAAGCCGCTAGCCGACCTCTTAGAACCTCTCATTTCCTTTCCATCGTGGAAATCTATCCTCAAGAAAATCACTTCTCAGTGTTCCATCTGCTATTCTACTCCTTCTCAGGGATTGTTCAGGCCCCCGCCCTTCCCTACACATCAAGCTCAGGGATTTGCCCCTGCCCGGGACTGGCAAATTGACTTCACTCACATGCCCTGAGTCCGGAAACTAAAATGCCTCTTGGTCTGGGCAGACACTTTCACTGGGTGGGTAGAGGACTTTCCCACAGGGTCTGAGAAGGCCACCGCGGTCATTTCTTCCCTTCTGTCAGACAGAATTCCTCGGTTTGGCCTTCCCACCTCTATACAGTCTGATAACGGACTGGCCTTTACTAGTCAAATCTCCCAAGCAGTTTCTCAGACTCTTGGTATTCAGTGGAACCTTCATACCCCTTACCGCCCTCAATCTTCAAGAAAGGTAAAATGGACTAATGGTCTTTTAAAAACACACCTCACCTCACAGCTTCCAACTTAAAAAGGAGGACTCTGTTAAGGATAGAGCCCAAAAACTTGCCAACCAAGCAAGTAATTATGCTGAACCCTATTGGGCACTCTCTAATTGGATGTCCTGGGTCCTCCCGATTCTTAGTCCTTTAATGCCTGTTTTCCTCCTTCTATTATTCGGACCTTGTGTCTTGTTTACTTTTTCAATTCATACAAAACCGCATCCAGGCCATCACCAATCATTCTATACAACAAATGTTTCTTCTAACAACCCCACAATATTAGCCCTTACCACAAAATCTTCCTTCAGCTTAATCTCTCCCACTCCAGGTTCACATGCGGAACCTAATCCTGCTCAAAGCAGCCCTGGGAAACATCGCCCAGTATCTCTCCATACCACCCCCAAAAATGTTTGCCGCCCAACACTTCAACAGTATTTTGTTTTATTTTTCTTATTAAGAAAACAGGAATGTCAGGCCTCTGGGCCCAAGCCTGCGTGTATACATCCGGATGGCCTGAAGTAACTGAATGACAAAAGAAGTGAAAATGGCCGGTTCTTGCCTTAACTGATGACATTACCTTGTGAAGTTCCTTCTCCTGGCTCAGAAACTCCCACACTGAGAACCTTGTGACCCCCGCCCCTGCCCACCAGAGAACATCCCCCTTTGACTGTAATTTTTCCACTACCCACCCAAATCCTATAAAATGGCCCTACCCCCATCTCCCTTCACTGACTCTCTTTCTGGACTCAGCCCGCCTGCACCCAGGTGATTAAAAACCTTCATTGCTCACACAAAGCCTGTTTGGTGGTCTCTTCACACGGACGTGTGTGAAAATTAGTACTGGATTTTGGGTTTATATAGATAAGTTAAATGGTTTATGTTAACGTGGTGGCTCACACCTGTAATCCCAGCACTTTGGGAGGCCGAGGCGGGCAGATCACCTGAGGTTGGGAGTTCGAGACCAGCCTGACCAACATGGAGAAACCCCATCTCTACTAAAAATACAAAGTTAGCTGGGTGTGGTGGCGCATGCCTGTAATACCAGCTACTCGGGAGGCTGAGGCAGGAGAATCGTTTGAACCCAGGAGGCAGAGGTTGTGGTATGCCAAGATCACACCATTGCACTCCAGTCTGGGCAACAAGAACGAAACTCTGTCTCAAAAATAAGAATAATAATAACAATCTAATACATTTCTATGAAGATATGATTTAAATTAGACTTGTAGTGAAATCTGAGATTTAAATAGAATCAAATTATGACTGAGATTGACATTTTAGTATAATCCTTTACTATGTCTCCTTGGTACTCCTGATCTATGATAAACTCTTCTAGAACTTTAGTCTTTGCTTTGGACTCCCAACACCTTGTTTAATTGAAACGGAATTCTTCCCTGAGGATACTTCACTCCCTCTTGACTTTTCATTCTGGTTATTCCCTCATATCCCAAGTGACTCAAGATCAGGAAGCAAAGTTCTCTGCTGTTTCTCAAGCATTGCTCCTCTAAAAGTTGTGGAAAAGAACAACTATTTTCCTTTAAAGTTTGTATCATCCTGTCCTCCTCTTTTGTCCTCCTGGACATTTCATCTTCATTCCTTGAACATTTCTTCTTTATTCCTTGAGAAAAATGGTCCTTGATTCAATCTTCTTTTTAAAAATTTTTTTTATTATACTTTAAGCTCTGGGATACATGTGCAGAATGTGCAGGTTTGTTACGTAGGTATACACGTGCCATGGTGGTTTGCTGCAACCATCAACCCATCATCTACATTAGGTATTTCTCCTTGCTATCCCTCCCCTAACCCCCAATCCCCTGACAGGCCTCAGTGTGTGATGTTCCCCTCCCTGTGTCCATGTGTTCTCACTGTTCAACTCCCACTTATGAGTGAGAACATGTGGTGTTTGGTTTTCTGTTCCTGTGTTAGTTTGCTAAGAATGATGGTTTCCAGCTTCATCCATTTCCCTGCAAAGAACATTAACTCATCCTTTTTAATGGCTGCATAGTATTCTATGGTGTGTATGTGCCACATTTTCTTCATCCAGTCTATCACTGATAGGCATTTGGGTTGGTTCCAAGTTTTGCTATTGTGAACAGTGCTGCAATAAACATACATGTGTACGTGTCTCTATAGTAGAATGATTTACAGTCCTTTGGGTATATACTCAGTAATGGGATTGCTGGGCAAAATGGTATTTCTGGTTCTAGATCCTTGAGGAATCACCACACTGTCTTCCACAATGGTTGAACTAATTTACAATCCCACCAACAGTGTAAAAGCATGCTTATTTCTCTAGCATCTGTTGTTTCCTGACTTCTTGTTGTTTTGTTTTTTCTTTGTCTTTTTTTTTTGAGACGGAGTCTTGCTCTGTTGCCAAGCTGGAATGCAGTGGTGCAATCCTGGCTCACTGCAACCTCCACCTCCCAGGTTCAAGCGACTCCCCTGCCGCAGCCTCCCAAGTAGCTGGGACTACAGGTGCACGCAACCATGCCCAGCTAATTTTTTGTGTTTTATTAGAGACGGGATTTCACCATGTTGGCCAGGATGGTTTCAACCTCCTGACCTTGTGATCTGCCCACCTCAGCCTCCCATAGTGCTAGGATTACAGGTGTGAGCCACCACGCCAGGCCTGTTTTCTGCCTTTTTAATGATTGCCATTCTAACTGGAGTGAGATGGTATCTTGTGGTTTTGATTTGCATTTCTTTAATGCCCAGTGATGATAAGCTTTTTTTCATATGTTTGTTGGCTGCATAAATGTCTTCTTTTGAGAAGTGTCTGTTCATATCCTTTGCCCACTTTTTGATGGAGTTGTTTTTTTCTTGTAAATTTGATTCTGGATTCAACCTTCTTTTATACTTCAACTTCTGTCATCATCTTTTGTAACTTCAGCATCCACTCAGCCTATCTAAGAACCTAGCCCTCTTGACAATTATCCCTCTCCAGTAATTGTACCTTTTACTCTATCTCAGATGCCCACTTCCACCATCACACTCTGGACCCTTCTCCTTCCGCATCATATGAACTGAAAACATTCCCCTTTCAACCACAGTCTGCCATCCTTCAACACTTCTTGCTTAGCTACTCCTCTCACATCTCTTTCTTGATATCCTTGGGACTTTCAGTCCACTAACCTTTCTACTTCTCCTGCCCATGATCCCCTTTCTGGCTTCACTTCTCTCTTTATTCATTTCATGATCTACCATTTAAATAAATCCTTGAAAATACTCTAACACTTTTGCCTCTCTGTTTATATCCCAAACACATTGATTAACGGCTCTCTTCAGTTATTTGTCCTTTTTTTAAATCAAATCATTTGCATTAGTATTTAAACATACCCAAGGCTCTCCTCACCTCAAAAACATTCTCCCTAAACCCTTGCTTTCCAAATACTGTTCTCTCTTTCTTCCTACTGTTATAGCCAGATTTGGTGAAAAAATTGTCTAAATGACTGCCACTCTTGTTTGGATTCTAGCCCCTTCACAATATCCAAATTAGCCCCTGAATAGCTATCTATGACTTCCATATCCTAAATCCAACACACAGTTTTTAATATTCAGATTATTCTTTCCATCAGCAACATCTGACAAAGCTGATTATTCCTTCATGAACTTCATGCTTGGCTTTCATGATCTCTTATTGCCTTTTTCTTCCTACTTTACCTCTCTTTTCTCCAATTTTTAAATCTGGGGGTTCCTGAAGATCTCTTTTCACCCAAGACAATCATGTACTCTCATGTCTACTTCCAGAACTGCTTGTGCTCACACAGAAGTGTAAGCGAGAGCCAGATTTAATGAAATACAGACATCTAAGAAAATAGTAAGTACCCTCTATCATTAGAACTTAAGAAAATTTAAGTTTTCACTGTGGTCCTGTGTTTTCTCCCATCCCTTCACTTGTCTTAAATAATCCAGCAAGAAACTTATCTACTTATTCATCCCCACCAAACTGACCAGGGTCCAAATTCCCCGGCCCTTTCTGATCCTCCATTTTTTAACTGACAAATGATTATCACAAATAAACAAAGACAGAAATAAACAAAGATAGAAGTAAAAAAAAAATCACCATAAACCTAAACCATTCATAAATTGCTATTAGGTAAACATCCTGCAGGCATCATTCTATGAATATATACTAACAGAAAAAGGAATAGAAATCCTTTCATAAAAATAGGATCAAACTATAGCTATTTTATTTAAAAATCCATTTTACCTTACATAAATTTAATAGAAAAAATGAAATAAAATGAATAGTTGAACTTTACATAAATATTTCTTCCTTGCTGATTATTTTCTAAATAATCCTTCTCTAAGTTAAATAGGAGAGGGTTAGTCATTTTTCTTAACTACATTAGCATATTAGCATTCTTACATTTCTTCCCATCTGCCCTATGTCTGCCTTTCAGTTAAAAAAATCAAATACAGTATTTTTTATACTGTCCAGATTTATAGCTATGATAGACAGACACTGTGATGCACTGTCAATCAAATGTCAGTACGGTTTTGTTGTGAATTGTGAGGACATAAGATGTGGGAGGGGCCAAGGGTGGAATGATATGGTTTGGCTGTTTCTCCACCCAAGTCTCACCTTGAATTGTAGTTGACAATTGTAATTGTCAATAGATAATTCCCTGTGTATCTACGAAGAGACTGTTGCCCTAGCTGTCAGGAGGGCTGTTGCAAGACAGCCTTCAATGTCAGTCCCTTCAGGAACTGATTCAACTGTAAAGAACTGCCTCACCCAAGGTCACCCTTTCAGGGGTGCCCAAGGCTGTGGGAGCCCCTCTCTTGCATCAGCATGACCTGGATATGAGACATGGAATCAAAGCAGATCATTTTGGAATTTTAAGGTTTAATGACTGCTCTATTGGATTTTGGACTTGGCATGGGGCCTGTAGCCCCCTTTGTTTTGGCCAATTTCCCCCACTTGGAACAGGTGTATTTATTCAATGCCTGTACCCCCATTGCATCTAAGAAGTAACTAACTTGCTTTTTATTTCACAGGCTCATAGGTGGAAGGGACTTGCCTTGTCTCAGATGAGACTTTGGACTTAGACTTCTGACTTAATGCTGGAATGAGTTAAGACTTTGGGGTACTGTTGGGAAGGCAGGATTTTGTTTTGAAATGTGAGGACATGAGATTTGGGGGGGGCAGGGGCAGAATGATAATGGTTTGGCTGTTTCCCTACCCAAGTCTCACCTTGAATTGTAGTTCCCATAATCCTGCCTCCATGGGAGGAACCCTGTGGGACATAATTTAATCATGGGGGCAGTTACCCTCATGCTGTTCTCATAAGAGTAAGTTCGTTCTCAAGAGATCTGATGGTTTTATAAGGGGCTTTTCCCCCTTTTCCTTGACACTTCTCCTTGTTGCTGTCATGCGGAGAAGGACATGTTTGCTTCCCCTTCTGCCATGATTGTAAGTTTCAAGATGCCTCCCCAGCCCTGTGGAACTGTGAGTCAAGTAAACCTCTTTCCTTTATAAATTACCCAGGCTTGGGTATGTCTTTATTGGCATCATGAGAACAGACTAATACAAGTGGCGACCAACATGCAATGACTGACTGATGGGGGTATAAAGGCCTGGCCATCTCAGCCCAAATGGCGACAACTCTGAAGGACTATTTTAGTTCCAGAATTCCCTGGGGGTTGGCTAAGACTGTCTTTGGGCATGCACTGCAGCTTGACTTCTCTCTGCCCAATCCTGCTTCCATCTCCTCTTTTATAAGTATGAATCCCAAGAGCACTCCTTAACAAACATTTGGCACACTAAACTCCCTCTCAGAGTCTGCTTCCCAGGTAATCGAATCTGCAACACATATGGTGCCTTAGATTCTTTCAGAAGTAGACAACTGTGTTAGTCAATTCCCTGCTGTGTTAGGCCATTCTTATGTTGTTATAAAGACATACCTGGGCAATTTATAAAGAAAAGAGGTTTAATTGGCTCATAGTTCTGCAGGCTGTACAAGCATGGTGCAGCAATCTGCTCAGCTTCCGGGGAGGCCGCTGGGAGCTTTTACTCTCAGCAGAAGGTGAAAATGGAAGCAGCATGTCACATGAAGAGAGCAAGAGTGACAGAGGGAGAGGGGGAGATGCCACAGACCTTTAAACAATCAGATCTCATGAGAAATAATTTACTATCGTGTGGACGGCAGCAAGAGGATGGTGCTAAATTCGTGAGAAATCTGCCCCCAGGATCCAATCACCTCCCACCAGGCTCCACCTCCAACATTGGGGATTACATTTCAACATGTTCAACATGAGATTTGGAGGGGACATCCAAACTATATTACCTGCTTCATCTGATTCTCGACCGCAGGGGTTAATGTACTCCTTAGTCAGAAGAGCAAATGTTTTATCAGCCAGGGCAGATTATGCTACAGTAACAGAGAACTCCAAATTCTCAGCAGCTTAATTCAACAATGGTTTACTTCCTCCTTATACAACATATCGATTTTGGATTGGCAACAAGGCTTCCTTCAAAGCCCAAAGAGACTCCATTTCCACACACGCTTCCATAGTAGTGAAAGCATTATTCTGATTCTTAAAGGTTACGAGCAGAAGATAAAAGCAGGTCACCTGGCCACACCTGAGTTCAACAGAGTGGTAATCTATGCTGCTTTTGCAGAGAGGAGCAACAGACCTTACCAAAGCAGGCTACATGCCAGAGTTGACTCACAAGTCATAGTTTGCAAACGCTGGTCAAAAGCAGTGATTCACAAACTTTAAATGTATATCAGAATCATGTACAGTGCTTGTTAAAATACAGATTGCTGGGCCCTACCCTCACAGTTTTAATTCAGAAAGTTTCGGAGAGGGACTGAGAATCTGCACTTCTATCAAGTTCCTATGTGATGATGTTGTTGGTCCAGGAATCATACTTCAAGAACCATTTGTCTACAGAAAAAAAACTTCACAGGTACGCCTGCAGCTCATCTATTAATGTAGAGAACCTTATTTCAAGATGAAACACACCACAGCTTTGTCAAATATCAGTTTTCCTAAAAGGCAACTCACCAAAAACCATATATATAATAATGAAAATAAACCAGGATTTAATAAAGACTCCTATATTCTGAGAATTGTCCAATGTGTAGGTAGCATCACTATTATTATTGCTAGCCACTCTGAAGAGATCAGGCTAATTAAGTACTGTTTGTACAGGAAGGGTTGTGTGTATGTTTGTGAGAGAAAGAATAGAGTTTCATTATCAATCAATCAATAAATACAATAATATTAACAAATCTAATAAGCTGAAATTAGACATAAAACCAGGATGAGGAAAAAGGGAAAGGCTATTTTATGCAATTGTTACAGAGAGTAATGTAGTACCAAAAATGCAAGTGAAGTAATTAATTGGGGTTATATACTAAGAAAGAGTGCTATCTGAACAAAGCTGAGTATATAAGAGTTCAAATTATGAGAGGGATATATACCATGGTAGGAAGGATAACTGAAAACATTCTAGCTACTGAGTTTGGCATAAGACAGTACTAAAGCAAGTAAATAGTAAACCATATGGCTATTTCACGATTCTTATTTGAAAACAACAGAAGCTAACTCTGACTCATAAAGTGGAGTAGTAATTTATTAAAGGACTAGGGATGAATAAAGAACCAAGTTAATGGTTAAGCTTCTCAAGAATGAAGTCTAAAAACCATACTACAGAATTGGTCAGGTGAGGAAAACCTGCTGCTGTTCTCACTGGATTCTTTTCTGCCAAGGACTTTCCTCTATTGCAACTGTTAGTGGCCCAGCACCAATACCATCTCCGCATCAGCAGAGCTATTTTATAACAAAATTACTATTGCCTCTGAACACCAGATACCTCCACCATCAACTTCAAGGAAACATGATCTGAGTGGTGTCTGCTTCTTTGTTCTGCCTGTATCGAGGTTTCTTGAAAATGAGTATGAGTGGCAGAGTCTAGGTCACACAGCTCCTGCCATATCTACCAGTAAGATGGGGAAAGCCAATTTTATGGCTTACCTTAGGGAGGTAGACATAGTTATTCCCAGATAGTTACTGAAAAGGTGGAAGAGAAAACATAATACATGTCTGCCACAAAATGTCATATCAAGCATACAAAACTCACCTAAAATTCACCAATTTCTGTTCCTACCTAACTCTTTCCCCAGTATATACTAGCATAATTAGACAACATCAGAGATGGATAGGCCTTTAGAGATCACTTGGTCTAATCCTCTCATTTCACTAATGAGAAACCTGATGCCCAAAATAATCAGATGATTTACTTAGTTTACATGGCTAGTCAGTAGAAAGAAATTATGCTTTTTAAACTCTTAGTATATTTTCTATCATGCAATGATCAAGAAGGCACCCTTCAAACTGTATCTTAATGTTAAACTTTTTTTTTTTTTTTTTTTTTGAGACGGAGTCTTGCTCTGTCATCCGGGCTGGAGTACAGTGGCACGATCTCAGCACACTGCAAGCTCTGCCTCCCAGGTTCACACCATTCTCCTGCCTCAGCCTCCCAAGTAGCTGGGACTACAGGCACCCGCAACCACGCCCAGCTAATTCTTTGTATTTTTAGTAGAGACGGGGTTTCATCGTGTTAGCCAGGATGGTCTCAATCTCCTGACCTCATGATCTGCCCGCCTTGGCCTCCCAAAGTGTTGGGATTACAGGCGTGAGCCACTGTGCCCGGCCTTAATGTTAAACTTTAATCTTATTCTCAGGGAAACTCACTGTTTAGTCCTCAGAAAGTCATTTTGGTGACGTTGGTCTTTTTTTTCTCTCAATCAGTTCCTGCAAAACTAGCTATAAAATTAAATTTTATATGCAAAATTCTATTTTCCTATTATTATCTGTGAAAAAAACTGTAAGTTTAAATGTGTTTTAATGGTAGTTTGCAAGTTCTTTGGCTGGATTAAAACTTTTCCTTACCAAAAGTTACAATAAAAATGACAACAATAATAAGTGATTATTCAAAAGCTACTAGAAGGCCTGGCATGGTGCCTCATGCCTATAATCCCAGCGTTTTGGGAGACTTATGTGGGAGAATCGCTTCAGGCCAGGAGTTCAAGACTAGCCTGGAAAACACAGCAACACCCCATTTCTAAAAAAAAAAAAAAAAAAAAAATTAGCCAGGCCTGGTGGTGTGCACCTGTAGTCCTAGCTATTCGAGAGGCTGAGGTGGGAGGATTGCTTAAGCCCAGGAGTTTCAGGCTACAGTCAGCCATGATTGCACTACTACACCCCAGCCTGGGTGACCCTGACTTTTCCCAGAGTGAGACCCTGACTCTTGCCAGAGTGAGACCCTGACTCTGGGGAAAAAAGGCAACTAGAACAAATGTTTAATTATGAGTGTATCTCTTACAGATATATTATTGCATATTACAAAAATTAGAGCCAAACTCACCCAAGTAAACTGCAATCACAGGATCTCCCCACAAAGTTAATATTAAAACTTAAGCAGAGTGAACATTAATACTATAGTATATATAGAACATATACATTCTATTGGTATATTTTAACGACTAAACAACTGATAGCACAGAAGCCAAAAGCAACCAATGAGATTTTGAGAAGGTGGAGAAAGAAGGAAAGCAACAAAGAAGAACAATTAAATACAGGGTACTGAATTTGAGAAGCATGTCAACACAGAGAAAGGGCAGAAAGAAGATGGACAGTTTTATTCAAATATAAATGTTACATCTTTAGAGGGGAACAACAGACAATGGGGCCTATCAGAGGGTGGCAGGTGGGAGAAGATAGAGGATCAGGAAAATTAACTATTAGGTCCTGGGCTTTATACTTGGGTGATGAAATAATCTGTAAAACAAACCCTCATGACACAAGTTTACCTATATAACAAACCTGCACATGTACCCCTGAACTTAAAATAAAAGTTAAAAAAAAGAAATGTCATGTCTTACAAGCTATTTATTTAGCACTTTTTCCTCAGAAATTATTGTACTGGTTGGCAGAAAAAGATTACAGAATCAATGACTAGAAGCTAACACATGTAATGTAGGTCCATTAAAAAATTGCTTAGTTTGAACAGAGATAAGACAGTATTATTTTCTATAGCTTCATTCTCTTTGTGAAATGAATGTAATTAAAACATAATTGGGAACAGATAAATTACATACCTCTGGATGACGGAATCTTTCTCTTCTAATTTAAATGAGTTAATTCTATATAAGGATGTATTTTCCACAGAATAACTAGTGATCACTCAGACCAAATAATGAAAAAGTTTAGAAATCATATTAATAACTGTAGATTATTAAATTTTATGAAAAATTTGTTCTTTCCCCCCGAAATATTGCCTGTGCTCTCTTTTTTCTCCCCTCTTTTAAGCTGCTATTATTTTAAAAAGGCATTTCCCAAAAATAATTCTGAAAATTTAAAAGGATAACAAGTTATCAATTTTCCCAACAGAGATTAAGTCTTATCCTAGAAACCCATATGAATATACTATATTTACCATCATCATTTTGTACTTAAAGACATTGTTATCATTTAGTTAAACTGGTATGGTGCTGACTGTGAATCAAGGTATTACAACATAAAATGTTGCCTGATGTAAATGCAATGAGACCCTAAACTACTTGATTGTTAAATGTGTAAAAGCTTACACATTTAAAAGCTTAAAACAACACTAAAATAGTATACCTTTATTTTAAAATATAAATCTATTCTAAAATCTGTATATTTACATTTTAAAAAATGTTTTGTATTCAATATAACAGAGAGGAATAAATATAAACCATAACGCACACTTATAGCATATCACAGATTTTTTCATAATCTAAATAACTATGTGGCATAATGTATCTCCCTGGTTTAAATAAACAGTGCAGACATTTCTCTCCTGTGATTTGCAATGCCTTGTGGGAATTTAGTTAAAAATATGAAGACAGAGAGATTTATATGTGATTATCATCTGGAGGACAAAAAGAGAAAAGAGAGAACTAGCTCAAAGTACTAAGCTTAAGGGTTCTCCTGAAATACTTCACAATCTGTTTAAAAAGGGTGGAAAGTCTAATGAGGCCAGATTTATTTTGAAATTTTAAAATAATTTCACAGAAGTTCTGGAAACATATCCAGTCAGGACCTAGGGAGCGGCACATATTCTGTTCTGTAAGGGCAAATCCTTTCTGCCCTACAGCAAATAATATATGGGGCTGATACTTCTTAATGTATTGCCTAGTTTTAACCTGGAAAAATAATAATAAATTCTACAAGGAGTTTGGATGACTTCATAATCAAACATTTAATAAATGTTAACAACAACAAAAAAACCCACGTAAAACCCTGGGCCAAAACTCTGTGAACGATAAAATAAAAGACATAAATCACAAATTATCTTCAAGGGCAACTTTTTTAGGTAAGAAAAAGTATATCTATCTATCCAGGGCTTAGATATTTTTGTAAAGGCATGATTACTATGTAAAAAAATAGACTGACAAACTGGTTGCCTTGATTAAAGATTTTTAAAATTGTGCATACTATAAACCATGAACATAAACTGTATTCAGGCCATTTGATGAGATACTCACAGAATGATTGTAAGAAGGTTCCAATATCACAGGCAATGACATTTTCCCTTGAAGATTCAATTTTGTTAAATAAAAAATCTTTTCCCCCACAATCTTTTCTTTTTTCATGCGATGTACACCATACAGTCTAAACCGAACTGCATAATTTCCAATCATCTCAGATTCAACATGATTAAATTTAAATGTTTCTGTGAAGACAGGGCATGGTCCTCTCTGGATGCTGGTTTTTGCTCTCTGTTTCTTTATAGGTAGAAGAACAAGGTGTACTTGCCATGAGTTGCCACCTGTCCTGTTATATGTTGGGATGTCTGTGACAGCTGTCACTGTTACCAGAAGCTTCTGTTCTTGTGAGTCATAGTCAAAAGTCACATCCAGTGTGCCATATTTAGCTTCTGGCTCAGGATCAAAAGGTTTAGGAAGCTGTGAAGATGATCCTTGAGCTGACATATCCTAAGAAAAGAAAATTTAAACGTTACAGTTTTTAACTCAATTATTTAACCTAGCATGTAAATAAATACTTGATATTTCTTTAGAAGATACGAAAACAATTCTGCCACAAAGAAAGTAATACAATAATATTTAACAGTCAACTACAACCAAAAGCTACCCTATAGAGCGAGATTAGTATAGGCAGTAAGTTAAACTCAAAACTTATGATAATAAAGACACGTTTAGAATTTAATATTCACCATTACAATTCTGAGAAAGTGTGATGTATGTTTTTAAAAATGAGAATTTAAAACATATCCTTTAGTGGGTATATCTGCTCCTTTTGTAGAAAACCACTACATTTTACTTTCAATGTTATAAACAATGCCATTGACAGCACAGTATCAGGCTGCAGAGAAAGAGAACATAAATAAAAGTATAATGCTATTGAAAAATTTGGTTCCGTTTTCAGTTTGTTCTAAAACATCCCCATCTGTAATAAAATATAAAGATATTTAGACTTAAAAATCAATGGAAATGTGAAATATGAAAGCATAAATAAAGGTCTCAAAATATTAGCGGTCAAATATTTACTTTCCATAACATAGACTATATTTACTTCAATTTCTAAACAATTAAAAACATATTATTTTCTAACATTAATGACTACTGAAAATGGCAGAACACACATTTTAAAAGTTCAAGAAAGGCTGAAACGGTACATTTTAATTATGAAATTAAAAGAAATTATAACCATTCTTCCTGTAATTGTCTCAAATTCCTGCCAGTCTATCTATCTAGAATATAATAGGGGTTTTAGCTAGTTACCAACAATGTCAAACCTAGGTCTCTGACCTTTCAACTATACCACTTTGCCTCTTCAAGTATTTTAATAAATCTTAAATAATTCTCATTTCAAAATGTGGGCCAATTTAATAAATTTCTAAAATTTTCTAAATTTTGAGTGGCAGTGACTACTACTGAATCTCAGTCTTCTCTTTTTCCATTTACGAAACAAAACAAAACAAAACAAAACCTTCCTGAGTATTAGCTAGAAATACTACCCACAAGATTTGGGGAGCCGAGGTGGGCAGATCACTTGAGGTCAGGAGTTTGAGACCAACCTGGCCAACATGGTGAAACCCCATCTCTACTAAAAATACAAAAATTAACTGGGCATGGGTGGCAGGTGCCTGTAGTCCCAGCTACTCAGGTGGGTGAGGCAGGAGAATCACTTGAGCTAGGGAGGCAGAGGTCACAGTGAGCCAAGATCATGCCAGTGGACTCCAGCCTCAGTGACAGGGTGAGAATTTGTGTAAAAAAAAAAAAAAAAAGCACCATCCACAAGAGACTATAGACTTCAGTGCCTCTATTATAGCTCACAGGACTGCATGACTCAGCTTTGGCCAATGGGAGGCAAAAATAATTTATGTGTGAAACATTCAGATCAGGTTTATATAAGAAATTCTTGCTCTCTACTCTCTGTCTCACTCTTCTCACAAGCAGATATACAGACAGGATGTGTGGGTCAGCTCAGACCATGTGGACTAGGACAATACCCTAGGGGAAGGCAGAGCAACAGAAGAGAAGGGACTGGGTTTCTGAATAATCTCATAGAGCAAAGCCCCCTGCTCACCCTGCACTGTTGTTAAACAAAAGAGAATTACGTTTCTATGTTCTTTAGCCATTGTATTTGGTGGGGGCTGAGGGGTCTTTTTGTTGTAGCAGCTTAACATGTACTGTAACTACTGTACCTACTATGTGCCAACCCCTATTTTAGGTCGGGAGAGTGCTTCTTTCTGCAGAGAGAACCAAAAAGACATGAGTCCTTAATTTTTTTTTTTTTTTTTTTTGACACAGGGTCTTGCTTTGTTAACCAGGCTGGAATGCAATGGCACAATCATGGCTCACTGCAGCCTTGGCCCCCCATGCTCAAGTGATCCTCTTGCCTCAGCCTCCTGAGTGGCTGGAATCACAGGCACACACGACTATACCTGGCTAAATTTTTTGATTTTTAGTAGAGACAAAAGTCTATGTTGCCCGGGCTGGTCTCAAACTCTTGGGCTCAAGCAATCCTCCTGCCTCGGCTTCCCAAAGTGCTGGGATTAAAGGTGTGAGCCACCATGCCCAGTTAGTCCTTGGTCTTATAAATCTTATATGC
This sequence comes from Hylobates moloch, assembly GCF_009828535.3. Taxonomy (NCBI): domain Eukaryota; kingdom Metazoa; phylum Chordata; class Mammalia; order Primates; family Hylobatidae; genus Hylobates; species Hylobates moloch. Next base: position 3,971,333 of record NW_026652293.1, read on the forward strand.
TAGTTGGTGTAATGTATACAGGAAAAAAAACAACAGAAGAACAGTACTTAGGGAGAAGTAATAAATTCCCATAAGAGAATTCAGTTTTTAATGTAGTATGAGAAAATCAAAACATATTCTTATTCTGTTAAAAAATTTACGGTTTAGAGCAAAATGTGTTAATGTATACTACTTTATAATTGGTAATTAAAGATTATTAATTATATGGCTTTGGTATTTCAATTAAATATTTTCTAAAATAACATCATGACAGCTAAGATTTTCAGGCAATAAAAATGTTTATCAGGTCCTAGATAGCTATTTTTGAATTTTACTTCTCTTGGTGCCTTCCTGATTGTTTTTTCTTTTTTTTCAAACATTCCAACAATTCTTATGAAACCCAATGTTGAAAGGGTGGAACATTGACAGATAAAAGACATTATCTGCATTCTGAAAATAGGCAATAAGCAAACAATCCTTCCTTTCAAGGTATGGGACCAGTTTTAAAAAACCTTTATTTAGATAGCAATAGGTCATCAACAGTGTTTATAAACTCCTTCCCATGGAATTCTTCTGAACCTTCTCTCCTCTCTCAGTTTAATCATGTATGTGGATAGGCTCTAAGATAGCTACAGCCTGGATTAAACCAAGAGAAAAGTGAGAATTTTCTATCTGACACATATCTATTACAAGGATGCAAAATAAACTTGAAAAAACACAAAAGTGAATTTTATATTAGCATAGGCTATCAGCATTCACATCTAAATATTTCTGTAATGTGCGTTTGCTATATTGTTTGAGTACATTCAATGCTACTACAAGAAGACACAAAAATAAGCAGGATGGAAGAAATTCCAAAGAAGTGGTTATAGATAGCAAGTTAGCAGCTTCTGAAATACGGACAAAACTCACAGTGTGTGATAACTATAGATAGTGAGTAAAGAAACAGCTTGTGAGACACAGGCAGAATTCATAAGATATTAAATATAAATAGTTAATAACTTATAACATACGCCAAAGAAAGATTAAACAGAAAATCTGACGGATCAAATGAGTATTACCTATAGAAAGGGATGAAATGCACAAGCCACGATCATGTAGCCTCTGGGTTGACAGCTCTGTCACCCATGTGATCTACTTAAGAAATGCAGATAAAACCTACAACTGCCTAGTAGGCTGACAAGTTTCAGTGGTGGCCAGGAGTATAACTATATCTCTCCCACAAAACAAACAAGTGTGTGCTGTTGGCTCTTGATACCCTTGTTCAAATCTCAACTCTGGTCCTTGTTACATCATAAATAGGAATGCTGATGGAAAAGAGACAGTGAGACGGGATGTATGGGCACTGCATAAACCAGGACTCACACAGTGTGGTCTTGCTACCTATACTCACTTGCAGCTTATCCCCAGGTGTGTTAACAGATTTCTGATTTCATCTAGCTCCTCTTACTTCTTGCTTTGTATGTGAAATGGATTAAAACACACTCTCTCTCTTTCTCTCTCTCTCTCTCTCACACACACACACACACTAATTTGAGCATCTTACTTTGGTGCTTTACTCCTCTGAGAGAGTTTGCCTGGTAATGTTTGGAGGGTACCACTGAATCAAAGTAATTTCTCACACAACATTTTGGATCAAAAAAGGCAATATAATATAGTTGTTAAGAGCACTGCTTTGGCAGTCAGACAGACCTGGGTTTGAACTATAGTTTCACTATTTAAGAGCTGCTTCTACTTGGTCAAATTGTTTAGCTCACTGACTCTTAATGTTTTAATTTATAAAATGAAAATAATAACTTCCTAAAGATGTGGTTGTTAGAATTTAATGAGCAGACTACATAAAGCTCATAGCAAAATTCCTGACACAAGTGGTGATAGGTATTATTGTTGTTGTTTATTAATCCCACAATCCAGGCTTCACTGTTAACTTGTGAGCTATATATGTAGTTTATAAAGCTACAAAACAACTGTCTCAAATTTGTTTAGGTAATGGAACACAAAGAAACATTCATCATGAAAAATCACAAAACAATGATATATTAAACTTAAAATACCAGTGTACAATTTTCTTCTCGGTCAGATACTGTAATACTAGAAATACTAAAAAAAGCAATAACAGATACAAAGTATTTTTAACAATTATAGAAGAAAAACCTAAAATTAAGGAAATTCTATCCATAGCTTAATTGTTCTGGGTATTAGGAAACTACATCTATTATTTAATTTTGGCAGCAGATCTGAAAATTCATCTGGTAAGAATATGGACATATTTCAGTATTACTGAATGCTGTCTGGAACAAAAGCAGTAAAAACTTGCAATCTAAAACTTTTAAGCAGGCTGGGTGCAGTGGCTTATGCCTGCAAACCCAGCACTTTGGGAGGCTGAAGCAGGAAGATTGCTTGAGCCCAGGAATTTGAGACCAGCCTGGGCAACATAGTGAGAGCCTGTCTCTACAAAAAAATTTAAAAAGTTGTGGGTGTGGTGGTGCACACCTGTAGTATCAGTTACTTGGGAAGCTGAGGTGGGAGGAAGCTGCAGTGAGCTGTGATTGCGCCACTGCACTCTGTTCTCAGTGACAGAGCGAGACTCGACTCTGTCTCAAAACAAAAACAAAAAAACTTGACAGTAAATCTAAATACTAACTTATAAAACCTTTAGATTGCCTTTATATAGTTTTCATTATGACAGAAACATTAAAACAAACTCTTTTTAGAATACAGTAATACTTCAAAACTGCCACAAAATTATTTTTGTTGTAATTTTCACATTTTTGCTCCAAAACAGTAAGTAAACTTAAAGCTCAACCAACCAGCCACTCTGAATGCATGAAGCCATGGATTCACATTTCATTAGTAAAGCTGATCATCATTTATCCCTTGCATTTTCTATGATATGAAAATACAATAAGATTATTTTGAAAGACTTGTGAAACACTGAGTAACCTCCCAATAGTAAAAAAATCCAAAATAAAAATAATACAAATAGTAACCTGAAGATGAAATAAATAGGTAAATTATTCTAGAATGTTTTATATAAAGTGTTAAAAAAAATCCTTTGGTGGTGGGGCTTGGGGTTGTGGAGTGGGGGCAGTTGAAGACTAGGTGGGACATTCCTGATAAGTTTGTTGGATAAAGATTAGATTAAGGATGGATACTGGTACTATAAGTTACAAAGGAATAAGTGATAAAATCAATTCTTCTTACCAAGAGGAGAAGCACAGGATTATTATCCTCCCAAAAACATTCATTTTCAAACTTCTATGTGCTTTTACTTACTTCAGGGCTCAGGACTGCAGTGCTGTCACTTGGAACATCTTCTTCATATCCTTTATTATGAAAACTTTCTATTTCATGACCTGTGCTTCCTTCACTTGGGCACTTGTTATATGAGCATCTTGGACTGTTGCTGCAGTGGGAAAATTCACATTTACTGTCCCCAATTTCTGAGGGTGTACATGACAGATGGGGAGAACCACTGTCATCCTGATATGGTGGTGGCTGCAATTCATCCAGCGGGGGTGTTCTTCTCATTCTCTGAATGCAGTTTCCTGATAATGATTAAGAATCTGGTCACTGTTTCCAATTAGCCTCAACATGCAGTATAGTCTACAATAATTGTAAATAACTTTTGAAAACTGGATCAAAAAATTGATGGCAACATAACTATTAGATTTACTAATGACTTCTCTTTTTCCCTAGTTCAGAGGCACAAATAAAATAATCTGGTTTCACACTCCTCGCCTCCTGCATAATAAGATTAGGAAAAATAAAAGTCATATATGAAGAAAGATCCTGTTATGTTTCATAAAAATGGGGGAGTGGTAAGTATTAGTTAAACAGCTTATTTGTCTTTCTCAAAACAATCCTCATGTATACATACTTCATCTATTACCCCGTGATCTGTGGCCACCCTAGGGTCAAAGCGATACAAATATGGTTGGAAAAACAAACATAACACCTCTGCTTGTTCTTCACCTATGTTCAACAAGAACTCACCTACATTCTTCAGTTACTGAGATGAACTTAAACTAGCATTCAGCTAGCGGTGTCAGAAATGTTTTTCTACATCTGTCCTGGATCCAGAATCCTAGAATGAGGTGCACTGTGAATCAGGCCCATTCCCTGTTTGCTAACATCCATCAATTAGCAAAGACTGGAGGCTGTGTTCTGTCTCTTCTCCATTATAAGGGCACTCTATCCCACTCTACATCTGTGTCTGTATTCTTTATAAATTGTGACTCCATCTTGTCTATAGTAGACATCTCTACCTCTAGCAGTTAACATGAAACCACATTTTCTTTCACTCTTAAATTTATCTTTTAAATTTTTACCTCAATGATTTATCTCGGTGATTGAGAATAAACATCTGTGAACAAGGACAGAGTTGGGGGCAGGAGGGAAATAAGGAAACAGAGTCCAGTACATAATTTAAGAACAGCTAAGTCTTTGTAGATAAATCCTGAATGCAATACTAAACATTAAATTTAAACACTGATCTTTTTTTTTTTCTTTTAATGAACTGTGCATCTCTTTTCTCAAAAGGGACCCTGAAACAGTAGCTTGTATTATCATTGTTATGGAGTTCAGTTCAAATATTCAATAGTTCCTCTGTTCTTCCTAAGATAAAAAGTTACATAAGAACTATAAGCTTCATTTAAAAATTACCAAAATGCTTGGTTCAAATGAAAAATAATAATTTGCACAAATGTAGCACAAATTTACATATTTGCTCAGAGGCCCCAATTTTGAAAAAAAAAAAGAAAAACTAAATGTCTTACCTAGTGAGTCTAATAGTCTGACCACAGAGTCATCTCTCAGTATACGTGGGGAACTGGTTCTAACCCCACCATTCCCTCTCAAATACCAAAATGCAAAAATGCTCAAGTACCTGTTATAAAATGGTGTAGCATTTACATATAACCTAAGTACATTCTCCCATATACTTTAAATCATCTCTATGTTACTTACAATGTCTAACACAATGTGAATGCTATGTAAATGTTGTAATACTATATTGTTTGGGAAGTAATAAGAAAAAGTCTGTATATGTTTGGTACAGATGAAACCATACATTTTTTCAAATATTTTCCATCTGAGGTTGGTTGAATCCTACAGACATGGAGGGCCAGCTGTACTAACTTTAGTTTATAACATAAGCAAAAAGTAAAAAAGTGGCTGAATTAATATAGTTGAAGCTAAATTCAAGAAGACAGATTAGACATGTTGCAAGTCGTAGCCAAAAAACCCACAGAATTCCAGAACAGTAAAGAGACAAGTGGTTTTAGGCAGTTAATTAGCTTGATCCATTTATGTGGTAGGTAAGTATGTGTGGCTGCCACCGCTGGCAGACTGACTTGACTCCATCCATAACCTCTTTTTCTTCTAAGCAGCATTCTGATTAGGAGTGGCCAATGAGATCTAAGCAGATTTCAGAGTGAACCTTCCAGGAAAGTTTTGTTTTCCTGATAAAAGCCCGTAGACTCTACTGGCATGCCCCTTTGTCCCTTTGCCTTTCCTCTGCTTCCTTCTTGGAGGAGTAGCAGCAGCTACCTTGTGGCCATACAGTGATGAGTATGAGAATGAAAGCTAGGAAGGCGGAAGCAGGAAAATGAAAAGCCCGGGTATCTGAAACATCACTAAATACCTACCTCCAAACTTGACGCCTGAGACAAATCCCTATTTGTTAAAGAAAAAGAAAAAAACTACAATAATTGGATTTTCTACTGTTTCCAAATATATTCTCAATGGATATAGTTTATTAATCATTAAACTGACATCCTCTGCCCCTTTAAAAGTACATATTTAATTAGCCACTGAATTAAAGGGTAATACCTAAATACTGCAACACGAAGTCAATTAAAAATTTTCCAACGTAAGTGGTTTTGGGAGTCAGCACACCATCTACTCCTTTACCTTTTTTCTTAGAAGAGAGGTGCTCTTTCCTAGAAGTCTTGAGCATATTGCCTCACAGATCTCAATGCATAGACCTGGGTCACATGTCTATTCCTAAATCCATCACTGGTAGAAGAAATGGGATGACCATAATTGGCTTAAATTAATCAGAAGCCATCAAAATTTGAAGCTGGGGATGGGGCCAGCTTCACTCTTCATATCTATATGGAAAAGAGTAGATGCCTAAACAATGTAGGATCCAGGAGGGAAGATGAAAGAGAAAGAATGTTGGTACAAAATGAACATGATCCAGTTCATGATCCAGTGAACATGGCTCACTGCAGACTTGACCTCCCAGGCTCAAGTGATCCTCCCTCCTTAGCCTCCCAAGTAGCTGGAACTATAGGCATGAGCCACCATGCCTGCCTAATTTTAAAAACTGTTTGTAGAGACAAGGTCTTGCCATGTTGCCCAGGCTGATCCTGAATTCCTGGGCTCAAGCAATCTGCCTGCCTCGGCATCCCAAGGTGTTGGGGATTACAGGCATAAGGCACTGCGCTAGGCCTGTTTTCTTGATCAGAGTATTTTTTTTCTGTCTGTGGTTATATTTTTCCTCAATATAATAATCCTTTTCTGAGGTTCCTTTTGATATGCCAGCACGGTATAATTTCGGCCTGGTAATGATGTTACACCTTATTTCCTTTGGTTTGCTTTTTTATATTAGGTCCTGCCTAGCTGTGGGCCAACTAAGTGTATTTTCACAGCTGAGCTCTAGGCATCTGGCGCTAGTTTAGATTTAGTGTAACTCTTGCTCCAGAGACCAAGGCACAAGTTACACAAAATGGGTTTGTGATATTTAAAGATGTAAGTGGGCTCAATGGGTAGACTTCACTACTGTTTTCTGGATTTGAGAGAAACAACATTAAAGCTGTGAATATATAAAATGTATTTTAGCCACACCATATCCTCCAAGTTTTGAAAATAGTAATACCACCCTTTATCTTTACTTTTCACTTTATTTTTGCATTTTATTTTTTAAAGTGTAGAACACACAAATGTAGGTGGAATAAAAATTTCATTAAAAAATATAGTTATGAAGATCCCTCCTTTTTAAATGTTTGCAATCTCTTTTTATTCTACATAGTGTACTAAGAGTTGGCTTAAATGTAATTGATATAAGAAAAATTTTTAAATAATTTTATAAAGTAACAAAATTTATATTATTATTGTGAAATTACACTGTAAACATCAACCTTAAGAAGAAATTTCTAGTGGAACTATCAAACACCACGTGATGATGCCCTCCCATTACTTTAGTTCTTGCTTTATTACCTAATTTCATAACCCTATTTTAATATAAATGATATAGCTATAAGAGGATTTAGGCATGGATATATTTTAAGCATTTTAATTTACCATCTGCATATTGCATAGCACCTACAAAACAAGATGAAGTATTTTCTTACCATAGAAAAAACAGCATGTGTGCACACAGGGAATATGACCTGTGGTTCTTACCTTTTAAAACAGTGGTGAGAACTACAGCTCTAAAAAAAAAACGATGTATATTCAACAACTGCAGAATTCTTTTTTTTTTCAAGTGCCTGTGGAAATCTGCCAAAATTGATTATATGCTGAGCAATTAATTAAGTCTCAATACATTTCACAGATTGGAAGCATGAAGAGGATGTTTTCTAAATGAGGCAGGAGAATAAAGTCCGAGGGCAGGAAACCTAAGGCCATGCTGACTTCCTAGAACTGAATCAAAAGTAAAACCCCACCTCTCCACACCCAAGTAACAAAAGGATCAGAGGCTACTCCCTTTGCACTGTGTGGCAGATGAAAAATGGGAAGTATCTCTGATTGGTCTCCTCCCACAATCAGACTGGTGACCAGCCAAGTCTTCATGTGTAACGAGCTGTAACTTCACTTCAGCCTGACTGGTCGTCTCCTCCAACCAATCAGACTGGTCACAGGCCCGTCCTTCATTACATAGGATGTAGCCAAGTAACCAATGGGAAACCACTAGAGGGTATTTAAACCCCAGAAAATTCTGTAGCCCGTGCTCTTGGGCTGCTCTGTGGAGTGTACTATCGTTTCACTATGCTTAAATCTATGCTAGCATAAATCTATGCGTTCATTGCTTCATTTTTTCGTTGCTTTGTTTGTGCATTTTGTCCAATTCTTTGTTCAAAACACCAAGAATCTGGACGACTCATAGTCAAGACATCCACTGGTAACATGACCACTACAGAATTAAACTAGAAATCAGAAACAAAAATATAGCTAGAAAATGTATAGAAATCTAAACGAAAATAACTAGAGATTAAAAGAGACTTCAAAATAATCCATGGATCAAAGAAGAAATCACAATACAAATTAGAAATATCCTCAAGATAGTGATCATTAAAAAGTCAGAAAACAACAGATGCTGGAGAGGTTGTGGAAAAACAGGAACGCTTTTACACTGTTGGTGGGAGTGTAAACTAGTTCAACCATTGTGGAAGACAGTGTGGCGATTCCTCATGGATCTAGAACCAGAAATACCATTTGACCCAGCCATCCCATTACTGGGTATATACCCAAAGGATCATAAATCATTCTACTATAAAGACACATGCACATGTATGTTTATTGCAGCACTATTCACAATAGCAAAGACTTGGAACCCACCCAAATGCCCATCAATGATAGACTGGATAAAGAAAATGTGGCACGAATACACCATGGAATACTATGCAGCCATAGAAAAGGATGAGTTCATGTCCTTTGCAGGGACATGGATGAAGCTGGAAACCATTATTCTCAGCAAACTAACACAGGAACAGAAAACCAAACACTACATGTTCTCACTCATAAGTGGGAACTGAACAATGAGAACACAGGGACACAGAGATGGGAACATCACACACTGGGGCATGTCGGGGGATGGAGGGCTAGGGGAGGGATAGCATTAGAAGAAATACCTAATGTAGATGATGGGTTGATGGGTGCAGCAAACCACCATGGCACGTGTATACCTATGTAACAAACCTGCATGTTCTGCACATGTATCCCAGAACTTAAAGTATAATAAAAAAAATAAAAAATAAATATCCTGAAGAGAATGATAATGAAAATGATCTACACAACTACTTGTAGAATGTGGCTAATCTGTGCTTAGAAGGAAATTTATAGGTCTGAGCACAAAATATTGGGGGGAAGTGGGAGGCTGAAAAACAATGGTCTAAGAATCCACTTCAAGAAGTTAACAAAAATAAGAATGATGGTTTCCAGCTTCATCCATGTCCATGCAAAGGACATGAACTCATTCTTTTTTATGGCTGCATAGTATTCCACGGTATATATGTGCCATATTTTCTTTATCCAGTCTAACACTGATGGACATTTGGGTTGGTTCCAAGTCTTTGCTATTGTGAATAGTGCTGCAACAAACATACGTATACATGTGTCTTCATAGTAGAATGATTTATAATCCTTTGAAACCATCATTCTCAGCAAACTAACATAGGAACAGAAAACCAAACACCGCATGTTCTCACTTGTAAGTGGGAATTGAACAATGAGAACATATGGGCACAGGGAGGGGAACATCACACACCAGGGCCTGTCGGCAAGTGGGAGGCTACGGGAGGGATAGCATTTGGAGAAATAGCTAAAGTAGATGACGGGCTGATCAGTGCAGCAAACCACCATGGCACATGTATACCTATGTAACAAACCTGCATGTTCTGCACATGTATCCCAGAACTTAAAGTATAATTAAAAAAAAAAAAAACTCACTGTAAAAAAAAAGTTAATAAAAACAGCAAATTAAATCTAAAGAAAGTAGAGGGATGAAATAATAAAGAGCAGAAATTAAATAAAAAACCAAGCATATAACAGAAAGCATCAAAATAAAATTCATTGAAAACACTAATAAAATTGATAAACTACTAGAAGAGACGAGTCCAGAAAAAAACAGATTACATGAAGTATTAATACCAGGAATAAGAAGAGGACATCATTTCAAATCCCACAGACATTAAAAAGACAGAAATTTCCCCTTTGTTCTTCTCTTTCTGAAGATTTCAGCCCTAAAGCCACTGAGTGGGGCAGAGGAAGGCAGAGGGCTGCACTGATGGTGGCAAAGGAAGCCATAGCGGAGCAGAGCCCCATTAGAGCCCAAGTGGGAAGATGCCCATCCCAGTGTGGTATCTTAGGGCCTGGGCCCCAGTGAGATGACAGAAGGGTGTCCATGTCCATACCAGGGAGTGGAGTCAGTCAAACATGCAGTGTCAGAACCCAAGGGTAGGTGAGAAGGGTTTTCAATTCAGAAAGTGACCAGACTGAGGTGTAAAGTAGGGTAAAGACAGCCCACATACATCGGGGCAGTCCTACAGAGCGTGCTGAAGCCCAAGCAGGTGAGAAAGGCCCAGTGAGGGGAGTCAGAGCCTTGGCAGGATAAGGAAGCTCCCCACGGGAGGGCGGCCTGGCCTGGGGCAACAGAGCCCAAACAAGATAAGGAGGGTGTTCGCATTGAGGAAGGAGAGCACCCTAATGTGCAGTCAGAGAATGAGAAGTATCGGGGCCATAGAGCCAGGTGACTGGGGTGGGCTATGAAAACCCAGGAGGGTGAGGAGGGTGCCACACACAGGGGTATCTGGTGAAGTACATCAGAGCACGAGCAGGGTAAGGTGTGCATCTGCACAGACAGGTGGTCTATCAGGAAACTAGAGCCTAAGCAGCATGGGCACGGTGTCCAGTGTGAGGGTGGCCCGGAGTGTGGCGAAGTGGGGTGAAGAGGGCAACTATGTGGAGTAAGGGGGAGTCCTGGACCATGGTACCAAAACTCAAGCAGGAAGTCAGGGCCTAGGTAGGACGATGAGGGCACCAAATGCGGGGCAAGCTGATCTCGGGTATCGAGCCCATGCTCAGCCGGTCATGAGGACACCCACAAGTGGGAAAGGCAGCATGAGATCTCCAAACTCAAACACAGTGAAGGGGGCATGTGTGCAGGGAGATGGGAGGACATGTGTGCAGACTGATCAAATAATATATTAAGGTTAATGGCTGCCAGGTTTCTTACTGATGGAAAAGGGAGTTACAAATATGAAAAAGGAAAAAACTAAAACAAATTCTGTGGTGTTGGATTAGAATTGGACAATCCACATGAACTCATAGTTTAAAAATACATAGATAGAAGTTATTAGTGCAAATGTCCATATATGTGTGCATATATTTGCACATACACCCACACATAAATATTCTAGCTTTGCTCACTGAGGAGGTTTGTGACCACCACCACCTCAATAGCAGTGAGTCCACTGAGCGCCTGGGTCTTGGCTTCTAAATCTATTATCCACTAAAAGGAACCAGGACTCTTTATAAAGAAATGGCTAATTCCAGGGGAAGGCCAGGTAAAGTACATGAGGATCCTAGAAAAGTCTGTGTATTGAAAGTGAGGAGATGTTCAAAGATTGATGAGGATATGTCAAAAGGACAAATAAATCAGCTTGACAGTGCTCCCACTGACCACTAACCGTCTGAGCTCAAAATAAATATAGTAACTGATTATTGCTCATTGAAGAAATGAGAAAACTATGAGTCCATATAGATATAAATAAATATATGAATAAGTGAAAAATTTTTTGAGGAATGGGACATGTACATAGTTACACAGTATCTTCCCACAAAATACTTTTTTAATTAAGAAGGGTAACTTTACAGTGGAGAAGCCTGGTAGATACCAGCTTAAACTAGATATCAAAGTGAACATTATGAGAAACAGGACAAATCAAAATTGTACCCCACCTGATAAAATGCAATGAGGAATATCTCTAATAAAACAGATAGGATACCTCTATAAAATAACTCCACAATCTGTCAAAATGAACCCATGAAGAAACAGGAGATTATATAATCTTTTATCTATTACAGAAATTGAATCCTTATTTTAAAACCTCCCCAATAAAGAAAATTCCAGGCCCAGAGAGAGCTTCACTGGTGAATTTATTATTTAAAGAAGGGAAAAAATAACAATTTAACACAAAATTTTTCAGGTGATACAAAAAAGAGGGAATACTTATTTTATGAGGCCATAATAACCTTGACATCAGGACCTGCAAAGTATCTTACAAGAAATAAAACGTATAAACCAATCTCTCCCATGAAGATAGATACAAAAAATCTATACAAAATTTTAGCAAATCTAACCCAGAGTTATGTAAACAGGGTACCATATCACAATCAACTTGGAATGCAGTTATCCTATACATGCAACATTTAACATTTAAGATGTAACATTTAAGAACTAATCAATCTAATTTATTGCACTGAAAGAACAAATATAAAAAGTAATATAATTGTAAAAGACTTACTAAAAGCATTTCATAAAATTCATTATCCATTCATGATAAAATCTCTCAGTGCACTAGGAATAGAAAGCAATTTCCTTTATCTCCTAAAGGGTATCCATGAAAGTCCTAAAGCAAACATCGTATTTAATGGTGAAATGTTGAAAGTTTTACCTCTGAGATCAGGAATGACAAGGATGACTGTTATCACCACTTCTATTCAACAATGTATTAAAGGTCCTAGCCAGGGCAATAAGGGGAGAAAAAGAAGATGTAAAATGATTGGAAAGAGAAAAATAACTGTCATTAGTCTCAGATGATGACTGTGATGTAGAAAACCCAAAATAATTTAGAGATAATCGATTAAGAGTTGGTAAATTTAGCAAATTCACTGGCTATGTCATCAATATTTTAAAAAATGAATTTCTACGTTCAATGATCAATTAGCAAAACTTTTAAAAATCTCACGTATAATAGCATCAGATAACATCAAATACCTAAGGATAATGCTAAGAAATGACATTGTTGTTATTTTTCTAGTTCTTGGGTTTATAATTAGAATGTATCTTCTCAGCAATTGGTGGAATCCAAACTTTGGCATTCTAGGCAGTGCCTATATGGTACAGGAAAGGACAGCTGAAAACCAACAGAGCTTCCTTTCTCCAGTAACACGGCATCTCAAAAGAAAGGCAGAGACTAGTCTACCATCAGAGATTAGAGAATTGCAGGTTTGACAAATGCTTTCACTAGTTTGGCTACTGCAAAAATTAGTAGGCTTGAAAAATGATGGCAGATTATCATAAACTTAATTAGAAGATGACTTCAACTGCAGTTGTCACTCCAGATGGAGTCTTCTTATTGAGCAAATTAAGACAGCTTTGGTATCTGATATGTAGCTTTAACCTACAAATGTTCTTTTCCTTTATATTTATCCAGAAAGAACAAAAGTTAACAGGTTGTCTTCACCTGGCAAGGACAGGAATACATTTACTGACCTGCTTTAAGGAAACAAAGAATTCTTGTTCTATGCCATGATCTGCTCTGCAGAAACCTTGGCTGCCTCAATATTCCATACTACTTTTCCTTGAAGGATCAAGCTTGCTCTGATGACAGCAAGCTATTATGACCAGGAGAGCAGAAGAGTTGAGAGATGAAGTGCCTTGGTAAGATACACACGTGAGACAGAATCAAGAACTAAATCCTACAAAAATACATGGGCTTGCCATGTCAATAATGTTCCCAAGGATCCAGGGATATAATAAGAATATTCCTCCCAAAGTCAAAGAGAATTTATATTCCTTGTCTGTTTCCTAATGAGACAAAAAGCTTTGTTGGCCTCTTTACACTTTGAAAGCAGCACATTCCATATTTTAATATATAGCTCTTATCCATTTATAAGGTAAACTAAAAAGCTAATAGCTTTGAGTATCATGCAGAGCAAGGTAAGTCTCTCCAGATGATTGAGGATACAGTAGAGGAAGCTCTACGCCTGACCTCTGAGACCCAGCAAACCAAGTGGCGCTAAAATGTCTGTTGTAGGTAATGGCACTAAAAGATATCATTGGGAAGCCCTGATGGTAAAATTGCAGTGGAGGCCTATAGATTTTTAAAAATTATCTTCTAGGCTAGGCATGGTGACTCACATCTATAATCCTGACATTTTAGGAGGCCAATGTGGGAGGATTGCTTGGGACCAAGAGTTCCAGAACAGCCTAGGCAACATAGTGAGACCCTGTCTCTACAAAAAATTAAAAATTTGGCCAGGTGCAATGGCTCACACTTGTAATTCCAGAACTTTGGGAGGCCAAGGTGGCTGACAGCTTGTGCCCAGGAGTTCAAGACTAAGCCTGGGCAACATGGCGAAAGTTCATCTCTACAAAACATACAAAATTAGCCAGGGGTGGTGACGTATGTCTATGGTCCCAGCTACTCAGGAGGCTGAGGTGGGAGGATCACTTGAGCCCAGGAGGTCAAGGTAGCAGTGAGCCATGATCACACCACTGCACTCCAGCCTGGGCGACACAGTGAGACCCTGTCTCAAGAAAAAAAAAAAATTAAAAATTAGCTGAGCATTGTGGCACACACCTGTAACTGCAGCTACTAAAAGAGGATCGTTTGAGCCCAGGAGATTGAGGCTGCAGTGAGCTATGATTGTGCCACTACACTCCAACCTGAGCCACAGAGCATGACCCTGTTATAAAATAAATATATAAGTAATCTTCTTTTGCACCTTCAGATATATTTTATTAGAAAACAAAGTTCAGATTATTTTTGTGTCATGCCTTGAAAGTCTAATCTTTAATTAGTTTATTTTCCTGATGGTTTGAAATAATCCATCACTCGGCTGGGCATGGTGGCTCACGCCTGTAATCCCAGCACTCTGGGAGGCCGAGGTGGGTGGATCACTTGAGGTTAGGAGTTTGAGACCAGCCTGGCCAACACAGTGAGGCCCTATCTCTACTAAAAATAAATTTTAAAAAACCCCCAAAATTAGCTGGGCATGGTGGCACATGCCTACAATCCCAGCTACTTGGGAGGGTGAAGTGGGAAGATTTCTTGAATCTGGGAGGTAGAGGTTGCAGTCAGGTGAGATCATGCCACTGCACTCTAGCTTGGGTGACTGAGTGAGAATCCGCCTCAAAAAAAGAAAAAAAAAAAAGAAATAACCCATTACTCAAACCCGACTGCACGTATAGCTACCAACTTTCTACCAGTACAATCTTATTCAGTATATCTATTTCTCTAGTGAAAAATCAATTCACTGCCTCTCATTTCTTGACCCTTAGAGCTCTAAAGCAAGACCATACTCACATCAGCAAGTAAAGTGAAAAGCATTTCTGTTTGGAGAAACAGCTCTTGGTCTACTATTAGTATCAAACAGAGGCTATCTGGAAGACCAAGGAGCACCAGGTAGCAATGTGGTCCAACATGTCCAGTATGAAACAGGTGACATATGATCTCCTAGCTATAAAGTTGAGGATGTCCAGCTGCAAACCATCTTTAACAAAAGTTGGCATATATTGGATGATAATTATCAGGCTAAGTAGGCTCTAAGAGATAGGTAGGTCTTATAGTTACGCCTGTTTTCTCTTGCTTATCTACACTCATAGCCTCATGGGGAATACATCATGACTAGCTAACTGAGTAAAAAAACTGTATCTAGTGATATACCACGCGAAATGTCCTGGTATTCTAGTACCCTTCCGAGGTGGCCCTGAAAGATAATAGAAAAGGAAAACCTCGGTGGATAGAATTCCTAGTAGTCTATTTGGTTCTCAACTTTGCTTAGAATAAGGGTTGGTCTCCATTATTTCCTAGCTGCCAATGGTTTGGCTTGATGTATGCACTTGGGAAGAGAAAGACTGGAAGACTGATGTCACCCACAACGGCTCCATGGCTTGAAAACATTTACATTTCTAATACAACTTAAAACTCAAATATGCACCAAATATCATGATTTCTAAAATTTAACCCCACATATTCCAAGTTTAATTCTTTCTCAGATGGAAAACACTTTTAAATATTCTAACAACTACATTTACTCAACTGCTTTGCTTTGCTCCTTAAACTGAATTCCTGCTGCTGTCAAATAGAAACTGAAAATCTTAACATTTAACGTTAATTTTTCTCTCTACAAATAGCATCAAGGAATTTCCACAACTGAGCTCAGCATGACTTTTTTCCAAATGAATCTAATTCCTATGCTTAATCATATTCATCTTTAATCCAGACTGTCTAGATGTTTCACTATCATATGCTTGTCAGGTTTTAATTCAAACTTCCTACAAACTATAGTGCTATTATGATTATAGGATTGCTATGATATTGTTTATTCTGTTTTGTGAAGTGCTTTGGATACTAGGTAGTTGGGAAGTTCATGATGCTTATGAGGCTGAGGCCATAGTTTTATCTCTCCAATTGTGTTTATTCTGTATCTCATTAAAAACCAGACATATCATGTTTTATTGTGCTTCAAAGATACAGCAGTTACATTGAAGGTCTGTGGCAACCCTACATCAAGCAAGTCTACTAGTGCAAGTGCCATTTTCCCAACAGCATGTGCTCATTTTTCTAGCAATGAAGTATTAATTAAGGTTTGTAAATTGTTTTTGGCATAATACTATCGCACACTTAATATACTACAGTATTGTGTAAACATAACATTTATATGTACTAGGAAACCAAAAATATCGTGTTACTTGCTTTATTGCAAAATTTACTTTATTCCAACAGTTTGGAACTGCACCTGCAGTATCTCTCAGGTATGCCTGAACATCCTTAACTATACCCCGAAGCAGACTTAGTCTTGCTCAGGTTCCAGGGACAAAATGTTTTGTTCTTATCATGTAGTATTATAGTTCTTCAGAGCCAGTTCTATACTCTTTAAAGGTATATACATTACTTTCAAGACAATATCCTAAATGTTTTTTAGCATGCACTAAGAAAAGTCTCAGACATTCAGCTCCTGCTCCAGCTTTATCGCTCAGCCTCCCCTCTCAGAATACTTATACCCCTCAATCCAGCCACAGCCATACACTGGCAATTTCCTCAATGTGCTATGGTCTTTTATGCTTGCTTTGGTACATGCTCTTCCCATGGCCTGTGATATCCTTCACTTCCGCCTCCTTTTTACTTGGGTAAGTTCACATATTATCCTGCAAGAATCAGCTTAGTTGTTACCTCTTTGAAGAATTTCAAAGATTCACTCTCTCCTATCCTTCCCAGTTGCATTTGTCACCCCATCCCCAAACATAACCACCCTCTCCCCAAACACATCCACCTATGCATGCATGTTGGGTTAAGTGGTCCTAAGTACTTATTTCTACAGCACACGTTGCTTCCATCATTTGCAATGTATTGCACTATGTTAACATTTAACATTAACTTTTCTATCTCTGTTTAGATGTTAATGTGAGCTTCCTGAAAGAGCAGGAACTGTCTCTTATCTTTGTATCTGCAGTGCCCAGCAACTTGCTTCAAATGCAGTTACTAAATTACAATTTTTAAACAGTTTGCTGAATAAAGGGCAAAATAATTGTTGCAGAGTTATTCAATGCGACCCAACCATGACTGGCAGGGCAGTGAAACCTCTGGGTTCTCATGTCATGAACTCACGCTATATTTTCTGTTGTAACATTAAGGAAATAAACAGTACATGATATCAAGAGGTGTGACTATTCAAAGTTATAAAACTCTTCTAACTGAAACATGTCACAGAAATACCAGGCTGTTAGAAAAAAAGCCAAGAAAACAATTATTTTAAAAATTTCCTTCTAATCTGACTATATGATATTATGACTCTATGATTCTGAAAATGACTTCAGATTTCTTTTAGGGGACACTGGAGGGTGTTTTATTCACAAAATTGCCTAAACAATTAAATGAAATGACAAATGTTCCTGCTAAAAGGCTGATCTGGTTTAAAATATACAGAGTAGATATTTCAAATCCATTGCTTTAAATTCACTGAATTATCCTAAATAATGCAGCAATTTTTGAGGACAAAATTAAAAAGATAATTGGTATTCCTCAGAAAACTTCACAAAACCAACCTAGATAAATCTAGAATTAAATTTAACAATATATATTTTATCACCTTTAAAATAATATGAGGACAACTCAATATCAACAAAGACCAGAATTTCTTTTTACCTTGTTCAACTACACTGAAACTAAAAGACTCTTGATAAATAATCCCCTATTACATTCTGAAAGGAACACTGTCCAAAATTACAATGTGAATTTCGATCAATATTTTTGGAGGCTGCCAGATTCCATTTTGGTTTTCCCTCCTTGCACTGCAGCCTCAAAATTGTCTCTAAGTAATAAGCTGGGGCCTTCATAGGTATTTCCTCATTCGTTTGCTTTCTCTCGTGGATCATATCCCTGCCCTGCCTACTGTCCATTGACTCTAAAAATCGTTTTTTCTTACATTTTTTTTCCAGTGTTCTAATTACTTATGGCAGGAAAGCAAGTCCTTTAGCAGCTACTCCTTCGTGGGCTGAGGTGAAAATTCTAAGTCCTCTAATTTTAAACAAAATAGGAATAAGCTAGATATGCATTCTCAACTCGGACAATGTCACGCCCAAATGAGCTACAATTGGTTTTTGGAGTGATGGCAAAAATATCCTCACTATTATGTTTTATGGGTTACCAAAACATAACCCTACCTGACAAAAAAACTTATTCCTTTGTATTTATCTTCTCGTTAGGTAGAATTTTTTTTAAGACTTAGGGGGTACATGTGCAGGTTTGTCACATGGATATAACTGTAACAATTATAGTTATATAATTGTTATATTGTGTGATGGTGAGGTTTGGGCTTCTATTGAACCCATCACAAAAATAGTGAACATAGTATCCTATTATGTAGAGATTATTTTCAAATTAATTAATTTAATTGATTTATTTAAATTAAATTGAAATGATTTCTGTAGGGGAGCAATAATGAAAAAAGCTTGAGAAATACTGATCTAGATAGTTTTACAAGGCATCTACTCAGGCTAAAAAAAACAATGATTAAAAAATTGTTACAATACTATAGCTTTAAAGGATTCATACATGCTGGGCGCCGAGGCTCATGCCTATAATACCAGCACTTAGAGGCCAAGACAGGCTGATCGCTTGAGCTCATGTGTCCAAGACTAGCCTGGGAAACATGGTGAAACCCCGTTTCTACAAAAAGATTGAAAAAAAAAAAAAAGAGCCAGGCATGGTGGCACATAACCCTGTAGTCCCAGTTACTGGGGAAGCTGAGGTAGGAGAATCACTTGAGCCTGAGAAGTCGAGGCTACAGTGAGCCATGATAACATCACTGCACTCTAGCCTGGGTGACAGAGTAAGGCCCTGTCTCAAAAAAAAAAAAAAAAATTCATACGTATATCATATTATTCATAGACGGTCAATGAAAATTTTTCCTGACATGCTTGATATTTCTAGAGTCCGCACTAGGGTAACATGTTTTCATGACTTTTTTGTCCTTTAATGTACACTCTAGATCTGTGAATTTCAAACTCTTGAACCAGAACCCACACCATAAATACATTTTAAAAGTCTATGTCTTAAATTATGGGGGGAAAAGAGTCATTAAGTAATATCCTTAGTATGTGCAATAACCATATTTTATAAGAAATACAATTTGTTTTTCCTAAATATTTTTCATGGCACATCACTTTTTTAGTGTTTGTCAAGACCTACTAAACTGATTTCATGATCCACATGCAATTATCAAATCACTGTACCAACCCTGTCAGGCCATTTACAGTTCCCTGAAATAGATGCGTATTTGTATGCTTCAGTGGCGTTTGCTATAATGTTCTTTGTTTCCAACATCAACATGGAGATATCCTTCGTTTTCAATGTCCAAGACTTCGGTTCTAGTATAAAACCTTTTCTGGTCTGTTTAACAATCCCTTCCTTTGTGGCACCATTCTGCATCTAGTTTCCATAGCACTTAACACAGTATTTAATTCTTTATTTAAAAAATTTTCCCCCAAATCACAGTCAGATACCACTTTATACCCCATTAAAATATCTATGATAAGAATATAGACAATAGTAAGTATTGGTAGGTATGAAAAAACAGGAATTTTCATAAATTGCAGATAGAAATGTACAATGGTGCAGTCATTTCAAAAAAGTTATCAAAATTGTAAAAACAAAGTTACAATATGACCCAGCAATTTGACTTGTACATTTGTATTTACTCAAAAGAGATAAAAACACGTATCCACACAATGCTTTTTTGTACACATATTCACATCAGCATTACTCATACAGTAGCCAAAAGGTAGAAAGAACCCAAATGACCATCAAGTGATGAACTGATAAACAAAATGTGGTACATCTATACAATTTAATACTATTTGGCAATTCATATGGTTTGGATATTTGCCCCCACCTAATCTCATGCTGAGATGCAATCCCCAATGTTGGAGGTGGGGCCTGGTGGCAAGCGTTTGGGTGATGGGGTGGATCCCTGATGGCTCGGGGCTGTCTTTGTCACAGAGAGTGAGTACTCCTGAGATCTGGCTGTTTTAAGTGTGTGGCATCTCCCCCCCCCCACTGACTCTCTCTTGCTCCTCCTTTCACCATATGAAGTGCTGGTTCCCACTTTGCCTTCCACCATGGGTAAAAGCTCCCTGAAGCCTCCCCAGAAGCCGAGAAGATGCTGGCATCATGCTTATTGGAACTGCAGAACTGTAAGGTAATTAAACTTCATTTCTTTATAAATTACCCAGTCTCAGGTATTTCCTTATGATAACACTAGAATGGCCTAACACAGCAATAAAAAGGAATTCTACAACAAGGAAAACCTTCAAAACACTATGCTAAGTGAAAGAAACCAGTAACAAAAAGCCACTGATATGGTTTGGCTGTGTCCCCACACAAATCTCATGTTGAATTGTAATCCCCCATGTTGGAGAAGGGACCTGGTGGGTGGTAATTGAATCATGTGGGTGCAGTTCTCATGAATGAGTTGGCACATTCCCCTTGGTGCTGTTCTCATAGTAGTGAGTGAGTGAGTGAGTTATCATGAGATTTGGTTGTTTAAAAGTGTGTAGCACCTGCCCACTCTCTCTTCCTCCTGCTCCAGCCATGTGAAGTGCTGGCTCCCCATTTTTCTTCTGCCATGATTCTAAGTTTCCTGAGGCCTCCCCAGAAGCAGAAGCTGCTATACTTCCTGTACAGAACCATGAGCCAATTAAACCTCTTTTCTTTATAAACAGCCCAGTCTTGGGTATTTCTTTATAAACAGCCCAGTCTTGGGTATTTCTTTATAGCAGTGTGAGAATGGACTAATACAACCACCTTTTGTATTGTTCCATTTATATGAAAGGTGAGGAACAGGCAAATATAAAGAGACGGAAAGTAGATGAGTAGTAGTTACTTAGATGCTGGTGCTGGGGAGTGACTGCTCATGGGTACACGATTTATTTTTTGGGTGATGAAAATGTTCTAAAATTAAATTATTGTGATGGTTGTAAAACTCTTGAATTATATACTGTGAGTGAATTTTTTGATCTGATACTGCTCATATCAAGTCATTCAGGAGTATACACCATGGCATCTATATTAGTAAGAGCAGCTTAAATTTCAGCTTTTTTGGGGTTCCACCTAGTAATCAATATTAATCATGACCCAAAATTATCATCAAAGATTCAACTAAGCCAAGTATCTCAATAAAACTCTCCTGCTTGTGTCTGAGATTCTAAGTGGAGAAAATGGCTCTTACTATTCCCAAAGTGTACAGAGTAATATCTCAATGGATAAATGAAGTAGCAAATCTGTGTTAGTTGGAGGCAACATAAAACCAGTAAGATAAAATGCTGCCATCAAAAAGTTTAAAGTTGTTTGCTTAAGGGAGAAGCCTATGGGAAAGAAAATTATATAAAACATAATACTTAATATTTTAAAAATATACCCATCACGCAGGTACTATTTAACACAAATTTAAGTCCCTATTAATAGCAAAGATATACCTCTGGTAACAGAAAATCTATACAAGGGAACTATTGATATGGAAAGAGGGCAGGGAAGTGCTGGGAAGGGAAAGGCAGGTCCCTGGTAAGGGCTCTAACCCCCAGGCCTGTGCCCACAGACCTAGGTGAGGACAGGTACTGTCTTTGTGCCCAAATGTTGCATTTCCTAAGACCACCCTGGCCAGCCATGTCCCCATCCTGTGCCTATAAAAACCCTCAAGACCAGCCAGGCACGGTGGCTCATGCCTGTAATTCTAGCACTTTGGGAGGCCGAGGCGGGCGGATCACGAGGTCAGGAGTTCGAAATCATCCTGGCCAACATGGTGAAACCCCATCTCTACTAAAAATACAAAAATTAGCTGGGTGTGGTGGCACACACCTGTAATCCCAGCTACTCAGGAGGCTGAGGCAGGAAAATCACTTGAACCCAGGAGGTAGAGGTTGCAGTGAGCTGAGATCGTGCCATTGCACTCCTTGGCAGAGGGAGACTCTGTCTCAAAAAAAAAAAAAAAAAAAAAACCCCCGAGACCCTAAGCAGGCAGGCACACAAGCGGCTAGACATCAAGAAGAACACATCAGCAGAAGACACAAACGGCTGGACAGCGAGAGGACATCCAGGGGAGCACGCCAGCAGAAGACCTGCGGAGGAGCACATGTCAGCTGGCGCGCCGACAGGCCATCGACTGGCTGGATGAGGCCAAGTTTGGCTGGGGCAGTCAGAGGAGAGCCCCGGCTGCTGAGCAGTAGGACTCCAGGGGAAAACCATCTCCCTTCTGGCTATCCCATCTGCTGAGAGCTACTTCCGCTCAATAAAACCTTGTACTCATTCTCCAAGCCCACATGTAATCCGATTCTTCCAGTACACTAAGGCAAGAACCCTGGGATACAGAAAGCTCTCTGTCCTTGCGATAAGGCAGGGATCCAATTGAGCTGACTAAAACAAGCCGCCTATGGATGGCTAAACTAAAAGAGCACCCTGTAACACATGTCCACTGGGGCTTCAGCTGTAAACATTCATCTCTAGACACTGCCATGGGGTCAGAGCCCCACAGCCTGCCAGTCTGTATGCTCCCCTAGAGGTTTGAGTAGCAGGGCACTGAAGAAGCAATCCACACCACCATCACACGCCCTGCGAGGGGGACAAGGGAACTTTTCCCATTTCACTATTATGGAGAGTTGGGAAAAAATGTATTGCTTTCTGAGGGCATTTTCTTCCAACAGTAAAGAATTTACAGAATTGGGACTACAGTTACCTGAGAACATCCTAACAGAAAGTTTTTAAAGAGTGAAGTATACCTCTTCCAACATTATTAATAAACAATGTAAATTTTAGGGCAGCAGCTGGCTGACAGAGGGCCTACGTTTGTATCAATACCTTATGCTCATAATAATTTATGGTCTATACAGTACTTAACAGGAGCTAAGAATGTGGGTTTTGGTATTAGACTACCTGGTTCTAATTCTACCTCTTCCATTCACTAGTTGTGTGACTGTGGACAACTTACTTACATCTCTGATGATTTTATTTGCTCATCTGTAAATCAGGAATTGTAATAGCATCAACCTTACTGTAATTTTTGAAGATTAACTCAGTTAATATTTTAAGTGCTTTGCACAATGCTTCATAGTGTCAGTAAATTTAATTGTTATTATAGTGATCATATTAGTATTAATCAATACAGTAACCCCCTGAGGTAGGTGAGGTTCAGAAAGGATAAATAAATTAGATTTGTATTTTTCATTTTTTATTTAGCGTTCTTGAGAAAAGGCCATGGAACTTCTAAATTTGTTTTCAGATTAATTTTGGACACAGTCTACCCTGTTAAACCATAAAAAATACTATGTTTTTACATCTGAGTTTTTATTAAACTCAATCAATAACTTGAAATAATAAATTTCATCTTTGTTTTCTTGATATAACAAATTAAAACTTTGTGATGGTATATGCAAATAACATACTGTAATTGATACTATAACACATACTAAAGATTTTATTTTAGATTCAGCTTAAGGCCTGTTGAATGTGTATATACATAGAGACAGAATACATTTTTTGTTGTGTATAAATTGGTGATTAGTTTTTATATTTGTTTTATGAAATAGAAAAGAACCAATGATTTTAGAAAGACAAAAAAAAAAAACCCCAAAACATAACTCCATTCTGGCCTGTAAAACATACATGGACTATATTGGATGATGTTAACAGTACAGTTTGTTGGGGAGCATATATCAATAAAGGCAAGAATGAGAACTAATTAGCTTTTACTTATGACATAAATTGGGGATGTGATATCAATTCTTTGAAGATAAAACAATAAGGAAGTTTCATTCCCATTTTGTGTTAAAAGACTTCAGGCATTCTGAGGATTTTTTTTATTTTTTCATTTTTATAATACCAAATAACCAGACACTTCAAAAATAGATGGTTGAAATAGTAGCAATTTAGGATTATGAAGCAGTTAAGTGCTTCACAATGTTGATGTAATACAGCAATTATAGACCTTTGTAATTCAGCTAAAATACTTTGTTTTCTTGTTATTCATAATGAAACTACACAATAAGAATACCTCCTTATTTTCAAAGGAAAGGGCTTAAATTTTAAAAAATCTTTGCATTAATGTTTTGACCATTGTTATGAACTTACCATTGAAATTTATTATTTTGTAACTAAAAATAAAATGAAAAACTAAGGGGGAAAAGGTTGTATAATGTTAGAATTTTGATTAGCAATCACAGCTGCACCAGAATTAGTTTCTATAGCAACAGGAAGAAATAATGTGTTGAATTGCAATGCAATACAAGATTTTTTTTTTTTTTTTACAGATTGCAATTCAAAAGGAAATCTTTAAAGAATTTTGTCTTAGAAGAGTTATTAATCTTTTATCCATCATAATTCTCTAATGGAAAATACTTAATTGTTCTTGTCTACTTTTCCTGAATCCTGTTTTGCTAATTTAAAATTAGCAAAAATACAGAAAATTTAATATACCTGAACAATAAGAATTTTACCTACTGTATCATTTGCATTTTAAAACAAAAATGCATGGAATAATATTCTGTATGTTGTTTAGACAGAAAGTAAATCTCAGGGGTAGTTTAGAACCTACAAGGAAAAGTCTAAGAAGTGCTTTTCTGAATAAACTATGTTGTAGGACTAAGAATTAAAAATGATAAGCAAATACTATATTTGTATCAGTATGAAACTAAGTTTTCTCTTTCATGAATGTGTACTCCTGTACTCCCATGTCCAAATTTTGATTAAGAAACTGCACTACTATGAGTATTCAGAGTGCACATCTCCCTTACTTTAGTAGAAAAATATAATACTATGGGCAGCATTTAAAATTTAACACTGCCCATACTATTTCTAACAGTGAAAAATATTTCACTGCATCCTCTCCAGTTCTATTTTTGGCAACTAATTAAAAGCATATGCCTGAACCTTTTATGTATTTTGCCCTTATAATGAGATCTATTACTATGGCTCACTCTATGCCTCTGAGTTCCAAAGTATCTTTGGAGTTACCATGGATACCAGTGACAAGTATTCTCCCATAACTGCTCTATGTGTCTCATCAAACACAAGAAAACTGACATGGCAGGAATCAAGCCATCAGGACACTATGAATCTCTAATTGTTTATATCACTGTTCATGCTTTTAAAAAATAGTATATATATATATATATATATATCTTTAACCAGCTAACCAGCTAATTATTTTTAAAAATCTGAATAGACATCAAATTACTGAGTAGAAAATGAGTTATTTTAAAAAAGGTATAAACATTAAAATAAGCCAATATGACAATCTGTGATTCAAAGTAAAACCTGAATCCAAAAGTAAACTTGAGTTTTGAGTTCTTCAGTAATAAAAACTTCTAATTATATGAAAGACAGTATCTCATAGGAACATTCATATTATATAGCCCATAATAAAAAATTTCAGAAGAGGTCATTTATGAGAACATGCAGATTGTTCAAGGTTAAGTGCTAACTTGTAATAAAAACATCATTGCAAAATGAAATCGAAGCTTTTTTATCAGTAAAAATTATTCGGATTATGTCAGAAATCATCTCATTCTACCCATACTTTCTTCTTTCTTAGTGTAGCAACCAAATCTTTCTTCACTATTTAATATCTTCTACTACATGAGATCTTTTTAAAAAATCAGGAATTGAATATCAAACTCGGCTCCTACAAAAAATATTTTTCAACAACTTCTTTTGTGACTTATCCTTTTAAAAATAGTATAAATATGTATGAAGCAGTTAAGCAGACTTCTTGTCAGAGAGATACAATTCTGCTTTTTAAGACAAATAAACCCACATAAATAGTAAGAAACTTCACATGACATAAAAATTCACAGGAATTATACTATTCAATGTGGCTAGGCATGTCCTTTTAATGAATGTTTAGTTATTTTAAATTTTATGATTAAGATATGTATTACAATGTAGAAACACATATTACTCCTTCTATAAGGACTTGTGACTTAGAAATCATAGAGTGAATAAACATAAATATTTTTATCTAATATATAAATATACTACTTACTAAAGGAAAGCTCTTTAATTTACAAGCAATACATAGACATACAAATTCAGTCTGATGCAGTGAATTTCATACAGAGATTCCAACACAACACTCACAATGCCTCAATTTTTCCATCTGTAGAGGGGGAAAGCATCTTTTGTTGTTTTGGAAAGATTATGAAATGTTTCTAAATAGAAACCATAAAAATAGTAAAAAATGGTATTACTAGGCTTATATGAGAATTAGCTGAAGAGAAAACATTATAATACATGTCTGAAGTTTTTATCAAGACTCACAGGGAATGTTTAGTATCTGTTTTTCCTCATCACAAAGGACTGTAGCAAAGTCTAGGCAAAAAAAAAAAAATTATACCCAACTATCTTTGTTGAATTGAGCTGACTGGCAGAGAAAATGTATCCACCTAAATCAGCTTCTCTCATGATTGCTACTGGAGACAATCCCATGTTCTGTTAAGAGTGGTTTGGAGAAAAGCAGTCGACCTTATACCAAGAAACACTCAGCTGATTTCAGTGTGCCTCTTCTGTGCCCACATACAACAAAGCACAAGCCACTTAAAACTCCAAGTGTACCTGTCTTTCCCAGTAAATGGTAAACAACAGGCATTTGTTTTAGGACCTATTTTGTGCCAGGCATTATGCAAGTTACTAAACATCATAGTCCTTGAGAAGAAAACCTAATTTGTCAAGCTTTTATAATAGGGAAAGGGAAAATCAATAAAGAACACTGAACAGGGAGAGCAGAAACCTGAGTTTGAACCCATGGTCTGCTACTAAAAAGCAAAGTGAGTATTTAAACTCTCTGGGCTTTTGTCCATAAACTGAAGAGAACGAGCCAGATCACTAAGATCTGTGTAATTTTAACTACAATGAATCCATAACATTTAACAGTTCCATTTTGAAAGTGGAATAGAATAAGGGATTAATTTTCTAAAAGTGAAAACTGCTATTGCTGCAATGGATTATAAAAGAGAACTAGAGAATCTCATTTCTTGAAAGTCTAGTTACTCTAACAGAGTTTTACCTTTTCATATTTGAGATCCAGGCCTTCCTGCAAGACTACATAAGCTCTCAAGATCCTTAAATGTATGGTGACGGCACAGTTGGGGAGGAGATGGAGAGCGGGACGAGAGAAGTTGTATGCAAAGGTTAAAACATGAAAAGAATAAAAACATTTTTTCCTCCTCAGAATAAAATGTTTATGCTAAGTGATGTCTAAGTGACCACTATATTTTGCAGACATTTTACATTAATATGCTAGGATCTCATCAGTAAACTCAACTTTAATGTGAATAACGTTTTGCTTCAATGTTTCTAAATTCCTAAAGCTGTTCATAATGTGATCTTTACTGAGGTTATTTCCAGAGACAGATGCCATCAAATGCAGAAACCATCAAAAAATTTTGCACACTATCACGTTCCTAAAAGTCACATCATGACAAAGGCAAAAACAAAAAAAAAAAAAACAGGTATAACAGAGAGAAAAAAAAACCATAGAAAAAGTGGGGTAAATATAAGAAAGTAATATAGTAAAAACATATTCAAATAAGAGAATAATTATAAAAAGTACTGTGATAAATACATAGGAAGTAAATGTTTACAATATACACTTATAACTAAGAATAAAGGTTGAATATTAAAGCATAAAAAAGATATACTTAACAAATACCAATTTTTAAAAGCTGTGTAAGCACATTATAACAAATAAAATAGTTTTTGAGCCCTCTCTGAAGAGACATAAATATAAATATATAAAGAAGGTTATTGGCACAAAATGATATATGGGACAATCCACCAGAAAGATGAATTTGTAAACATGTAAGTCCTTTATAACATAATGCTAAAATGATTTAAGAAAAACAGAATTCCAAGGAAAAAGCTGACAAAATCTACAATCATAGTGGAAGATATTACATATCTTTCCTACTGATTAAAAGGCAAAGCAGAAAGAATATTTAGGAAAGATACAGCAGATGAGTTGAACTCAATAAGCTCAACTAAAAGACATTCACTGAAACTTACAACCAAGACTTAGAGAATGCATACTCTTCTGTTGCATACAATAGATATTAATCCCCTTGACACACACACACACAAATACACCAGCCGCATAAAGCAAGTCTTAATAGGAAAAGTTGTACTGCATAGATTTTGATAGCTGATCACAATACACTTAACTTAGAACTCAGAAACAATAAGAGATTTCTTTTAGCTTAAATATTTGGAATTTTAAATCCAAACCCAGCAACTGAAAAAAATCATAATAGCAATTACAAAAATTATAAAAACAAATAAAAATGAAGATATTGCATATTAAAATGTGTTGGATACAACTGAAATGGTATTTTAAAAGGAATGTATAGCCTTAAATCCACATGTTAGAAACCAAAAAAGACTGAAAAACAATGAAGTAAGCATCCAGCTCAAGAAGTTAAAGTATAAATCTAAATAAAAGAAAAAAGAAAGTAGATAGAATAAAATTTTAAAAAAACCAATTCTATAGAGGATTAAAAAAATCAAAATGTTTTCTTGAAAGAATTAAAGAATTATTTTTTAAAAACCCTGAAAGAATTAAGTAAAGAATGCTATTAACAACTTTACAATCATAATTCTCAAAATGTATACAATAAAAAATTTTTGGAAAAATATAATTTACCAAAACTGACTCATGAAGAAATAGAGAATCCAATGACACCAACATTTAAGTATTGAATCAATAAAAATCTATCTACAAAAAAAACTCATAAGATACAAGTGATTTCATAGGTTGATTCTACCAGAGAACAGATAATCTTATATAATGGTCTAGAGAAATGAAAAAGAGCAAATAGTCCAAAACTTGCTTTACAGTTTTGTAAAACCTTGATCCTAAGACTCAAACAAAGATAGCAAGAGAAGAAATAGTGTATAGTAAGCTTCTCTGGGAAACCCTAAAGGGAACACAAGAGGTAATCAAAATACAGCATAACAAATTGGGTTTTATTTCAGGAACACAAGGTTAGTTTAGCAAAGGGATATCTTTTAATGTAATTCACAACATGAACAGATTAAAAGATAAAATCCACGTGATTTCCAAAGATTAGAAAGAGAAAATAATAAAATTAAACATCAATTAATGATTATAGTTTTAGCAAACTAGGAACAAAAGAGAATTCCTTAATTCAATAAGTGATATCTTCCAAATAACCAGAGCAAACATCATAAAAGGCAAACATCAGAAGCATTAAGAGTCATATTCACTGGTATTAAACGTTGTATGTGAGTTCCTAGCCAGAGCTAGAGACAAATTATTAGAATTTATTAGAAATAATGAACGAGATTATTGAACAAGATACCTTTCCTAATAATTTGCCTGTTGAATCTCTTTCCTCTTCTAGATAAGACAACCATATCATTTCCAAGCAATCCCTGTTTTATTTCTTCCTTTTCAATCTTTACATCTCACATTTCTATATGATCAGCTTTTCCTAGGAACTCCACAAAAATGTGAAATACTACCTATCAGACTGCCAAAAATGCAAAAATCTAGCAAATGTAAGCATTGATGAGGACATAAAAGATCAGTAAGAAGGCTGTTAATGGGAGGGTAAATTTTTAAAATATGTTTAAGATGCATAAATACCAAATTCTAGAATATGGTGATACATATAGAGAGGTCTTCAAATCTATATAATGTTTCATATCCTAAAAAAGTTCTCAGAATATAGTAATATGAAATTCTAACGCATGATACAACATGAATAACCTACTAAAACATCTGAAAACTGAAAAACATTTTTGAAAGAAATTAAAGAAGACTTGAATAACTGGACAAACATCTAATGTTCATGAATTAGAAGACTTAATATTAAGATGGCAATATCCTCCAAAGTAATCTACAGATTCAACACAATCTCCGTAAGAATCTCAGACAAATTCTTTGTAAAAATTGTCAAGTTGATTCTACAATCCATATGGAATTGCAAGGATAACCAGAATAGCTAAAACAATAAAGAAAAAGAAGAATACAGTAGGAAGACTCACACTTTATGATTTCAAGCTTACTAAAAGCAACTGTAATCAAGAGAGTGTGGTACTGGCAAGAGGACAGACATGTAGATCAATGACATACGCTTGACAGTCCAGAAACAAAACCATATGTGTATGGTCAACTGATAAGGGTGCCAAGGCCATTCAATGCGGAAAGAACAGTCTTCAACAAATGGTGCCGAGATAAGTGTTATTCCCATACAAAAGAATGAAATTAGACCCTTATCTTATACTATATATACAAATTAACTCAAAATTAAATACCTAAATATAAGAGCTTAAAGTATAAAACTCTTAAAAGAAAATGAAAAAATTTTTATGACACTGGTTTTGGGAATTATTTCTTGGATACAACAAACAAAACACACGCAACAAAAAGATCAAGAGATAAATTGAAATTCATCAAACACTTTTCATTGAGCACTGTATTAGTCTGTTCTCACGCTGCTAATAAAGACATACCTACAAAAGCCAAAATTGACAAATGGGATCTAATTAAACTAAAGAGCTTCTGCACAGCAAAAGAAACTACCATCAGAGTGAACAGGCAACCTACAGAATGGGAGAAAATTTTTGCAACCTACTCATCTGACAAAGGGCTAATATCCAGAATCTACAATGAACTCAAACAAATTTACAAGAAAAAAACAAACAACCCCATCAAAAAGTGGGCGAAGGATATGAACAGACACTTCTCAAAAGAAGACATTTATGCAGCCAAAAAACACATGAAAAAATGCTCATCTTCACTGGCCATCAGAGAAATGCAAATTAAAACCACAATGAGATACCATCTCACACCAGTTAGAATGGCAATGATTAAAAATTCAGGAAACAACAGGTGCTGGAGAGGATGTGGAGAAATAGGAACACTTTTACACTGTTGGTGGGACTGTAAACTAGTTCAACCATTGTGGAAGTCAGTGTGGCAATTCCTCAGAGATCTAGAACTAGAAATACCATTTGACCCAGCCATCCCATTACTGGGTATATACCCAAAGGATTATAAATCATGCTGCTATAAAGACACATGCACACGTATACTTATTGTGGCACTATTCACAATAGCAAAGACTTGGAACCAACCCAAATGTCCAACAATGACAGACTGGATTAAGAAAATATGGCACATATACACCATGGAATACTATGCAGCCATAAAAAATGATAAGTTCATGTCCTTTGTAGGGACATGGATGAAGCTGGAAACCATCATTCTCAGCAAATTATCGCAAGGACAAAAAACCAAACACCGCATGTTCTCACTCACAGGTGGGAATTGAACAATGAGAACATATGGACACAGGAAGGGGAACATCACACACCGGAGCCTGTTGTGGGGTGGGGGGAGGAGAGAGGGATAGCATTAGGAGATACACCTAATGCTAAATGATGAGTTAATGGGTGCAGCACACCAATATGGCACATGTATACATATGTAACAAACCTGCACGTTGTAGACATGTATCCTAAAACTTAAAAGTATAATAAAATTAAACAAAAAAAGAATTTCAAATGTATATTTACATACGTTTCATTGAAAATGAAATGTAAGTAAATATTAAAAATTATTTTCATGTTTTCAAAAAAGTTGTCTTTTAAAATATTCAAAATTATTTTTTAAAAGACAAAATATAAATATAATTGTCTCAATTTTAAATAAAAATTTAAATAAAACTTAAAAAAAATGACATACCTGAGACTGGGTAATTTATAAAGGAAAGAGGTTTAACTGACTCACAGTTCAGCACAGCTGGGGAAGCCTCAGGAAACTCACAAACATGGCAGAAGGTGGAAGCAAACACATCCTTCTTCACATGGCAGCAGCAAGAAGTGCCAAGCAAAAGGCAGAAAAGCCCCTTATAAAACCATCAGATCTGATTAGAACTCATTCAGTATCACAAGAACAGCATGAGAGGTAACCTCCCCCATGATTAAATTACCTCCCACTGGGTTCCTCCCATGACACATGGGGATTACAGGAACTACAATTCAAGATGAGATTTGGGTAGGGACACAGCCAAACCATATCAAGCACTTTGGTGCATCAAAGCACACTACCAAGAAAAGATAGGCCACAGAATGGAAGAAAATATGAAACAACTCAAAACAACCCAATTCAAAAACGGGCAAAGGACTTGAATATATACTTCTCAGAAGAAGATAAACAAATGGCTAGTAAGCACATGAAAAGACGCCTAACACCATTAGTCATTAAGGAAATGCAAATCAAAACCATAATGAGATACTAGTTTATACCCACTAAAATGGCTACCATTAAAATCAAAACTAAGCAAGGAATAACAAGTGTTGGCGAGGATGTGGAGGAATTGGAACCCTCATGCATTGCTGGTGGAGAGTAAAAGGGTTCAGCCATTGTAGAAAACAGTTTGGCAGTTCTGAGAATTAGCATGTTACCCTACAATTCTATTCCTAGGTATACACCCAAAATAACTGAAAGCAGCAACTCAATCAGACACTTGCACATCAATGTTTATAGTAGTATTATTCACAATAGCCAAAAGGTAGAAGCAACTCAAGAATCCATCAGAGGATGAATGGATAGGCAAAATGTGGTATATACATACAGCAGAATATTATTCAGCCACAAAAAGAAATGATACCTGGTACAATATGGATGAACCTTGGAGACATTATGCTAAATGAAATAAACCAAACACAGAAAGACAAATATTGTATGATTCCATTTACATGAGTTATTTATAACATATAAATTCACAGAGACAGAATATAGAATAGTGGTTACCAAGGACTAAGGGGAAGAGGAAATGAGGAGTTATTTTTTAATAGTCAGAGTAGTCAGAGATTCCATTTGGGAAGATAAAAAATTTCTGGAAATAGATAATGGTGATGGTTGCACAACATTGTGAATGTACTTAGTGTCAAAGACCTGCACACTTTAAAGATGGTAAATTTTATTTTACATATTTTACCAAAATTAAAAGAAATAAATAACAGATTTTTAAAAGGATGAAATTCTGATACATGCCATAACATGAATGAATTTTGAAAACTTTATGCTAAGTGAAATAAATCAGACACAAAAAGGCATATATTATAATTTAAGTTATACGCGGTCCCACTTATATGGGATAAATTGTATGCTGCATATATATTTTACCACAATGAAAAACTAAATAGAAAAAATTCACTAGTGTGAGATAACTAAAAGTCAGCTTTCAAGTGATTTGGAAAAACGGATCACAAAAATATGAAAGCATTGTCACCTAGCCTTCTAAAGAGATTTATAAGAAACGGAAAGAGGGTTTTAAAAGGAATTTAAAAGATTAGAAGGCTGTTATATCTCAAGTTGATTTTTAAAAAAATACTAAAAAAAAATTAAGATTAGAGGGAGGGTACTCTTCATATAGGGAAACCTAGGAGTGTTTAAGAATAGAAGAATGTGAATCATGGAGAAAAAAGAAGTCCATCACACAATAAAAAAGAATAAGTGATTGCTGATAACCAAGTCCAGCTGTGGCCAAATGAAGAAAGCAGTTAAGGCATAAGAGAAGTATCTGGCCTCTAGAATACAACATAGAAATGATGGATAAAAACAAAAGAATGTTTTGAAATGGAAAGGAAGGGCATCAAAAAACTTCACAATGGTCATTAAAATCTGCATTAAAAGTAATCAAGAAACACTCAACATAAATTCAATGTGATCTCATTCAAAATAGCACCAGAATTATTCCAAAGTTCAGCTGAAAAAATTATTGAGTAAGAATAACCATAAAAGATTTGACAAGGAATATGATGTTACAGCATTAGACACTGCCATAGAGAAATTAATTGGAACACAATAAAGTTCAGAAATAGATACAAGTCCAAAAAGGAATTTAATATAGGATAAAAGCAGTATTTCAAATCAGTGATTAATAAATTAGATTTTCCAGCAAATAACATAGTGATAAATGGCAGCAATTTGGAAAAGAAGAATGCTAGATCTCCACTTCAGTTCTTGCAACAAAAATCAAAGCTAGCTCAAAGATTTACAGGTGAAAGATGAACCCATAAAAATACTAGAAGAAAACATGAACAAAATTTTCCAAATCTCGAAACAGGAAAGGTCTTTCTGAACGTGACATATAATCCAGAAGCTATAAATGAAAAAAACAAAAAATCTGAGATAACATAAAAATTTTGGGTCAACAAAATCATCATCAATGTTACAAAAGAAAACCGGAAAAAATATTACATGCAACAAAGGCTAATATTCTTAATATCCATGAATTATGAATCAAGAAGAAAAATACCATCAATGCAAAAGAAAAAAGGGTCAAATTTACCAACATGCACAAATAAATATACATGCATACACATAGCATATATAATACAGCACACAAACTATAAAAAACTAAAACATTTAATATTAAACTTTAAAACTAGAAATTATTTTGACAATTAAAGAACAATTAAAACATTAGGAAAAATGTATAGTTGGAAATGTAAATTAAAATGTAAGTGTCAAAGCTACAGATTGTAGTTAGAATGAACCGTTTTCTACCAATTTGAAATGGGAGTGAAAGGTACAGGATTCATGAGAATAGCATGTCAAATTTCATTTGTAGACTAAAACATTTAGTTGTACCCACTGCAATTCCAGAATTCAAAATGGACGTGTTGATGGTAAAGTGGTATAACAAGCATCGAATCTTCCTATTTATCGAAAAATATGTTAGAAACAGCATGGCTGAGCAATCAACTAATAATCTGTGAAAGGTAATCCTTATTCATTTGCACATTATTGTGCTTTTGTTTTCTAGTGTCAAAAGTTCGACAAATTAGAAAAAAAATCATTGACCCAGTATACTTTTCAGACACTATCTTTTGTATTTGTAGAGTACAAAACAAGCTATTATATTTGCAGTCAAGCATTTGCAGAGATCATCCCTGTATAGTTTTACACTGTAAGAATCAAATTTCCAAATATGCACTTGGTTATTAGTTCTATTTTTAACCTGCCACTCATATACTGTCATGTACTTAAAATTCAGAACATGTTTACATTATCCATCCAGCAGGCTAATGCAACTGCACACCAGACAGTCATGCATAATTCAAATCAATATCCTCAGGCTTGGAACTCTAAGTCAAAGCTGCCTTTAAAAAAGCTAGGGTGTGACTTTAACATGAATAAAGTATATCTAATTTTTCTTTTTATGTGACAAATTGATACTTTCTGCAATGGAATGCCAAAAATGCAAAGCCACTGTATAATAGATCTTTACACTATTGAAAAAAAGAGATAATTGAAAAAATAAGGCAACTACAGTAGTCTTAGAAAATTAACTCTAAATACTGAAAGAGACAAAGCTGAATAAGATTCAAATAGCAAAGCTCACAATATAACAATAGATTATATGAAGTTTAGCCAACAAACAACACGTACATAAAATTACAAAATCAAAGCTCTAAGTTATATTGTGAATTGGGAATTCTTTTAATATTTAAATTCAGATTACTATTTTTGTATCAGTAAAGTTAGTTTCATTTAAATTCCTTAAGTATAAACCCCACTACTAAATTTCTATAACTAGTTACATGTCTAGAAGTGACACTCATCTGTAAAAGCTCAAGTCTATCAAACTTAAATTGAGTTTTCTTAGTTAAGCATGTCAAGATACAGCATTGAATATCCATTATGCCAGACTCTAGTTTATGTCACCTTTACTGTGGATATTTGCTTTTAAAAGAATAAGGAAAAAAAGATAACTGAGTCTTAGTCTACAAACATCTATTTTTGAGGCTACTAAGAACATAAATGTTTACCAATAACTTGAAATGTAACACATAATTGATTAGTCTCTGATTTAAAATTCGCATAAGCAAGAAAAAACGCATATATTTTGATAATTTTTCTTCCCAGAAGCCTCAAATTTGACTCATCATTTAAAGAAATCCTCCAGATATGCACATCATTGCTCGTGCAACCCAACTCAATTATGAAAATTTCGTATTAGTCCTATTCAATATTACAGACATACCAAACATAATATCCTCTACAATGACAGTCCATTAATGTCAAGGTGTAGTAATATGAAGGATGAAATTAATGGGATAGAGAAAAAGGATTCAATGGTATCTGAGATAATGAAAAAAAAAGATTAAATGGCAGGCCTTTGGGAAATACAATAAAGGCATGGAAGTCCTTTCAGTGAAGACAGAGAATCTAGTTCAGGTACACAAAATGTATCTTTTCAGTTTTCTTGTAGAGATAAAAAACTTAAATAATGATGACAGAGTAGATAAATCAAAGATGTCTTAATTGATTAAGCCCTGAATTTAATTAGGAGTTTATAGATAACACTGTTGACCAAATCCATTCACTAAGTATTCTGTAAGAAAATAGCAGAAAAACATGTTTTATAGCAATTCAACTGCCAATTAAAGCTGGAGAAAATGATGTATAGAAATTTAAAACCATAATAGCAACAGCAAATGGAAAATTGCCCTAAAAAAGGACGTCTGATCTCACTCAGCAATAAAAGCAGCATGGCCCATGGATTGAATATATATTTTTTTCCTTTCTATTAGAGGGCTGTTTCTCTTTAAATTTCCATATTTTTTGACCACAAGTACAACCAATGAATATTTTAAACCTCTCTAAAGGTAAATAAGTTACTGGCTCAGAGTTTTCTTCCTTTGCAAACCTACTTTGGAATATTTGTAATACAGCACCAAAGTTCAGAGCACACAGAATTCTCACGTTAATCCTGACATAGAGACAAATGATAAATTTTAGAAAGGCAGCTATATAAAAGAACTAAAAGAAAGATTACAGAATATAAACTGCATACATAGTTTATTTTTTGAAGTTAACTTTACATATTATGCTGGAAATTATAAAGGCAATAAAATGCAATTTTAGTAGCTCTACTTAGGAACATAGGAACTCAAAATGTGAGAAGTGGAATGAACCTTAGATCGCATTGCCTAACCTTAACATTTGTGCAAAAGGAAATGAGAGCCTGTGACATGTCTGAAGTAACAGTTTATACAAAGGGTAAGACTAGAAACCATGTCTGCCATTTACAAGTCTCCTGAGTACAGACCTATACAACCATACCTACTGGCTCTAACTACTTCTAAGTATGCTTAAGAAAAGACAAATGAAGTTGCATACAATTCCAATGCTGAAACAGACGTAGCAAGGACCAATGCTAGACTAGAGCTGAGACGCAGATACCTCTCATACGATGGAATTAGATGGCAACCATATCCTTCAATTTCCCATATCCCAGTTCCCACCCCATTTCCTCATTCTCCACCCACTGCAGATAAACTTGCATCCACTGACTTATACGGGAGGGTGAGATGCCTTCAGAGAAAGCATCTTAAACAACTCTGACAGTAATTATTTTAGTTCTCATTATTTTGGAAATAATGTTAATTTAATCCTATTCATGTCTCTCTCTCTCTGTATATATATATATATTCTTTCTTGTCATCATACATATACAGGTATATATATATAATTTATCTTATTCAGGTTGAGTAAGAGAATTTGTCAACTCTTAGCCACCAAATTAATTCCCAAATTAGCATGGGAAATTCCC
The DNA here is from genome assembly GCF_009828535.3 of Hylobates moloch. NCBI lineage: Eukaryota > Metazoa > Chordata > Mammalia > Primates > Hylobatidae > Hylobates > Hylobates moloch. The sequence continues at coordinate 4,009,182 of NW_026652293.1, forward strand.
GGGAATTTTTTCCATAGGAAATTTTTATTCTAATCCTTACGTTTTAATTGTATGATAGTGAATTTCTCTCATCCTGCCCTTAATTTGATCTTAAGGCGGAGTTCATTCATTGCCAGTCACTTTCTGATAGTAAAGAATGTCAAGCTAGTAGAATTTAAAACTCCATTCCCAGGTCTAACTTAATTTCCTCTCTATATCTAAGTTTCTAACTGTAAAACAGAGTTAATAATAGTTCATAGTTCACAGTGCTGTCAAAACATTAAATGAGCTAATATAAGTAAAGGGCTTAAAACAGTGCCTGTTACATCGCAAGCACTATATATGTATTTGCTTTTGTTATTCCCTCCCTCTGATGCCAGCTAAGCTTCTGTTCATGGAACTTTTGAGTGGGAGACAAAGTGAGGTATGCACTTTCAATCCTCTTTACTCCATCCAGCACCTTGAATGACTTCATTCCGGAACACTTTTCCCTCTCTTCCACCTCTATAATTACTCTGATGTGTTGGGGTAAGGAACAGGAATAGCAGAAATTGCTGAGATTGCCTTATTGGTTGCATGCAGGTAGCAGAAAGGTACCCTAAACCTCACTCTAGCACTGGTTGGCTGTGGTAGCTTTTGCTGATATGGTGGTTTCTTCAAAAATTATGCAGATAATTCATTTGGGTGATATTCAGCTTCATGTCGGCCTCTGCAGGCATGGAGGAACTACCCAGAGGAGGGCAGCCAAGTCTTCCCCTGTGGTCAGCAGTCCGTACTCCTAATCCCCTAATTAGGTAGCAAATTCTCTCGTTTGCTGGTTGCCTGATTAGCCCTATAACTCTTGTTTCCTCTACTTTCCATGCTCCTTCAAAGGGAGCCTCAAAAATAACTCCGTGTTCTTCACAAATCTCAAGTGCCCACTGAAAAAGGGGATGAGGCAGAAGAGCCGTAACCACAGTACCTCCCAACTTTCAAACTCCAATTCTCTTTCTCCTCCTACCTCATCTCCTGCCTATTTGACATGGGGTGGGAGTGGGAGCACAGCAGTTAGATTGATATTTGGGAGTAATAAAACCAGTTTGGACTACCTCATAAGAAATATGTAGGGAAGTCTCTGACCCAGAATGTCAATGGCTGTCAGCTCAAGATTTTAGAGAGAGATGAATTACTATTACCTCTTTATTTCAGCTTTCAGTCCCTAGTCACCGATTCCAGAATAACAAAAGCCTCAAGAAAAGTCCCATTAAACATCCTGATACAAATACAATTAATATAGGGACAAACAATCTTTCTTATACATCACTATAATCTGTGGTAGGTACAGACCTAAATGCACAGCCTAATCAAATGCCTATGTAAGAACCCACAGGGAGAAAAAGTTTATGTGTTCTGTATATTCTGAGGGATGGTCCTCTTTACCCCAAATAGTCACAAGAAATCTGCATATGGAAGGAGTATTCTGTTGTCAGGCTATGGGGAAGTAGGAGTATAGCTAGCTGTCAAACATGAATGATTTATTATTCCATTTTGTGGGCAAATCAAGATGAATGCAAAATGAAAGAGATCATAAAGAATGTTAAATAATCAAACTCAAGAAACTCGGGAAGTCCAACTATATAAATCATTAACAAAATCAAAGGCTAATGGTAATAAGGGCAAGGAGGTTTTAATCAGAAAAATCAAGTTTGGCCGGGCGCGGTGGCTCACGCCTGTAATCCCAGCACTTTGGGAGGCCGAGGCGGGCGGATCACGAGGTCAGGAGATCGAGACCATTCTGGCTAACACGGTGAAACCCCGTCTCCACTAAAAATACAAAAAGTTAGCCGGGCAAGGTGGCGGGCGCCTGTAGTCCCAGCTACACGGGAGGCTGAGGCAGGAGAATGCCGTGAACCCGGGAGGAGGAGCTTGCAGTGAGCCCAGATCGCATCACTGCACTCCAGCCTGGGTGAAAGAGCGAGATTCCGTCTCGAAAAAAAAAAAAAAAAAGAAAAATCAAGTTCACAACTTCGTTCCAATTAAATAAAAAAATTATTGATTTATTAAATTTGCATCCAGTAAGCACTATGTGAGATACTGGGAACTCACACCGAAGTGACATGAAACAAGTTACTGTACATAACAAGAGAATATCCAAAGCAACCGAGGTCTATAGAAATTCTGAAAATAGAAAGATTAATCTGTGAAGAGTGTTGGCAAGAAAACTTCATGGCAGGAGTTGGCCTTAACTTTGGCCTTGAAACGCAGTGCTAAATAGGTTGAAAGAGGGTGCAATGTTTCAAACTGGGGTACAATATTAACAAAGATACAAAGTCAGGCATGATGCATGATGACCAAATTACCTCTGCAAAGAAATGGCCAACTAGAGAAGGTTTTAAACAATGGATGGGAGAACAAGGAAAGGTTAATTTGGATATTTATACTACCTCATCTTTGGGTTTGTCTCCAATCTTGTGATTTCAATTATCAATATCAACTGGGGTTGGGCATGATGGCTCATGCCTGTAATCCCTGCACTTTGGGAGGCCGAGGAGGGCAGATCACTTGAGGTCAGCAGTTCCAGACCAACCTGGCCAACATGGCAAAACCCCATCTCTACTAAAAGTACAAAAATTAGCCCAGTGTGGTGGTGTGCGCCTGTAATCCCAGCTACTCGGGAGGCTGAGGCAGGAGAATTGCTTGGGCCTGGGAGGTGGAGGTTGCAGTGAGCCGAGACTGCAGCTACTACACTCCAGCCTGGGTGACAGAGCAAGATTCAGTCTCAAAAAAATAAATAAATAAATAAAAAATAATAATAACATCAACTGGAAGCTTTCAAAAAAGCTTTTTTGTTGTTGTTGTTTGAGACAGTCTCGCTCTGTCACCCAGGCTGGAGTGCAGTAGTGTGATTCGCCTGCCTCAGCCTCCTGAGTAGCTGGGACTACAGGCGCATGCCACCACACTTGGCTAATTTTTTTTTTTTTTTTTGTATTTTTAGTAGAGATGGGGTTTCATCGTGTTAGCCAGGATGGTCTCGATCTCCCGACCTCATGATCTGCCTGCCTTGGCCTCCCAAAGTGCTGGGATTACAGGCGTGAGCCACCATGCCCGGCCCCAAAAAAACTTTTTAGTTGTTCAAATAAAATCTAATCTATTTAAACTAATAAAAGAAGAAATAAGGAGCTCGAGCTCCGTCTCCTCATTCTGATTCCCTGACCCTCATTTTATCTTACTCCTAGAACAAACCCCTACCAAGGATCCACAGAACCCCTTAAAGAAAAACATGTTTAAAACTGTTGTGGAATATTTTTTTGGTGGGGGGTGAGGTCTCAATTACCTTTTAGTTGGTTCAATTCTCATCTAGTTGCATGCCCTACAGATTCCTTCACCCACAATTTCACTGAAAGTTCTTGAGAGACAACATTTCCATAAAGATAAATGTTGGAAATATTTAGTTGAGTACAGCTTTTATAATATGATGTCATCAAATGTACTTTAAAGAACATAAACTTATAAAGGTAAGTTTCATATTGGGTGCTAATTTGTATCAATTTTTAAAGTGAATTTAAAATAAACAAACTTTGCCTCTAACTATATAATTACAGAGTTTTAAATCTGAAATGAGGATTAGTCTTAGGCAAAATAGCACTTCTTAAAAACAGCATCAAAAATCTTATTTACATGATGTTTCTAAATGTTCTGTGAGAAGTAAAACACCTACTTAGAAGAGATTTCTAAATGGTTAAAGGTGAACTGGAGATGGTAACTGAGAACTCACTTTGACTTAAATTTTAGTTGATATATAACCAATAACTATAACAAATTAACTTTTTATATGGGAGACAATCCTTTTTTTTTTTGAGACAGGGTTCGAGTTCAGTGGAACAATCATAGCTCACTGTAGCCTTGAGCTCCTGGGCTTAAGTGACCCTCCTGCCTTAGCCTCCCAAGTATCTGGAACTACAGGTGCATGCCACCACACTCAGCTAATTCTTTGTATTTTTTCTTTTTTTTTTTTTTGGTAGAGATAGGGTTTCATTATGTTGACCAGGCTGGTCTTGAACTCCTGGCTTCCAGGAATCTTCTTGACTTAGCCTCCCAAAGTGTTGGGAATATAGGCATGAGCCACCGTGTCTGGCCAACAATTCTATTTTTAAGACATTCTAATAGGCATTCTAATAGGAAAAAAAACATATTTTGCCCTCTCAATCAATAAAATATCAATTAAAAGCCAGCTGTTCCCATTTTTTAGATAGTTTGAAGTTCATGAACTTTTATTTTTTTCAACAAATTATCAATGGGCATATCTATTTAATTTTATACATAAAGACTTTTCATAAATACAAATATGTTAATAGCCACCATTTATTCAGAACCATTATATCCCAAGACTTGTAGTATTTCTAGTCCTCACACTAACTCTTTAGGGCAAGTATTTTTAGACAATTTACATTTAACAAAAGACTCAGAAAAGTTTATTATATCACATAGTTAATAATCACTGAAGACAGGATTGGAATTTTTTCCACAGCTTATTCATCTCCTGACTCATGTGAAAATCAGAATATGATGAGAAACAAGCCAGTTCATTCGACAGAGGTCCAGAAAGGCTCAGGAACTGAAGGCATTAGTACCTTGGAAGGTAGTGGGTAAAAAGTATGCTAAAACAAGAGCAGGCAGATGAAAGCTTTCCCAGTAAGCAATAACAACACTCCCACCCCAAACTGTGTCCTCTATAATAGGCACCCAAGAATCCAATTAAGGAACATCAGGCGTAAGAGGAAACGGGGATAAGCATTCCCCCTCTGAAAACAGAGAATTAAGTGAAAATCTGATGAACAGTTAAATGCTCAGCTTACCTTTTATTACTCAGTTCCAAGAGTGCTGCAAGCCAAGCATTATATCACACTTCTCAACAAAAGCAGGAAAATGAGGATAACAGAGGACTATTCCAAAAAATTAAGGGGCCTAAGAGACTACAGTTATAAACACTGACATGTGGGAGTGTGAAATGAAATGGTCACATTCCTTCCCAATCAACTAGCAGTGAAGTCACTGATAACAAACTCGGTCCAAGCACACAGTTTCTAATCTGCTTTTCTACGTATCACTGTTAAATATGACAATTTCTACATATGTGAGAAAACCTCCAATATAAAAGACAAGAGACTTAGAAAAGAGGAAACGTAATATAGGAACAAGAAAAAGGCTTAAGATGGAAGAAAAGAATATCCTTAGTGATGAAAAGATATTACAATCATAAAATAGGAACAATTACTTTAAGTAAGAAACCATCAGAGACTGAGAAACAACTCTTGATATTTTAAAATGTGATAGCAGAAAGTTACAGTACGGGAGGAAATTAGGCTTTTAAACATCAAACTAATAATCTTGCCAGAAGCAAAGGAGAAAATGGAAGGAACTATGAAATAAATGATTTAATTTTTTTTTACATCTTGAGATGAATATTCAAACTGAAAGTGTCCACCAAGTACCTGGCATCAACAATGAAAGTTGTACCCCAGGTACAATGTTACAAAATTTCCCAATACAGGAAGAATAATAATATAATTAAAACTTGCAGAGAAAATATCTAAAAATAAATGAGAACCAAAATAGCAACACTATTAGTGAGAAGACAATAGAGTAATGACTTCAAAATTCTATAGGAAAATGATTTCCAAACTGGCATTCTATACCTGGCCAAACCATTAATCAATTACAAGTTAGAACAAAGAGATTTTCAAATGTGCAGCATCTCAAAAAGCTTACTTGCTATACACTATTTCTCTGGAAGCTACTGGAAGATAGGCTTTATACCAAAATGAGAAAGTAAACAAACAAACAAAAAAGACTGTTGAGTTTTTAATACACTTACATACATAAATTACTTTAAAAGAGCCTGCATCGCCAAGTCAATCCTAAGCCAAAAGAACAAAGCTGGAGGCATCATGCTACCTGACTTCAAACTATACTACAAGGCTACAGTAACCAAAACAGCACGGTACTGGTACCACAACAGAGACATAGATCAATGGAACAGAACAGAGCCCTCAGAAATAATGCTGCATATCTACAACTATCTGATCTTTGACAAACCTGACAAAAACAAGAAATGGGGAAAGGATTCCCTATTTAATAAATGGTGCTGGGAAAAACTAGTTCAACCATCGTGGAAGTCAGTGTGGCGATTCCTCAGGGATCTAGAACTAGAAATACCATTTGACCCAGCCATCCCATTACTGGGTATATACCCAAAGGACTATAAATCATGCTGCTATAAAGACACATGCACACGTATGTTTATTGCGGCACTATTCACAAAAGCAAAGACTTGGAACCAACCTAAATGTCCAACAACGATAGACTGGATTAAGAAAATGTGGCACATATACACCATGGCATACTATGCAGCCATAAAAAATGATGAGTTCATGTCCTTTGTAGGGACATGGATGAAACTGGACAACATCATTCTCAGTAAACTATTGCAAGGACAAAAAACCGAACACCGTATGTTCTCACTCATAGGTGGGAATTGAACACTGAGAACTCATGGACACAGGAAGGGGAACATCAGACTCCGGGGACTGTTGTGGGGTGGGGGGAGGGGGGAGGGACAGCATTAGGAGATATACCTAATGCTAAATGATGAGTTAATGGGTGCAGCAAAACAACATGGCACATGGATACATATGTAACAAACCTGCACATTGTGCACATGTACCCTAAAACCTAAAGTATAATAATAAAAAAAAAGAAAAGTAAAGGTGCTGTGATGGTAAGACCAGAGTTAGGATAACAGTTAATGGCTCTAGATTTCAACAAGATTGGTACCAGAAGTTGAACATGTAAGCACTCAAACTATAGACACAATCCACAAAATTACCTAATGAATGCTAGGAATTGTTACATTTAGCTATTTGACAAGCTTCCTATTACTGTTCAACTAAACCAAACAATTTTCCTGCCTCAACAGTTAACTCATCTTCCTACCTCTCATTTCCCACAGCTCCAATCCATTCTTCATAGACTTAATAGTGTTACCTTCCTAAAGCAAAAGTCAGGTCATGTAATGCTTTTAGTTTAAAATCTTCTAATGGCCTTCACTGCCTAAGAAACAGTCCTAATTGCTTGGCTCATCAGTTAAGACCCTAAATGATCTATGCCAATTTAACTTTTCAGTCTTATGTTTTATCACCACTATTACTTCAGCACACAAACCACCTGTTGCTTCTCAACTTGGCAGAAAGAAGTTAATTTTCTCTTAAACAGCTCTTTTTCTGTCTCTGTGCATAGCATAGTAGGCATTCAAAAATAAAATTACAGTGGCATAAATTAGTGATTCACTGTAATAAAAAACCAAAGGAGATTCTACTACAATATAATTCTACCTTCTATGCATGAACATAAAAAGTTAAAGTTAAATTAAAATGTTGATCTATATTGATATTGTAAGGATCAATACAAAATTTCCATGTTCTGGTGTAATTTGCCCTTCTTTGATCTGGGCTTTGTCCTTATGTATAAATAAAGGAAATAAAATTTGTAGTCATGTAGGATATTGTATAAAATTGTAATACTAATCATAAGAAAATGTAGAGAATATGGCAGAATGATCTTAGCATTTAATATCACATCTAAAATTTAAAGGTAACATTAAAGGTGAATTAAATTTTAATAAAAGGAAAATAAGCTTACAATAGGCATGTGGAACTATTTTTTATTTAAAAAATTTAATTAATACACCTCAATAATTTCCTGTTAGCAACCTATTAAAGGGAATCCTAAGCATTTATAATGCTTTCTACCTGTCAACTCTTTAATATTTAATAAATTCCTTTAGAATGCCATTGTTTCTGTGCTTGGAGAGCGTGTGTGTGTGTGTATGTGTGGGTGTGTGTTTGTGAATGTGTGTGTGTGAGATGTAGTTTCACTCTTGTTGCCCAGGCTGGAGTGCAGTGGCGTGATCTCAGCTCACCGCAGCCTCTGGCTCTGGGTTCATGTGATTCTCCCGCCTCAGCCTCCTGAGTAGCTGGGATTACAGGCGCCCGCCACCATGCCCAGCTAATTTTTGTATTTTTAGTAGAGACAGGGTTTCACCATGTTGGCCAGGCTTGTCTCAAATTCCTGACCTCAGATGATCCACCCGCCTCGGCCTCCCAGGATGCTGGGATTACAGGCATGAGCCACTGCGCCAAGTTGGGAGAGTGGCGGGCACCTGTAGTCCCAGCTACTCGAGAGGCCGAGGCAGGAGAATGGCGTGAACCCGGGAGGCGGAGCTTGCAGTGAGCCGAGATCGCGCCACTGCACTCCAGCCTGGGCGACAGAGCAAGACTCTGTATCAAAAAAAAACAAAAAACAAAAAAAACAAAACAAAAAAAACGCTAAAATTTGCTCCAAACACTTTGTCACGGGCGAAAAAACTCAAACAGCCAGAATATATTGAAAATTCTATAATTAGAATCCAATAAATTGCTCTTAAAGAGTAACTTAACCAAGAGCTTGAGAAGAATTTAACAAGTTATTGTTAACAATTCGACAACAGAGTGTTCCTGATTGATTTCAGTTCAGGATATAAATCAAGAAATTAAATTTGACTATACATATGCAAAAAAGGGTCCAAAAGTTAACATAAGTAGCAGACAAGAAATCCAACAATCTTCTAAAAACAATTAAGATTTGGTTAGCAGTCTCAATCATATTAAATGTAAAGGAAAGAAAGTAACACAGATATAAGGCTAATTATGCTTTCAAAGAATCTGGTATTAATATCCTATAAAAAGTGGTCTGAAAGGTAGGTATTTCTCATGAACGTGGGATACTGGTTGAATATAAGTTAGGAGCTTGTTCAGAAGTATAACCACCAGATGTAAAAAAGAAGGAAGGAGATTTCTGTGAATTCACATGGAGTGGTTTCCAAAATAAGTAACAAAAGAAAAATGCAAGAAAAAATACATATATACACACACACACATATATAGTATTCTATGTGAAGGGAAAATAACAAGACACACATAATTATTTTTTTCAAAACAAAACACAGGAATGATAAGCCAGAAACTAAAAAAAAGTGGTTACCTACACAGGTGAGTGGGAACGAAGTAGAAGAAATAAAAAAGAAATGGGATTTATCTGAGTATATGTTTTTATTTAGCTTTTAATTTAGACTAATGTTTTACATATTCAAAAACAAATTGAAAAAGAAAAACTCAACATCAAATGAAATAAAAAGTGTGAAGTGAACTATATTCATAGCAAACAGATAACCACAAAAAAGAATTAATGCAAATAACTTTTGAACACAGTATATTGTACAACCTTATTGGATATATTCTCAGGACAAACATTATGCAACCAAAATTCTTGAATTTTATGTAATAGATTTATTATTGGTACTGGCATTTAAGTAGCAATACCTAAACTATTTTATATGTATTGTAGGACTGAGCAAATGAATAAATACATGAATTTTGCTAGGAACCACAGTTCTATGAGTGAAGAGAGACACAAATACAGAAAAGAGAAATAAGAGGAAGAACTCTGGTACTGGATTGAATGCATGGTATCAAAATGAACTGTTCACTAAAAGAGCCTAGAAGAAATGATACCCAGCAGTAATAAGCACACCTAGATTTTCATTTCTAAATGTCCTTCCTCACAAAAGGATTAAAAGGAAGAAACGACTGAAGACCTGATTGGGACTGATATGGTTTGGCTGTGTCCCCACCCAAATCTCATCCTGAATGGTAACTCCCACAATTCCTGTGTGTCATGGGAGGAACTCAGTGGGAGGGGATTGAATTATGGGAGTGGGTCTTTCCTGCACTGTTCTCATGATAGTGAGTGAGTCTCACAAGATCTGGTGGTTTTAAAAGGGGAGTTTCCCTGCACAAGCTCTCTTCTCTTGTCTACCACCATGTGAGATGTGCCTTTCACCTTCTGCCATGATTGTGAGGCCTCCCAAATGACATGATACTGTAAGTCCAATAAACCTCTCTCTTTTGTAAACTGTCTAGTCTCAGGTATGTCTTTATCACCGGTGTAAAAATGGACTAATACAGTAAATTGCTACCAGTTAGAGTGGGGTCCTGCTGAAAAGATAACCAAAAATGTGGAAGCAACTTTAGAACTGGGTAACAGGCAAAAGGCTGGAATAGTTTGGAGGGCTCAGAAGAAGACAGGAAAATGTGGGAAAGTTTGGAACTTCCTAGAGACTTGTTGAATGGCTTTGCCCAAAATGCTGATAGTGATATGGACAATAAGATCCAGGCTGAGGTGGTCTCCGGTGATGAGGAACTTGTTGGGAACCAGAGCAAAGGTGACTCTTGTTATGTTTTAGCAAAGAGACTGGTGGCATTTTGCCCCTGACCTAGAGATTTGTGGAAATTTGAACTTGAGAGAGATAATTTAGGGTATCTGGTGGAACAAATTTCTAAGCAGAAAAGCATTCAAGAGGTGACTTTGTGCTGTTAAAGGCAGTTTTAAAAGGGAAACAGAGTATAAAAGATTGGAAAATTTGCAGCCTGACAATGTGATAAAAAAGAAAATCCCATTTTCTCAGGTGAAATTCAAACCGGCTGCAGAAATCTGCATGAGTAATGAGGAACCAAATGTTAAAACTCAAGACAATGGGGAAAATGTCTCCAGGGCATGTCAGAGGTCTTCACCGCAGCCCCTACCATCACAGGCCAGAAGGCCAAGGAAGAAAAAGTGGTTTTGTGGGCCAGGCCCAGGGTCTCTGTGCTGTCTGCAGCCTAGGGACTCAATGCCCTGCATCACAGCCGCTCCAGCCGTGGCTTAAAGGGGCCACCACAGAGCTCAGGCCGTGGCTTCAGAGGGTGCAAGCCACAACCCCTGGCAGCTTCCACGTGGTGTTGAGCCTGTGAGTACACAGAAGTCAAGAACTGGTGTTTGGGCAGGAAGAGAAAACCAAACACCACATGTTCTCACTCATAAGTGGGAGTTGAACAATGAGAACATACGGGCACAGGGAGGGGAACATCACACACTGGGGCCTGTCAGCGGGGTGGGGTGTAAGGGGAGGGATAGCATTAGGAGAAATACCTAACGTAGATGACAAGTTGATGGATGCAGCAAACACCATGGCACATGTATACCTATGTAACAAACCTGCATGTTCTGCACATGCATCCCAGGACTTAAAGTATAATTTTTAAAAAAAGAAAAAAAATCAAAATCCACAAAAAAGATTGAAAAAAAAAAAGAATTGGTGTCTGGGAACCTCCGCCTAGATTTCAGAAGATGTATGGAAATACCTGGATGTCCAGGCAGAAGTTTGCCACAGAGGTAGGGCTCTCATGGAGATCCTCTGCTAGGGCAGTGCAGAAGGAAAATGTGAGGTCGAAGCACCCACACAGAGTCCCTACTGGGGCACTGCCTAGTGGAGCTGTGAGAAAAGGGCCACTGTCCTCCAGACCCCAGAATGGTAGATCCACCAACGGCTTGCACAGTGTGCCTGGAAAAGCCCCAGACACTCAACACCAAACTGTGAAAGCAGCCGGGAAGGAGGCTGTACCCTGCAGAGCCACAGGGGTGGAGCTGCCCAAAACCATGGGAACCCACCCCTTGCATCGTCAGCATGACCCAGATGTGAGACATGGAGTCAAAGGAGATCATTTTGGAGCTTTAAGATTTGCCTGCCCTGCTGGATTATAAACTTGCATGGGGCCTGTAGCCTCTTTGTTTTGGCCAATTTCTCCCATTTGGAAAAGCTGTATTTACCTAATGCCTGTACCCCCACTGTATCTAGGAAGTAACTAACTTGCTTTTGATTTTACTGCATCATAGGCAGAGGGGACTTGCCTTGTGTCAGATGAGATGCTGGACTGTGGACTTCTGAGTTAATGCTGAAATAAGACAAGACTCTGGGGGACCGTTGGGAAAGCACGATTGGTTTTGAAATGTGAGGATATGAGATTTGGGAGAGGCCAGGGGTGAAATGATGTGGTTTGGCTATGTCCCCACCCAAATCTCATCTTGAATTTTAACTCTCACAAGTTCCATGTGTCATGGGAGGAACTCAATGGGAGGTGACTGAATTATGGGGGTGCATCTTTCCTGTGCTGTTCTTGTGATAGTGACTGAGTCTCACTCAGGAGATCTGATGGTTTTAAAAGGGGGACTTTCCTGCACCAGCTCTCTTCTCTTGTCTGCCACCATGTAAGATGTGCCTTTCACCTTCTGCCATGATTATGAGGCCTCCCCAGCGATGTGGAACTGTAAGTCCAATAAACCTTTCTTTTGTAAATTGCCCAGTCTTGGGTATGTCTTTATCAGTGGTGTGAAAATGGACTAATACAGGGACACATACAGGTCAAAAAGATGTGGGAGTTGGTTTGAGTGAACAATTGATAGCCCAATTTGAGACAATTTGGGGATCCAAATAAAAAATGACAGGAGTGGATAACACTGAATAGAAGAAGAATCTATGAGTATCAATACTAAAGAAAAAGGTAATAATTGATTTAGTCAAGAATCATCAATGAATGTTAAAACCACTAGGTATTGGGAACAGGATATTCACACAGTCTCAAAGTATCAATCCAGAAATTATTTACTCCTGAAAAAGTGGAAAGAGGTCTTCCAAAATGGAGCAATCTAGTGGATGCCACACCACTTAAGCAAAGTTGGTAGCACCAATAATATCTGAGATCATGTGGTCCCTGATGTAACACATTGAAGACATTTCACTGATATAGTATTCCTGCCAAAAACCAACCTGAAAAAAGTGGACATCTTTTTTATTCATATGTTTTGCATAACATATAACTTGGATTCCCAATTCTTGAGCTATAGTCAACCTATGTTTGCCAATTATAGTATCTTAAAACATCTGTAGCAGTCTCAGGATATTTAATCAGAAATGCATTGAAAATATAATCTACATTAAATTCTGCAAGGCCAGGCACGGTGGCTCATGCCTGTAATCCCAGCACTTTGGGTGGCCGAGCAGGTGGATCACGAGGTCAGGAGTTCGAGACCAGCCTGGCCAACATGGTGAAACTCCATCTCCACTAAAGACACAAAAAATTAGCTGGGTGTGGTGGCAGATGCCTATAATCCTAGCTAATCGGGAGGCTGAGGCAGGAGAATCACTTGAACCTGGGAGGCGGAGGTTGCAGTGAGCTGAGATTGCGCCATTGCACTCCAGCTCGGCCGACAGTGTGAGACTCCATCTCAAAAATAAAATAAAATAAAATAAAATAAAATAAAATAAAATATATTCTTCAAATTAGGATATACAAGAAAAGGATAAATAATGAAAAAAACTATACCTAAGCAACAGAAAAATCCATGTAATTTTTTATTTTTTGGCTATATTAATTCAATAAACATTTATTGGCTAACCTTTCTATGTGCCATACTCTTTGACAGGTGCTAGACAAAGAAGCATGAATAAGACAAAGTACCTGCCACCTTTATCCTTTTCATAAAAATTTCTAATAATAAATCTAATGACAAAGTAATATTTACCTAAATTCTGGTTTAAAAGGACTATATAATGGTGGATCTAAGTTAATTAGAATAATTATTTAACTATACCTATCAATATGATAAAAACACATTAATATAAAATAAATTAATTAATTATAGAATTAAAAACGGGGATCTGGAATCAGACTGGTTTGATTTCTGGGTCCATCACTTAGTAGCTATATGATGTTAATATAATTTTACAGTTTCCTCTTTTATAGAATGGGGATGATAATACTATTTAACTCTGGAGATGTTGTGAAGATTAAAGGTGTGAGATTTTAGAATACTTACAAGCAACCACACAATGACTTGCAAGTGAATGTTCATAGCAGCATTATTCCTAATAGTAAAAAACTGGAAATGCCCTAAATGTTCATCAGTGGTTAAGTGGATAGACAATATGTGGTACATTTACACAATGAAGTACTATTCAGTAACAAAAAGGAACTACTGATCCATGCTAAGTCAACAGATGAACCTCAAAAACATGATGCTAAGTGAAAGAAGCCAGACACAAGAGACTTCACGTTGTATGATCCCAGTTATATAAAATGTCCAGAACAGGCGAATTTATATAAAGTAGATGAGTGGTTGCCTGATACTGAGGGTGAGAGTAGGGATTAACTGTAAACAGGCATGACAGATCTGAATGGCTAATGGAAATGTTCCAAAAATAACTTATGGTAATAGCTATACATTCAGTAAAGTTACAAAAAAAAGATCACTGACTTGTACACTTGAAATGAGTAAATTTTGTTTGTTTGTTTTCTACTTGAGACTGAGTCTTGTTTTGTCGCCGAGGTTGAAGTGCAGTGGTGTGATCTTGGCGCAATGCAACCTCCGCGTCCTGGGTTCAAGCAATTCTCCTGCCTCACCCTCCAAAGTAGCTGGGGTTACAAGTGCCCACTACCATGCCCAGCTAATTTTTGTACTTTTAGCAGAGACAGGATCTCACCTAAATGTTGGCCAGACTGGTCTTGAACTCCTGACCTCAAGTGATCCTCCTGCCTCACCCTCCCAAAGTACTGGGATTATAGGCATGAGCCACCATACCCAGCCATGAAACTCCATAAAGCAATTTAAAAATACTTAGTGAAAAATGTGTTCAATGTGTTAGCAATTATTAAGATAAAGTAATTTTCTTTGTATTATGTGATTTATAATATCAAATATAATCAAGACACGGAAATAATATATTTACCAAGGACAAATAGAACACACAATAAAATTGTTGAATTTCTGAGAATTAATGAAAATATATAATGACAATTTCCTGAAGATTCTGAAGTTCTAAAGTGATATAAAAATATTATACCTAGAATAGAAATATAAATTTTCCCTACAGACTTAAAAATAGTTTAACATGATTTTACTCATTTATTACTAATATTTCATTTGGTTTTATACAGTCTCCTATTTATTTCTGATAAATATATCTCCAAATGTTATTCTAAATGAAAGTACAGGAAGATAAGAAGTTGCATTTTCATTTGGTTAAAGTCCTTCTTATTTATTAATGTAACTATACTATTAATTCAGAGATAACAAATGGCTGGAGGAGGCTCTTTTCAATGCCTTCATCTTATAGAAAAGAATATTCCTTCAAAACTGCTAGTAGCATTATTCTGTATTTAAAGTTAATTTTATCTGAATGCAAAAACAACAAATAAAAGAATATGTCCTCCATTAAAATGTACTAAACTTATACATTTTTAAGTGTGTTACTTTGAAATGTAAGGGTCTGAAATAAATGAACTACAAATTAACTACATTCAAAGCATCTATTTTTTACAGAAATCTAATTAATGTTGGGGAAGCATTTACTTTGCATTTAGCACTATTATGAATAAACAGATCTTAGTTTGACAAGGTTTTACAATGCATTAAGAAAATATTTTGTTGACTAATTTACACTGATGAATTAATTTCTACATTTTAAACTTTGAACTAAATGTGTATAGCACCGAATGAAATGAGTCTATTCAAGTCTAAATACATGGAAAATTTGTAAATATTCTGAAAGTAGATGTATTATTATTAATAAAGAGAATCATGACATGATTTGGATGTCTGTCCCCCTCAAATCTTATATTGAAAAATGATTCCCAGTGTTGAAGGTGGGGCCTGATGCAAGGTGACTGGATCATTGGGGCAGATCCTTCATGAACGGTTTAGTGCCATCCCCTTGGTAATAAAAGTCTGGGACATCCCCGCCAACTCACTGTCTTGTTCCCATTCTCACCATGTGACGTGCCTGCTCCCATTTCATGCTCCATCATAAGTAAAAGCTCCCTGAGGCCTCAGCAGAAGCCGAGCAGATGTCGGTGCCATGCTTGCACAGCCTGCAGAGGTGTGAGCCAACTGAACTTCTTTTCTTTATAAATTACCTACTCTCAGGTATTCCTTTATAGTAATACGAGAAGAGCCTAATACAAATCATTATCTGGAAATTCCAAGAAAAGAGAAATCTTCAAAGATACTTTTATTCTCGGAAGAAAAATGTGTAAGGAGCGAGATATCTTTAATATCAAAACTACAAGATCCAGAAAGAACATATCTATCACATTGTCTGGCAGAAGCACCCTAATAAGTTTCGATGCTGAAACAAGATTCCTATGGCTTTGATTCATTAAAAGACTGTTTCAAATAAGCTTTCCACAAAAGGAAAGATGCCAGCAGAGGCTTAAAATGGAGTAAAAAGTTGAAGTGAAATTTCTAGAGATTTCAAAACATTATCTAAACTTATTATGAGTTCCACGTAGTAAAACACAAGGGTCTTTACATTTATTTCTGTATTAGTAAAACTAAATAAAACAAAACCAACTTGAACTAGAATTTTAAGACAAAGAAAATAAAAGTATGAGAAAAATGGAAGGTATACCATGCAAACCAGTAAATGATTAAAAAACTCAGCCTCAAAAAGTGCTTGAACCAAGACTTCTCCAGGGATCCAAAAGTAGATGTTTATGCACCTTCTATTTACAACACTGGCACCGACCAGCCAATTACAGCTGTGGAGACAAGGCCATGAAATACAGGCATAACTTCTGGGGTCCACTGCTAGAAATTAAGAGATAGTTCCTAAAGAATGGAGAATTGCTTTAAGTTGAGAAACCAATGCAAAAGTATATTTTAGATGATTTCTGAAAAAACACACTCCATGCCCACATTACAGAAATTCTCAGTATTTCTGTAAGTAGATGTAATAAAAAATCTGGAATAGTCTGTGAGACAGATTCAATTGCAGTGTAGTATATAATAAAAATAGAGTACCTGGTTTTAAATACCATATATACAGTGATGATAATTAGATTCCTATCTCCAGATCAGACCTTCCCTCTGAGTAAACAGACTCACAGTGAACTTCCAACTTCATATCCTATAAGAGTATCTCAAAGTCCTAACATGTCCAGAAAATCCTTATTCCTACCCTAGTCTTTCTCATACTATGTTTGTTGCTCAGACAAAAACCCAGAAATCTATCCTGGATTTCTCAATTTCTGTCAGCCTCCACACTGCATCCAAACTTGTTAATTCTGGTTCCAAAATATATTTCAAATTCTTACTCCTATCCCCACTGTTACCACGGCAGTAGAGACAACTATATGCCATTTGGATTACCATAACAACATTTTCCAATTAACCCAACTTCCACGTATTTGTTTTTTACAGCCATAAACACATATTTTACTTTTTTTTTTAGTAAAACAAAGATTCCAAAACTTTTTAGAAAGTTAGAACCAGAGAGTTGGAGTAGAAATATATCTATCTGGTAGGTTTTCATTAGAAGACTAAGATTTTCTATTAGAAATTGGAACAGACCCTAGGCTGTTTCCATGGTTACCTACTGAAGCCTTTTTCCTTTAATGGAAAGGTATCATTTCTGTACACACCACATGTAGCTTCATGCTTTGTATTGGATCAAATCCTTTGAAAGCAGAATAAAAGAAATGAATTGAAAAAGGTTCTACAATCTGCCCCTGCAGAGAGCCAAATCATGAGTGAACTCCCATTCACAATTGCTACAAAGAGAATAAAATACCTAGGAATACAACTTACAAGGGATATGAAGGACCACTTCAAGGAGAACTACAAGCCACTACTCAAGGAAATAAGAGAGGACACAAACAAATGGAAAAACATTCCATGCTTATGGATAGGAAGAATCAATATCATGAAAATGGCCATACTGCCCAAAGTAATTGATAGATTCAATGCTATCCTCATCACGCTATCATTGACTTTCTTCACAGAATTAGAAAAAACTACTTAAATTTCATATGCAATCAAAGGAGAGCCGGTATAGCCAAGACAATCCTAAGCAAAAAGAACAAAGCTGGAGGCATCATGCTACCTGACTTCAAACTATACTACAAGGCTACAGTAACCAAAACAGCATGGTACTGGTACCAAAACAGATATATAGACCAATGGAACAGAACAGAGGCCTTCACGCCATACATCTACAACCATCTGATCTTTGACAAACCTGACAAAAACAAGCAATGGGGAAAGGATTCCCTATTTAATAAACGGTGTTGGGAAAACTGGCTAGCCATAAGCAGAAACTGAAACTGTATCCCTTCCTTACACCTTATACAAAAATTAACTCAAGATGGATTAAAGATTTAAATGTAAGACCTAAAACCATAAAAACCCTAGAAGAAAACCTAGGCAATACCATTCAGGACACAGGCATGGACAAAGACTTCATGACTAAAACACCAAAAGCAATGGCAACAAAAGCCAAATTGACAAATGGGAGCTAATTAAACTAAAGAGCTTCTGCACAGCAAAAGAAGCTTCCACTTATTTTTTAATTAAACATCCTTCTCTGTATGGTTAAACTAATTCAAGACAGGGCTAAGCTCATTTGTTTCATTGTGCGTTTGGTTTTAGGAAATGTGTTTGTAAATTTAATTTTGCTTTATTAGTATGTAAACAAGGTTTGTCACAGAAGTCTAGTTTCTATCCCTGTCCCTGCAGGAGGACAGGTCCCCAGATGGTCCTGGTCCACTCAGCCCTTCCCTTGCCTCTCTTGCTTGCAGTTGTGAGAATAACCATAGAATGCACTCAGAATGCAACATCCTGAGGTAAGAAACTGTCCAGAAAAACCCAGGCTCCTCATTCCTCCTATCACTAAGCAACACTTGGCTCAGTGATCCCAGTCATGCTGGGATATGACACCCAGAGCAGAGTGCTTTTGGGGTCCCTCAGTTGTGCTGCAACAAGAGACATACACAGACAAGACTCTATCTACCTAGGGCAGCTTTCCTAAACCCTGGGGGACTGGCTCACCATGGATCCCTGGCTTCTGTTTATCTTGCTGCTTATCTGTGAGTAATAAAGTTGCTTTGCCTAACTTGTAAGAGTATTCTGTCTCACCAGACCCAAGTAGTAGGGTCTCTGCTGTCTCCTCTACCTTGTTTCCTCCCTCATGAGTAATTATTTTTAAGTTTATGGTTTCTTCTACTGTTTTTAAGAATAAGTAAATACAAACATATTCCCCCTTTCTGGATAAAAGGTAGTATAGTATACAAATTGTTCAACACTTTGCTTTTTTCACTTAGTGTATGCTATACATCTCCTAGTAGCAGTTATCAATATTAAGCATTAATGTATTGCATATATTCACCACTGCATCCCACATGCATGCTTTAGAAAACAATTTTTTGTAAATTATAGGGCTTCACCTATTTAACTAACAATCAGATTAAAATCAGTGATCAACAGGGCTGACATTCAGCCACACAGCACGAGTATAGCTTTGATTTCCTCATTTGGAAACCTTCTTTCAGGCTGTTTGGTGCCCAAGCAAGTAGCCACCATAAGTCCCTCCTACTGAACATCACAAAGACTCAAGAGGGTTGACCTAAAGCCTCCTATCTGGCTCCCTCAGGAGCCCTGGGTAGGGACTGCTGTTAAACTCACCAGTTCTCTAGGCCCTATCCTTACATGTTTTCCCAACACCAGAGGAGACATCCTTGGCACTGGCATCCCAGTGGGCAAATGTTCAATGTCCATCTGTCCTACCCAGGTTGAGGCCATCTGCTGACTGCCCACATTTCCTTTGTGTAGCTCCTTATGATAACTGTAGCCTTTACTGGCTCTGAAAAAAATTATAGGTGGCAATGGAAGTCACCATAGGCACCACACTGGTGTTACACTGCAGGCCACAACCATAAAAGAACAGAGATTATGGAAGCCCAGCTATCTGGGGCTGGAGACAGGCCCTAAATAGAGAACCCCTTTTTATTTATTTATTTGTTTGCATTGAGAGCTTATTTTTATTCATTTTTAAAAGACTAGTCTTCAAACTTTAGAATTATTATACAGTTACATACACAAACCCATTTAGGAATTTTCAAAGATCATTTTGACTACAAGGGATTCCTGACTAAATGACTTTAGGAACCAATGCTGCTGGAAGATGCATATCATAGAGACATAGAATTAATTCTTACTAAGTTCAGAAACTCCTATAGTCATACACAGGTTAGATTTTAAAGTCTGATCCTATGTCCATTTATTTATAAGGACAATGTAACATGTATATGAACAATGCATAAACATCTATGTAGAGCTAATATCACTTTGGTTTCTTTTTTTCTTTTTTTAAATTACACTTTAAGTTCTGAGGTACATGTGCAGAACGTGAAGGTTACATAGGTTTACACGTGCCATGGTGGTTTGCTGCATCCATCAACCCGTCTTCTACATTAGGTATTTCTCCTAATGCTATCCCTCCCCTAGCCCCTCACCCCCCGACAGGCCCCAGTGTGTGATGTTCCCCTCCCTGTGTCCATGTGTTCTCATTGTTCAACTCCCACTTATGAGGGAGAACATGCTGTGTTTGGTTTTCTGTTCCTGTGTTAGTTTGCTGAGAATGATGGTTTCCAGCTTCATCCATGTCCCCGCAAAGGACATGAACTCATCCTTTTTTATGGCTGCATAGTATTCCATGGTGTATATGTGCCACATTTTCTTAATCCAGTCTATCACTGGTGGGCATTTGGGTTGGTTCCAAGTCTTTGCTATTGTGAACAGTGCTGCAATAAACATATGTATGCATGTGTCTTTATAGTCGAATGATTTATAATCCTTTTGGAATGGGATTGCTGGGTCTAATGGTATTTCTGGTTCTACATCCTTGAGGAATCACCACACTGTCTCCACAATGGTTGAACGCGTTTACACTCCCACCAACAGTGTAAAAGTGTTCCTACTTCTCCACAACCTCTCCAGCATCTGTTGTTTCCTGACTTTTCAATGATCACCATTCTAACTGGCATGAGATGGTATCTCATTGTGGTTTTGATTTGCATTTCTCTAATAACTAGTGATGATGAGCTTTTTTTGCATATGTTCTTTGGCCACATAAATGTCTTCTTTTGAGAAGTGTCTGTTCATATCCTTTGTCCAATTTTTGATGAAGTTGTTTGTTTCTTTCTTGTAAATTTAAGTTCTTTGTAGATTCTAGATATTAGTCCTTTGTCAGATGGATAAATTGCAAAAATTTTCTCCCATCCTGTAGGGTGCCTGTTCACTCTGATGACAGTTTCTTTTGCTGTGAAGAAGCTCTTTAGTTTAATTAGATCCCATTTGTCAATTTTGGCTTTTGTTGCCATTGCTTTTGGTGTTTTAGTCATGAAATCTTTGCCCATGCCTATGTCCTGAATGGTATTGCCTAGGTTTTCTTCTAGGGCTTTTATGGTTTTAGGTCTTACGTTTAAGTCTTTAATCCACCTTGATCGGGGCTGAGGCAGGAGATTCTGCACTACAGCTATTTTGGCAGTGAGCCTAAGGGCAGGCGTCTTTTATAGCTCTTGGCTACACTGCAGGCTAGACAGCAGTGTCTCACCAATCTGAGTGTCCCAAGAGTCTGGAAGAAGTGAAAAATTCATTGAAGGAATTATAAAACACTGCTGAAAGCTTTAAAAACAGACTAGACCAAGCAGAAGAAAGAATCTCAGAGTTTGAAGATAGGTCTTTTGAATTAATCCAGTCAGACAAAAATAAATAAAATAATTTAAAACATGAACAAAGCTTTTGAGAAGTATCAAGTTATGTAAAACACCAGAACCTAGGAGTCATAGGTATTCCTGAGGGAGAAGAAAAAGCAAAAAGTTTGGAAAAATCTATTTGAGCATACAATTGAGGAAAACTTCACCTAGAGATTCAGACATCCAGATACAAGAGACTCGGAAAACTCTAGAAAATACATTGCAAGGACTTCACCAAGACAAATAGTCATCAGACTAAAGTCAATATGAAGGAAAAATTCCTAGTGTCGGGAGGAAAATAGCATCTAAACACCTATACAGGAAATCCCAACAGACTAAAAGCAGACTTCCCAGCAGAAACTGTACAAGCAAGAAGAGAGTGGGGTCCCATTTTCGGACTTAAAAACAAAACTGTCAACCATGAATTTGTTATCTTACTAGTATAAGCTTCATAAATGAAAGAGAACAGTCTTTCCCAAACAGGAAAGTGCTAAGGGAATTCACCGCCACTAGACCAGTCCTACAAGAAATACTCCAGGGAATTCTAAACATGGAAATGAAAGATTGATACTCACCATCATAAAAGCACACAAAAGTATAAAACTCATAGGTCTTATAAAATAATTACACAAATGAGACTGCAAAGTAACTAGGTAACAGTAAACATTATGACAAGAAGAAGCCCTACATATCGATTTTAATCTTGACCATAAATGCCTTAAATACTCCATTTAAAAGATAAACATTGGCAGAACAGATTTGTAAAATCATGACACAGTCAGATGCTGCTTACAAGAAACCCAACTAACTGGAAAGGACACTTGTAGGCTGAAGGTGAAGAAGTGGAAAAAGATACTCTATTCAAATGGAAGCCAAAAGTGAGTAGGAATAGCTACATTTATATCAGATAAAACAGACTTTAAAATCAACGACAATAAAAGAAGACAAAGAAGG
Organism: Hylobates moloch; assembly: GCF_009828535.3. Lineage (NCBI taxonomy): Eukaryota > Metazoa > Chordata > Mammalia > Primates > Hylobatidae > Hylobates > Hylobates moloch. The sequence goes on from NW_026652293.1 coordinate 4,031,594, forward strand.
GCACTATACAATGATAAAGCGATCAATTCAACAAGATGTAACAATCCGAAATTTATATGCACCCAGATTCATAAAACAAACATAACTAGATCTAAGAAGAGACAGAGAGCAATACAATAATAGTGGGGGACTGCAACATCCCACTGATAGCATGAGACAGATCATCGAGAGAGAAAATCGACAAAGAAAAACACTGAACTTAAATTGGACTTCAGACTAAATGGATCTAACAGAAATTCACAGAATATTCTACCCAACAACCACAGAATATACATTCTTCTCATCAGTGCATGGAATATTCTCCAACACAGATCATATAGTAGGCCACAAAACAAGTCTCAACAAATTTTAAAAAAATCAAAATCATATCAAATATCTTCCTGGACCAGAGTGGAATAAAATTAGAAATCGATTCCAGGAGGAACGCTCAAAACTATACAAATATATAGAAATTAAACTAATTGCTCCTGAGTGATCTTTGAATCAATGACAAAATTAAGACAGAAATTTAAAATACTTCTGAAATGAATGAAAATGGAGATACAACATACCAAAACCTCTGAGATACAGCAAAAGCAATGCTAAGAGGCAGTCTATAGCACTATGTGCCTATATTAACAACAACAACAATTAAAAAAAAAACAGAAAAATCACAAATCACCAACCTAATGCTGCACTTTAAGGAATGAGAAAACCAAACCCAAAACTACTGGAGGAAAAGAAATAACAAAGATCAGAGCAGAACTAAATAAAATTGAGACCAAAAAATTACAAAGGATCATCCAAATGAAAGGTGGTTCTTTGAAAAGATAATCAAAATTGATAGGCTGCTACCAAGACAAACAAACAAAAGAGGAAAGAATACTCGAATACACACAATCAGAAATTTTAAACAGGAGATATTATAAGTGATACCACAGAAATACAAAGGATCGTCAGAGACTACATGAACATCTCTACACTTACATACTAGAAAACCTGGAGGAAATGGATAAATTCCTGGAAACATACAATCTCCCAAGATTGAACCAGGAAGAAATAGAAATTCTGAACAGACTAATAATGAGTGGTGAGACTGAACAAATAATAACAAATCTCCCAACAACAACAAAAAAGCCCAGGACCAGATAAATTCACAGCCAAATGTTATGAGACATACAAAGAACTGATACCAATCCTACTGAAACTGTTCCAAAAAACCAAGAAGAAAGGAATCCTCCCCAACTCATTCTACAAAGCCAGTATCACCCTTACACCAAAGCCAGCCAAAGACATAACAAAAAAAGAAAACTACAGATCCATATCCCTAATGACCACAGATGTAAAAATCTTCAACAAAGTACTAGCAAACTGAATCTAGCAGTACATCACAAATATAATACACCACGATCAAGTGGGATTTATTTGAGGGATATAAGGATGGTTCAACATATGCAAATCAATAAATGAGATTCACCACATAAACAGAATTAAAAACAAAAACTATATTATCATCTCAATAAATGCCGAAAAAGCATTTGATAAAATTCAGCATCTCTTTATGATAAAATCTCTCAACAAACCAGATATAGAAGGAACATATCTCAAAATAATAAAAGCCATATGCAACGAACTCACAGCCAGCATCAAACTGAACGGGTAAAAGAAACATTCCCCCTTAAGAACTGTAACAAGACAAGGATGCTCACTTTCTCCACTCCTATTCAACACAGTACAGGCAAGTCCTAGGCAGACCAATCAGGCAAGAGAAAGAAAGAAAGGTCATCCAAATTGGAAAATAATAAGTCAAATTATCTCCATTTGCTGATGATATAATCTTATGCCTAAAATAATCATCTCTCTAAAGACTCCTCCAAAAGACTTCAAGATCTGATAAATTCAGTAAAGTTTCAGGATACAAAATCAATGTGCAGAAACCAGCAGCATTTCTATACACCAATAATAAGCTGAGATCCAAATCAGGATGGCAATTCCATTTATAATAAGCTACAAAAAATAAAAATAAAACACCTAGGACTACATTCAACCACAAAGGTGAAAGATCTCTACAAGGAAAACTATCAAACACTAATGAAAGAAACTGTCAATGATACCAACAAATGGAGAGACAACCCATGCTCAGGGATTGGAAGAATTGATACTATTAAAATGACCATACTACACAAAGCGTTCTATCCCCATCAAAAAAACAGTATCATTTTTCACAGAATTAGAAAAAACAATCCCTAAATTCAGATAGAACCAACAAGGAGCCCAAATAGCCAAAATAACCTTAAGCAAAAGATCAAAGCTGGAAGCATTACATGACCTGACTTCAAATTATACTGTAAGGCTATACTAACCAAAACAGCATGGTACTGGTACAAAAACAGACTTACAGATGAATGGAACAGAATAGAGAACCCAGAAATAACTGATCTTTAACAAAGTCAACCAAAACATACACTGGGGAAATGACACGCTATTGCATAAATGGTGCTAGGAAAATTGGATTTCCATTCCTCTGCTACATGCAGAAGAATGACACTGGACCCCTATCCCTCACCACATACAAAAATTATCTCAAGATGAATTAAATACTTAAACACAAGTCTGGAAACTTTAAAAACTCTAGAAGAAAATCTAGGAAAAACTCCTCTGGATGTTGGCCTAGACAAAGAATTCATGACTAAGATGTCAAAAGCAAAAACAACAGAAATAAAAATAAACAAATAGGGCTATATAAACTAAAAGGCATCTGCACAGCAAAAAAACAATCAACACAGTCAACAGACAACTTGAAAAATGGGAGAAAATATTTCCAAACTATGCATCTGATAGAGGAGTAATAATATCCAGAATCTACGAGGAATGCAAACAACTCAACCAAAACCCCTCAAATAACCCTATTAAAAAGTGGGCAAAGGAAATTAATAGACATTTTGCAAAAGAAGGCGTACATTCTGCAAATGGCCAACAAGCATATGACACCAGTCAGAAAGGCTATTATTAAAAAGTCAAAAAATAACACGTTGGCAAGGATGTGGAGAAAAGGGTATGCTTATATACTGTTAGTGAGAATGTAAATTAGTACAGCCTCTAAGGAAAACAGTATGTAGATTTCTGAAAGAATTAAAAGTAGATCTACCATTCGATCCAGCAATCCCAATACTGGGGTATATACCTAAAGGAAAAGAAATCATTATATCAAAAAAGATACCCGCACTTACATGTTTATCATAGCACTATTCACATTAGCAAAATATGGAATCAACCTTGTTCATCAACAGAGGACTGAATAAAGAAAATGTGGTTTACACATACCAGGGAATACAACTCAGCCATAAAAAACTGAAATCATGTCTTTTGCAGTAACATGGATGGAACTAGAGGCCATTATCTTCAGTAAAATAACTCGGAAACATAAAATCATATACTGCATGATCCTACTTATAAGTGGAAGCTAGGTAATATTTACACGTGGACATAGAGAGTGGAATAATAGAAACTGAAGATTCCGAAAAGTGGAGGGAAAGTGGGTGGGTGAGGGATGAGAATTACCTAATGAGTACAATGTACCCTATTTGGGTAATGGTTACACTAAAAGCCCAGGCTTCACAACTATGCAATATATCTATGCAACAACACTGTACTTGTACCCCTTACATCTATTTTAAAAATATATGTATATATATATATTTATATACATTTTAACTTCTGATTTTTCTATAATGAACATGTACTACTTACACAATAAAAATAAAACAGCAATAAAGATTTACTTGGGTGTAACAGTTACACAAAAGAACATTTTCTCCTATTATGTTATCTAAGTTATTTCAGTGGAGGAGTTTGGTGCATTAGCTCTGAGGGCAGACACCATGTGTTTAAATTTTGGCCCTGCCATACACTTGCTATTAACCTTAGACCTAAGTTCCTTAACCTCATTGTGTTTCAGTTTCCTCATCTTCAAAATATGGACACTAACAGAACTTGTCTCTTAATGGTTATTATGAAGATTAAATGAGTTAATTTATGTAAAATGTTCACAATAGTGTTTACCACATAATCATTCATACATTATAGCTATTATTTGCAGAACTATACTTTTTATTAGTGTACTAAAAATACAGATTTTTTAGACTTCCAAAATATTGTAATCCATCATCTTTAAAAAGCTGTTTACTATGAAATTATAAAAAAGTTTAAGGGTATATTCTTTCTTTGAAAAACAAGTAAAAATGTTTAAGGGTGTAAATATTTTCCTTATAAAGTGTTATGCTTTATTAAATTTATACTTAATTAAAGAATTTCCAAAGTTACCAATGACCAAAATCCCATGATGTTTTTCACTTACCTACTAAAATCAAGGCACAATGACTAAAAGATTGGTTAAATTATAAAAAGCCAAAAGCTTTTTTCATAACTATCTGAATAGTAAGTAACTGCTTTACTATACTCAAAATCCATTTAAATGATCTTACTTTTGGTGGATGGCATTTCAACAACTCAGACTTCAATAAAATCTGATTTTCTAGGAAAATCTTTACCCTTATGAGTACATATCAAGCAAAATGAAAGAGATATTCTAAGGCGTCAAAACACCTCATATTTTCAAGGTAATTTTTGACTCACACATCAAAGATTTCAATGTAATTTATTTCCTCAAAGGTAGGAAATCTCAAAAAGAGAGCTCCACATTAAGACTGCTTAGATGAAAGATTTTTTAGAATTATACATTAAAATAAATAGAACCTGAATTCCATTTCACCCAAAACTAATGATATTCAGTTGATATTTACCTCTTTAAAATGGCTCTGTAATTATTTAACATGAATGAAGCCAGAGAAACATATTACCATAATGTATAATTTATATACTTATATCTTTAACTCAGCTCTCATGGTCTATCCCTATTGTTCAGTAAAAGTTTGCATTCAGTCAGGTCTCTCTTCTTTTTGCTTCTCAAAACTCAAACCATGATTAATATCTGCCTCAAGAGAGGACAGACAGGACATGTTCTTCTGACATTATCATCTGAACATTTCAACGTAGGTTTTTGCTATTATAACTGACTTCTACTTTTTTTGTCTCCCCAATTCTTATTCTAGTTTGTACGATAGCAGTAACTGGAAAGAAAGAATATTAGAATGATCCCGTCCCATATTAAAACTCAGTTTTAAGGCAAAAAAAAAAATTGAAAATGCAATAATTTGGGGAGTACTATGAACAAATTTAGAGAATACATAAATAAATAGTGCAAATGTATAGGTAAGCTTCTATCACAATTAGTAGAATGGAAAACATGGAAGAGTAAATTAGGAGAACAGTATAGCTAAATTAATCAGTTTCTAATTAGTGTCTTCATAGTAAGTATTTAAATAAAAAACCAACAGAATTGATATATTCTTCTGTTACAGTATTTATTTGTAACTATTAATATTTACACTCTACCTCTCAATGATGGGGTTTTTTTTTACTGGGTAGTAGAGTCAGAGTCACTTTAATGAAAAATGAAAGAAGTGGGTATGAGGAGTTAATATCACGAACAAACAAGTATTATTTCACATGGTTTAATACTCTAACTCAAGCTAGGTTTTCCTCTGCTCCCCCTTTTTAATTCCATTTTTAGAAAGGAAATAAATGATAACTTGGAAACTTCTAGTGGTAAAGAATCTTTCTACTGGTAAGAGAGGAAAACATGATTTGAGAATAAGAGATACTTTGTGTGGGACAAACCTGATGAAGTGCTTAGGGCAATCTAAAGGTAAAAGATGGTGATAAAAAGGTAATACAAGAGACAAAAGTAGGAAGAACTGGTAGAAAACACTGCTTAATTAATTATTTTTCATAAGGCTATGGAAGCAGCTGGTATGCTACTGAAATTCAACTGCATTGATACCATTCTGTTATGTCATACTATACAAAAATATCCGAGTTAGATGGCAGTGTACTTAATCTTTCTTAATCTAGCATCTTCAGTTGATTCCAATGATACCCTTCTCTGCGAAAAAAAAAAATGACCATATGAAGAAGAGAAAAAAGGAAGAAACTTAACTCTGCCATGGCATTTAAATGCTCCACCAGGTATTACTTTCCTGTTCTACTTCCGGGCATAGTCATTCTCTGCTGGTTGTCCCTTATTTGTCCTGAAGATGCTAAAGTGCACAGCAGTCCTTAGCAAAGAGGGAAAGAATAAATTTCTCTCCTTCTTGTTACCTTCTTTTAGAAAAAAAAAATCCCTAAACAACAATAGGTGGGCATTACAGGATTTATTAAAACAGGTTTTTGAGGTCTTACAATGGCCCCCTTGCTCTTCACAAAACCCAGGCATCAATCAGGTAAAAGCTATAACAGGAAAACAACCTGAGAAACAGATAGCAATCTCCACCACCACTGGCCACACTGATATTAAAGGATAACAAAAGAATATTATAAGCAACTCTATGCCTACAAATTTGATGACCTAGGTGAAATAAACCAATTCATTAAAACACATAATATTCCAAAACTCACACGAGAAGAAACAGATGACCTGAATAGGTATGTATCTATTTAAAAATTGAATCAATTATTAATAACTTTCCAAAGCAGAAATTTTGAATTCAGTGGTAAATTCTACCAAGCATTTATGAGAAAAATTATACCAATTCTGTACACTCTCTTTCAGAAGAGAGAAGTAGAGTGAATATTTCCTAACATCCTATGAGGCCAGCATCACCCTAATACCAAAGATATTACAAGAAAAGAAAACTACAGAGCAATATCTCCATGAAGAAAGATTCAAAAATCCCAAACAAATGAGTAGCAAATCAAGTCCAATAATGAATAAAAACCACAACCAACTGGGTTGTATTCCAGGTATGCCAGGCTGGTTCAACATTTGAAAATGAATGAATGTAATCCATCCATCACATATGGATGAAGAAGAAAAACCATATGATACTATCAACAGATACAGATAGCAAGCTATACTGAAAACTGCCCCATCCTGGGCAACGTGGAGAAACTCCCATCTCCACCAAAAAAAAAAAAAAAAAAAAAAAAAAAAAAGACAGGCATGGTGGTGCACACCTGTAGTCCTAGTTACTCAGGAGACCAAGGTGGAAGATTGCTTGAGCCCAGGAGGTCAAGGCTGCAGTAAGCCATCATTGTGCCACTGCACTCCAGCCTGGGCAAATGAGTGAGAACCTGTCTCAACAAAATAAAACAAAACAAAGAAAACACTGTCTTCCCATACTAATTAGTTTTATTACTGAGCCAAGTTCACCATGTCTGGTTCCTAAATCTCTCTCAAGAAACTGTTCTTGTGAGTGATCTCTCAGACTCTCCTCCCTGTCCAACAGCCACACACAGACATGCATGAATCCCAACAATAGAGAAAGCTGACACACTTTCCTAAAACACTCCTCACCTCATCATACTCAATGATAAAAGACTGAAACCTTATCCTCTAAGATCAAGAAAAAGCCAAGCATGCCTACTTTCACCACTTCAACTCAAAATAGTACTGAAAGACCTAGCCAGAGCAATTAGGCAAGAAAAAGGAATAAAAGGCATCCAAAGTGAAAAGGAAAAAATTATCTCTGCTCACAGATTATATGATCTTCTATGCAGAAAATCCTAAAGATTCCACCTTAGAAAAAACTGCTAGAACTAATAAACAAATCAGACCGGGTGCAGGGGCTCACAGCTGTAATCCCAGCACTTTGGGCAGCTGAGGCAGGTGGATCACTTGAGGTCAGGAGTTAAAGATCAGCCTGGCCAACATGGTGAAACCCCATCACTAGTAAAAATATAAAGATTAGCTGGGCATGGGCATGGTGGCAGGAAACTGTAATCCCAGCTACTCGGGAGGCTGAGGAAGGAAAATCACTTGAACTCAGGAGGCAGAGGTTGCAGTGAGCCAAGATCACACCACTGCACTCCAGCCTGGGCAACAGAGCAAGACTCCAAAAAAAACCAAAAAAACTAATAAATCCAGCAAAGTAGCAGGAAACAAAGTCAACACTAAAAAAATCAGCTACATCTCTATACACTAATAATGAACAATCTGAAAAGGAAATTTCTAAGGAAACAATTCCATCTGCAATTACACCAAAAAGAATAAAATACTTAGAAATAAACTTAACTAAGGAGGTGAAAGACTTGTATGGTGAAAACTGTAAAACATTTCCAAAAGAAATTGAAGACATAAATAAATAAATGAGAAGACACACTATGTTGATGCTTAGAAAACTTAATGTTAAGATGTCAATAATACCCAAAGTGATTTACAGATTTAATGCCACCTCCACAAAATTCCAGTGACATTTCTTGCAGAAATAGAAAAACCTCCTAAAATTCATATGGAATCTCAAAGAGATCCCAATTCTGAAAAAGAGAAACATAGCTGGAGGACTCAAACTTCTTGATTTCAAAATGTACTATAAAGCTACAGTAATCAAAACACTGTTGTACTGGCTAAAGACAAACATATAGACCAATGGAATGAAACAGAGAGTCCTGAAATAAAACCTTGCATATATGGTCAAATGATTTTTGACAGGGGACCAAGACCATGCAATGTAGAAAAGGCTTTTTAACAAATGTTTGGGAAAACTGAATATCCAAATGTAAAAGAATGAAACTGAACCCTTGCCGAGTATCATTTATAAAAATTAACTCAAAATGGATCACATCATAACCATAAGACTTAAAACTATAAAACTCTTAGAAGAAAACATAGATAAAAAGCTTGTTAACACTGGATTTGGCGATTTCTTGGATATGACACCAAAGGCACAGAAAACAACAAAAAATACACAAAGTGGATTTCATGAAAATTAATACATTTTGTCTATCAACAGGGTAAAAAATGCCATCCCAAAATGGGAAAAAATATTTGCAAACTGTATATCTGATAAGAGATTATTATCCAAAATATATGAAGAATTCCTAAAACTCAACAACCAACCAACAAACAACGTGATTCCAAAATGGGAAAAAGATTTGGACATTTCTCCAAAAAAGATATACAAATAGCCAATAAGCACATGAAAAGATGTTCAGTGTCACTAATAATTAAGGAGATGCAAATCAAAACTACAGTAAGATATCACCTCATACCTATTAGAATGGCTATTATTTTGAAAAAACAGACAATAATAAGTGCTGGTTAGGAGGCGGAGAAATTGGAACCCTTGTACGCTACTGGAGGAAATGTAAAATAGTACAGTCACAGTGGAAAACAGTATGGCAGCTCCCAAAAAAATAAAAATAGAATTACCACAGAGCCACCAATTTCATTTCTGGGTCCACACTCAAAAGAACTGAAAGAAGAGTTTCAAAGAGATTTGTACACCCATGTGTACAGCAGCATTATTCACAACAGCTAAAACACAGAAGCAATACAAGTGTCCACCAATGGATAAACGGTTAAGCAAAATATGGCACATGCACAAAACAGAGTATTATTCAGCTTTAAAAAGGAAGAATATTGGCCGGGCACGGTGGCTCACGCTTGTAATCCCAGCACTTTGGGAGGCCGAGGCGGGCGGATCATGAGGTCAGGAGATCGAGACCACGGTGAAACCCCGTCTCTACTAAAAATACAAAAAAAATTAGCCGGGTGTGGTGGCGGGCGCCTGTAGTCCCAGCTACTCAGAGAGGCTGAGGCAGGAGAATGGTGTGAACCCGGGAGGCGGAGCTTGCAGTGAGCCGAGATTGCGCCACTGCACTCCAGCCTGGGTGACAGAGCGAGACTCCGTCTCAAAAAAAAAAAAAAAAAAAAAAGGAAGAATATTCTGATACATGCTGTAACACAGACGAAACTGAGGACATTATGCTAAGTGAAATAAGTTGGTCACAAAAAGACAAATAGGGTATGATTCCATTTATATGAGGTACTTAGAGTAGTTAAAATCACAGGGGCAAAAAGTAGAATGGTGGCTGCCAGGGTTGGGGGAAGGGGGAATGGAAAGTTGTTTAATGGGTATGGAGTTCAGCTTTATAAGATGAAAAGAGTTCTAGAGATGGATAGTGGTGATGGTCCACAAAATAGAATTGAAAACTATTGAGCTGTACACATAAAAATGGATGGTAAATTTTATGTTATGCGTATTTTACCACAATTTTAAAATTGAAGGAAAAAAAGGAATAAAATTCTGATACATGCTACAACATGGATGAATCTTGATGACATCATGCTGACTGAAATAAGCGAGACAAATACAGTATGATTGCACGTATATGATCTACCCAGAGTGGTCAAATTCATAGACACAGAAAGTAGAATATTGGTTATCAGAGGCTGTGATGAGAGAATACTTATTTTTTAATGGGTATAAAGTTTCTGTTTAGGATGATGAAAAAATCCTAGAGATGGAATAGTGGTGATGGTTGTACAACAATGTGAATATACTTAATGACACTGAACTGTACATTTAAACATTATTTAAATGATAAGTTTTGTGCTGTATATATTTTATCACAATAAGGAATAAAAAGAGAAAAATACTGTAGATGTAAAAAATAAAATAAAATTCTACACTATTGAGAGGAATTAATCCCATCACATAAAAGATCTCCAAAACACCAAAGATGCAGTAAAAAGAGTCAAGATTATTTCCCCTTCAAATTGGCCATATTTAAAAAATAATACACATGATAAAGAATTCCTTAGAGGAGAGATATTCATAAACAAAAATCTGAAATTAAGAAAAAAGTTTACCAAAAATCTAAATAAATATGTATGGTTGACCCTTGAACAACTGGAGTTTGAACTGTGCAAGTGTAGTTATAAATAGATTTTCATCCATCTCTGGGATGGATGAGACAGCAAGACCAACCCCTCCTCTTCCTCCTCAGCCTACTTAACATGAAGACAAGAATGAAGACCTTTTTGATAATCCATGTTCACTTAATGAATAGTAAATACATTTTCTTTTCCTTATGTTTTTTTTTTTTGGAACAGGGTCTCACTCTGTTGCCTGTGCTGGAGTGTAATGACACAATCATAGTTCACTGCAACCTCAAACTCCTGGGCTTAACTGGTCTGCCCAACCTGGCCTCCTGAGAAAGTAAGGTTACAGGCATGGGCCACCAGGCTTGGCTAGTTTTTCAAAATTTTTTGTAGAGACATTATAGGCATGAGCCACTGCGCCCAAGTCCCCTTATAATTTTCTTAATAACATTTTCTTTTTTCTAGCTCACTTTACTGTAATAATACAGCATATAATACAGATAAAATTAAAAATATGCATTAATTGACTGTTAATACTATCAATAAAGGCTTCCAGTCAACAGCTGGCTATCAGTAATTAAGCTTTTGGTGAATCAAAAGTTATATGTGAATTTTTGACTGAATGGTGGGATCAGTGCCTCTAACTCCTGGGTTATTCAAGAGTCAAATGTAATACACCTAACTTTAACTATTCAAAGTCACTACACTATTTTTATATCAAAGAATTCTGGAAAATACAGAGAGAATTTTTAGTACTTTTCCACTTTTCAAAGAAATTATGAAAATTAATAAAAAATTTTAATATAACAGTTAAAATGGACTTAAATGAAATATAAACAAATAATCTATTACTCTTAAATATTAAATTATTATAAAAGTAAAATATAAATAAAAGGAATAAAAAATATATTTTGGTAGTCCTAATTTTAAGATAACATCAAAATTAATAGAATGAAGCTTGTGATATAGCTATAACAGAAAGAGAATGACAAGTAGGGGTGGGTGTGTGTGTGTGTGTGTGTGTGTGTGTGTGTGTGTGTGTAAGCTATATACCCTAAGACATAAGTGATGCTGAAAATTATTTTTCAGTGGTGTTTTATATTAACTTGCTCCCAAAATAAATAATGTAAATTTAATAATACAGCTTTCCATAATATATAAGTAAAGCTATGTAATCTCTATGGTAAACTAATAATAAAAAGCTATCAATAACAAAAGACATTCTAGTAATTTTACACTGAACTTCATCTTCACATAGAATCATCTTTAATAAGCTTCTCCTAATATAAAAATAAAAAGTATTAATTAGCGTGAATGAAATTTCAGAGGTTGGTCTAGCTCGTCAATTAAACGGGATATCCACAAACCATATTTTGACACTGACCTTTTTAAAATAAGAGAGGTTTATCAGAAAATGCCCTTAATTTTAAGCACAACACAGTAAAAAAAAAAATTAAAATTGTGAACAAAAGGATTTGACGAATTATTTTAATGTTTCTTTTTTCTAGAAAAATTTCTTACAGATATCATCCCTTTCATACTTCCAAAAAAGAACCCAGAAGATTAATATGGCCACCTAGAGGAGAAAACATGATCAACAAATATGCCATTACATTTTCTTACTTTTTCTAGAATATGTGTATTTCAGATTTATAACATATAAACTGCTCTAAAGGACCAACTGAAAGGATTCATCTTGTATGAAATAGACTTAGGGAGACTACTAAAGTAGCAGTGATGACCTAATGAAAGCCATATAACATTAATTTTGCTGTCAACTTGCCAAGTATAGTTTTTATCTTGCCGTGTGACTTTGGGTTAAAAAAAAATCAACTTAAAGTCACTTCAATTCTGTAGAATCTTACCTACCACAATACATGGCAATGCAAATTAAATATGACGGCATAACAGAGTGAGGCACATAGTAGGAACTCAATAAATGGCAGTCCTCACTATCTGGTAAAAGTTCTTTTGCACTGGTCTCTCCTAATACCTCTTCAGGTCCTCTCTAATCTTCTCTTCTCCTACAGATTTGTTTTCAAAATTGGCTGTTCCAAAGCTTCTCAAATGGAATACTTAGGCTGTTGAGAAATAGACTAAAGGTCCCTTATTAGCATTAATGAGGTAAATATTATGCCATGTAAAAAACGTATTTTAAAATATTTTTCCTTCTACCTTGTGATTCCCTTTAGTTAACTCACATTAGTCAGGTTTAACCTTTATAAACTTGTGTGATGGTCACATGCAGACCAAAGGGTCACAGCAGTAAGAAGTGTAACTTACTCTATTCATCTCTTCCCTTATGTGTCATTTATTTTCTACTCACACAGAAAAACGAATGAAGTCCTATCAAGAGAACTGTACCCAGCAGTTCTCTTAGGTGGGTGATCAGCCACAAAGTAGCAGTTTCTGCAGAGGCAGCTTTGCAAAGGGGCAACCACCAGGTGGAGACGCAAATCCCCCTCCTTCCCAAATATACACCAGAGGAGAGTATCAGTGAGCGGGAGGAAGAAGGTGAACAGTTGGGTTATAAACAAAACCCTTCAACTACCTCTCTGACTCTCAAAGTTGATAAAGAGAGAATAGATGGTAAGAAAGTGAAGGCGGCAAATGTATACTTCCTTACCACTTATCCTCTCCTTAACAACATTCAATCTGACTTCCTTTTTACTCTCCTAAAACTCTAATTGAAAATGATTGATCAACTTCTACTGGACAAAGGGGTTTATCTGAATTATCATCCTCCCCAACCACGCTGCCCTCCTTCTTCTTCTAAAACTTTTCTTCCACGGCTGATAAAATATAACATTTTTCTGATTCTCCTCTTTATCTCTCTTACTGTTTCTTTGTGTCTTTACATGATGCCCTTAATTCTCTTGTCAAAGGAAATGATTCTCTGATCTTTTCTCTCCACACATTCTCCTTCATCAATTTAATTCATGCCCATAGTTTCTGTTCTCTAAGCATATATGATCTGAAAACTTCTCCCTCAAACGCATTCATGATTACAAGCTTGACAGCCATTTCCAACTGCTTAAATATCCTGCCTCATCACATATGTAAAATCATTTACTATATCTCTTATCCACTGCTCACTTCCAACCAAACACAGGTCGCTCTCTGCATTTCATATTTATATTAATGACGTCATCATTCTCCTCATCCTACATGATGGAAATCAGTCATCTATGATGCTTCCTTTCTTTTTCCAAATGTTCCAAACACATTCAGTTCCTAAATCCAGTAAGTTCTACCTCAATAACCTCTCTCCTATCTTCCTTTATTTCCATTGCCACTACTGTAATTCAGACTTTTATCATTTTCCACATATACTACCCCAAAGATCTCCTTAACTGATATCTTTTCTGATAGTCTGCTTGCTGCTAAATTAATCTTTCTAAAGCACAACCCTGATTATGGTTCCTTAGTAAAAAACTTTTCAGCAAATTCTCACTGGCAAACAAATTAAACCCTATCTTCCTAGTCAGGGGGCACTCCAGGCCTTAGACCTCATCTCTCTTTTCAATTTTATCTTCTATTCCCTCAGATGTATGTGTATAGATGCACCTATGTTGGAGCCAAGTGGGTTTCTCTCCATCCCTGAAATATTCTCTACATTTTATCACACTCTCCTGCTTAAAAACCTCGATTAATGTATATAGATAGTATGTGTACAAATGCACCTATGTTGGAGTCAAGTGGATTTCTCTCTATCCCTGAAATATTCTCTACATTTTATCACACTCTCCTGCTTAAAAACTACTGAGCAAGGCATTCCCCTTCTTCGAACAAAGATCCCAAGTTACAGGCACTGAAATACACTTTCTTTTGGATTCATGATTGCATGAAATCCCTATTCCATGCTTGCTGAAATAATTCTCACTCAAGTCTAACTCACCTAGACCCCATTAGGCTTCCTCAGATTCCTACCTCCCAAAATCGAAATCACCTACTCTGTGTATCTTTTTTTATTTTTATTTTCTAAAGTTTTGTCAGCTGGGTGTGGTGGCTCATGCCTGTAATCCCAGCACTCTGGGAGGCCGAGGCGGGCAGATCACAAGGTCAGGAGTTCGACATCAGCCTGGCCAATATGGTGAAGCCCCGTGTCTACTAAAAATACAAAAATGAGCTGGGCATGGTGGCAGGTGCCTGTAATCCCAGCCACTCGGGAGGCTGAGGAAGGAGAATCTCTTGAACCCAAGAGGCAGAGGTTGCAGTGAGCCAAGATCGTGCCACTGCACTCCAGCCTGGGCAACAGAGTGAGACTCCATCTCAAAAAAGTTTGTCTTTTTTTTTTCTTCCTCTGTATTTCTACTGCACTTTGTTCATGTGACTAACAGACCTCTCATCATATTACATATATACTCACTGATTTTCCTCCTCCAGTCAGTAGGCTTTTTGAGAGAAACAAGTTTATGATCTTCATATCCACAGTATCAAGCAGGGTATGACTGCTAAAAAGCGTTCACGAAAGCTTTTCATGTTTACAAAATAAATAAATCTCATCTTAGAATGCCTAAAATTAAGTGTTTCATCAAACAATTTAGCGTAGAAATGTGTAAAGAAGTACAGGATAGGTCCTAAATATATGGGTAAAATAAAATGAGAAGGTGATTGTGGGACACTTGGACCACTTGCAGAGGTTAGGGCAAGAATAGTAGAAGCACCTAGGTTGTATACCTCTCTCCTCACTCCTCTTTCCTTCCATAGGCTATAAAGTCAGGCTAGACTAACAGAACTACCAAGAAGTGCTCAAGACAGCAGAGGGGTGTTGGGGTAAGAGTTAAGAGAAATGGATAGAAAGTAAATCCTAAATGTGCCTGCAAAAAGGGAATGCACACTCAGGGCTTGCTCAGGACCATCACTCTTTTCACTACCATTATAATTAGCTACATTTACTGATCACTTACCTAATAGCTATCGGACACTATGCTAAAAACTGTACCACATATATCATTTAATTTTCATGGCAACCCTACCAGTTCAGTTTTATTCATATTTTACAGACAATGAAAGAAATCTAAAAACAGTGAACTATATTGCCAAAGGTTTCACAGCTAACATATTAAGAGATATGGCCAGAATGTTAACAAGGACCAGATCTCAAAACACATTCTCTTCCTGCTCTACTATTCATGTACCAGGGGTGTACATAACTTGGGGACTGGTTTTACTGCTTTGCATTATTTAATTAACTTAGTAAGCACATGTCTTATTTTCCCTAGTCCTACAATGTATTTTTGAGGGTAGAGTACCTGTCAGATATTTTTTATTTCTTCCCTTGAATCTCATAACGACCATATAGTAATCATTCAGTATTTGATTAATTTATTATTGTATCTGTGTACTAGCAGACATAAGAATTGAGGTGCACTAATCTTTAGTTGGCATGAAGCCAAATACAGTAATAGATGATTTATCCCCTTTGACAACTGTTCATGCTGGGATAAGACTTTAAGTCATCAATAGTAATAGGCCCTAAAACATTAAGTCACTGCTACAAAATCAAGGATAGCTTGTGTTTATGTATAATGATAAAAATGATATCTAGGATATATTATTCTGTCCCTCATATCTGGGTATAAAGATAATAATCATGATGAGTAGCCATACATTCTATTAAGAAAGTGAATAATTTATTTAAATGTGGAAAGAAATATGCTTTAATTAATGGCAAAACCTGTCTTATTTATGTCACAGAAAGACGTAAAAACATGTATAAGTGGACTGACATCTTCTATACAGGTTGAGTTCTAAAGTCTATTTCAGCACATAACACAAAATCAATTACAGACAAATAATCCTTCAAATTACTGAAATCCTTGAAAATACCTTAAATTGCCTTTAAAGAATGGTATAACATAGTACTAGCTCTCAATAAATTCATCTCAGACAGTTTTCCCTTCTGCACAAAACAGATTACCATTTCTTCCGCTGTCTGCCATGTGCAACATTTGGCTGGTGTTTAGGAGCCATATTGAATGAAACAGCATACATTTACACACTGGAATCATATTCAACACCGTGAGAGACTTAAACTCTATCAGTTCCTATAACAGGTATACAGAAACCGATTCCATCTGAGAGAACAGCAGATTCACATCTTTCATATCATGCTTGCTAAGCATATGTTCACTGTGAAATGAGAGCTACAATTATCACATTACGTAAATTATTTGGTTTTTGCTTTGGGGTGTTTTGGTATTGGTTTTGATTTTTGGCCTGAGCCCAAAGATATGAATTTGAATAAATTACATTCCCAGAAATGTGACTCTACTGTGTGTGCTCTCTTGTTTATTCTGCAACCACAGATTCCTAGAATTTCAGGCACAAGTAATCGAATACTATAGTGTGTCATGTAAAAAAAATAAAACAGCCCATCTTACCTTCATCTATTGATGCTTCACTACTGTATCCATCATACTCTGCAGATAGAGGACTGTATTTCTGCCTTGTTTCCCAAGCATAGTTCTTTTGTCTAGAATCTGCCAGTGGTAGTCTGGAATTGTGTGTTCTGGATAAGGCCTCATGATATTTACCCAGTGCTTCATCTTCACTTTCAGAGGATGAACCATGCTCATCTTTGTCCATGTAGGAATTATCTATTTGGAATGACATGAAGAACAAACAGTAATTGAAAAAAAAATTTCCCTCCCCTCACCTGGCCCTACTGGGCCCATCAGATGATAATTTTTACACAATAAAGTATGGAAAATTTGCTGAAGTTATATATATAAACACACATATACACACACACACATATATACACACACACACACACACACACACACACATATATATATACAAGCTGAATTTTCAGATTAAAAAAATACAATTTTTTCACATAAGAAGCCCAAGCTTTGGAAAAAGATCAGTTTGTACATTCTATTATATAAATAATGTTTGTTAGTCACAGGGATTTTTCAATCATGTTATATATAAAGGAAATTATAATACTTACCTACCATTTCACATTTTTTAAAGTATAAGTAACACACAAGTGAAGTTCAAAGTATTGCCAGTACTATAGATCTGATTCAAATAATTCACATTAAAAGACACATTTCTGGTTCTCGTTTTGGTCAAAATTTTCAAAACTGGTAATGCTCAGTGCTAGCAGTAAAATACAGCAATGGACAGGTATATACTATTGGTGAAATTATAAGTGATACTACTTTCCTAGAGAGCAATTTGCCAAAATATATCAAATTTTTAAATCTGCATAATCTGATCCATTTCCAGGAATTTACCAATTCTATTTCTAAGAATTCAGCCTAAGAAATTAATTAACAGATGAATAAAGATACATTTTTGAGACAATTCACTGCACTGTATATAATGGCAAAAGAGATAACCTAGATGTCCATCAGTGGGCTTTGTTTAAATAAATTATGATATATCTATTCAATGATATACTATGCAGTCATTAAAAATGAGGATGTGAACTTAAAAGAATTCTCAGGGAAAGAATAACTACAGTATCATGTTATGAGAAAAAAGGAGGTAAAAAAGTAGAAGTTATAATTATATTCCCATTTGAAAAATATATATACACACAACGTGGCATATACACACACATAATGCAGTCTAGGTATGCACAGACAAAACTATCTGGAAGGATATACGCCAAACTGTTAACACTTACTGCTTGTGAAAGGCAGAATTTCTAGGAAAATTTTACTTAAATATACCTAAATTTCAAACAAAACTTTCAGGAGGTCTAAATTTTTTATTGTTCTAAAAAGCACTAGTTATTACCAGTTTTTTAAAAAGGTAACCACTTTGAAACTGCACAATGGTGTAACTTTCTTAGAATTATTAAACAATTCTAGAAAGGTGAAGAGACTACAGTAGTTAAAATTCATGAGTTCAATCTGGTTTTCTCTTTATAGTCAGTTAAGCATCTGTAGTAAAGAAATCGAGGTTGAAATTTGAGTGGGAGTTACAGGGTAAGTAATTTTTAAATACAGGACAGAAACTAAATGCTTAGAGTTAGAAGGAGGTTATATGTCATCTAGTCTAGTCCTAGTTTTTAAATCAGTAAAATAAAGCCATAAATGGGTAATGCTATCAGCAATGTCATATACTGTGGCAGTGCTTGCCCAATATGTAGCCAACAGTCACATGTGGCTATTTAAACTAATTAAAATTAAACAGAAATTAAAACCCAGTTCCCCATGCTATTAGCCACATTTGAAGTGCTCAATAGCCACATGCAGCTAGCGGTTACTATATGGAACAATGCAGAGATGTAAGACTTTTTCATTGCTGCAGAAAATACCATTAGACAACAATGAGATGGCCGAGCCATAAGACCTCTGACTCCCAGTGCAGAGCTGTTAGCACTTTCTGGGACACCATGGTGGGGATCTTAAAGCAGTAGAGGGTTTTGAGTCTCTTGAGGAGGGTAACTAGTCTGTGGTCAAACTTCACCTATTAAAAAACATTACCTAACATAACCTACATTTAGAAATAAAGAAGAAAACTCTTCCTCCTTTCTCTCTCTTTTTTTTTTTTTTTTTTTTTTTTGAGCAGTCTTGCCCTGTTGCCAGTCTGGAGTGCAGTGGCGTGATCTTGGCTCACTGCAACCTCCACCTCCTGGGTTCAAGCAATTCTCCTGCCTCAGCCTCCCGAGTAGCTGGGATTACAAGCACCCACCACCATGCCTGGCTAATTTTTGTATTTTTAGTAAAGACGGGGTTTCACCATGTTGGCCAGGATGGTCTCGATCTCGACCTCATGATCCACCCGCCTCAGCCTCCCAAAGTGCTGGGATTACAGGCGTGAGCCACCGTGCCTGGCCTCCTTCCTTTTTCCATACCTTATCAACCCTGTGTCAGAACCTGGAACACAGGTTACCAGTAATATTACCGTTCAGCTAAATGAAGGGTTAATCTATGGGTCAAACAATTTTTGGAAATCATTAGGGAACATTGTGTGTTTAAGTTTAGTACTGACTATATTGTGGAATATGTTAGAAATATTTGGTTTCTTTAGGTACTAGCATGCTTCTCAATGAAAACAAATTTAAAAAGTTAAAAACCTTACATGCTACTTGTATTTATTACTAGTATCCATTCTATCATTATTTTCTGAATAAAATAATATGTAAACTATTTTACATTATTTTTTAATTTTTGCTACTTTAAGCAATAAGTCTACCAGAACTAAACTAGGCCTACCTAAAGTCACTAAATCTGACAATCAAAAAACTGCTAGAATGGCCAGGCACAGTGGCTCACGCCTGTAATCCTAGCACTTTGGGAGGCTGAGGCGGGTGGATCACCAGGTCAGGAGACCGAGACCATCCCGGCCAACATGGTGAAACCCTATCTTTACGAAAAATACAAAAAGTAGCTGGGCGTGGTGGTGCGTGCTTGTAGTCCCAGCTACTCGGGAGGCTGAGGCAGAAGAATCGCTTGAACCCGGGAGGCGGAGATGGCAGTGAGCCGAGATTGCACCGCTGCACTCCAGCCTGGCGACAGCGCGAGACTCTGTCTCAAAACAAAAAACAAAAAACTGCTAGAAGAATAGACTCCAAAACGGATACATTTTCAGAAACTGACATTTCTTTTAAGTTAGTTCATCCCTCCTGCATTAGCCCCTGCTATATCACTGTAAAACCACTCATATAATAGATAAATAGCAGATCCCTATTATGCATGAAGTTGTAGCAGAACTGAAAAGTCTTCCTCATTACTGCTATTCGGCTTTTTGTTATTTTATGAGAGTATGAACTTAGAGAAAAATTCCAGATGTGTATTTTATAAATAAAAGCCAGTGTACTTTTGGCCTTGTGATCAGATCAGCAATAAGTGGATATAACTAAGGGATTACCAGAAGTAATTATTAGCAGTATGAGCTGCTAATGAATATTGAAAATTATCACATATACTGTGAATAATGAAAATTATCAGAATTACTGTGATTGAAAACTATAAATGCTTAGTCAGAATCCTAATTCTACATAGAGAACTCATGAATAATAACAGATTGTTCATGTATACTTATTGTAAACAGGACAGTAGTATAAAATTTTTAATGTATGGGCAAAATGAATAAAAATACATTGCAAACCACATTATTGAATAAAATAAAA
This sequence comes from Hylobates moloch, assembly GCF_009828535.3. Taxonomy (NCBI): domain Eukaryota; kingdom Metazoa; phylum Chordata; class Mammalia; order Primates; family Hylobatidae; genus Hylobates; species Hylobates moloch. Next base: position 4,052,395 of record NW_026652293.1, read on the forward strand.
TCTATTGCTCTCAAGGGAAGAATTAAACATTTGATATAAATTTGGATAGATGCAAAGAGCAATACTGTATAAGGGGCTTCAGAGTTAGTTATATAAAAATTTCAAATGCAACTACAGCACATCAAATAAACTCCAAATAAAGCATGTAAGAAAACCATGGAGTTTCTGGTTGTAAAATAAATGGACATTAAGAAAAACTAGGGCTGCTGAAAAGTTGGCCAAATAATGCAGGGAACAGGGCAATACTTAGTGGGACAAATAACATGAATGCTCTTGAAATGATTTTAGAAAAAATACTGAATGGCTTTAAAAATGTTTCCCAGTAAAAGGATTCAAGAAAGTCTTAAATATAGACACATGAACAGGAAAGCTGAGAAATTTGGATGATGTTTTACTAATTTAAAAAAATCAAGAGAAAAATTAATCACTCACACCAACATTAGGAGACCTCACCTTTTTCTGGTATTATCTTAGAATATTTTTCATCTTTACTCTTTGCTGTTCCTTTCTTGGCAGAAATGGCCTCAGTTTTCTTTGGTATTATGTCTTCGTTCATTTTACAGTATTTCTTTGAATTTATTTGTTCTTCAATTTTCCCAGATAACTTATCTTTAGAATTAGTTGATGGCGCTGGATGTATGTCTTCTTTTATAATGGATTTCTGTGTCATATGCCTATTGCTTGTCAAAATATCTTTTAAAGAACATTCATTTCCTGAACACTCATTCCCTTTGGATGCTTTACTTTTAACACATTTTTCAGCTTTCTTTAAATGATCTGAATGCCCTAAATCGGGAAGATGTTTATATTTATTGAAATGCCCCATATTCTCTTGATCTCTTCCCAAATATACATGTCGAGATTTAGGATATTCTTCCTTTTTACAATTATCTGTACCAACGTATTTCTTTTGCTCATACAATTTGTTTATTCCATTGGCATTCTTCTGATTTCCTTTCATTTCTTGATATCCTACCTCCTTTAAATCATTCTTACCATTATTGGAAATTCCTACTCCAAATGTTTCACATCTGTCAGTACTTTCAAGTTCTTGACAAACAGATCCAGCCCTTGTATTCTGTCTGATAACTGATATCCCTCCATTATTCATGCAGCCTTTCAAAGAAGAATCACCAGTATTACCAGTGTCTTGATATTCTGATAGAGTCTGTTGCCTATCATTAACATGTTTAAACACTCTTTCTTCATGTATTCCTTGATCTTGCTTTTGTGAAGTTTTACAAGTATTTATTTGCTTTGCTCTGTGCTCTAAATTGGCTTGTGTTTTCTGACAATTAGTGTTTTTGGAGACTTCTGTTAACCCGGCATTTTTTTGTTTAATAGTGTCTACAGCTTCTTCTGCTACAGAGCTTTCCTCTTCTGGGCGAAAGCCACTTATCATACTTGTTACCTGCTCAGCAACTGAGTCAGTTAAAGCATAGGTGACCTCTCCAACAGCAGTGGTCAAATCCTCTACAGCACTACTGATTGTGTCTACCAGAGAGGACACTGAAGGCAGATTCTGTTGGAAATTTCTGAAAAATGCCATTTTCTAATTCCTTGTTCCTAAAAGGTGCAATAATGGAATTTTCTCTTCTCAAAATATCAACCACTTTGGAACTTGAATTTAACATTTACTTAAATGTTGCTATTCGTCAGCTCAATATTAGCAATTCACATTGTAGCTTTTAATCTTTCTGTAAATACACTATGCATTGAAAGAAATATGTTGAAGTAAAGATTCTTCCGAAAAAAAAAAATCAAACCACTTGGTTTAAACGTTATGACATTTTTTCTCACTCCACAGCTATTATAACAGCAGCAAGACAATATTTTTCCCTCAAATACTATTGGTTTTTTATTCTATACCTGAAAGAAGAAGTATAAAAAGGATTTTTATTATGTACTTTTAGTTTGCTTATTAATAGCCTATGTAAGGGAACTACCCTATCTTACTAATAAACTACCCAGTATCATTTCACATTAAGAAAAATATTAAAGAGAAACATCTAAACAATTTTGCATAGTGGTAAGAATAGGGGAGGGGAGGTGTGGACACCTGCTGAGTGGCTACTATATGCAAGGCATTGTAATTGACACATTTTATCCTACTTGATTTTACAGTAATTCTAGGAGGTAAATATTATTATTCCTATTTAATATGTGAAAGAAAAACAAGGCTCAGAAAAATTAAGTTCCCTGAGACATTTTCAAGGGATCCTCAAGGTCAAGACTAGTTTTACAATAACAGCAAGGGGGTACTTAACTTTTTCATTCTCATTGGCTCACAAGTGAACACTGGAGTTATCCAGAGGCTACATGACAGATTGAATGTAGAGGCAGAAATGAGAATCCAGCTGTCTTCCATTATGCTAGTCATTAAAAAGATTTGCAAAAAGTATAAAACAAAATCACTCTTCTCACCATTTTTCCCCATTTACTTTTTGTTTTGGAAAATAGTTTTTTAAAATTTAAAGATGTTATTTATATTAACATGTAATAGTCTTTTTTTAAAAAAATAAATTGATAAATAATATTTTTAAATTTTCTGTTTTAAATTGATAAATAATATTTTTTAATTTTCTCAGCTTTAACTCTAATATGGTACATATCAATAGATATAATCCACATAAACAAAAAGCTCTTTGGGACTACTCAATAAAATTTAAAAGTACAAAGTTGTCATTAAACAAAGGAAAAACCAGAAATGCTGAACCAGAGAATTACCAAAGGCCGGTAAAGAGATACTTTTAGCCAGTTCTTTCTGCACAAATGATCAAAAAGCAGGACTGGAGTGGATTATGAGAAACACTGAACTTAACCAAATTAAAACTGTATAAGATACTATTTATAGTTTCTTAATGCAAAAGTCACAAAATATAATTCAATAACTAATAGATTCTTATAAGTAATGGGGCTATCGCCTTTCAAGTTATCAGATGTAATAGAAAAGCATATCTATCTCCAACACAGGTACACAGACAAGTAAAGCAAGATTTCTCAGGTATTTTTTGTCACATTCTTCTAAATTAACACTCTGCTTTTATAATTTCCAATTTGTTTCTGCTATCATTTTTATAAACCAGTCTTTGGAAATAGAAAATTTTAAAAACTGCTGTAGTAATTAAAAAAAAAAAAAACACTCCAAGGAAAATGTTTCCGTAAGAGAAAGAATGGTATTACAGCCCTCATCTTTCCTAGTGTCTAGTAACACTATAATATATGGTGCCAAGGGAGGGAGTGGAACACTATTTTTTATCATTGGAATTTATATATAAATTAAGTTACTAAGTAAAACCACCTCCAACTTCTCCAAACAATAAAATTACCCATTAGCTGAAAATTAAATAGCAGGTAAAGAAAAAGGGTGAATACTTTCAAAAGCGTTCTAGGGATATGGAGAAAAAAAGCTCTCTAAAGAGCTACTTGGACAATGGAAGTACACTACATAAAGTGACAAGATACCTCCTTCTTCCTCAAGTGTATCTGCTCCTATTATAGGCTCAAAAGCGTATCTTATATATGAAAAATTAAAATGTCATTTTGTGATAGTAGACAATTCACCTTTATGTAATAGCAATTCATGAACAACAGAAGAATATCTGAACATAATTTACTTAACAGATCTTTTACAGAATAGTAGCTCAAATATTAGTTTATTGTATGTCACAACCTTTTTATTGCATATATTAAAATAAGTAAACAATAGTACAGATAAAAAGAACAAACAAGAGAAGCAGCAATATGATACTTACAAATTTTATCTTGTGAATTCTTCCTTGTACTGTATTCTGAACCAAGATCTGGAAACCCGCCAACATTTTCAAAACAGAACTTCTTATTAATATAGAGAAAAAGGAGCAGCATCAAGACAATAAACACCCCAACAGCTGACAAAAATCCAACTGCCTCTGGAGATACTAGAGAAAAAAAAGTCACAGCTGTAAGCATTTATTTTTCTTCAAGCTACAAATAAGAAGGAAACCCCAAACATAAGTTAGCTTACTACCTTATTTGAATTATATTTTTTAATTGTCACAGTTTAAAAATAGTTTCGTTTATAAGAAAAACAAACTGCAAAGTTTGATGACAGTTGTTCAATTCATCCAGCAGCATTCATTCAAACTTTCTAAGTTTTCTTATAAATTCATAGGAACAATCTTAAAAGACAGGAGTCGGCCAGGCACAGTGGCTCACATCTGTAATCCTAGCACTGTGGGAGGCCAAGTGCGAGAATCTCTTGAGGCCTAGAGCTCAAGACGAGCCTGGCCAATATGGTGAAACCCTGTCTCTACTAAAAATGCAAAAATTAGCCTGGCATGGTGGCACATGCCTGTAATCCCAGCTACTTGGGTGGCTACGGCATGGGAATCACTTGAACCTGGGAGACAGAGGCTGCAGGGAGCCGAGATTGTGCCAGCCTGGCAACAAAACAAAACTCTGTCTAAAAAAAAAAATAGTAAAAAAAAAGATGGGAGTCTATAAAATAGGCAGTCATCATATGTTTAATCCATCAAAGAGCACTGCAAAAATTTGAAAATAAGAATTAGAAAAAAAGGCCAGGTGCAGTGGCTCATGCCTGTAATCCCAGCATTTTGGGAGGCCGAGGAAGCAGATCATTTGAGGTCAGGAGTTTGAGACCAGCCTGGCCAACATGGTGAAACCCTGTCTCTAGTAAAAGTACAAAAATTATCCAGGTGTAGTGGCGGGCACCTGTAATCCCAGCTACTCAGGAGGCTGAGGCAGGAGACTCACTTAAACCTGAGAGGTAGAGGTTGCAGTGAGCCGAGATCGCGCCACTGCACTCCAGCCTGGGTGACAAAGTGAGACTCCATTTCAAAAAGAAAAAAAAGAAAGAAAAAAGTTAAATCTGATGCACAGATGTATTACTCAACAAAATTTATGAGAACACATATCATTATTTTTATCTCTAAAAGCTTCAATCACTCTTTCTTAGTAAATAAACTTTGTACTCCCTAATGTGGCATTTAAAGCTCCAACTTCTCTTTTCAATATTATACTCCAGTCAAATGTTGTACTCATTGCCTCAGAATCCACAATATTCAATACCACACTCCTTGTTTTAATTGATCTTCTTCCCTTGCCTGGAACGACCAACTCCTCTCTACTATATCCTACTCATTCACTCAACCAATTTATATATTTGGAGCACCAACCATACACCAGGCATTGTTATATAAACAGTTCCTGTGTTCCTTGAACAATCTGGTGAAGACAATTACAACACAGTGTAATAAAGGCAATATAGTGTAATAAAGGCTATGACTGGGAAAGAACAGGGACTATGAGAACCACAGGAACACTTATTCCAGTGCTGAAAGATCAAGAAAGCTTTTCTGGAAGTTATGGACTCTATGATCATATTTTAAGAAATTAGTAAGAATTACTTCAGGCAGAAATAACATTTGCAAAAGCCCAGAGACAGAAAATCACGTTATATTCCAGAAACTGAATGAAATTCTGTTATGATAAGCTACTAGATTTTCAAGAGAATTTGGTCTCAAGCAAGTATATGAAATCACCTAGAGAGGTTTTATACAGCAGGAAAAGACAAAAGACAGCTTCTCCAGTCCTCGGCAATCTCTCTTTCAATTTTTTTTGTTATTTGTCACTGTATCAGTCATTTGGAGTTAAATAGGAACTAAGTTTTTGTATCCCCCCATGCCTTACAGATAATATTCAAGTATTAGTTGAGAATGATTCTAAGCTTCAAACACCCCTACAAAGATCCCTGTATAATCTACTTTTCTTCCTCCATCATTCAAGCAGCAACTAAAATGTTATTTTCTCTAAGATTCTTTCTTAAATCAGAGGGCAATGGCAAATACTATCTTAACTCATTTGTTAAAAATGAAGTCAACAACTGGTCAATGATGAGTGCTTTGATTTCCTTTTTCATTATTTATGAAAACTAGGCATACCACGTATAGAATTGAATAAGACATTATATCTTTTCAAAGCTGGGTCAATGGTATTGCAGTAGAAGATGAAGCAGAGAGTAATATTTAAGGCAGGGGCAACGGGAGTGAGAGGAGGAGGCGGGAGGAATGGTAGGAATGCTAGCTGGATATCAGGCTAGTGCTGAGGGACAGATCTTGCTCCTAGAACCAAGAAATTATAGCCAGACATTAGCCTTGCCTGTCTTGTCTTCAGGCTGAAGCACAGCCAGGGAAGAAAATGATTTTAATAAAAGAAGCTAAGGTATATAACATGAAAACAGTGGTATGTATCAAGCCTGAGATATGGAGTAAAAATGAAAACAGAGTAATTATCATCGACATTTCAGATAGCCAGGAAAATCAGAAGCAGGACAGAATCTGGTATGAAGAGGCAAAAAAGAGTAGTACTTCAATATTACACTGAAATAACAAAATATATATAGGAGTTCCCCTTTTAGTATAGGCTCAAAACACTCAGACATTTAATGCCTTAAGTGGCTACAAAGGATTAGATATCATGCAGACTGAAAATCTCCCATGTCTTGGAAAACTAAATGAAAGAGAAAATGTAGCTCATGTCACTTAAGAAAGCTAGTTATTGATAACAAAAATAGCACAAAACCATACAGCATATACTATACACCACTCACTGTTTTAAGTACTTTACATACATTAACTCATTTAATCTTCACAATGATCCTATTATCATCCTCATTGTAAATTGAGACAAAGAGGTATTAAACTATGTGTCCAGATAGTAAGTGGAAGAATCAGGATTCAAACCCTGTCTGGCCCCAGTGTCTGTATTTTAAATACTACTCATACTGCTTCTGTTTTCCTTCTCTCCTCTTCTTGCCTCTTTCTATACCTTGCCTCAATCCTTATTTCTACGTTCCTCTTTCATCTTTGTCTTGCCCTAAAATTCAACCTAATGGGAGAGATCCACTATAAGCACGTAAGTATAACATACAGTAAATACTAGAGATATGAATATAAATTATTACTGGAGCACAAAGAAGCACTACGTGAGAAAGTCACAAAATGCTTTAGAAGAGATGACACTTGAGTTGGGTATAAAAGATTAATAGAACCTCTATAAATAGTAAAAGTACATTTGAAAAAGCATGGTTAAAGACAAATAATATACATGGCTTTCTATAAGCACTAATGGACAATAATCATGGCAGTCATATTTATTTACCTCTGTATCTTCAAAGTACCTAGGACAGCACCACACAGCTGACATATAAACATCTATGGACAAATGGATGGATGAATGGATGAATGAATGAATGAATATATGTGTATTCAGGAAAGATCAAGAATATACCAGAGGAGCTGTAACTGGAGATGAAAGCAAGGTCCAAATTGTCAAAGAACCTTGAATATCATCCAAAAATTTTTGTAGTTGGGGAGTAACATGATTACAAGTTTGCCTTGTAGAACTATATTGGTTAAAACAACTAGAAAACTGAAATATGGTAGCAAGTCAATAGTGGTAAAATATCTTCAGTTCTTAAACTAAGGAGTAGCAGTGGTAACAGAGAAGGGTGAAATGTAGTCTTTGTTCAAAGAAAATTGATAATGATCCACTTATGTAAATTTAGAGGATAAGAAAGAAGAAGAGTTGAGGATAAGAAAGAAGAAGCGTTGAGGATAAGAAAGAAGAAGAGTTGTGGTTAATTCTAAAGTTTCTAGTTTGAGTGACTGGGTAAATGGTAATGCGCTAACCAAAATGAAAAATATGAGAAGAAAGGCATTTGGATTAGAGCATGAGAGGAAAGAGGAAAATAGAAAGAGAATGATAGATAATTAGTTTTTGACATGCTACACTGGAAATGCCCACAGAATATTTCACAGAGGGAAATATGAGTATGATGTTCTGGTAAAGGTCAGGTTAGTTAACAAAATTTGAAAATTTTTCCCTCTTTTTTGCTCCTCTTATTCCATATGAAACACTTCACTCACTAAATAATACCAAGCTGGTAAATGCAGGTGCCAGGCTTTATTAATGGTAAATATCTTATGTTACATATCTTTAGATAAATACATACTGTGGCTTCAGACAAATTAAAAAAAAAAAAAGCAGCTTTCCCCACTAGGAAAAGGTGAAATATGCCTGCTGTAAACACAGCACACACTATTCACACAATTCCCTGACTGAACGCCTGTTTTTTACATTCATTAAAAATATTTTATCTATTTACAATTTTAAAACAGTAGTATGGTTGTAGAAAAGAAATAAAATATCTTCTAATAAAAATACTAAAAATCTTCAGGCTTATTTTTCATCCTTATCTGAGAACTAAACTAATATTTATTATTTCAAATATATTATGATACCAGAAGTTAGCCAGTAACAGTTCTGAGTATAAAAACATTTGGTAAATCCCACCTGCACATAAAACTGCAATAGGATATACACGGGAAATTAAACTAAAGATATGAATACTGTACAACATGCTTGCCCAGCTCATGGCCTGCCAGCCACATGCAGCTCAGGATGGCTTTGAATGCAGCCCAACACAAATTTGTAAACTTTGTTAAAATCTTATGAGTTTTTTTTTACAATTTGTTTTTAGCTCATCAGCTATCATTAGTGTATTTTATGTGTGGCCCAAGACCATTCTTCTTCCCATGTGGCCCAGGGAAGCCAAAAGATTGGACACCCCTGCTGTGTCCATCAATTAAAAAATTACACTGATTTATACCTCCCTAATAAAAAATATATTCTTATTCATTATAGGAGTAGAATTTCCCCCTAAAATCTTTTTATACTATGAATCTGCTTAGAAAGTCATTCTGTATAAGTGTAAGATAATGTAATTTATCTATACATATACCTTCTTTCAAGCATTCTAGGCCATCCACTGCAGGAAAGTAAATCTATTTAAAACATATATGCCTCTTAAGGAGGATCTTCAAAATCTCCATTTAGGCCAGGCGTGGTGGCTCACGCCTGTAATCCTGGCACTTTGGGAGGCTAAGGCAGGTGGATCACCTGAGGTCAGAAGTTCAAGACCAGCCTGACTAACACGGCAAAACCCCATTTCTACTAAAATTACAAAAATTAGCCGGGTGTGGTGGCGGGCACCTCTAATCCCAGCTGCTCAGGAGGCTGAGGCAGGAGAATTGCTTGAACCCAGGAGGCAGAGATTGCAGTGAGCCGAGATCGCGCCACTGCATTCCAGCCTGAGGAAGAGTGAGATTCCATCTCAAAAAGACAAAAAAAAAAAATCTATTTAAAAGTACACAGTCAATAATTAGTTTAATATTACACATTTGAAGAATTAAATTTGTTGAATATAGTCAATAACTCAAATTTCACTAATGCACGTTTTCCCATGATCCAAATTTCCAAAGTTTTAATGTAGTAAACAACAAAACCAAGACCAACTAATAACAACCTGAACAATATCAAACACTAAAAAGTGCTTATTATTTAACAGGGACTGTTTTCAGTGCTTTACAAGCATTATCTTATTGAATCTTCACTGCAACCATATTTCACAGATATAGATACTGAGGTTCACAAAGAGTAAGTAAAATTTTCGAGATCTTAAAATTATTATTCAGTGACACAATCTGTATTTGAACTTGGGCACACTGACTCCTGAACCCAAATTGTTAACTGCTAATCTCTTAGCTTCCCATTTGTCAGATATTGTTATAATTGCTTTCATTTTAAAATTTAACACGCAAGACAATTTATGATAAGTACTGTAATATTATCTTAGTCTTTAGATTAATAAATTGAAGTCCAGAGAATAATTAAGTTGTCCAAGTTCACAAATCTATGAAGTGGTAGAACCTGGATTTGAACCCAGACATTTTGACTCCAGAATCCATGATCTTAAACACCAAGTAATACTGCTCCTTGTATGCCAACCTGCATATAAAAGATAGGAAAAAGCTATATGACCAAAGTAACATAGCTTACTATATATATTATGTGCAAATATTTTATTTATAGCTCTTATATGGGTTAAAAATAGCAAGCAATTTCAAATTCCTCAAAATAAATACATGAATTTTAAAACTGGAATCCGAATTTTTTTCTATTCAAGTTACTATTCAAAATATTTTAAAACTAATTTTAGAATTAAGTTTAAAAACCAAAATATGTGGTACATCCTTATATGCCACATTTGAAAAGCTAATAAAACAAATATGAATTTAAAAATTAAAGATACTCTATAGAAAATAAGCTTGATATTCATTAGTAGTGCTCAGTAAAGAATATTAACTGCTCTCTGTGAGCTATATTGTCCGCTATATGAATTCCCTAAAGACCATACTGCAAAGTGAGAAGGGGGCACTAGGTACAATATCTCACCAGAAAATGTAGAAAGTTTAGTCTTTCCCAGACTAATGATTATTTGTGTTATGTATACTGAACTGGCTTTGGCAGTTATATCTTTATATTTAGAAATAAATGTATGTATTTACAAAAAATAAACTTAAAAAATACCAATTTTTTAAAGTTGAAGCTTCAGTAACAGTGGTAAAATTCATTTTAATTTCTACAGATAAGTTGGTCATTGCAAAACATGAAAAAATTATAGTCTTACTAAAGTCAAAGCAAGAGCAAATACATTTCAACTTTGCAAGTATTGCAGAATTCACTTAAATTCTCCATTATATTTTGTCACAAAAGAACATTTTCTAGCTAAGAAAATGTTTTTCTAAGAAAAAGACTAGGATATACATAAAAATAATTAAATATATGGGGGACATTTATCTACTAAACCAACACATTTTCAATTTTGATTTACTTGGACCACAATAATACTCTAAATAATATTTCTATCAAAACAAATTAATTATAACTTCTAAAATAAATTTTGTAAGACTATTCTATTCATTATATCTTAAATGCAAAATTAAACAAAAAGTACCTATGCTTCATCTAATTATTTTTTTAAAAAGATAAAAAGCAACAACTTACAATTTGCATTATAAGGGATGTATTGCTGATTTGTCCTGCTGCGCATGAAACACTAATCCTCTAACTCCATGTCATGGGTACTTTAATAATTTATTTAATAGATGCAATTCTATCTCTTGACCAAAATGTGAACTATCAAAGTCAACTTTCACTGAAAAAGATATACCTGTTTTACATTTAATTAGCTCTAAATATTTTCTCCATATTTTAGTCAGAAAAATGCTATAATTTATTTTGCTCTGGGTTTGGACATAGAGAATTATTCATAATTCTAAGAGATGATTTAGGAAAACAGAAGGTTAATAATTGTTTCAGTTTCCTTTTATAACATTTCAATTAGTTTACAAATAAAATTTCCCTCAAATTTTTATATTACATTATAAACGATGCAAAACTGGAAAGAATATATGTAAATTAAAAAAAGAATGTAACAATGCTAGCTGTTAACTCCAGATTTTATAAAAACCAATCATTACAAAGAGCATTTACTGATAGAAGTAACACAATTCACTGGTGAGTAACTTAAAGGGACAATGGAAGAAGGCATAGATGGCAGTGATGTGAAACACTAAGATCTTAGGGAAAAGAAGTGCCCTCTAAGAGAAACAGTTACCTACCTGGCCAGGTTGATAAAAGAGATGCCACCCAATTTGTTTCACAGTTCAAGCCATGAATAGATTGAACCTGTATTTCCTCTAAGTACATGCAATAAATTGAAATTTCATTTGAATATCATAACAAAAAACTCTTAATCAATCTTGAAGAAATTGGAAAAAAAAGAAAACCCAAACACTTATTAAGTATGGAAAACCAAATATAAAGTATATTTAAACCATATACTTCTTACTTAATAATACTTCATGTACTTCATGTATTTAAACCAAATCTTAATATAAAACTATCAATCTCTGGCAGAGACTTTTCTTCAAGGACAGTCTTGATTGAGGCTTTAGAATTATGATTCCAATGAAGTTTAGACTAAGAAAAACTTATTTTCCTGTCAAATCTCCCTATAGGAAAGCATAGTCATTCTTCTGAACAACAAATTGTCTCAATTTTTTTCATTACCTATTCAATGTGCATGGATTCCTTCACAATTATCTAAATGAGAAATGGCATGGGCATATCTAAGGTCACTGCTTCCTCTCCTTTACTTTTTCATTGATTCTTTGTTCTTTCTTTTCAATAAGATCTTCATTGCTGAGCTACTATGAGTAAGATTTTGAATTCAACACCAACTGCAGGAGAATATTCTGGTTAAAGCCAATCTGTGATGTCAACTACAGTTTTAGATATGCTTATTTCAAGATTTAGTTCAAACCCATCAAAATTCTGATAAATACAAAGCAGTTTCATTCAAATCTCTCAGAGAGACACCATCTTCCTCTTAAATTTTAATATTAGGACACCTGGTTCTCTTCTTGAAATGATCAAAACATTGTTTGCTCACTCTAAAACCATCTTTCCCCTACTAAGCCTGATCCATTTTGAAGAGAAGTAGCTTTTGCTGAAAACATTGAATGGTTCAATAGATTTACTGTGTATGAACACATACATAGGCAATCAAAGGTTCATCTAACCTTACCAGCATATCATGTTTTCTTATCCACTAAATAAATGAGTCCAGCATAGTTCAGTTAGTGATGACAAGAGCTCAACATCGACATCATACTGTGCTCCCACCTGAATATAGCAATTGGAATGTTCTACTCACTTGCATTCTCAATGCATATAGAATAAAAAATGTGTAGCTCCATTTGCAAAATGATATCATTCTTTTTGTTGATATGATATCTGCTTCAGATATAGTAAAAGCAAATATATTTGAAATTTTAAAGAAAAACTACTCTAAAAGCTTTGAGAAAAGATACAATCCTTTAAGTTCAGCTGCTGATAGATTTGCTGAGTAACCTCTGAACAAGCATCGCAGTTTTGGAGCAGAATCATGTGAGAAACAGTTTGAGTCTTGTCCTTAGAGATTGAAATACAAATTTTAAGTAATTAAAATAAAGTAGGAGCTACTTTCAATAAGCAAGGTGTTACAAAGTAAGAAGTAGTGCTACAAGGGTCACCAGCAACCAAATCAACATTAACTGAAAAAAGAATTTGTCAATCAAAAAGAGAAAAGATAAGTAATGAAATGATGAAATTAAGAGATGTAAAATTTGGTGGTATACCATGACATGTCTTTCAGTGGTATCCATTTTAGTTAGATATTTTGGGAGATATATAAACCCATGTTACTTAATACCTTTACCAATGACCTGAATAAAGGAATCGAGAATATGTTCATTAATTTTGTAGAAGGTCCTAGGAATACTAGGTAGGGCATGATTGCTAATTCTCTGAAAGAAAGAAAGATACACTAAGGACTTCAATATATTAAAGAAATAACACATCAAAACAAAATGAAATTCAATATGAATAATTTCAAGGTTACTACACCATTAGGAGCCAAACACTAATAAATGTTAATGAAAATGTTGGCTCAGTAAAATGTGCCAGGAAAAAAAATTAAAATAATATAATACTAGTCAAATAGAAATCAGCAGTATAATGTTTCTAACTGGTGAAAACTAATCACTCTATTACGCGATCTGATTCTGATGAAAGCAATTATGGTCTCCAATTTCAAAGTAAAATTGAGAACACCTAGTAAAGAATACATTTGGAGACTTTCACAATAAGGAAAAAAATTTAAAAAGCAGAATAAAACAAACAGAAACAGCATTTATTAAAAAAATAAATCATTTGTGAATAAAATCAATGTGGGAAAAATATTAAAACCAATTATTTGTAAGGATTTGGCAATATTTAATGCATTTTAAAAGGGAAACTGGTTTCCTAATCCTACTAAAGAACATAATGCAATGGCTTAAAGAGAGCAAGTCAAGAAGCATTGCCAGCAAGTGACCAGTCAGCAAGCTGCTTTCCAGAACAGTATGATCTTTGATGAGTACATCACTGTCTACTGTTTTACCCTCACTTTTAGAAGACCAAAAACTTGTCTTTTTTCAGGACCTAGAGGGCCTACGTGAGGGAAAAAAAATGAATAGAGGTAAAAAAATCTAGCTTTTAGATCCTATTACACAGTAGCCAAATAAATTCAAATGGCAGCGGATATATGAACAACTTAAAATTTAAACTGGAGAAAACTCCATTAGAATAACAGAAATGTTAACAGAATGTCAAATGAGGACACACACACATCTTCCTGGTATTAGAGTACCTGAAAAGCTGAAACAGTAATTAAAAGGTTTCTTGGCAGGCACAGATTGAAAACTAAAGGGAGGAAACTCTACCAGATACCAAGAATTATTTTAAAACTAGAATAATTAAAACCAGATGATATTGGCACAGGAATAGATAACAGACCAAAACGCCAGACATCGACACTTGCACACATGGATTCTGATGTATGACAAAGTTGGCTGCAGAGCAGTGGGTGAGTGGGGGATCATGTTTTGAATGCATTGTGCTTGGAAAATCGAGGATATAAGGGAAAAATGAATTTACATACAAACCAATTCTAGATAGATTATAGATCTAAATGTGAAATACTTTAGCCAATCAATTTTGTAGAAAAAAATACAAATACTTTGCTTCATGATCCCAAGGCAAAGAATTTCTTACTAAACAAGACATAAAAAGCATAAATCACAAAAGAGAATATTGATAAATTTTATTACATTAAAATTTGAAATTTCTGATCATCAAAAGATATCATATAATGACTAGGCAAGCCAAATAATATATTATATGGAATAATGTATTTGCAACACATAATCAGGAGGAAAAGGCTCATATCTAAATACATAAAAAATGTGTAAAAACATTTTTTTAAAGACAGCACAATAAAAAAATGGGCAAAGTCCTGATCAGGCTTACCATGAAGGATAAAACAAAAATGACCAATAAATGTATGAAAAGGTGTTCAACTTTGTTATGTATCAGAAAACTTCAAATTACATCATAATGCAATATCACTATTCCAGAATGGCCAAAATTTAGATCTTGTAATATGAAGTATTCGTGAGGAAGTGGAGCAATTGGAAATCTTTCAGACGATAAAAATCTGAGACTCAACAGTACAGAAAAAAAAAATCACGGGTATATAGTCACACGCTAGAAAATTATGTAGCCATAAAAATGAATGAATAATAGTTACATGCAAAAAACTGAATCTTGGAAATATGAGGTTAAGCAAAAGCAGCAAGGCAGAAGGGGCAAAATTCCAATATAAAGATTCCAATATAAAGTTCAAAACAGGCAAAACTAATATTTCAAGGATGTGTACTTAGGTGGTAAAACTTAAAGAAAAAAATATTAATGTCCATAAAAGCAAGCAGAAAAGGGATAATACTCAGGAAGAGTGCACGGGGGCTTCTGAAGAAATGGCAGCATTCTACTTCTCTACCTGGGTTCTGGTTACATAGGTGCTTGCTTTTAAATATTATTCTTCATTTTGTTTCAAAATTTAAAAAGAACTAAAAAAATGTATAGTTCTTATGGGCAGTTTATCTTGGTTATGGTGATACCTGGTGAATCACTACAGTCTGCAAGAGCTGCTACCTGAATGACCCACTTATAATCTTGTCCCTCTCAGTCTAATCTTATCACAGTGTCCAGAATGAGCCCTTCAACATGTAAATCAGAACTGACTGTCTTCTGGTCAAAACCTTCCAATGGCTCCTCACTTCCTGCATGATCTGGCTCTCTATGACTACTCTGACCTCATTTCCTACCACTTCCCTACTAGTTCATTCCACAGTTGGCCTTGATGTTTCTCAAATATTAGCCAGGTTGTTTTTCCCTGGATGTTCCCCCTCTGCTTTGATGGCATTTTCCCAGATATTCACATAACTGATTCTTTCACCTCCTTCGAGTCTTTGCTTAAACATTACCTTCTTAATGAGAGCAACTCTGTCAACCCTATTTTAAAATGCAACCCATTAACACCCATACCTCACCTTTTCCCTGGCTTATTTTTTGTATCTCTTATCTTCTAAAATACCAAGTAATTTATTACTTTTTACATCATTTGTTATCTGTCTTCCCATACTAGCATGTATGCTTCAAAAGGCAGGAAGTCAGCTGATATTTGAGACAGATTGCTAGGCAATAATTATGAATATAAATGTAATTTAAAATGATGAATATAAATGTAAAATATAAATACTAAAACCCAAATCCAGAAATATATGGAGAAATACATCAAGACAGAGTTAGATTTATCCCCACTATGTAAAAATAATGTAACATTAGAAAATC